>NC_092458.1:7794438-8394438 GCF_047495875.1 Pithys albifrons albifrons | reverse complement strand
CTTTCTGTAGTGATGGGGTCTTTAAAGGCAGTTGTACATATTATTTTAGGGAGGAGATTTATGTGGTGCCTAAAATATGTTTTTTGGCTTGCAGGCCAAATTATGTGGGTGCTGATGCTCCTGGCAGTGTGGAGCCACCACGGGTCCCACTGACAGCGATGTAGAGGTGGCGTCAGCAGAGCCCGAGAAGCCCTGCGACATGGAGGAGCTGTACAAGGATGCCCCAAACCTGCCCATGGATGTCACCAATTCGCCCTCAGCAATGGCCAACAACAAGCTGGAGAACGGGGTGGCCCAGTTGATCACAGCAGAGGCCTGGAACATCAACTCTGCTGACCTGATGAAGAAAGCCCTCTCCCCACTGGTGACAGTCCCTGCACCCTCCATCCTGACGCCGCCGGCCGAGTCACAGAGTGGGGTGGCCCTGAAGGTGGCGGCCACTGTGCTGCAGCCCATCTGCCTGGGGGACAGCCCTGTTGTCCTGCCCATCCACCTGCAGGTTGCTGGCAGTGCTGCCCCGCAGATGCCAGCCACCAACGCTGCCACCCCGTACGTCATGACCACCCAGGGCCCCGTCCCGTTGCCTGTCCTCTTGGAGCAGCATGTCTTCCAGCACCTGAACTCACCGCTGGTACTGCCCCCGGGGGCTGCTTGCCCTGCCAGCCCCCTGCACACTGGCCTTTTCCCCAGCACCACCACCCCTGTTGGGCAGCCCCAGCTCCTGGACCCCAAGCCCTCTGGCCAAGCGCAAGAGTCCGTCCTGCCCCCTGTGTTTCAGACACCAGGGTTTGCCGCTGTCCTTCAGGACCTGTTTCCCTCACAGGGCGCCCTGGGCTCTGGCCCCTGTCAGCCACCCCCTGACTATGCCACCCTCCCACCCCAGGCCTTCAGCTCGCCCCTCTCCCCACTAGTACCCCCTGCCACACTGCTGGTGCCCTACCCTGTTATCGTGCCCCTGCCCGTCCCTGTCCCCATCCCCATCCCTGTCCCCATCCCTGTGCCCCACGGCGCCGAAGCCAAGGCAGCCCCTGACCCGCCCAAGCCGCCACTCTTCACCCCCCACTCCTGCAAGGGCACCCAGACACCCCTGGAGAAGGAGGAGACGAAGCCCTTTGAGCTCCTCCACCCACGAGAGTTTCCCCAGCTGAGCCGACACACTGTCATCAAGATGGGTGGTGAGAACGAGGCCTTGGACCTCTCCATGAAAGGGCCGCCTGCGCTTCGAGCCAGCGAGGCCACCCTGCCCCCGCCCGAGGATGGGGCCCTGGACCTGTCCCTCGCCTCGTGCCGCAAGCCGGGGGTGCCCCTCGGGGAGGCGGCTGGCCCTGGCACCTCCACCACGGCTGAGGTCAGTGCCCACCCCGCGCCGGACAAGCTCCCCGGCCCTGCTGCCCCCTTCGCCCCCTGCAAGCCCCCGGAGGCGGCGGGCAAGGTGGAGGGCAGGGCGGTGGGGGCTGGCACGGCCGAGCTGCTGCGGCAGCCGCAGAAGTGGCTGGTGGAACCCGCGGGCAGGGCGGGCTGCGAGCCCAAGGCCGCCAACAACATCGAAATCGTCAGCACCTCGCAGACAGCCAAAGTCATCGTCTCCGTCAAGGACGCCGTGCCCACCATCTTCTGTGGCAAGATCAAGGGCCTGTCAGGGGTGTCCACCAAAAACTTTTCCTTCAAAAGGGACCTGCCCCAGGACTCGGTGCTGCAGTGCTACGATGTGAAGAGCCCACCCGAGCCCCGTGACAGCGCCGAGGCCCTCAGGAAACCCGTCAAAAACAGGAGCGTAAAGCTAAAGAAAATGAACTCGCCGGAGATACATATTCTTCCAATCAAGAAGCAACGGCTTGCTGCCTTTTTTCCAAGAAAGTAAATTATGGGTTTTTAGAATTTTAAGATTATTATGAGAAGAAGAAAAAAATAATAAAAAAGATGCACTTGGTTTTAAACTCATTTAAAACTTTAAACTATCTTTGTAAGTTATTTTTGGGGAAGGGGGAGAGGATCGGATGTAGAGTCCCTATAAGCTGGGTTGGGGTTTTTTTTCTCTCCTTTTTTTTGTTATCAAATTTTGACTTTTCATGGGAAACTGAATAAAAAGCAACCTATTTTTCAAGCAGATTGCACATTTTGCAGCTTTAATGGAGTAATGGATGAGTCAGAGGGGTAAGAGCTATTTTCACTGCCGTAAAGTGCTTTGATGATGTAATTCTTCATAACAGTCGGAATGGAAATTTCAAAATAAATGTTTGTACATGCTAATTGGTTGCGGCATTGTTTTGTCATTTCTGAATCGCTTTCAGTCTACAGAGGTGGTTGTGAAAAAGTCTGTAAACTGTAAAGCACCGCAACTGACTTGTGATGAACGCAAAATGTTAAGAAAAAATAGCAGGCTAAGAAAAATTATATTGTCCCACAGAACTGTCAAAGAGCACATTGCAACAGCTGCTAACGATGCACCCAAACAAGCTACTGGAGAAGTGAGAGCTGTACAGCCTAGTGTGCACCTAAGCCAGGTTCATTGCGAGAGACCCACGGGAAACCATCTTAAATATTAAGTAATGTTATCAGTCAGTTGAAAGAGAAAAGCCTAAAAGTCAGGGGAATTTGGTTGCCAGGTGCCAGGGAAAGAAAAAAAATCACATAATTTTTCCCAGCCTGACTACAGATACATGGAAAAATTGTTTATTGTTAGTTTTCTAAGTTTCTTTGATGGCTGAAATCAATGCACATAACGGAGCAGAGCTGTGTAACTTTATAACTCGGCAGTGTACAAGCCGCCCACGTCAGTGGAGAAAATGTGAATGTACAATTAAAATAAAAAGTTATGCTAGGTTATGGTTTTGCACTTGTGTATGAGCTGGAGATGCATTACTGACTGACTGTTGGCTTTGAAGTTCACACAGCTCACTTGTAAAAACCCATCCTGATGGAACGGAAAATGTGAGAGCAGGAGAAGCATTTTTGGTGGGCACTGCTTTTTATGTGACTATACCTGTAGAAATTTTTTAATTTAGAATTTCAAATTACATGTTCCCAGCACTGCATCAGGACTGTCTAAATAAAAAAAGCCATTGTAAACCCATCAGCTGGATGCCGTCACACGCTGTGCCTTCCTTTGCCTCTCTGCATCCAATCTACTGCCAAGACTCCTCTTGAACAGCTTTGGGAAGGTTTTGGCAGCTGTTCATACAATGAGAAGTTGCACAAAGAAGCGGCTTCAGGGTCTGAAGTCTAATCACACCTTCAGGCACCAGTGTCATGCCAAAATCTGTTTCAGGTTTTGATGCCAGCAGACACCAGTTCAATATTTGGAAAATGCATCTGCACCAGGAGGTTAGGAAAGGTATGCTGTTTCTCTTTTCCTGGGCTGAAGGATCACTGCCCTCTTGCTTAATACAGAAGTGAAGGACTTCCACATTAGCATAGCATCGATTCTCTCCGACTCTTGCTTATGTATTTTTAAAGCCTTTTATTTTCCCAGAGGTGGCAGAACTGACAGTGTTCAGAAAAGCATAAGGTGTTGATGGATTCATTAATGTTTAGTCATCTGACTGTATTTTTTTTAATCTTTTCTTAATTGAAAATACTCTGCTACTTTATTTTGTTTCTTTCAAGAAACTGCTGATGCAATGTGTCATCTGGTTACTGCGGTGCAAATGCTGAGGATTTCAACATCCCTTGAGATGGCCATCCCAGTTGTCACTGTCCCTATCTGTTTCAGCTGGGCCCCTTCTAGAGTGACAAAAACTTTCTGAAAATGTGATTTTTTTCCCCAGGACTACACCAGATCATTTAAAAATAAGGCAGTTACAGCATTAGTTGCTGCCATTTCTCCTTCACAGTTGACAGAAGCAAGTTCAAAAGAAGTTTCCAGGATACTTTTCTGATTTTTTTTTAAACAAGTATGTGCTTCTCACACTGGTGGTTGCATCTGCTGCACCAACTGCCCCAATCCTTGCCATCCTTATGTGTCATTCCCTGCAGCATCCTCAGCAGGCAGAGGGAGGGCATCCACTGCTGCCCCTCCTGTTGGCCATGGGCACTTGGGACTGGCAGAGCAGTGCCCATCAATGACACTGGCTGCTGGTGTTCAGGTTTTCCCTCCTCTCCTTCCCAGGCCTTTACTGGGAACATCAATGCCGAGGCTATCTCCCAGCCCACTCTGCACACAGTGGTCTGGTTTAACTGAATTTAGACCACAAGCTCCAGAAACCCCGACAACAAATTAGGCTAAATCAACTTTATGACATTATAAACCCATACAAGCACTGTCAAAATACCCAATGCCTGGGGGCAGCTAATTGAGTTTAAAGCCAACTGGTACTGGTTTTAACAGCAGATCAGACCAGCAGCCACGTGGCTGCATTTTGCCCCAGGCCCTTGGAAGAGCAACTGCAACCTCCTCCCTCTGAAACAGGGTTGAGGAAAACCAGAGCAGGCTCCAAATATCCTGGCATCCCCCTCTGTCACCCCAGGACTGGCCTCCCCCAACTTTACAGAGCCATCTCCAGAATGAGCAAGCTCCCTGACACTGCTGGTTGCCACCACTGTCCCCAGGGCCACCCAGTGACAGAGGCTGGAGCCACCCCCCTAGAAATGGATAAGCAGAGCAGACTGGGCTCACCCACCCCACTGTCTGGCTTTTCCATTGCTGCAGTGGCAGGGGGATAGTCTGAATAGCATCCTGCCAGAAAGGCTTACAGCAGCTCCCACTCCCTGCCCTGCTACCCTTTCAGGCAGCCACAGCCTTTAAGGCTGTGTCATGGAAAAGAGGAGGGACACACCGGCACCTCTTCTGCTGCTTAACTCTGTTGGGCAAACGATGCTAAGTAGGGACCATTTGCCTCCCACCATCCCTCCTGTGTGAAGCACAAGTCCTACATCCCATCGCACGGGGGAGAGGGAACCACAGAACAAGGTACGTAATGACACCAAGATTGAGCTCTTCCACCTCCTCCTCCTCCTCGCCTCTATCAGCAATTACAGATTTTGTATATTGGGCCATTAATTTTCTACAGGGCTACATTTTAACTGCTTCTGGAACTTCTGTATGAGGAGGACACTGAGCTGCACTCGTGATATATGGAGGTTCCATTACTGGTGGCTGTTAATGGAGACATTAATACCTCTAGTGAAGTTGAAGGGAAAGTCATTAAGCTGTAATGGTAAGAGGGAAGAGGAAGACGTTTTACAATGATGGGTATATGCAAGAGGGGGGGAGAGAGGGAGAGAGGAGCTGTGCCCTCAAGGGCAGCCCTTGTTGGCTCCAAGCTTCCTATGACTTGGACTTTGGGTGTGAGCTTTTATTAGGGGGAAAGTGAGAGGAGATGGCTGCAGGGATTCCCCTCTGCTCTCTTTCCCCTGGCAGGCAGGGGCTTTGCCAGAATCCAGAAACTGAATCCAAGGGAGGGAGCAGGGCTATGCATCTCATGCGAAGGTCACAGCACACGGCAGCCTCAGGGGCAGGAGAGCTCAGAAGTAAAAGCTTTCCTCTACCAGGAGTTTTCCTCCACAAGATAGTTGCTTCCCTTCCTCTGTGCTGCCCAAGGCACAGCTGCAGGACTGGGGTACACAGCTAAGGCTTCAGCACATGGAGCTAGCTGTTAGCAAAATAAATTAATCCAAGAGAAGAATGAGCAGTTTCTCAGCCAGGGAACTCACCTGGACCAGGCAGTTTCTAGGCTGAGAGAACACCAAGCAAATCCCTGCAGAGGTCTGACCCAAAGGGGATCAAGGATTGGCTTCACACTTTTACACCTGAAACGTTTCAGGGGAAACGCTGGCATAAAGTGTCCACTGAGCACCTCAGAGAGGGATTCAGAGTCCATGCCTCTTGACTTGCATAGAGGCACCTCAGGACAGCGAACCAACAACAATAAGCAACTCATTAACAGTTCCCATGAAGAATATTAGACAATGAAAACAGCATAAAATAACATTGCATAATATCCTGGTGCCAGATGTTTTACTTTCTTTTTGTGCTCAAGTTTAAAAAAACATGCTGAATGACTCAGTCAAAGATCTTATTTTCCTCTGCCTGGGATCTGTTCCTGCCTTCCAGATACAGTCAGCCTGACATCATGGCATTAATGATGTTAATTTGTGCAATTTGCTTTTTTCACTCACCTTTCACTTCTTTCCCAGTGATTCCCCCTCCTTTTATTTAAAGTTGCATTTAAACTGTACCACATACTTCTAATGCTCAAGTTTACAATTCAGAGTAGTCTGAGGCAGTCCTACACACACAATCCCCTAATTTTAGTGCAGAAAACGTATTTTTCACAGTTGTTAAAATTATGGTATTGCAATCCTCCTAGGAAAATCCATTCTGTTGTTGAACCATCTGAAACACTTCTTCATGTTTGAGGAGAAGTATTACTAATCACTAAAATATTTAGCACTGCTTTGTGCCCATATAACCTAAACTCTCCTAGAGTAATAGCTTAAGATCCCAGTACTGAAATGATTAGGATTCTTTCAAACTAAGTAAGACAGGGAGCAAACAGCAGGGTACAACCTAATCAAGTATCTGGAAAGGAGGACTATTTTCCAAGTTGAACATAAGTTTTCACTTTTTAAGTGTTTCCAGTTAAATGCTGGTAACAGACATATTGCATCTCCACATCAGCCTTGCATTGCTCCCCCTTGCTCCTGGGATTACCGATGTTCCTCAGCCCACAGCTGTCTCAAAATGGTCACATTTTCTGCATTGTTTCAATATCATCCTTCCTACCACATCCTCATGGACGGAGTTCCCATCTATCTTTGCTTAAGGAATGAAGGCAATGTTTTGTCCTAGTCTGCCATCTCACAGACCAAAGGTGTGCCACTGGACACAAACACACAGGTCCTCCTTTCTAGAGCTTATGTACCCCAAGAACGCCCCTAGAAGTCCCATCAGTACGCAGGAGAAAGCTATTAATTTTTGAGGTTTCTGATACACAAGTAATTCTTGATAATTGAAACCAAAAACCCCCAACATACCTGCATTCACAGCTATAAAGGTAACAGGTGGATTTTTTAATTTTTTAAATAAATGTTTCAAAATAAGTACTTTGAAAGCTTGGTCACAGAGCACACTCCAGTGTCAGAGAGCATGTGCCTGCCCTTCAGAGACCCTCCACATCTCAGCCATGATGGCACAAAACCATGACAGTCACTCTTAAAGCCCTAGATATGATGCATCCACCACACAACTCGAGCATGTATTTGTGTACATGGGGGTCAGGGTGGCATTAAAAAAGACCAAGACAATATTTAAGTGCTTGATGTCTGCTTTTTGCCACAGCACTCTGTGCAACAACTAAGATCTAAGAAAGCAGAAATATTCTCTATGAATACTTTTTTTGGCTAGATATTCTGGACAACTGGACCTCCAAGCAAGACCTTTTGTGTGGTAGAACATGGGACCTGGCCAACATTTCTTAGTTAGTATAATGTTCACCTGAACATTTCCTTCTCAATTCCAATGAGGTCTGTCAAAAAAGGACTCAAGTAAGGGGGTTGTTTCAGCTTACTTACAAAACACAGAACTTGAGGTGAGGAATTACCTCACATGTATTGAGACTCCCATGATAGTGGTTAATAAAACCAATAGAGTCTCTTTGTAAAGCAGATATTGGTATCTTGTCAGACCACTCATACCCTCAACTCAATCAGGACAGGAAGAGACCTCCACGAACTAAAAGGAGAGAGAGTCTAGCCAACTATGATACAAAGACATGAAGTTATATGAAGTCAAATCCAAGCCTTTACTCCCAGGTTTTGGCTCCTCGACTGGTCTGGCTTTAAAAGAAACCATATCAAGAGGGAGTTGGTAGCAGCAGCTCAGTCAACTAAGAAACAATTTAAGGACAGAGAGTGTATGTCCCAAAAATTGAGTTGGGAATTACAAGGATTCAGCCCATGTTTTCAGATAAAATCATGTCAAGATAAAGGACACACCCCTGACATTGTTCAAAAATGTCTGTTCCAAGATTTTCCCTTTAAAATCTCAGCTCAACACAGTCAAGACACAAGTCATGACTCAACAGTGCATCTGAATCTGAAACAGTTTCACTTGGTATATCCACCTGGTTTTCTCCTTCCTAATTTTCCATTACTTCATTCTTCATATATTTTCCTTCCCGTGTTTATTGCATGCAAACCCTATCACTCATCCCAGGCTTGCATTTCTGTTTTCTTTCAAAACATTTAAACTTTCCCTAACTTGTTCATTTCCTGTAGCCAAATACCACCCAGGCAATTACAATTAATATACTATAGTGAATGCAAAGATGTATGAAAGCAATATGGTCCCCTTGGCTGAGCTGGTCTCTGGAAAATAAGCAAATAGCTGATAGCAGCCAGTTAAGAAATCCCAAAACAAACAAAAAAACTAACATCACAAACCAACAAAAACTCCCCAAATTAAAACTAACTAACTAACCAAACCCACAGCCCCCCACCATTACCCATTGAGCCTAATAAACACCTATGTCCCAGTATGCTACAATTACCTATCTAGTACCTCACCCCTAAAGGACAAGAATAAATAAACGGTACACTACAATTAAACATTTATTTATTAATTTCTCCCTGCCCACTATTTTGTTCAAGTGAGCACATTAGAAAAAGACAGACAGACAGAAAAGCACTTTGTAGACAATGCCTTGAGTTACATTGAGCAGGTGAGAGGCACCTGTTCATAACAGAGCACCACCCATGTGCCCAGGCAAGGGCTGGCATCAGTAGCAACAGTTGGTACATAAATCAGAGATAAAGCAAGCAAGCTGCAGAGTCCGCCTCTTATTTTTCAAAACATGCAGCAGTAAGAAGTACATGGAAGGATACTTCCCTCAATACAGTCTCAAATAAGAGGAAGAGTTGTTCTGTAGCACTGGTTTGGAGAGACGGAAGTTGAGGAGGAGTTCAGTCTTGTTTGAAAACCCCATTCTTGGCAATCTAGCTCAGTCCTTAGGGAAACAGAGTCCCTTTATAACTACTCATAAAACTAAATATACAAAAAGGAAAAATGTAGTAAAATCACGACCTCTTGCCTTTGAACACCATTTTTAAGGTGTGCCACTATTCATTAAGAATTTTCCCACTGCCTTGCCAATTGGCTCAGCTTCCATATGGAAGGGTAGATGAGTCTTTGTCTTTCCAGCTCTTGACCTCAGTGCTGGGACAGCCAGTGCAGAGTAATGGCAATTGTCATGGTGGGTTTTTTGCGCATTCATTTTCTTCCAGCTGTCATAACTAGAAAGGAGCCATTGGCAGAGATGGCTTTTACCAGCCTCAAGCTGTACATCTGTTCACATTTGTCTGCTCAGACAACATGGGATGCAATCCCCCTTTCCCCTTGTGCTGGAATCTCTTTGCTTGTACTGTTTGTCCTGAAAGGGCTTTGGATTTAGGAGGCTAAAAAGTAAATCTCTGTGGATGAAACAAGAAAAAAGAAGTAGAGGGGTGAGGCCTTCGCTATCAGTGCTAAATAGTTCCCATGCAGATAATGAAAACTGAAATAAAACTAGCAGTGGTCCATAAATCTATGAGGAAAAGCAGCTTGGACAGGACTCTTCAGCTTAAACAGCAGAACTGGGAGATTCTGGAGCTGGTGGAAGCTAATTTTGATTCAAAAAGGACAAATTACAGCTAATCAAAATGATCTGCTACAACAGGGATGGATGACCAGGTAAGTGAGGAATTTAAAAGCCCACTGCATCACTGTAATGGCATATTTTAAGTACACATAGAACTCCCATCATCTACACAGCCGTAATAATGAAGATTTATTTGGGACAAATCATCAGAGGAGAAAGTTGCAAAATACTTTGCTATTGAAAAAAAAATACCCAAAAACCCTGAGGTTCACACTCTAAACATCAGAATACATATAAAATGCTATATATAGATGTAGTTGCAGACTCACAATACAGTGAGTTCACAACAGACTGCTCAGATTTTAAAAAGTCTCAAAATGGCTTTGCATGACTTTTGAACCAACAGGAAGAGACAGTTGGAGAACACAATCCCAGGATTATGGGCTAGTTAGTAAGCTTTACAGAGCAAAAGATTATAATCAAGGCTTAAAAAAAAAAGCAGCAATCATTTCACCACTAGAATGGACATGAAATCAGCTTCTGCCTCCCTGCATCACACTTAGGCAGTTCCAAATGAGCACTTTTTACTCACTCCCATAGTTTTACATGTAATAAAAATAGAGAGGAGGAATATATGACCTTTGAAATTGATCTCAAGGGGGTATCTCTTTTTTCTTTTTCCTTCCTCTTTAAACCAAGCCAGTCTAACTCGACATACTTTCAACAGGGCAGAAAGAGCAGCAGAAAGATGAAGAGGCTCATTACTTAGAAGAGGTTCACACCTCTTCATTCATTTTACTCTATTATATAACTGGCTAGACAAATGAAGAAAAAAATACTGCTATGCACTTTTAAAACTTGTTTCTGTACATCATCCTGCATTAAGATAGACTACACTTTACAGGTTACAAAGGAAGACTGAGGAAAATGTGGGCCCACTGATGAGTAAGATAGGGGACCTCATCACACAGGACATGGAGAATGCTAAAATGATAAAATGACCAGCCTGGTAGTTGAGGGGAGAACAGTGGGTATTGTCTGCCTGGACTTCAGGAAGACCTTTGACACTGTCTTCCATAAGATCTGCCAGGGACAGAGCGACACGTTTCACTCAAAAGAGAGAAATGGCAATATGGTCATTGGTATAAACCAGCAATTTAACAAAGTTTGATCAACAAAGTGAGAATGGCTTAATGAGATTTGATGGCAAAGTATACTTGATTATTTACTGCATAGAGGACAAGGTCATACAACAATGTCAGGGAGACCCTCCCCTTGAGTTACGAGGTTCAGAAACATGCCCTTGCATTCCAAATTCCTGCTTAGAGGGAAGTTTAAGTGAGGATGGATCCAGGATGGATCTGTCGCAGTAAGTAACCTCTCAATCTTGAAGAATAATCTTGAGAGGTGTCCCTACTCAAGAGGAGATTCTGACATGCTGCTTGCTGCTATGCTGGGCAGATCAGTGTGCCCCTGGCTGTCCACTATTTATGGAATAAAATAATTGACTCATAATTGTATTTCCATAGTGACTACAAAACATACTTTTTTTTAAACATGACTTGAGTCAGACCTTGACTGGCACTGTGGTTAGGTGGGCATGTTGCTCAAACTATCCCTGGATATTGTGTTGCTATCTGTCTGGCCTGAAATCCCTTTGAATGGGATGTAGCCAAGGCAAACAATTATAGAATCACAGAATCGATTGGGTTGGAAAAGACCTCCGAGATCATCAAGTCCAACCCTTCATCCAACTCCAGTCCATTTACTAGATCATAGCTCTCAGTGCCATGTCCAATCTCAGTTTAAAAACCACCAGGGATGGGGAATCCACCACCTCTCTGGGCAGGCCATTCCAATGCCTGATTACTGTCTCTCAAAAGAATTTTTTTCTGATCTCCAACTTAAATTTCCCCTGGCAGAGCTTGAGCCCGTGCCCCCTTGCGCTGTTGCTGACTTCCTGGGGAATGCATCCATTAGGGCTGACACTTGAGCAGTCAAGGGGTAAAAAAGGTCAGGTTGGTGAAGAGGTGAAAAGGGAAGCACACAGTCAGAAGATCCTCATAGAAAAGGTGATGATGTGCAGGCTGGATGAGCAGAGAGGTGCACAGGAAACTGGCTTGAATGGCTGGGCCAAGAGGATGAAGATTGGTGGCACAAAGTACATCAGAGGTCAGTGACAAGTGATGTACCTCAGGGATCAGTACTGGGTACAGTCCCTCTTCACTAAGGATCTGGATGATAGGCAGAGGACATCCTCTGCAAGTGTGCAGATGACACCAGAGCAGCAGGAGTGTTTGGCACATCAGAGGGTTGTGCTGCCATCCACAGGGACATCAACAAGTGGGAGGAATGGGCTGACAGGAGCTTCATGAAGTTCAACAAGGGGAAATGCAGAGCTCTGAACTGGGGACAGCTCCAGGCACCAGTACATGCTGAGGGCTACCCAGCTGGAAAGCAGCTTGGCAGGAAAGGATCTGGGTTGTCCTGGTGGATACCAGGTTGATCATGAGCCACAAAGACAATGGGCTAGAGCATCTCTCCAGTGAGGAAAGGCTGAGAGAGCTGGGACTGTTCAGCCTGGAGAACAGAAGGCTCAGGGGGAGTCTCATCGATGCACAGAAATACCTGAAGGGAGGGTGCAGAGGATGGACCAGGATCCTTTCAGTGGTGCCCAGTGGTAGGACCAGAGGCAATGGGCGCAAAGTGAAATACAGGAGGTTCCCTCTGAACATCAGCCAATACTTTTTCTCTCAGAGTGACCAAGCCCTGGCACCAGCTGTCCAGGGAGGCTGTGGAATCTCCAGCCTTGGAGATACTCAAAAGTGATCTGTCCACAGTCTGGGGCAGTCAGCTTGACCAAGGGTTAAACCAGAGGTCCCTTTCAGCCTCAACTGGTCTGTAACTCCGTGATGCACTACTCAACTCTTAATTAGAATAGCACAGATACAAGAGAAAATGTCCTGTATTTAATTAAAAATCCACCTATTCTGAGCAGTGATTTCAGTTCTTCTTGTAGCATTGCTTTCTGTACACTCACTACTTTCAGTTAATATTTTAAGTCCTATGGTAAAGACTTTTAAAAATTACATAGTTTCAGAGGAACTGGTATAGAGAACCACACATAAAAGTTTCAGAAGCCGTCTAGATAAAAACACTAAACACATTTAAGACAATCTTTGATAAGGCATGACAGAAAAAAAACCAATAAGCTCCAACTGAAAACAGAATAGATAAATAGGCTAAAATAACTTGTTCTAGAACAATTACTGCCAGCCTCTGCTGCAAGTTGGCTGGATACAGGCTGTTCTGACAGCTTGGTTCTGGATGTCAGGCCATTGAATTTAAAATTATTTACATTATAGGTCCATATATACACACATATGAATAGACTTTTATTAGTTACTCATATTTAAAGGAAAACATGATCCTAAGCTGGGCCACTGAAATAATTCATGAATGGCAAAAGGTGACTGGAGCACTCAAAATTAAGCAGGAAGATAAACAATTAATGCAACAGTATACCCAAGCTTCAGTTCTCTGAATTTACCTTCAATTAAAGGAAAGATAAACACAAAGAAACATTTATGACACTTTCATCTGACTGGGTTCAAGGTTCAACATGTTAGTCATCCCTACCCAGGGCTTCATGTTTCTCCTACAGAAATACAAAAAATTCACATTTGGGTATCTCAAGTATCGTGTTCAGGGCTTACATGATCACACCCACAGACTCGCGCAGAATGTCAGAGCTACAGAGAAGGTTAACATACCTTTTCACAAATTATATCCCTGACTGAAAAGGAGGAAGAATTTCTACAAATACAATGAGTAATCAGATGAATATCTTTGCCCCTGTGTCTACCACCTGAAATAAAAAATGGTGTGCCTTTATCAAAGCAACAAAAAAGGGGAAGATGCTCCATCCTTCAAGCCAACATTTGTAACATGATGTTGCTGTCTTTCACTGACCTTCCTATATTTGTGTAAAAAATGTCCTACAATATGCATACTGCCACAGCCTACCATAGAGCATTCTTCAATTCCAATATTGCATGTCTTCAGCAAAAGAATTGTTAGAGCTGCTAGTCCTCTCAGACAGCAGTATTTGAATTTCAAACTAAGGAGTTATGGTCCAAGACGACCGAAAGATACAGAACCAGATAAGCAGATGAACCCATGTTGAAAAAAAAGCAATGTGGAGACACAAAGAGACCACATCATGCAGTCTCCTCTATCAAATCCACGCTGGGACTACTGTCACTGCCAACTTCCAATTTCCATCATTTGCCTGTGAAGAACATGAGGTTACCATTTACCCAATCTAAGTTACTTCTCAAGCACAGGCCGATCCCTGCAAACAGCCACCGAAACAAGAGACTTCTGTATCATAGAAATAAGAAAACTTGAACTGCATGAAGTTCAAACCTATTGCCACCAACTACTTTGATTTAAAATACTTCATGTCTTTATCTGAACACAGGACAGTTTTTAGCACATAACCCCTCAATGTTATATGAGAATACCATAAGCTGTAATTTGCAAAATGAGATACAGAAAACTGAACAGCTGAATAACTAAGGTATTACTCTGAAAGCACAGACAAGTTCAAACATTCATCACTTCAGATAAACAATGTTGGAATGATTTTACCCTTTTGATTAAAACTTCCTTACTTCAGATGTTTCCATGAACTGTCCAGAACTGCCAGATAAGAAAGCTGCCCTTGCCTATGCAAACAGCACTCACACAGAGACACGACACCAAACAAAACCAACAGTGACAACAATGAACAAACTATTTTATTTTTCTTGCTAGATAAGAACACCCCAAGGAAAATAAAGAATAAAAATATATTCTGCTGTAACACTCTGAATGCTTGAATCTCATGCTATAGTACATGGAGAAATTCTGGTACAGCAACATCACAGTAATCCCTGTGCACATGGATGCACAGAAAGCCTTGAACAAATATTTATACCCATAATAGTGCCATGTACAAAAATGTCATTCCATAAAGGCTAAACAGAAAATTCAAACATCTTTGTTTTACTTATGCCAAGGGCAACATAAAATTGAAAACTGTTTTCAGTCAATAACCTCCACTTAAATTATATGAGATCTTTTTATGCTGAAGAACCGAAATTCAGCATAATAAAGTTTGGAAAAAGTAGTATTAAATTATATATATGTATAACCAATATACTGAACATATGGGGCATGATGTTTTCCTTAATATGTAACTGTTGGTGTAACCATGTGTAAGTTAAGTCAGTATTTTTCTAACACAAAGAGAAAATATCCTGTTTCTTCAATCAATGCTCTGACCTTTCCTTCCTATAAAGAGCATGCCTGTTAGTATTCATCTAAGCATACATGCACCACAAAAGATATGTGAAACAAATCAATATAAACTTCAGTGTCAAATGTCTAATGATGTAGTAGCAAAAACAATTCTCAAAGTCCAAATGACTTGCTGAATTAAAATGGCATTGCAGTCACTTGAACTAACAAATTACTTGGACTTGTGAGCCACAAAATTCACTATTTTGCAGCAGTATCTCTGTCAAAACCTGATGAGTATCAGAGTACTGGTAAAGCAAGGCATTTTCAAAAGAGGAATTTGTAAAAATACATTTATACTATATGTTTTCATACAAAAAGGCATTAAGAAATATAATGAACCCTACCATTTTAGGTCTACATTTTCCCTAACAAACAGTTTTTATCACTTCACTATTACATACAGTTTCACTATTACATTCAGTTTCCTACACAGAAAGTATATTTTCTTGTCCCTGATGTATATTACAAATGCAGTGACAATAAACTGTTTTATTATCACCACTCATTCTTGCAGCTTACACAAATAGCACCAATTTTACCCCCCCCTTCAAAAAAAAAGTTTATCAGTTACATAGTAGCACTTCCTTAAAGGAAATATAAACCCAAAACATAGTAACCCAATGTGTCTTTCCAAAAATATATCAGAATATATGGCTCAGATTTACGGGATGAATAACCAGGAGTATTGCATAGTACAGGGATATGAATAAACACATCTTTGATTGTTTGTCACCTTCTGACTCCAAGAACAAATTAAACAGGTGCTAGTTCAAGTAATACACAATTCACTGGTAAAAAAAAAACAACCAAGAAATTGTACAGTTCTCTCTGGCACAGTGCAAAGTACACATTAAAAAAATGAACATACATGTACAGTGCGTATGTATTTTTATATATATAGTATGTATTTCCCTGACACATACACATGTACATATGAAAACCACGAATATACATATCCATGCCAAACTGAGCAAAAAGATGGAATGTTTAAAATGTGGCTGTGAAATCAGTTTGTCCCATAAATGGCTGTTTATACAGCCAATATGCTGTTCCATGAAACAATATACTACATATTTGTCCTTATAACTTACCAAAGGACTGATAATCACACTTTATAAAAGCTTATATTTGTATTAAGCCCTCTCTTCCATAATCCTTCCTATCTTTCTGGAAGACCAGACAGAGTATTCACTACAGAGATGAGATCTTCTATTTTAAGTTTTTCTTGCAATATAAAAGTTTACAGCCACTCCTGTAAAAATTATTAACACCTGATGCTGGTTTATTTTATTATTTCCCTTTGGGATTCAGCTGTTTTGGTTCTGAATATGAACACGTTGGCTGAAGCCTGTAACAAAGAACACTTTTCAGGATTCGGAGAGCGCTGTTACCCAACCTCAGTTTGATCAACTGTCCTTCCCTGCCAACTTTTTGAAACAGTTCACAAAAATACTAGAATGTAATACAAATCCCTCCCCCACTTTATCCTGAATGTCTTTTTACATTTTGAGAGCACTTTCAAAAAATAAACAGTATTTATATCAGCAAAACAGTTTCAGATAAAGGCAATGGCTGTGAACCTGAGAGCTCAGAGCGATACAAACACACATATTTCTGGTATCCCCACTCTCTAGTACTTTCCTTGTTTAAGTCGTTCAATGTGGTAGCACAACTTTAGAGCAGGCCCCAGCTTCAGTCCCATATATTTCATTATCATATCACTCCTGAGTAAGAGTAGTGCCTTCCCATCGATTTCCTGCAGAAGGAAGAGAATAAACACAACATGTAACTCTAACCAATTGCATGGTAAAAATATAAAGTACATTATATGTCTTAGTAGTAAAAAAGTCTATATAAATCAGTAACTTAGTATAACTTTATAGTCACAGATGGTCACTGAAATTTATTTTAATATTTTTAATGTATGATTAAGGTATCTGAGATGTTAAAGAAAGAAAAATACACTAAGTAAGAGAAACTGATCAAACAGCCCTCAAAATTAGGTACTGACTGGGAAGGAAAAAGTGAATGGGTCAAGGGAAAAAAAAAAAGCTGCAAAGGCAGGTCTGTGCAGTTAGAGATTAAATGATCCAAGCACTGAGGCCTTGCACTGAACCTTGAACACAGCTGTGGGAGGATTTTGGCATGTGCATGCAAAGAGTCACACAGAGGAAGGTGTTATAGACCATCTAAATCTGTGAAATAAGACAGATCTATGTCCATGTCGAGAAACAGAGAGATTGTTAGGATCAAGACCAAGGACAACTTAGTCAGATTTTACTGCCTGACTGAGAAGCTGCTGAAATAGGACAGTCCTAAGCTCTTTAGTATCATTACATACTGTAGACAGGCAATTAGTTCCATAAAACACAATAAAGAGAACCACTCTGTCTTATTTTTTTAAACATAAACCTGACAAAACAAGTGATGTTTACTGTTGTTATACAACTCAGAATAAAACATAAGGCAGGGATCTCTATTAAAAGTTATTTTGAGTTTTCCTTCCAATCCAGCTTACTCAGAGATTTAACTGTTAGCAGGAACTGGTGCAGAACATGAGTGCAATAGTACTAAAGAGAAAGCTGACCTCTTTTTGGAGGGCTATAAATACAATGAAATAACAAAGCAGCTCTTTGCTGAGCAACCTGCCATAGAAAAGCACAGCCAGAAGGAATAAGGGACAGCAAATCCACCACAAACAACCACGGCTTCTACCTTTAAAGGTAACATCTAGTCAGATCTTATGAAACCCTGTGCATTGTTTTTCCAAACAGATGACTTCAACATTTCCATTGATTCTCTGCATTCTAGTACTAATGACCAAATGTTCTAGCTAACAAGGGATAACATCAAGTCTGCTTTGGAACATTAAACCTCTAAAACAGGGGAGCCAAATGCCCCAACATGCAAATGCCATGTTCTCCAGAGGTCCTAGGGATGGCAGGTGTACCAGGGATGTTGGCCATTAAAACCTAGGTACTTACAGTACTGGTGTTATTCCATACACACTGGAAAGCAGTGGCTATTTACTTTAGTCTAACAAGACTGGAACATGGAGAAAATATACTGCAGGAGGATTCCAGGTGGAAGAATAATTTTCAGCCTCCCTCTAATATACAAGTAGAGTCTATTCTACCTTCAATTGCAAATAAGAGTGACAGACATGAAAGTTGTATTTTAAGAGGTTAACGTGACACACAATCTACTATAACAGAATGGATATTAATCATACATGTCTCCTAAAGAGTTCTGCATGGGGAGCCAGTGCTTGTGGATCAGCTTCTTTCACAAAACGCACAACTTCCTCTATTGACCAGGTGGAAGGATCCTTATTCAATATTCTTGAAGGTTCCCTTTTTAGTGAATTCAAATCCAGTCCAGTTGTGGAACTTGCAGCTTTTAATATAAAAATATTATGAGAGGCAGAAGTATCACTTGTTTGTACATGGATAACACATTTCATTTCACAAAGGACATTTCAATATTAACTTTTGGGTTTTATTACGTATTCTTTGCAATATATTAAAATGAAAGATGCCTTATTTTCCTTCTAATAATACTGAACTGTTCCTTTTGTCTTTAAATGCCTTCTATAACTGCAAGTATTTACAGCAGCACAAATATTAGCACTGTGACATACCTAGAGGGATTACTTGGACTTGTACTTGGCTCCTGGGTCCCAAAATGCTATTGACTGGGAATGTGGCAAAGTCAATTTAAGCCATGCAGACAGAGGAAGAGACAGCAGGAAACCCTATTCCTGCATGTCAGCAACATGGCAATAGCTGATAAGATGCTCAGGAAGTGAGATGCATATAGGCCCTGTCTGATCTGACTTGCTGCAGGGTCTGTAAGAGTAGCAAGAGGAAGGTGCAGCAGGCAAGACCCACTCCAGCTTGCACTGCACCATTAGTTCTAACAGGCTTAAATTCCTTATTTGCATTTACACTAGCAAGCCTGTCATGCTTGACAACAGCACATTTCACTCCATATGCAAGCTTTCCTATGGCAAAGAACTTCTTTGTTCATATCTTTGTATGTTAGTAAAAGCAGTTATCTATTTTGGAAGGTTTTGTATAAACTCCATACCTTCAATCCGCCTCTGTATTCGATTCCTACCAACTTCATAGTAACTGCTGCTCCCAGCAGAGCTCAAGGACAGCCTGCGCAGGACTGGGGCTGAATTTGAGGTAGCAGTTGCTGGCTGATGGGAATTTCTGTAATATGCAGCACTTCCTGCAGGACGGTACTCTGTGGAATTTCGACAGGTTGGGCTTGACCGATTTACAGAATTAAGTGCAGAATCCATAGAGTCCTCAGAAAACCGGTGTTCTTTGGAAGTGCTGTTCTCCTCTATAGGCAAAGTTTCTGCTACATAAAAAGCAAGTATGAATATGTTCACAGTGATTAATACCTTTGTTATTTAAGACCTTGCTATGCTCTCTTGAAGATACTGACAGATTGTAAGCATGTTAACAAATCTGTTAGGCAAGCACCGCTGCTGAAAGTCTGTCCCTTTTCCTGAAGTAATCACTGGGCTCTTACTGTATCTTTAGAACATTTTGTTTGTAGCAAAAGATTTAATATGTCAAGTTTGAGACATTCTTCCACAAATCATTTCAGCTGTATTTATTAAATGCTTGGAACATGGAAGTGACAAAAGAAAATCTTTTTGATAAAATTGTCTGGCATTAATATTTATACATCAAACAATTTTAGCCAAGATTTTTCATTATTTTTTAAACATATTCTTAAAAAGCTAACCATTATTATTATGTCACATTTATTTTGCAAGACATTTTTAATTCAAAACCCACGTTAACTAACAATTGTTTAATTTGTTCTAAACAGCAGAGGGAGTCACTAACATCATAAACAAAACAAGTGGACAACTATCATCTATGGATCCCAAAATGTCCCGACAGAGGGGCCGTTGTTAAAAAGGAAACAGGTTACAGGCAAAGCCACAGAAGGCTGAGCCCTGCACAGCACACTAATGTAACATGTAACATGTTTTGACCACAGTGCTGTATCCACAAACAGTCAGTTCTTTGCACAGGGCAGGGTCTTGCCCAGGTCTGTAAGCAAAGACTCTGGAAAGCTAAAGGTACATGTAAGTTACTGAACATCTGGAGCAAGTGAAAAGACAAATACATCAGGTCTCATGAAGGGACTATGACAATATTCTAGTTCTTACACCTTATCAGCAATTTCTACTCTGCAAAAGACAACATCCACTCAGAAGACTTGTAAATTTTTAGAGCCTGTCAATTCTGTTACTAAGGCAGATGAGCAAAGTTCAGTGGGTCCTTTTCCCTGTGACATGAGACAAGAGCCAGGTTTGCTTGATTACTGGAAACTCCACTCCTGTTCAACCCAATTCAGGCCTGTTTGGGAGACGCATGCTATGTGAGGACAAAATATCCCAAATCAACAAGACCACTCTATTCTCTAACAATCATACACACTCCTCTCTGTTTGCATCGGGCCAAGCAACAGTACGAAAATTAAGTTGGAAGCATGATATACAAATCTGTATGAAGCAAATGCTGCTTTGGCAGGAGAGTTAGGAGCTGGAAAAATATAGCTAACAGGTTCACAGAAGTGTAAGCCCCACACTACCATCTTGAAAATTACTCTAGTGAAGTTATAAAACATATGCTAGTGAAGCAGCATATTCTTTGGAATAAGAACTGGGTATATTCTGCAAAACAAGTTCCTGAAATAGAGTTTTTATTACCCTTCTTATATGAAAACTTCCAAGAATTTCTTGGGCATACCCCTAGCTAAAAATACAGGAAGAATATTTTCCTAAAAAAGTGAGCTTCTCAAGCATGTTTTCAATTTGCTTCATGACATCTCAGTTTCTCTGCTGAATCCTGCTTACAAGAGGAGTGCAGTGAAGAACTGTTAAGTGTATTTTGGTCTTCAGATAGCGCAATCCTGAGAAGGAATAAAGGCACTCAGGGAGCCAGTTCCCTACTTAATGAATTCAGTATGGCAAGGTCACAGAATCACAGAACAGAATAATAGAATCATTTAGGCTGGAAAAGACCACTAAGATTATCAAGTCCAACCACTAATCCAGCACCACCGTATTTACCACTGGGAGAAGACAGCAATTCCCCCTTCGCACAACCTCCTTTCACATAGTAGAGAGCAATGAGGTGGAAGTGGCTGAGTGAGCACTTCCAACAGCTCCCTCCATACTCCTGGGTAGATCCCAAATGGTCCCACGGGCTTGTGCATGTCTTAAGTGGTGTATGAGGTCACTGACCTCAGGCCAATTTCCCTGTGGATTGTAGAATCATTGAACTGTTTAGGTTGCTGTCTGCTCCCTGTCCCTGCCTTCCAGCTCAGGAGGATGAGTGCATGGAGAACAACTGCTCTTAGTAGTTAAGACCAAGGCAAAGGAGGCATGAAGGCACTTCAGCCTTTTCCTCAACCTTTGTCACTCTGTTTCCCTCCATATCCAACAAAGGCTGGAGATTCCCTTTACCCTTCATTTGAGTGAAAAATGAGAAAAAAAAAAAAAGATTTCTAGTCTTTTACGATAGTGTATTGTGTGTATGGCCAAACTTTGTGAACGCAGATCTGGGAAGGGCTCTCCCCACATGGGTGGGCCCTTCCAGCCTGTGCAGTGGATTTTTTAGGTGAGGCACAGCGTGCACAGAACTGGCCCCACCATTTAAGTCCTGAGGTCCATCTGCCATGGCCAAGCAAGCTTGGACAGTGACAGTGAAGTCCTTGGGACTGTCACAGCACCCGGCACTAACCAGGGCTGACCCTGCTGAGCATCCGAGATGTGACGGGATGGGATGGCAGGGAGGCTGAACTGCCAGGGGATGGTCCCCACTGAGACTTGAACTCAGGTCCTTGGGATTTGGAGTCCAGAGTGCTCTCCATTACACCACAGACTGCCCTAGTAGGCAGACAAAGTTTTACTTGGGCTTTGCCCCTAATTTTCGCCTTGAATAACCTCACAGCAGCTCTGTAGTCCTTCTGATTTTTGTGCCTCTTCTTCCATTGGTCATAAACTCTTCTTTCCTTCCTGAGTTCCAGCCAGAGCTCTATGTTCAGCAAGGCCAGTCCTCTTCCCTGTCAGTTTGTCTGTCAACATTTTTACCTTAAGATTTTCTTCTTGAAGAACAGCCAGCCTTCCTGAACTCCTTATCTGCAAGATGGTGTAACATCTTTTACTAAATTTGATAGTGGTGGAGTAAAGAAGCTTTTATGGACACAAGTCCTCCTCTTCCATAAAAGTAATTCTAAAATAACCACTGCAAAAACGTCTAGTTTGTCACATTTCAATCACAAAAGTAAAGCAGCAGCTATTAATATTTTCAAAAAAAAAACCAAGAAAATTAACTCGTTTATATTTCTCAGAAGTAGTTGCAGCAACTTATAAAAAATAAAAAAAAATTTAAAGCTATCATTCCATAGAATGTCAGAGAGACCTTAAGAAATGTAGTCAGTGATACACAGTATAAAATTAAAAGGTGGAAAATTAAGGGAAAATTAGAGCTCTAGAGAATGAAACCACCAGCAGAAATCTCAGTTCAAAGCCAAAAGGCAGAGGTGATACTTTAAATAGTTACAGCAAAGTTATATGGAGCTTAAGGTTTAACTGGCTGAACCTGTAGATTCAGATGTAAGAGGTCAAAATAGGATGAAATAATGCAGACAATACCCCTGAGCAGGGAGTTTCAACTAGAGTATTCAAGGATGTAGCAGCCAACTCCATGCAACATATTAAGAAAAAACATTTTTGCAGTTTTCATAGTAAAGAAGCAGGAGTCCAAACATAGAATTTTTTTAAATAATTGTTTTACATAATCTTTGTCAAGATTTCTAATGACAAACACACTTTAAAAATTGACTGTATTTCAAAAGAATTTAATTGTATTTATTTCAATTATATCCCAGATTTCTGTCTGACATTTTATACCCTAACATAAACAGTGAATAGGTTTGGGAAAGATCAACTCTGGGTTTTTTTCCCTCAAGATACCAGCATTTGAATTTATCTTACTGTAAATTCTAAACTCACATACAAAACGTGGAAAAGCTGGCATAATTCCCATCATTTTTTAGGGAAGTTGTTCAGGAACTAGAGTGCCCAATCCACTTTCTGCTCCATTCATCTACCTTCCCTACAAACAAAATGCAGCAAAATCGGCACCCAGCAAATGGAGCTTTGCAATCCACAGAGTGACACGTTTCTCCTCCCTCAACATTTCAAGCAGTGCTATGGAAAGAAATGGGAGGTTCCACTGCAGAATGCCTGATCTGTGGGTAGATCAATAGAAGGACAATAAGAGGCCTTACGTTTCAAATGTAAGGATGACAGCAGACTCTTTAAGCACTGAAGGCCTTAGCAAGAATTGGCTGTTTTGTTTTCTTGAAGTTCTTTGGGGAATTAGAAGCCAGTTGTTCTGTCTCATGCACAACAAAATGATGTAATAGGACACAGTAGTAAGAACACTCTGTTTCCAGGGGAAGGGACGCTAAGTTATTCCCCATTCCCTCCTCCTTTATCTTTCATAACTTAAAGAAGAAATTGTTAGTGAGCAAGAGAGGCAGCAAATCTGCAAAACATATTCATAAGCAGATCAGAAGGAAAATGAGCTGTTCGAAAGACTGTTTCCCACAATTATTCCATTTTCCCTTCAAATGATGTTTCAAAACAACTATTTTAAGACAACTGTGTCTCAATGGAACAAGAACTTTTTTGGGGGCAGATCTTTCTTGCTAACCAACCCATGACTGACCGCTATAAATTGCCTCCAGATTTTCAACAGAGGACATTACCCTAATGGGAAACACACAACACTAGAGAACACTGTGCCTCTTGAAATGCACAGAATGCAAATTCAAACCTTTGAAACCATGGAAAACCACTTATTTTAATTATTTTTTATCCAAGTAACTGCACTTTACAATGAAGTACTAATCTTAAAATGTATTTTGAAGACTTCCTCAGTAAATGAGATCCACTAGCAGACAAGGACTAAGAAGCAGTGTGTGCACTCGTGTTTACTTTGAGAAGGATTTCTAACAAGATAGATAATGCAGATCTACTTAAACATTTGTTTTGCTCCAAATAAAACAACTTCATTTGAGCATAATTAAGTGCTCCACACCTATTAAGTTACCTAGCAGAAATATCTGACTTAGGTGTACAATGCATCTCTGGAATTAAGCCAGGGCTTTTTTTTGGGAAGACACAGAAATGGATAATCAATGCAGAACTGTACATAACAACAACTGCAGGAAATACAAAGATGTGACTACGCTACATATACACAAAATAAGATGCACCATTTTAAATAAGCTATCATTTGGAACCTTTTGATTTTACATACTTTTCTGCTTTCACTGTAGCCCTATGACATTTTAATCTGCACAGAAGAGAACATTCTGCCCCCACTAATGCTGACAGATACAAAATCACTCCAGGATCACATAAGAAAAGAGAAAAAAAATGAAAAAAAAAAAGAAAAAATAACTAATCCCCATCGTATTTCAAAAAAGCCTTTGGAAATGATGTGCACATATCATGTATCAAGAGAAAGTATGTATCAGATGGGATGAGTTATTATCAGCAACTTACCATGGCTTAACCAGTTAAGTAGCAAATAGAGAGTGAAAAAACATTTTACTCTTTCTCTCTCCCTGAGGTTTAAACCTAGAGACTACTTCACATCTGAGGCAGACAGAAACTAGGCATATGCTCAGTTATTGCATCTAAGCTGCAGCACAGGAAAAAGTGCTATTTATTAGTGAACTGTATGAACAAGCAGCTGCCACTACCTTGGCCACAGCTGCCTTGGATTCAACCCTTCCCTGTGCCCACCTGAGTCCACAGTGAGTCACTCCAGAGAAGTAAACTGCAAGACTGTCTTCACCAGAATGTTTTGTGTGCTTTTGCTCACTGGTTCAGCTCACTAACCAGCCAGGGAGAGGGAGTAGGGGGTGGGCTTGGACTCAGTGCAGACACAAGGAGGCAAGGAAAGCAGGAGCAGCACAACTTTCACAGGCAGCTAGACATGAACTCTGCTGGATTGTATCATCAAGCAGCATCCCTTATTCACTTAATGACTCCAGTCTAGAGTTAAGAGTTGCATCCAATTTGTCTCCTAACCCACTTCAAGGCAATTGCTTTTCTGCTCAGTAGCCATATACGAAGCAGGAGGCTTCATCTGTCACTGTTGTGCCTGAGCCCCTTCACAGAAAAGCTGCAGGACTAAGAAAAGCAGTGCTGGAACTTGCAGTAGATCTTCCCTAAGTGCAAAATCTGTGCCAGCAATCAATAATTAACATACTTTCACCCTGACCTGTCAAAGGCTAGAGACAAACCAGGCACATATGTTGTACTCAGTCCTTTTTGACTGGAAATACTGAAACCATAAATAATCCTCATATATAATCCCGACATAGTGTAATTACCTTCAGATGGATGAGCATCGTTTCTGGGAAGCTTAGGAGAAAGAGGAGCAGTATATGGTGGAGAGTCCTGAGAGTATCGTTTAGCACTCCTGTTTTCAGGTATTTCTTCTTTGGCTGTGAAGAGGAAAGTCACCACGGATTATTCCAGCATAAAGCTGTTCATGGGCAAAGTCCCAGGACAAAAGCAACGACATCAGCCATTCACCAGGTGACAGTTCAGTTTCTTGCGTCACACAGTCTCAGTCATTGCAATGCAAGTCTTCAAAGTTGAATTACCTTGACCCTGTCTACTTTTCTGAAAAGAGTTAAAACTAATGATTTTTATATGACAGACAGGTTTATAAACATAATTTGTCCACTGGAAAGAGCAAAAAACCCCCTGTATTTTCTAAAGCAGCACCTGGAAAATGGACTCAGCTATCAGACAGCTGTGAGGAAGCTTTAGTCCCAATATGAAACTTCTGAAATTGCCCTGACAACAAGGCTATCGATCTCAGCTATGACTCCTGGTGACTCTTGACCTGGGACTTGAATACCAGGTCCTGCAAACAACCTGTTGGGAGATTTTGGGCAAGTCATTTCCTCTCCCCTTTACTCTACATTCCTGGTGCAGCAAAGATACTGGACTCATGCAAATTTTCACAAGCAGCCACCTGAAAAACCCACCTTTTCTACTAGAAGAGTGAACTGTATATAATAGAATGTAAAATTTTTGGAGCCACCATTAAGTAACGTGAATAAAGAGGAAAGAAAAGATCTTTCACTGGTGTTGGAAGGGTTAGACTGAATTGCCTTTCAGGGGCAAGTCCCTTCTCCTAGGCAGCAAGTACCTTTCAGTAAGTTTATTTTATGATCCAAACATAAATTTAACAAATAAAATGTGAAGTTTTGAGCTTGTCTTTTTAGTGGTATCACAGTGGTAAAGTACATATGTTTTCTGTCTTGCCTTACAAGGAGGACTTTGCTGAACAAAATTATTTATGCACATGTGGTATGAGCTATCCCTTACTGTCAAAGCACCACCACAGTGGAACCAATTCACTGAGGACTGAAGTGTATTAATTTCAAGCAATTCACATCATAGAAAGACAGACTAAAAACTTACATTTCATGAAGTCACCACATTTCTCAAAAATATCAGCACTTGAAAGTAGCAAGTGATGAACAGTACCTGGCTTGTTCCTGTCATACTCGGTGGGACTATGTGCACACCCCATGTAGGGGCTGAAAGGCTGGCTACTGAAGAGATTATCGCACTGCAAGCTGTGGCAGAGCTTCTCCAGGAAGCGCAGGACAAACGATGCACTGTTTACAGAAGGAAGATTGATGGCACGCTTTTCCCCATCAAAGGAAGCTGTGAAAAAGAAGATTATGTCAAACACCCCCCCAAGCATCATGAAGTATAGTAAAATACCATCATTAACTTAAAGGAGAAAGACATTGAGATTTGATTTAAACCACACAAGACATGAGAGGAATACACAATCATTCTGATAGCTTAAAAAATTCACAACCAGAGAACTGATTTTACCTTCCACTGGATCCATGTCAGTTTAAATTTGCTCTATAGGAACTTATTTTAATAAAACAATTTGGGATTCACACCAGTATAACAAAACTTGCAACTACTCCCTCACCACCAAAACTTTGTGTGATTTCCACTGCTTGCTAATAAAACAGCAAACTTTCCACCACCTATTTGCAGGAGATAGCACACAAAAGACATTTTAAACTCCTTGCTAAAAAAATAATAAAAAAAATAAAAATAAAAAATGCCCAAACAGGGTTTTTTTCGATTTTTTTTAAATAAAAAGAAGGGATGAAACAAACAATTTTTCTCAGTTTCTAATTGAGCAGAGCATACTTGTGGTAATGTGCTGGCATCCATTACCATTGAAATTCTGACTACATAAACGTTTTGTCATTTATTTTATCACTAGAGAAATCTGTCCTGCTGTCAGCACTCCAGTGGTCAAGCTCACACTTATTTCAACAGGAGCTAGGTGGCAGAGACACCACAACAGCCACAAAAAGGATCTGTAGTCTTTTAAACTGAGTGATTACAAAGAGCACAGACACGTGTCTACGTCTTTTCCTTGTCCCTTAAAAATAGTGCAGGAGCTCATGGTATTTTTCTTTTTTGTGCACATTGGTAAGGTTTTGGAAAGGCTCAATACTACCAGTATATAGATAAATAACTAACATTACATCAGCATAAACTTTAAGTTACTTCTGATTAGAAAGACTTTACAACAAAGCAGAAACAAACTTGTAACTTCAGCTAAGGGCTGAAAAGAAGTGGCATAAACACCAGGTTTATGCATCAATTTTCTTCTTGGTTTTCAGCCTGTCATGCAGCTTTCTGTTGTTAACATAAGTTTCCAAATGATAAGCAGAGCTTTAAAGGATCACATTTTGTTGGTAGCAGATGCTTAAAAGAAAAAAGCCAGAAATGACATGAAAGCCTTTATTCACAGATATGAATTACAGAGTATTTCCATATCGCATTGCAAAAGAGACAGATACTACACACAAAACCTAAGAAAATACCCAATCCTGGCATATTTTAGGCTTCCTTAGGAAATCTGAAGTGTCGATTACTTACATTGCTGATGTAAGGAAGCTTCTGATTAGAGTTAATGCGAGTTAACCAGTAGCATCAACAACAACGTGCTACCTCTCCCGCCTTCTTTCAGGACAGACTGACCAGTGCAAGTGCTTAAGTGTAAGAGTCAGTTCCACAGGACCAAAGTATTTCCAGGGCCTATTCAGTTTTTCTGGGCTCTAACGTTCAAATGAAATGCTAATGATTAACAGTCCCACATGTGGCTCAGACACAAGGTCCTCTACATCCTGTTTGGGGAAGGGGTCTCCAAAGGCAAATTTGTGTTTGGAACTCAACCCGTTCTGGAAAGCAAATGGGCTGTGAGACCCAAGACAGCCTGACCTCCCAACAAAGTTACTGCAACGCAGTAGCCAGCTACACCAGAGATTCAAAATGCTTTATAAAAGCTTTATGGATCTTCCTATATGACTTTGGGGAACTGACTTATTCTATATCCCTTAATTTCTCATTTTGAAAAGAAGTACTGAAAAGAACAATGTTATTTAAAACTTTTTAGAAGGCTAAAGCAGAAGCAGCTGAGGCATTGTGACTACCCCAGCAAAACACTCCATGGGAAAAATCCACAAAATAAAGATTCAGTGCAAACGCAGCTCCCCTGTACTCTGAACACCTGAGGGCAACAACACAAACTCCAGCCAAGGGTGTGGCATCTAGATCCATAGGCTCAACTGTCTGTTCTGCTTAGGGACAACATGAGCATCTTTTTCCCTCAGACAAATGCTAGGGGCAAAAACATAGAAGGAGGTACAATAATCTCTATTTTTAATGCACTTCTGAGGTGCAATAATCTCAGTCTTTAATGACATATGAACAGGGACTGGAGCTTATGTGTGCAATCCCAGCCCCCAGGATGAAGAGGCATGTTCGTTTCTTTACCTTCCATTGTGTAAGTATGTTTTAAATACCAGGTTCAAACCAGGAGAAAGACTGAGAGCTGAACTATCAGGGAAATGTGTTTTTCTGATAGCGATGAACCTTACCCAAGAGTCTGATTTTAATTCTCTGCTTGAGAAAATTTATCTGAGCCTCAATCTATTTCATCCCACCAAGCATCACAGTCTCTGTGCTAGAGGGAGAAAAAAGGGGCTGACACCACCACTATTAGTGAGCTTGCTAATCAAGCCTTTAATTTCCTTTCAGTTATATTTGCCTCAATTGAAACCTTATGCATCAAGCAAAAATAAAATGGTTTGAGCCTTTGTTTGAGTAAGAAAAGACGGAAAAATCCTAAATTTAATTTTATACAAAACAATTATTTTCCTTGGCAGCTGAACCAAAAGAACCTGCTAATTATTCCATGTATTCTAGCAAGATTATTTTATCCATATCCTTATCAGCACAGTTTCCTCCTACAGCAGGTACAAAACATGCTATGAAAGCATCATTTCCCCAAAACATTTAGGTTTCTTTTCTTATTCTCTGCCACAGGTTTTTTCTTGTCAGTCTAAAAAAACCCCAAACAAAATGTGAATGGCAAACCACCTTCCAAAACCACTTTAAAACAAAAAAAAGCTACAAGAAAACACTCTCACAATTTCATTCTGTAATTTTTTTCTACTGTTGCTTCCCTCTTGTTCCTTACTGTTCAAGTGCAAAGCTAGATGTAATGTGCTACATTAATCTAAGTCATATTTTGTGCTTCACAAAATACATCACACAGATTTTTGATAAATCGACAGGGAGTGTTTGCTCACCCACTTCTCAGCAACCTGTTTGACAAGCCAGTGAGAAGGCAAGAGCTCAAGAATACCAGAAACCCACTGGGGCCTTGCAGCTCACTATCCCCTGGCCCAGGACTCTGCTTCAGGAGCAGTCTGTGCGTGACCACGGTCCTCAAGTCCAGGGCCACAGAGATGGTTCCTCTGAATACAGGCCTTGGGCTGAGACCAGATGCAGAACAGTAATTCCCTTTTGTACATAATTTTTGAATGTAAACAAGCCACAACTACACAAGAAATCTGAAATGTCTTTCTCCTATTTGAAATAATTATTTTCAACTACTCAGCCACAGGCCAGAGACACCACTGGCCTATGATTTAGTCCTTCATGATAAACAATCACAAACAGAATACTGGCAATCAACATCTCTGTGGATTTTGCTTAAGAAAATTGATTTGTCTGAATTAGGTACATGAAGTTGTTAATAATACAACAAACTTTCATACATATTGCAAAAAGAAAGCAATATCAGTTTCAAACCCACACATATGCAATGCCACCAAATCTTTACTACCCAGCTAAGAAGCAGCATCCATTTTGTGAACACTCATGGGGATGCCTAAGCAAGGCTTACTCTAGTTCTGCTGTACACAGGTTGGGGTGCTGCTTTTTAGGCAGCAACATCTTTACAAGTATTTAACTGAACCTCTGTTCCACTAATGATCTTTCACAACTGGTGTTAATGTAAAGAAATGTAAGTAATACAAAGTCTTTTCATCACCAGTGATGGAACTATGAACTGATGTGCTAACTGCTATGCAGAGTATTTCCTAGCCTAGAAGGAAAACAATGTCAAGCAGCAGTTATTCAGTTTGAGATACAGAGGTAATTTACCTACAGATCTGCCATCAATATGTAATAGAAATAAACCTATTCCCTAATAGGGGACATAGGTGGATGAAGAGTGACTAAGCTCCTACTGCAGTCCTAGGGAAGGGGGTATGGGAAGCAGCAGCAGCTTTAACATGTGGAATCACTTGTCTGGAAGCTAAACAGATTAGTTTGAGACTTGTCACCCACTTGGTTAATGCATTAAGAACACGAACACCATGTATGGATAAGATTATGCGAATGACTTGAATTAATAAAGCTGATTATTTCACTTGTACTGAGTTTACTTGACAAATGTTTGGCTGCAGCTGCTAAATGAGGTGCACAAGCTCTGCTTAGCATAAGGACCTCACTATATTGTGTATATGTAATTGAACAGTGCTACTGCTCAATTCTAATTTAAAGAATTGTTGGAATCACTCTGGACACTGAGATAAATCACACACCACCAACAGTAAAGGAGTTTCACAAATACATGTTCTTCACTGTGTTTACATAGTTACAACAGTGATATAAATTCATTGTGGCTACTTCAGTTGTTCTGCCCTACCTCAGGTTCAACAATAAAGCGAAGAAACAGAAGAAACAAAGCATCTTCACATACCAGTTATCATTTCCCCTCCGTGATGGCCAGATTTCAGAAATCCAAAGACTGTTTTGGCTTGATAGGCACAATCCACACAAGCCTGGACAGCCTGCTGAAGCACCACATTGACAGGACCTGGTCCAAAGTGGTCTGGAAGCTGCTGAACCTTCTTCTTATCCAGGTGAGGCCCAGAATTTCCATGTTTGTTGACATAAACACACACTGAAAAGGTACAAGCTGTATTTACTGCCAAGGAACCAAGACATGTTTCCAAGTTAGAACTGCAAACCACCATTTTAGTTTTAATCTTGAGGGAAAGATGTGCTGGCCAACTCAAGAAGCCAAACATGTACACGTGCTTTCAGAACATGCAGAAAGTGCTCTTCTACCAAGGTTCTCCCACCTGAGTCTGAAACCCTTTTTTTCCTGTTCTGTGAAGCTCTCTCTACTTCACTAATGCAACAAAGCTTGTATTTTGACTAATCTCTACTCATACACTAGTTGCAATAAAGGAACAATTAGTGGCAGGTACTCTAAACTACCAAGACACAATTCTGAAAAGCTGGTCTTAACAAGTTACTGCCTAAATTTTCTCCTGTTTAAGAAGCTGCAACAAAGACAAGCCCATGTTAAATACCTACCACTGATGCTCATTCTGAGTACCCATATGGCATTAACACACACACAGGACACCATTATACACACACAATGGCCTGTACCTTCAGAAGACCCAGAACACCCCCATAGGATTTCCACACTGCAACAAGGCCTTCTCTGCTACATAAAATAAACACTTCCCTAGAAACACTGCAAAATGGTTTAAACCTTAACACAAAACACTCATATAGGACTTTGGAAATTACTTTTTAAAGAGACAATGTGAAATTTTCTTTCAAAATTACCACAAAGGCAGAAAAACATGGAGAAAAGATGTAACTGATGATTTTTCTCTTGTTCAACTTTGCTGTCACATGACAAAAAATGCAGCTAAGACATTGTGACAGTTAATAAAGAAATGTGCCTTTGTGGTGATTAAATAAACTAAACATCCTATTACACAAAAGAAGTACGTATTTTCCGAACTGTAGTATGACTTGGGCTTAGATAAAAACCTGGACTTTTAAAGCTGAAGTATCTGCAAGAGTCTTCATGGATATTTGTTTACTCTCTAATGTCTGCAAATTGGAGGAAACCTATTTGTACAAATAATCAGAGCTACAAATCACCAAAAATAGTTTCTGTAGCATCTTCTGTCTGGGCTCAACAAACTGCCTTCCAAAAGGTTTGTTTTCCTAGGAAAAAAGTACCTGTTTGCCACTCTCCATGACTGAAAATGGGAGTGAGAAGAACCTGAGAACCTCAATTGTAAAAACAGGTTTTAAATGTAAAAATCACCCCAAAGAAAATCAGCATAATTTATGGAGTTTTTACAAAGTTCTGAGATTCCAGGTGACAACATAAAAATTGCTTCACTAGAGGGTTACCAGTTCCTTAATGGGTTAGTTAATTTACTAACTTCTTTTCTGCCAACTCTTTTCAAGGCATATTTCATTACATTCAAAAAGAAAAAAAAATCAAACTTGAGGAAAGAGGAATGTATTTCCTCTGATTCCCTTTACTGGGTTTTAACAGAGTTGTTTCTTTTCATGTAAGGCTGTACAGAGATAAAATCTGCATTTTGTTATATTACAGAACAGCCTGCATGATAACAGAATAGCATATGGGGTTTTAACTATTCCCATTTTGAACATTAAGGAGTGGGACAGACATGAAAGAACTGTACAGTTTCCTTCTTTAGACAGGAACAAACTGCCAGGTCCAGCAGATTTATGAAAAGTGTCTATGCCCCAGCACTTATTGCTGTAATGCAGGCAACAAAATACTAGTCCTGCAAACTAACTCTGGCTTCTACAAATATCTTTAAAAAATAAGGTAGTTGGAAAATTATTTACAGTAATAAGTTTGCAGTACATTTGCCATAAAATGCCACTACTGGTTTGCTTGACATGGAAGCAATTTCAAGTATTTTGTCTTTTACCTGTGGATATAACTGCTGAAGTTGCACCAGACAAACTAATTCCATCTTTAAGCATCTGCATAGTGCCATTGTCCCCTTCAGGAGATGACAGAGGAGGAGGAGGAGATGCAGGAGTCAGTTGCTCTGGCAAGATTTTTTTCTGTTTAGAGAAAAAATACAGTCAAAATGTTTAATGGTTTTTAAGGAGCCTGCAAAACCCTTCTGCTACCAGTTACCATGTTAATGAATCTGTGGTTCCTTATCACACAAGTATCACACACAGCAGAGAAGGTAAAGTTCAAGAAAGGAAGACCAGAAACTGTCAGTTTGCATAGACAGCTACCTTAGGAACACATTAAAAAGAATCCACCTTTATCCAAAAAGTGGGAAAAGAAAGAGCTTGATATACAAATTAATGAACTCTTCTAAATCTTAGAAGCACAGAAGTGTTTTGGATTATACTCCTGTCCATGCCCTTCCAATCATCAGATAAGCTAATTGGTCTATGTATATATTGCCATAAAAAAACCTAAGTCACATCTAAGCATCAACATCACAGACCATCTATATATCTGTATTTTCCCTCAGCTTGTTTCAAAGGGGTCAAAATTCTCAAGTAACCTCTTTCAGGAATTAGTGATTCATGCAAGATATCAAATAAACAGGTAGTTACAATCCAGTCATGCTGATTGCCAAAACCTTTCCCGTTCCCAAGCCAAACTTATTAGCAGCTTATCATATGACAGAACAACCAGAGTTCACAACCCAGAGATTTAGAAATTTATCAGTGTGCATTTTCTTCTCCACCTGAGAAAAGAAGAATTTTGTTGTAATTTGGTTTGGACTGGGGTTTAGAAAAGAGATGTGCACAAGGAAGACCTTTCTGATGTGCTTTGACATACTATGAAAATACGTAGAAATGAGTAATAAATTGGAGTTCATCACTTCTCCCTTTGTCACTTATTATCATACGAGAACAGATGAAATTCTCATTCTCTCACCTAGAAAAAATTAGGAATACAAGAGATTACCCAAAGTCTTGATGCTGCTGAAGGCAGCAGAGACTTGTGGTCATGTGGTAAGAATTTACTGTTTAAACTGATAAATAGTCAAGTAAAAATTCAGTTAAGTCACTAAGGAAGGCTCAGCCCTTTTTCCATTTAGCTGTATTCATCCTTCACACTTTTAGAAGCAGCATATTTTCAAAAAATTGCCTTAAAAATCATGTCAAAGCAATCAAAATATATACCTTCCTAAAAGAAGCAATGCTCAACTTCTTCATAGCACCTATAAAGAATAAATTAACTTTCTTCTGAAATCCAGGACACTTTAAAGAAAAATTCTGTCCCCCTTAATGGTTCAGAGAAGACAGCGTTGGCTGGAGCAAGTGCTTGACAACATGGCACTGGGTGGAACCACCACAAACATAAGGATTAGACTGCCAAGGTTTGGCACTGCATTTTGAATGAGATAAGTGGCACAGGTTACACACAGAAACAAGTAATGATGTATTACTTGTCAGGAATTCCCTTTGTATCTTAACAGTGGGTGGCAGAAAGGTTTCTCTCCCCCCTCAGAGAACAAAAATGCACTTGGGAAGATTCAGCTTTTGATCTGGTCTAACATTCCTGAAGGCCCCTTGGAGCAGGGGCTCTTGGGGAGCAGCAGCTGTCAGTCTCCATGCTGCAAAATATGTTGAGTTGAGGAGAAAGATGAGGAAATGGGGAAAAAGGTAGGCATGATGAAAATGAAATATAAACACTAAACTAAGAGGACCTATCCAGTCTCCACACTAACACACAAGTGTGGTGAGGCTGGCCAGCCACTTCCTACCTTCTCCCTCACAAGGAAACACAGCATGTTACGCTTGCTCAGCTCAGGCTCTCACTCTGCAGCGAGCGGGGAGCCCAAAGCCACGGAGTTTCACAGGCAGGCTGTGGTCCCAGCAGGGCTCAGCACGTTTCCTTGTCTGGCTGCCACTGCCCGGGCCCTGCAGAGAGCACTGCTCACACCTGGTACCACTGGGCCAACTTCACCGCCTTTCCCCTGATGCTTAAAAACTCTCTTTTTGTGGGATTGAATTTAGGGCTGTTACCCACACCCAGATGGAGGTGTTTCCTCAGGAAATTCTGAAGGGAATTCACTGTTACCCAAGGTGTACTTCTAAAATATAATGAAAGAGACGTAAAGAGGTTTCTCCATTATGACAGAGTAAAAACATACAGTGCAAATTGTGAGTAACAAATGGAAAACAAAATCCAACATGTATCTTATGCTTACAGGGAAGCTTAGAAAAAAATTAAATAAAGGAGGAAAATGACGCAACAGATAACGTGCCTACCTGTACAATAAAAGGTAATATCTGCACAATGATAAACATTGCAGCACAACAAACATAAAAGGGCAAAGAAATTCAAACAATTCTACAGTGCAATAGGAATAAACTACTCCCTAAACACACAGGTTTTGAACTACCACATAGCCAGCTCACACTTGAAGCACAATTCTTTAGTCTAAAATCTGGAGAGGGGTTTTTTGGATCAGTGTTATGAAAAAACAAAACAAAAACCCAGCACTCTCAAATCTCTAGCCACATACCACTTGCATTATATTTGCATATGTACTGTGAGGTATAGAGGCTGTGCAGCACTTCATGTCAGACACACCCTGTCTGTGCACAACTCCCACAAAGCTCCATTTCCCCTCTTTACCCTTATGCCAACAGGTGTAACAGTCCAAGGAAAAGCTTGCACATATGTAGAACATCTTGGTAATTTAACCACGTACTAAAGCAGTAACAACCTACTGTGAATTCTCAAAAGGAGCTAATTTTTCAAGTTTTTAATGCAAACGTTAATGTAGTAAAACTCCCAAATTAGATAAATCAAACTTAGATTTTTGCAAAACTAACTCTTTGTTGCCTGTTCCCTCAGAAGAAATCAGCAGGGCAAAGATTTCACTATGCACCTCAGTTTCCCTGCCCCAGGAGAGGGAGTGTCAGCAGTAACTCCCCTTCTCCATCAGTTCCACCCAAGTGCCTCACACAGCTCAGGTGTCAAATGCAGTGCTCCAAGCAGACATGTTCAGACACCCAGTGTTTAGAGAACAGAAGCCTCTTCTAAGGGAAAGATGCCTCCAACTATTGTTTCGAAAGATAGATAAAGCCTCTCAATTTCTTTTTAATGAAAGACAGAACAAAATTCTTACGTGAAAGTGCATTATCCTGCCATACCTGAGTAAGACCTCAAGATATGACAGTTCTGTGTTCAGTGCTGTCCTTTAAAACTCCCTGAGACTTATGGAGAACACTCTACCCACCAGTGAGGCGGGATGGGAGCACCCTTCTCCTCTTTAATCTGTGTCTCTGTGCACTTTTATACACCAAGTAAGAGATAAACAAAACTGGAGACCAATCCCACCTGTCACCCAGCAGTTTGGATGTCCCACTGGAAGGGGTAGGCAGCAGAGAAGACAGTGTTCAGCTTTCAATTTCTGATTCCCAAAATAATTTCCTATCTTGTGGTCATTATTTCAGTAAAGTGCTACTTCCAGTTTCGTACTAGAGACTTCTGGTTATGCTCGAAAACTGTTACTTCACTAGCACTTTATACTGATAAGCACTATCACCGAAGGAAGAATTCCCACCTGTGCCATTCCTTCACTCCCTTCCACACATCACTAGCCATAGATCCCACAACCCACACTGATACAGACTGAACAAGAAAAGCCCCAAAACTTCTACTTTTTGAATCTTTGGGGGTAATAAACACCAAAAAAAGTCCCAAAACAAAACAAAACAAACTACACAAAAAAACCCATCAGAAAAAACAATGTTCCTCACCTCCCCACTAGAGCTAAGGCAAAGGAGGAAGGAGCACACTGCCCGAGGAAAGACATTGCAGGATTGCTGCTCCTCTCTGCCAGCCTGCTGTGCGTGAGCCTCAGTGAACAGATTGTACTCCCACGGCTATCCAAGTGGCCCTAAATCTGCCCTGCTGTGATCCTACTCTTCCTGGCAGCAGCTTGTGCTTTTTTGGGGTGGAGCAGACAAAGAAGGAAGTAAGAGGGATGGATGCTGTGCTAGTTGTCTACCAGCTCAGCTCCCTGAACTATCTCACTCAGATTGTCTACCCAGCAGCGTTGGTGTCACGTGGGAGTGGGAATTGGCACGAGGGTAAAGTAGTGCCACGTGTACCTGACCAAACAACTCCACTGGAGGTGAAGCTGGAGGCAGATGCCAACGCTCCAGATCTGACTCAGCTTGGCAGGGAGAAAGGCAGAGAGACATCACGTCTTTCGGACCAGGGCAGAATTATGTCCACACCTAAAGAAATGCTTTGCCTAAAAGAAGTTCCTGCTTCGTGCTGGTACTTTCTCCTAGATTAGGGGGTCTCCATGAGATTCACTTGGCAAATCCAGCTTAAGAAGTCTAAATTATGCAACAAAGCTGTCAGTGTGCTTAATTATTTTGTTTCTGAGCCCAAAACAAAAAAAAATCTCAAGCAAACAAAAAATTACATATGCTATATATATGGTTCAGTAACAAACTAACTCAGACTAAAAAGCTTAAAATCTTTCCTGGCTCTTGTAATTTTACTGGGAATGGCTATTCCAGAATAGTATTTCCCAAACCAACTACTCACCCATAAATAAATTGGTAATCTTGTTTGGGAATAAAATAACTCACAGAATCTTATATTGAAATATTCCAAAATAGCTATTCTAGATTTTTCCTTATAATCAGTTGCTGAAAACAGTAAAGCCCTGAAGGCTGAAGAAAAACCAGAAAATTAAATAATAACGATAAAAATATATGACTACAAAATTTTGCAATATAAAGTAAAGTAGTAGATAAGGACTAACCTTTTTTCCAGGTTTTAAACTTTTTTTCCTTGTTTTAAGATTTTCAGTATGAGAGGTGCTTTTTGTCAGGGGAATATTTTTAGGAGACCTGCCCTTCTTGGGAACTGCAGACTGTCCAGGGGGTTTGCCCCGACCTGGTTTCCTGCCCCGCTGCGCTGGTGCTGGAGCAGATTTCTGTGGAGACTGCATTGAACGCCGGGTCACTTTGGAAGGGGAAGATTGGATTTTTGCACTGCTCTTTGTAATGGAAACTGAGGAAAAACAAAAACAAAAGGGAAGGGGGGGAAAACCTCAAAATGAACAACGGAAAGCAACTTTTCTAACAAAGACTTAAAAAAATAAAAGTGTACTGCACAATTTACATTGTAAAATAAATATACTTTGTATTTTGAACTTAAATTGTTGGCATGAAACTATGTAATTCTATTGAAGCCAAAGAGAGAACTCTTTGTACCCTTTCATTTAGGGGAACTTTCCTAACAGAAAAACATTCAAATAAAAGTAGGAAAAAAAAGAGAAAAAATAATTAATCCACTCACCTTATAAATGCTTCTCATAATTTAATTATAATATTTATAAAGTGCCATTCATCAAGAAGGCCTTCAAAAATACTTCACAAATTATAGAGCCTGTAAAGTATCTATCTCTTTTCCTCTAAGAGCAGTTTCCACAAATATAAAACATGCCAACTACTTCTAAGTAGCTACAAAACAATTTTGAGCAGCAAAGAAAATCAGCCCACTGATGAGGAAAAACTGATGACAAACAAAAAGCCATTAATGAGCATTTCTCTGAGAAGTCAGTTTAGGAAGTAAAGTTTAACCAGATTCTTCTACCTGGAACCATTCAGAAGAAGAACTTCCAAAAATCAAACACAAAATTATTTTTATTGGTTCCTAACACTGCTTAGATGGGTGAATTTCCCATCCCAATACAAATCCAATATGGGATCCCAATAGATAACCACTTGGATATGATCCAATATGTATATGATGTGACTGCATTACAATCTGGTGTGAAGCTGCAGGATGTGATCAGATTTAACTGAACCCTGAACTTCCTAGTTAAGAGTTTTTTCCATCCAACTCACTCTTCTCTGAAATAATAACAATGATTTTATTTTACCAATTTCCTTCCCAACAAACAGATTAAAATACCAAAAGGATGCCAAAGAGAACCTACATGTAAGGACATATCCTCAATGAAAAGACATGCTGCACCACACTACAGCAGCACCTGTGGCCAAAAAAACCAAATACTTAGTACAGAAGGCCAACAAATATTCCACTTTGCTGGCCTGACTGCTGGCAGGCTGACAGATTTTATAAGTTCCAGAACAGGTAAGTAGAACATGAAAATAGGAAATTTCGTGACATCAAATGACTCTTGTTGAGAGGTATGGGAAAGAAGCACATTATTTGAAATAATTTGAAGCCTTTACACTTAAAATTAGACTGCTTTCTAGTATCACACTGCCTGTTTCACAGCCTTTTGCATCCTGCTGATGGTGAAACTCAAGTGATCCACTCTAACCTTAAATACTATGAACCTCATGTGAAATGACTTAGAAGTATTGCAAGTTAGGGTTCAAGCAGGCTTTGACTGTGTCAGTCACCAGTGCCTGATCTAAAGCACTAATGCAGACTGGAAGTGGAGCACAGAGGGCTGCTAATTCTGGACTTCTGTGAATTTGGAATATTTCTTTCCCCAAAATACTAGTATGTTAAGGCTTTCTGGAGTAAGCAAGTAAAACACAAAATAAAACAAAGACACATTTGAAATGAGATCTTAAGAAAATAACATATTTAAAGACTGAGTAACAGATTTAATGTCTAGCTCTCTGAGTGATACTCAACAGTCCAGCACCCAGCTTTACAAATCTTACCTTAACTCTGCATTTTTACTCAGGAGTTAACTGTTAAGTATTTGCAATAGAAAATGTCATAGTAAGATGAAATACACACTGCAGCCAGACTTCTTATAAAATACAAGTACTACTGACACACATTTCTAGAGCTGTAGGAACATTTACATACGTTGCTATTTGCCTGATTTGGTTACCAATCTAATATTTCTAAACGGCAGTTCAGAAGAAATCTCTTCATTATGGCTGGTTGCAATCCTAATACATCAAATACAGACATGATATCCCCAGGTATCTGAGAAGGAGCACCTTCTGGATGTGCAAAGCAATCATTTTCCTTTTATTTATGTATGCCAAAATTTCATATGCAATGACAGCTTAAAGTAAGATGAACAGAATTTTAACCAAATGCTGGCACAGCATTACTCTTATGTCCCTGACTTGCTGAATGGCAACTCATGTTAAGCTGTATGTCTGGAAAGCAAAACAGTATCAACTGTATGCTGTACAATAGAGTACTACATACTGTGCCCTGTTTTACACTTATAACGATATAAAATGCAGCTATTTTTATTAATTTTTACCACACTACTATGCATTTAACAAAACAATCACAACCTTGTAAAGAAATGTTGTTTAACAAATTCTTTGTGCCACCTCCTGTGCTGAAATCGAGCAAATGCATTCCTATCTCACACCATAAAGACACAGAAAATGTTAAATACACAGCTGCTTTCAAGTCAACAAGTTCTGGGAGCACAGGGATGAGTTTTGGGACACTGGGCAATCCCTATTCCCTTCCAGAAGGACATTTACTGGACAAAGAGTAACAATGCAATCAGCTCCAACCACTTCAGGTTGCCCTCTGGAACCACACGCATCAAGTACTACCTTATCTCAGCATCCTCCTACCTGTGTATGCCAGAGGACCAAATATTAGCAGCATTAACCATTAAGGGGGGAATCAGGTCCCATTTGGTATTTTTCCTTCTGCCTAGGGCTGAAGCTGCTTTTTTCAATAGGCAGAACTGCAACAAAGCCCATGCTGCCTGGGCAGCCTCCTGGAGATAGCAGCAAATGAGGAGGCTGCTATTTGCATTTGTTGATTTAAGAGAGGATGAGGGGAGCACAAGGGAGTGGGAGACTGCTAAAGTAATTCCCATATTGTCTGCAGGCTGTATTGACAGTGATCATCAGTCACCTGCTCATACTTCCTTCACCCCTGCCTTCAGAGGGAGACCAAAGGTTACACTGGGTCACAGGATCTGGAGGGAAATGAAAAGACATGCAAAATCAAGCTGCCAAACCCACTGCATCTGTAGACAGAGCTATCCCCACTAGGCCACATGTTCCAAAACTAAGACGTTTTAATAGTCTCATGAGAACTTGTTAAAATATAACGATGAAGAGAATAGAGAGGAAAAATGCCAAGCTCTGCTTGCAATTACTGCAGTATTTAGTTGGGATATTTACAACCAAAAAAGCACATTTGCCTTTTCAGGATGCTGCTTTGCATCACAAAGGCCTTCTCATTTGCACAAACAAAATCAAGCATTTGTGTCATGTTGCTCTTCTACACAAATATCCACTGCTCCATTTTCAGGAGTGGGATGCATTGTATGGCCTTCCTTCCCAAGCATCTTATTTACACCCAAAACCTGTACTGGCACCCTCAATAACCAACCAATAGAGACCACAGTACACATACTTTACCACAGTAATGTCAGCAACTAAACAGCACTTCCAAAGTTCATAGAGCTCTAGTTATACTGTCATGTTTGTGGGAGCTATAGGTGACTACCTCCATCCAACCCACAAACAGCTTTCATACTTTCAATCATTTCTCTTTCAAAACATTCTCATTTTCCCCCTAAACAGTTCTGTGAGAATGCCAACACCTACAAACTTTGTACCCAATGTATGTACAAAAAAGCACAAATCCTGTATCCTGGAACTCACAACCTGAAGATCTGTGTCCATAAGTCAGTCCTGGTTTGAACAAGCAGATCCACTGCAGTCAACACAGCTCATTTGCATGAGAAGGACATGAAAGATTAGACTTTTCATAAGGGCCAAACTCTGCTGGCAGAAGCAGAAAAACTGCCCAGACACAGGCAGGACTGAAAAAATTGAACCCAGAATATTATCTCCAAGATCTCTTGCCAGAATAAATCAGATACTTAAGACAACTGTGAAATCTGAAGCTACTGAAACCTCCAGCACTTGGGAAGGGGATGGAACAGATGACGGCTCAGAAGTCTGAATTCTCATGCAATTCTAATGACTAAAATTCCCTCAAATAATACACAGTGACAGTTTCACTCCATGGAAATCTGGGGAAAAAAGGTTCAGGATTGTAATATTTAAATACTATAAATATATCATTCAGTTAGTGTCACAGAACAGCAATTACAAGACAACACTTAAAAGAGCTGAAGTGAAATTACACCAAGCAAGGTAGGGGCTGTGTTTGCTGTACATTCTGTGAGCACAGCATTGCTACCTGAGCTGAAGTGCCAATTAGGACAGTAAAAACAGCACTGTTTAAACTAGGTTTTCCTTCAAGACAGAAATTATTCTATTTGTACTGCAGTATTGTTCCTATGCCCCCACTGATACACAAACCCAATGTTTGTCTGAGAATATAAAAACTAGGTCCTTCTCTCATCTACAGCTGAAGAAAATGAGGCAAAGAGATTAAGCAACTTACCCTAATTCCATGTGAGCATGCCACAGCAGAAGTAATGGAAACATATCTCCCGAATTCTAGTCTGGAATTTTAACTATAAAATTAACCTTCTTTAATACAGTAAGTTATTATCATGATAGTTTTGACAACTGGCAAAGGAAGTGGAAAAGATTAGCAATTTTTCAAAACAGCTTACTGCCAAGGATTATAAAAATTTATGTCCTTATGTCTCAGTGGAACAAGAGAGCCATACAAAAGCATAAATTTCTGTAATACATTCCACCTCTTTCTATCTGTGTTTGGATTACTTCTGGTTAAGAGGTAGCTGCAAGATACTAATTGATATGTTGCTATGGTACAAGATCAGTTATAAGTAATTATCTTTCTATCTGAAAAGCAACACTGCACCTGGAAACTTCAACATCCACATTGGCAAGACATGGACACTACAACTTGCAATTTTCTTCTTTCTAAATTTTAGTTTCTGTTACCAATATAATAAAATAAAAAAGTCTCTTGCTATTTTCTGTGAAAATGTTTAGTCTTTCACAGCCCTGAAAGGTGAAGTGGAGGGCTCCAACCAACACAAGGCAAAACTGGAAGAAAGAAAAAGCATTTCCCTCCTAGTGACTTTCCCAGGCAGCATTGTAGCACCTTCAGTCCCTCACCTCCAGCTCTCACATTTTCAAGAGACAGGCAAGAACAGATCAGTGAAAATACCATTTAAGGTCCACCAAAACCCACTGCCAGCCAAATTAACAAACATGACTTCCAGAAAACCAACTTTTTAATAGCTGAACTGGGACAGAGAGTATGTGGAGTGGGGGGTGGGTACAAATTCAAGGAAGACTGCAAAGATCTCTCAGAAACCAAGAGGCTTCCCCCCCAGTCTCACCCCTCAACATTGCATTGTCATTGCAACCACATTAGCCAAAAACCCCAAACCAAACCAACCCCCAAGAAAAAAATACCTGTATTTTGTTGATAATCTGAGAACAAAAACAAGGAAGAGAGCCAGTAAATATCTCACGCACTATCAAAGCAGCACAAAGTTGAGTTGCCTGAAGAGAGTTTTGATGTGCTGATGATGAAATCTATTAATAAGCCTGGCAAAGCCTAAGAATACACATCAGGTACGTATTTAACAACCTGATTTTTCACCCCATCATCACTGATTCTGCCCTGGCTTTGCCACTAGTTTTCCCTGAATAGCATAAGCAGCATGAAAGGTGGGCCCAAAATGAAACAAGAAAATAGAACAAGCTTTAGAGGAAGGAAAAAAGAAATACAGTACAGATAGTGCAATGCCACAATTTGTTTAGTCTCAGTATCTGAATGACAGCACTGATACTCTGGACACAGTTTATATGCACTAACAAAGATTTCCACTCAGTACCATTCACTAGTAGGGCACCATAAACACTTGCTGTGGTTTGGCACAAGTAAGTCAGTAACTCTTTATGGCTTAGTTCCCACAGGAGTAGGGTCTTGTTATACTCACGGTGCAGGTAGGAAGTCTGTGTGGTAGCACAACTTTCAGTTCTGAGTATTGATGCCGAAAGGGTTTTTGTTCTGATTTCACATTTTGTAGATCTTAGGAACACAGTAGTTGTAGATTTTTAGAGGGTTAATATTTCTAACAGTTTAAGTTTAATGCCTTTCTATCACTACCCCTGTCCCAGAACAGGGAGCTCAAATTCCTTTAGTTAATCAATCTTGTTTAGACTCCTTTCCAAGGTAAAGAGCTGAAGGATATCAGAAGGCCTACAGAACGAAACATAAACACAGGTCAGAGTGACCCAAAAGCCAGAACTGGATGAACTCCAAGAGACCTTTGTGTGCCTGAGGAAGAAGAGCTGATGAAGACAGAGGGTCCTGACGACCCCAGACCCAATTCCAGGGGTTGGACCAGGGGTGGGACTGGGGCTGGACTGAGAAATGTGTAAAGCAATGATTGGAGGGATCTTATTATACAAGCCATGGAAACAAGAACTGGGACACATGCATGTCATCATGTATTCCTGTGGGCTGTAGGCCCTGTGTTATTAAAGGACCTTTACTTTTTATCTTACCCTACACTAACGTGGCTCGAAGTCCTTTTTTGGGGGGAAGGGTCATTCACGGCATCAGTATACTGCAATAGCTGCAGTGTCCATAAGACCTGAACAAGAGCAAATAAAAACATAAATTTCCATTTGGCAGTCAAAACTACATGTGTTGGAGTATTTCCAATTTACAAGAAAATTACAACCTCCTTATAAATAAACATGGTAAGATGGTGAGGGAACCAGACTTACAGCAAGGCCACAGCTTTGGGAAGGGCAAAACCTTTATCTTTTTCTTAAGTGATTACTGCCCCGTAGCAGCACTATCCAGGCCTTGCTGCAAGATGTCAAGAAACATTAATACCAAATAAAAAAGCTGAACATCTGAGAGAATGTGGCAAATCAGATTTGAGCCCGAAGCACTGAGGACTTTTTCATGTACAGTTCTGAAGACAGCATAAATCTGCTTACTGTATGTGCCTGATTTAACTACTGTGACCTGCTCATGAAGAGAAGTTGGCTGCACTGACAGAAAAATGAAACCTCCAGCAGTATGGAATTGTACCATTTCATCTTTTTTTGCTTTAATGAAACTTAATTACCAAGCTTATCTGATTTTTTTGCCTACTCCAAACAACACAGTCTTTTACATATCTAACTGTAGCTCTGTCTAAAGTTTCAGCACTTCCTTTGTTTCATCTGCAAACAGGGCAGTACTTAAGTTTATATTGATGTTGCACATTTGTGTACAACTCAGCTGAAAATACAGCAAAGCTATTTTCACATAATTTCATCAGTAACAGAGAAGACCATCTCCAATATCTGGCTTGGTAAAATCTGCCAAAGTAAGCATTGAGAACATGACCAAAAATGAAATAAAACTAAACTAAGAAATCATAAAATAGACAAATGAGATACTTTTAAATCTCTGCAAGCCTGTACTACTCTTATTGCTGCAGATGGCAATTGAAGGAGACCTTTAAAATCACCAGGTGATTAGTGTAGTGAAAGAAGATTGCTCTGACTGACAGTAAATGCACTGAATAGGGAGAAAACCAATAAGGGAACACATGATGTGGAAGAGGGGGAGACAAATGAGAGGGAAAGAAGCAGTATGACTAAGGATAAAAGTTACAGTGTATCACAGGTTTTTTAAAGTTACTTCACCAAATCTTCCTTTAGTCCCCCAAATTTTCTCCTGAAGAGCACAGAGAGCAGTTCCTCCTTTATCCTTCACAGATCCAGGTTCGTAAGGCTGTGGTGATCATGAACATAAAGAAACTGATCCCTCTCCAGATGCTGCTCACATTTAAATGATAGATAGTGCTTTATACTGAAACCAGTCTTTGCAGGTGAAACTACTTATAATTTCCCACACAGCTTGTCCCCATTTGTTCTTTTGGTTTTTTTCTCTTTTATGGAAAAGGTTTTACTTCTATTATAAATAAAAAAGCCGGGTTGCCTAAGTAACTGCCATTTACATGTAATAACTAAACAGTAAAATGAATTTACACAGAAACAGCAAAGAGAAATTGTTCTAACAACCTCCAGTCATCTGCCAACCACTTCAATCACAAGCCTCAGATACAACGAGCTACAGAGCAATGCAAGAATATTCTTAGGCAGAACTTTCTATTATCCAACTCAGTAAAGTAAAAACTACAATCTATTGTGGTTAAATAGAAAAGCACAACACATTTGGCCTAGAAAAAAGACTTAAAAAAAGCATACAAAAGGTACCAAACCTAAAAGCCTTCTTCAAGCATATCAAAAGCTAAGAAGAGATGACTGAATTTCCAAATGACCAAATGGAGAAGGTAATACTAAAGCAGTAGGCTGAATGGTTTTTTGCATTCACACTCACTCAAGGAAGCACATCAGTTCATTGCTCAGTCATAGTCTAAAAATCACAAATAACAAATTCATTAATAATCATGGAAGTAACAGAAAACTTAACAGAAGCCACCACTATGCCACTAAATTTCAATGCCTCGTCCATTTCTGGTTCCAGTGGCTCAAAAATACCGTACCTGAAAAGGAAACAGTAAAGAACAAGTGTGATCAGACAAGTAAAACTGATCCCGGAACAACAAAACCAAAATCTTCCTTTACGAGTACTGGACATACAAGAAGCTATTTCAGTACAAGCAACCAGGGACAACAAATGAAGCTACCATTAAGAAACAGGAATATCTCCATTTCCACAGAACATACACTCAAGCAGAGAACTCCTCACTGTGCGATGTTCTAAGTCCTAAAAGTTCAGATGGTTTCAATATATAATTGAACAGATTAGATCAAACTCCTCCAGGAGGTACTCAGCATAAAAGCATTATTGTGGGCTTGAAAGGTGCTGGATTGTAGAGGGACAGATACTAGGAATAATTCTGCAAACTTCTCTGCTATGTGCTTATGCTTTTCTTTAGATACCTGCTTTGCACTAGTGCTGGAGAAAGCCTGACAGAGCAGATGGTCCTTCAGACTGGTGCAGCACAGACACTACCATGTCAATCCCTGTCACCTGTTACAGTTCACAGCAATGTTTATGGATTACAAGTAATCTCTAAAAGCACTTAAATGACCAAGAGACACAGAGAAAACAATCTATTACAAACCTTAAAGTATTAACCTTGAGGCAGTAGGCCAAGCCAACATCAAGAACTGAAGTCAAAATATATATAACAAACTACTACTATTGGAGATATGCAAAACAAACTCCACTATGAGTTAAGCACAGCTCCTGACATTATAAATACAGAATGCTACAGGTAAGCTACTGAATGCTACCCCTGCAAGCACACTCTGACCTCCAGCCAGGTCCACGCAAGTCACACCTTCCAATAAAGACCAAAGACAAAACACACATGAAGATCAAGGCCTGAATGCCATCAAGAGTTGGTCTAAAACAACTTCTCACCTACCTTCTCTACATTATCTTCTATTAATTGTGTCTTAGTTCATGAGCTTAGCCCTCTAATACAAATGAGAGTTACAGAAGATACAGCTATAAAGAGTAAATATGGCACATAATCCTGTCTGAATAAACTCACCCACACTCAAGAAGGCTGTGTTTAAACTGTTCTTAAACACCTCTCATGGCAGAGGTCCTACATTCTCTCTGGGGGCATCCTAAAAGGCCAAGACAGTAGCCAGCTGAAATAAAATCTTCCCTAATTTTCATACTGTTTCCCTTACTGCATTTCATCTCTCAAAAGGCAAAATTAGACCCCAAAATACAACTCATGGCAGAAAACTGTTGTCCTAGGTATGGATGAAATTAAAGCATCCTTTATCGCTTTCTTACCTAGATTGCAGAATATTGACTTTGCTTGTTAACTAAAATCTGAGGCTTTTTTATTTTTTAAGCTCCTTAAGCAGTGATTTAACACATTTAAAGGCTTTCAGGAAAGGAGATAGCTACAAAAATCAAGAGTACTTCTCATATTCACTTGAATATTTAAGCCACTCTCAGTCAATTATTTTCACTTTCTATTATGGAAATTTAAAGTAGAAATACTAAAGTAACCTGCAGGAAACAAGTTCAGACCAGAATAATACCACAACATTCCAAGTGAATCCCTGCAATACAGTATCTGTCATACTTTCTTCCTTAACAGGAGTAGTCAATGTTAATGTGACTTAATGAAGAATCCTGACAGCATTATCATATTTCTGAACTGAAATGACTTGATTACACTCTTCTAGAAGCTATTATTTACATCTCAATAGAAGGACTATCATTACAGTTGTTCAATGACTCAAGAGTGATCAAGTAACAGTGAAAAACATAACCTGAGAGCAAAAAATATTTCATCTAGCTATGTAAATTTGACAAGTCTGTATAACATGCACGAACAGCACGTAAAAATAAGCACACTAAGCAAAACAGAAATAAGTTATTTATGCTCAAATCGGTGAAAAAGGCAGCACACAATTTCTATAAAACTGCAGTTAACTTGGGGCTCACTTCTAGAATCAAAAATTAAAAAAAAACTCCACCCTGCATCTCTCTGCACTCAGTTTCTATCACATGTCCAAAATTCTGAGCCTTGACTACAAGTCTGTAAGAATCATGCAGGCTTTATTCATGCCTAAAGTGTTATTGCTTTTCATAACAAATCAATAGTATCCTACCTGGGTATTTCAAGTCTTCAGCAAATTTGAGCGTACTCAAGGATTTTATTGGGTTTATTTCCTGAACAACTGGATTACATAATAAGCTTTAATAACTAATTATCTGACAACTCTTTGAGCTTTGTCAGACTAACTAGGCAAGAAAAATACTGTACATGTTACCTCAAAATATTGCTGGCTTTTCAGCAGTGAAACTGGAGTAGGCTGAACAATTTAATAATAGATGTTTCCAGAAGATTAAATTGGACTCAGCAATCTAAACTGTCACAAAAAATACCTTCTATGCTCCTTATTTACACAGTCCCTTTAGGTCCCTTTAGTATATCACAAAATCGGTAAGGTTGGAAGGGATGACAGTGGGTGATCTGGTCCAACCTCCCTCTTTAAGCAGGACCATCTCTGCACATGGCACAGGATTGTGTCCAGGTGGTTCCTGAACATCTCCAGTGAGGGAGACTCCACAACCTCTCTGGGCAATCTGTTCTAGTGCACAGTCACCCACACAGTAAAGAAATAATTAACTTACCATAATAACACATCTCATTCACGATCTCTCAAGGAAAGGTCAACTCTCTGAGGAAGCCAAGAAAGACATTTTAGAGACTGGGGGCACTGAAACATTGAGACTGTAGTCGGTTTGGTACCTATTAGGTGACTTCTGATTGAATGTAGATCGTCCTCACCTGACTTCTCCTTTACCTCTCACTGCAGGTTTGTACCAGCAGATTCTCCTGGACAGTACAGCTACACACAGAGCTGCTCCCTTCCTGGAATCCACCAAAACAGACTAAACTTGACTACAGGTACTATGACTACTGGCAGCAACTACAGACAGGTAAGTGAGAGCAAGAATGCAGAGGCAGCCTTAACTAGTTTCAGTCAGACTTTCCATACAGTCCTTGATCTGCTGGCAAAGACTGAAAAAAATAACAAGGCTGGAAAGGGTAGAAAATATGACTGATTTCTTGCCTTCTTACTTCTGTCCCCTTGGTACTTCCAGTGGGAGTTCTGACACCAGTCTACTCATTCCTTACTCACCTAACACTAGCTGTGAAAATTCTCCCTGAGAACAAATTATTCTGGTTAATTAGAGTAATTAATTAAAATATGGTTCCCCTCTTTAAAAACCCTCTCTTCCTGACAAATTTTATGAGATGAGGATAGAAAAAGCTCAAGCAGTTTGACAGAAAAGCCTTACACTACAGAAACCTGGCAAGTGGTCCCCAGAGGAGCAAATGGATTACATTCAGGGATATCCCTCTTGAAGCCATCTCCCTTCTTTAAAAGGCAGACAGCTGTATGTTGTAAAGCACAGTGGCCAATAGTTAAAGGGACACATCACCTGACTGACAAACATCCTTAAAGGCAAGAGGATGACAAAGCATTCAGAACAGGCAGCTTCAAGAGAGAATTTTCTGAGTATGAAGGAAGAAAACAATAAATACATAGTTTAGACTTTCAATCATTACAGAAGCAAAGACTACTTCACTTTCTTAGCAGTTAGCTTAACATAAAGTGTTGCAGCAGCCAATATACCAGTATCATCAAACAGAAGCATTTAACCATCAATAATGCAAACAGCAAATCAAGTCTAAGTCCAAGATTCTTCACAAGCACACGAAAATTAGAGATCATCAAAAGTCCTCCTGACAGTTCTAAATAAAACATATTCCCAGAGTTACTAGAACAGGCAAAAATTGTTTCTCAGCAATTCCTATTAGCTTTAAACTACATAAAGAAAATTCAACAACATTTCATCTCGTCAGCTACTCACAAGTCAAATTTTCAGTCTTATCTGCATACAGCCAGCTGGATTTTAAAATTCTGCTGTAATTGAGGAGAAAAATAATTAAGCAATATTATTAGTCATCTTACCATTGTTCCCTGGTGGTTGTAATGCATCTCCTGTCAAGCTACACCATCCGACTGGGAAAATATCTCGAGAATCACATCTGCACCAATAGTCAAATGCTCCTCTCCAGCCATCAAATGTAATAAAAACTTCATCTCCTTTAACATCTCCAATAGTCGCTGGGCAAATCAAGTATGGGTTCTTCCTATCTATAGCTTCAAGTTTCATTCCAACTTTAAAGCAGTTTGGCACAGGTTTTGGTGGTTCCTACAAAAGTAAGAGTAGCAGAATATCTGTATTTCCACAGCCTCTTAAACAAGCAAAAAACCAAACTTAAACCAAGTAACAACCCTTTATTTATCGCCAACACCCTTACTATTTATATTACTACTTTCAAAAAGTTATAGCAGACATTCAAGGAAACTTATTTCAAATTTGCCTTTGCTCTTCTGGATTACAAAAATATAGATTCTCTTCCCACAAAGATAGCTGGGGTAATTAGCAAAATTCTCCATGACAGAAAGACCTTGCTAGAAGTATTAACATAAGCAATTGTTTGCACCCAATCCATTATGTCTGGGCAGCAAGACAGCAAAGAGACTGAAATGAAATTATTACATGGTAATAAAGAATCAGTGGTTTGCAGAGCTTGGATGTTTCCGGGGACTGATAACTGTCTGGTAAAAGCTTTACTTCTCAATTAATCCATGAAAAATTCATTAGCATTGGACATTATTTATAGGCATCTGCTAACTCAGTTGGCCTTCGACCAATTCCAAGTGGACAAAAGAGAAAACAAAAATCAAGTCAATGTGACCAGCATATGTGTACCTGCACAGAAGGAGCTGTGATCCAACGGAACACAAACTACCAGCTCAGCCTCAAGACCCTTTTTATCCAAACCCATTATCTCGGATCTGCTGTAGGCTAGTATGGAGAAGCATGCTCATCATGCCCCAGAAAATTCATATAATCTTACCTAAAAAAATTATAATTATATCAAGTTAACACCAAGGGATGTGATTGCAGGTCTGGACCCAATCGTTTGATTTGCTGGCACAGTTGTCAATTTCACTCTCAGTATCCATAATGAAGACACTCAATGTGACAGAAGGGTTTTATCACATCAACAAAAAAGTGAACCAAGTAATTTTAATATTACTGTTGTTTTTATATAATTTTTCATGTTTCTCAGTAACTTACTCAAAAGTTGGGTTTCAAAAAACTGAACAGCTTTTTCTGATATTTTCAACTACTTTCTTGCTACATTTTGACTGATGAGTATGTGCCCAACCTTTCCACGCACCACTGTATTTCAACAGCTCTCATTCCCCATTAATTTGGTTTTTTACTCATGTGCACAACCACCCAAGTACGGTGCTGTTAAGAAATATGATATGCCTTGTACCTAAAATCCATGAGACAAAAAATGAGCAAACAAAATTTTTCTCAATAACACACTGTATTTTGAAGTCTCAGGAAAAGAAATGCCCATTTCAATGGAGTAGAAACAGATTGCTTTCTGTCTAGCTCTGCAGCTTGTCAATCCAGTCCAAAGGAATTTTAAACAACAGTCTTGCCTTCTCTGTCTGTGCTGCAGAAAACAGGGTAATATCCTGGCATCTTCATTAGAAAATGTAAGCGTGGACCAATTCATAGGAAGTTTTACTAGAAATGCCTTTCTTCTTACCTTCTTAAAGAAAGCTGCAGGGGCCATTTCAGCTCCATTGAGAGTTCGTAAGAGAAACATTGGCCAAGATGATGCATTCATCTGGAACCCTGAGTAACAAACAAACAGCCCTACTTTCAGTTTGTAATATATGGGAGGAGAAGGATTAAATGTCTCTTTTACTAATGCCTCATTCCCTCTATTTTAGACAGCCAAAATAAAAGTAGCCAAGAAGGAATGAACATGGTCACTTTTGGCACAGAAATCTGTGCAGTGCATTTCCCTTCTGAGTGACTTGTCAACAGAGTCACTCATCCTAAGGTGGGATATCACAGATAAACTTGCAGGATTTAATGACATCCAAGTTCTACCACAGTAGATCAAAAGGTTGCCCTACACAGTCCCTGGGCCAGTAGAACTCCCTCAACTCAAGCACCAGCTTTCTCTTCAGGTCTGCTTTTTTGCCTCATTCTAAAACAACATCCTTTGTTCCAGCTCACTGATTGAGGAGAAACCTTTTTATTTTTGAGAATCTTGTCATTCCTTCACCACACTACAGACAAAAAAAGTGAATAATTGGTTCTTCTCCCTCTCCCACTAAAATAAATACATAAATATTCATAAAAAATCAAAGAATATCTAAGACAGAAGAAAAATACAATTATTTTAGTAATATATGTATCATATTGGAAAACATAACCCAGAAGATCTTTCTACTTTATTATTCTTCATTAAAAAATTAATAAAAAGCTCAAACAATAATCAGGTATGTTTAGATGAACTACCTTATTCAAACCGAACAAAGATTTGGCTTAAAACATTCTCATTCCACATAATCCTTCCTCATGATCAACTACTTTCCACTTAAAAGATAAAGCAAAACAAACAAAAAAATCTTTTCCTTTCTATGCTTTCCAAATGAATGTTTTAAAAGTAAGGAGGAAGATAACAGACATAGTGGACATTTTTTTCTATGTCTTTAGCAGTTAAATGTCTGGCACAGTTCTATAGAACAAATTGGAATTTTTTCCACAAAGCAAATAGTACCAGAATCTGCCAGGAACTGACGAGTTCCCTCATAACTGAGCCTCAAAAATTCTTTTAAAAACTGCAACTACGAAGGCAGAACATATCTGCAATTCTTCATCAGTTAAATCATTTACTCATCTAAAATTGGATTGTATGCTATAATGGTTCTTTTGCTCACAGCTTTAAGCTATCTCCAGTTGAATAAACAGTTTTCATGTTGGAACTACCTACGCAACACCTAAATGAGTGCAAAGCTCGTATCTGAAAAATGGTGTCATAATTTGAGGACTGCTGAGCTGATTCTTAGGCCTGGATTCATACCCGAGTCTTTATACAGTGTGGTTACTGAAACACAATATTCCCAACCAGCCAGACCAGAAATCACACACAAGTCAGACAGAGGAATGACAACTAAACAAAAGTTTCAATTCATTTCATTTCGCTTTTCAGTTTTCCTGGTAAAGCCGGAGAAAATGCATCATAATTTGTTCAGAACAGTAAGATCTCAACAACAAAAAGCTCACCTATGGCTACAGATGCTGGAAAAGGAGCCCTTTGCTACAATAAACACTCTCTCAAACGCCTTATGGAACATGCATAATTAAACCCATGTAAAAATCAGGTAGGAGTTACTATTTTATCTAGTTATTATGATAGAAGCAGAACATTAGTATCCAGAAGGTTCCCTACCACTCAGAAAAAAAAATCAGTTGCTTAAATGTCTAACAGGAGGTAATTATACACCCAATTAGCTCCCAGCTTTGCCCAGGAACAGGATGCTGTACAAATGCCAAAAAGGCTTTTTCAAAAACGTATCTAGGTATGCCAGAATGTTTGATTGCTGGAATGCAGCCTATCTGTAGAAAATCTAGGGTAGGAGGAACAAAATAATGACACTCACATTCTTTTCTGAATAACCAGCAATTGTTCAGAGGGCAAGTAAGCATACATGCCTGCATGCAGGAAAACAACCACTTGTTTGGTGCTGCAGAAGCACTCTGATCAAACAGAAGTATGGAACAGTATCCGAGGAAAAGGCATCAACCTTTGTACTGATGACTGTGGAAAGTTTCTGTCCCTAGTGAATTGACTGCCCCCATTACACGTAAGTGGAGTTGTTTTATTCATCGGGTTGGTTTAGAAACACATTTAGAAAAGCTCCATGTTCCTGAAGCCATGTATTTAACAGTGGACATATGTGCAGCTGAAGGAATTGGTGTACTCTTCCTTTTCCATACTAGCATCACTTCTTTCATTTCCACAAGGTTATATCAAGAACTTCAGAGAGGATAAACTGACAAACTTCCTAAAGAAAAAATAATTTCCCCCAATGTCAAGAATTTTCAGGGTTTTCATTCAAACGCTCTGTATATCCACAGGAAAGAAAGAAAAAAAAAAGCCCTTTTGGGATCAAACTATATCTATGCTAATAATATTTTTCTAGACTGGCACCCTGATTGCATTGCTTTTGTTGTGTTTGTGAAGGAACACAACAGCACAAAAATCCATCCCCATAATCTCTGTGAAGTGTCTTAATGATTATGTCAACTGCTCCTGCATCTGTCTTTACAAGCAAATCAAGTTTCACACTGTAGTGAAGTGACACTTTTCCTTTTATCTTTCAAACAGAGGAACTGGAAGTTGTTAACAAACTGGGATGACAAGTTTTTTGAGAGGTTAAGAGAAATCATACCCATCCTCACAAAACCTCTGATGAGAAATCTGTTAGAACTACTGATGACACCAAACCAGAAGTATGTTCTTAATGCTCAGGTGGAAAACTATTAGCAACCAATTTCTGCATACAGTTTAATTTCTTATATTAAGAACATTATTTCTTACATCTTCTAAAAATTACAGAACAGGGTAACGGGTGAGGGAGTGTTCAGGTAAATTTTGGTCATTATTCTTCCTTCTTAAAAGCAAAACTATTTTCAGACCAATGTGAAACCTTTAAAGACTTCTATACATAGAAATTTAAGCTATAACAAATATGGTACAAGAATGCAGAGCTCAGTATACAGGTTAATCATAGCAAAGAAAGGCAATGTCACACTTCACTTCTCCTATGAGTTTATTCAAAGTTACCTCTGCCTATTACCAGCTAGCAAGGAATTCCTTTGTACAGATTGCTATTTAATAAATTTCCTCAATAAGACTATGCCCAAGCACTATTTCTCAGTTTGGGGAAACACACAGTGTTGTCATCCATATTGCTCATGGGAGGCAAAAGAAATTCTGTGTGCTATTTCTAAGCATGAGAAAGCTACACCTTGTTCACAAGCATTTGTCATGCTCACAAACTGACCTAACACCCCAGAACAAGTGTCAATTTGAGGCATGAGAATGCCATGCTGTACAAGCCTGCAGTTTGCTAGGGCTCTGGAGAGCTACTCTTTTTACCTCAGAGCAGAACGCCGCAGTTCCACACTAAACCACCCTGTGCTGCCTTTCCAGAACAAAACCAATTCGCTCAGAGCCTGGGGAAACATCCCAACTGCCCTGCAGGGATGTGCCTCTGGCAACCTGCCAAGAATTCCAGGACCTGTGGCAGGCAGTGCCCTCTCTCTCCCTGGCTGTTGGGATGCACTGATGAAGAGTAGAGGGGCAAGTCAGCTTCCCCCAGGCCTTTCCAAGGGCGACAAACAGGAGCACACACAGCAGTGTGAAGCACAACAGTGTACACTCCTCAGGCAGGTTATATGTGAGGGAACATTTACAGGATGGGCACATGACTCTGTATCTCATCATTAAGAAAGATGTCAGACACTCCCATTTGATATTAAGGGACTATTTAAAAATAAACCAAATCACCACCATCACCAAAAATGCTCATTCTTTTACCAGAAGAATCCAAAAACAAGAAAAAGTCACAACTCAATTAGCCTGAATTAGTTTGCTTACCTCCTTTTCAATTAAATAATGGTTTGTGTCATGTTAATACCATTGAATTTGCCAAGACAAAAAGGTAAATTTGAGTTCATGAAAGCAATCCTCCCCACACACTGTTCAGCAGCTTTGTTTCTCACCGAGTGGAGGCTGGAGCATGCCCCCTTTCTTTTCACAGGTCCCAATGGGCTGGATGTCTGAGGAATCCACAAGCCTCCAAAAGTCATTTTTGTTGTCACTTCCATCCAGGCGCAGCCTCAGCCTGGCACCAGTGATTCCAATTACTGTGGCGATACAAACGGAGGTAACATTGCGAGGATCACGCGCTTCCAGCTTCATTCCAACTTTGAAGTCGTTCGTAGGAGGAATTCTAGACTACAATAAAAGGTAAAAGACTTTTTCTTATTCGTGCTAGTATTGCAAAATCTACCAGTCAGTTCAATATACAGTTTTCATCCATCCAAACGTATCAAATAAATCATAAAGACGAAGAAGCTTTTGAACTTTGAGTATTTAGCAGTAAGTCAGAAAAGGCAGGAGGATAACATACCAACTGCATAAGCATGACTGATTTCTAAAAAGATAAGCCTGCTAAGAAGGGTAACAAAGGAATTCTGATGAAATGTTATGGCTTTGGCCAGATGGGCCTAAATTTAGGTTTTAAAAGTTCAGCTAGGCCTGGGAATTGTCAGCTGACTTGAGCTGGACTAAGCTAGCTAACAACTGACTTCTTCTGGCCAATAATATTGTATTCCATACCATACTGATCATCTCAAAAGGGGTAAGAGCTGGTGTGTGGGAGTGGCTTAGGCAGTTGCTTCACAGCTGTGGTGCCAGCAAGACACTCTGCTGTCCCAGGAGGGATGGGGAGGCCCAAGCCCGGAGTACCAGCTTACCATCATGTTATCTTAGGGAAGTAAAATGTTTGTTCTTAGCTTTTCTCTCTGCTTAAGTCTGTCTCTGAAGAACCAACTTCTCTAGAATGATTTGTAATTAAAATGGTAGAATTTGTGTTTACTGGGAAGTGGGAAGTTATTTCTTGTTATACATAACTTGTGTAAGTGTGTGTTATATTGTAGTATCCTCTTAATTTTCTCTTCTCTATATAAATACATGTAGTTAGTTCCAGCATAAACCTGGTTTTGAGGGTTTTTCTTTTCTCTCCCTCTTCTTTTCCCCTTGGCTGGTTGGGGGGAGGAGAAACCCTTTTCACTCTGTCCTGGACAGTTGGCATTTTGCCACTCAACCCAGGACATGAAGATACAAACATAAAGATGGGAACAGTGATTAACACTTGAAGTGAATGGAAAATCAGGACATTGGGAAACATGACATTCAATTCAAAAAACACCAAAAACCAAAACACAGACCACACACTCAAAAAAAACCCCACCCACAAGGTTTATTATCTTTCAATTCAAAAGAAATAGGTATACTAATTGTGATGGTATTTTGGAAATCTAAAGAATATTTGAAACCTACTGCCCTAGGCACTACAAAAGCTCAAGGTAAGAATTTCTGCATCAAAAAAAGTTTACAATACAAAGAAAGAAGACAGAAAAAGGAGTTAATGCTAATATTTTACAGAAAGAAAAAATAGTCCTAAAGTAATATAAAACTTCTATGCTAAGACAAAAACTGCAGCTTGTGCTTATTCATAAAGAACTGAATATAATTACAAATGTACAATGAAATGCCAATTTCATTAGCACAGGGAAAAAATGTGCCAAATACAACTTGGTCTTTGAGCAGAACTTTTTGTCACGTGCTAAAGATGAACAAAAAAGAATATTTTTTACTCATATATCAACACTACCAGCAGAGATTGACCAGATTGCAGTCTGATTATTTGCCTTCTGTGGAATTGCAGGCAATGACAATACCTAATGATGTTCAAAACTTTATATTAACTAACTAGGATTGAATTCTTCCCACTATTCTCTTTAGCTGTCTCCTCATTTCCACCCTAAATTTATTAATTTTTTTTCCAACACTATCATTTAACTTAAATTCTTTTTGCACTTTTGCCAATAACAACAAAATCTACAGTGTGTTTAGAGGGCAACCTGGCCTTTCCTCAGCATTCTTTCAACAAGGTAAGTAAGTGTAGTAGTTTTAGCTAGGCCTCAAATTAGGAGGCTCAGACAATCTACGTAGATTAGGAGAGACAGGTATCACCTGACTAAGTAACCAAAGAAATATTTTATACCAGATGATGCAAACCTGAGATATGAGTACAGAAGTAGGAGGTGTTCACTCAGTTCCATCATGGCCAAAGTAGAGGCAAGACATGCAGTTGCTGTCCTGCTGCCTGGGCCCTGCTCCTGCTGCCACTACTTGCCTTTTGTTTGAATTCAGGGAAGTAGAAACATTTTGTTGTTATACTTTCTGTTTCTTGCTGGGTGTCTTCTAGGGTGCTTATGGATCTAGAGTGATGGAATCTGTTTTCAGTGGGGAGTGGGGAGTTATTTCTTGTTATTTCTAACTTGTGTAAGTGTGTGCTATATTGTAGTTTCTCCTAATTTTCTCTTTTCTGTATAAATATATACATAGTTAGTTTAAGCATAAACCTAGTTTGATGTTTGGTTTTTTGTCTTTTCCTCCCTTTTCTCGGCGGGGGGAGGGAAGCTCTGACACTGGCATTTTGTCAGCTCAACCCAAGACAGTAAGTCAAGCACTGAAGTTTCTTTTAGGAGATTATGACTATGCTCCTACCACACTGGAAGCTCCTTTCTCCAGCGTTTCAGTACGAAGTTGATTTGAATACAGACCAAGAAATGTAAGCAGCCTTCCCCATGACATTAAGCCCAGTAGCTACCCCATCCAGACTAATGAAACCTGACTTCTAATACAGGAGGCAGGCAGAACACCCAAAACCACAGGCATTCCCACTCACAGGCTTCCTATGTCCCTTACTCCTGCCCACCCAAGCAGGTCTAGCAGGGATCCTGTAAGCTGGCAGATAAGGGTGCACTGATCTAAACAAATCTGCTACTGCAACAAATGTCAGCAGCACTTTTTCTCCACCACATCTGAATGTTTGAAATACACCTTCCTTTACTTGCTTTGTTGTGCAGGTGCACTACTTACAACACACCTTGGAGGAGCCCGAGCCCAAAAACCAGGGGCGAGCAACATTCAGCAAATGCTGAGTGAGGCATCTGCCAGCGCTGCACCCAGACAGCAGGCTGTCTGAAAGGGGAGCCTGAGCATATTACATTTAAAGGGCAATTCAATTTCAGGATATTGCTTGTCCAGCTGTTATTTTCTCCTACCAGGAAAAGCAACAGAAATTGAGAAACTGGGAAGTTTGTTTATATGTTTGCGGAAAAGGTGAGGTTGTTTAAACACCAACAACTCAAGGCATTCTGCTAAAAAGGTAACTCTTCCATGCTAGTTTGTCCTTACAGAAAATAACAAACCCCTGCTCAGTAACAGCCCTGTTTTAAGTTCTGTTCAAACCACAAGGGACTGAGCTTTTACATTTAAAAATCTCAACTGCTTAGAAAAGAGGTTCAGAGTGAGAGAACAAGATGTGAAATGCATTGACACTTTAAGTAGTAATTAAAAACAACTTAAAGCAACAGATAAAATACCTTCTAAATTAAGATAAATACTTTAATCAATTTCCATTAGCTGTCTGTGTCTGTGTCTTAATTTACGGTAGATGCTTTAATTTATTGTTCCCCAGGTAATTTTTAATTACTACAAAATTTAAATTTTTAGAATTCCCACAGGTCACAAATTCTGGATATAATTGTCAAATTAAGTTTCTCCCTGGTCTTTATTTTCTGGCTGCTCACAGCAATGTATTTCTTTGCATTAAACAGAGCAATAATGACGTGTAAAACTAACGTGTAACCCAATAAAGTCAAATTAGTCCTACACAAAGCACAAGCACTTTAGGTTCTAAAATCTGCAAATATTATGTATCAAGAGGATCTAGCTGTGCACTAATCAACATTCCCTATCACTTTTTACTTAAAAGTCAACTCTTAGAAAAACTGGAAGTCTACATATGCAAATTGTTTTGAAATTGGCTATGCACATGAATTAAAACTCATCTTTGCAACCCACGTGCTCTCTAGGCAATCCAGGTCACTTGGATTTACCTCAGTCAGTGCATATTACTTAAGCATCTCTATTTAAGGTGTTATTTGGTTGTTCCCTTTGGACTTCTTGAGCATTAGCAGGAAAGAGGGAGATGCAAGAAAGGCACACAGAAAGGCTTCTGAGCAGCTTTCTGCAGTAGATACATTTCTTGGGAGCATACATGGTGGTTTAGGGGCAGTCCCGTGGTGTAAAGGAGAGCACTCTGGACTCTGAATCCCAATGTCCTGAGTTCGAGTCTCAGTGGGACCATCCCCTGGCAGTTCAATGCCTCCCTGCCATCCCATCCCATCAGATCTCGGATGCTCAGCAGGGTCAGCCCCGGTTAGTACCGGGTGCTGTGACAGTCCTGAGGACTTCACTGTCACTGTCCAAGCTCGCTCGGCCATGGCAGATGGACCTCAGGACTTAAATGGTGGGGCCAGTTCTGTGCACGCTGAGCCTCACCTAAAAAATCCACTGCATAGGCTGGAAGGGCACGTGGGGAGAGCCCTTCCCAAATCTGCGTTCACGAAGTCTGGACATACGTACATACATGGTGGTTTATGGTCTGTGATATGGAATTAACCTCAGAATGATCCAGAGATACACTACCACCCTCTGCCTCTGTCCGAGCAGAGTTTGAGGTCTCTGCCTTGAGCTGGTATCCACTGTGAAAACCACATACTGTGAAATTAATTTCTGAAGCTCCACTCAGAGTTATCAACACTGCTGTTCTTAGCCATGACTCACTGAAAGCAGCATGCAAGGGGCTCTTTGCCTTTTATCCCCATCTGCAAAGAGCAAACAGAGATTCAAGATTTAGATTCATAGAATCATAGAATCGATTGGGTTGGAAAAGACTTCCAAGATCATCGAGTCCAACCCTTGGTCCAACTCCAGTCCCTTTACCAGATCATGGCACCCAGTGCCACGTCCAATCTCAGTTTAAAAACCTCCAGGGATGGGGAATCCACCCCCTCTCTGGGCAGCCCATTCCAATGCCTGATTACTCTCTCTGGAAAGAATTTTTTTCTGATATCCAACTTAAATTTCCCCTGGCAGAGCTTGAGCCCATCGTGCCCCCTTGTCCTATTGCTGAGTGCCTGGGAGAAGAGACCAACCCCCACCTGGCTAGAACTTCCCTTCAGGTAGTTATAGACAGTGATGAGGTCACCTCTGAGCCTCCTCTTCTCCTGGCTAAACAACCCCAGCTCCCTCAGCCTCTCCCCATAGGACTCGTGCTCCAGTCCCTTCACCAGCCTTGTTGCTCTTAGCATGAGGAAGTGCTACCACCTGTATTTCTCTCTCCTTACTCTCCATTCCTGCAGCTACTTCAGACTCACTGAATGACAGTTCCTCCCCTCCTCAGACTATTTCACTCATTCTGCTTTTTATTTGGTCCCCTCCTGCAGGCCAGTATCATTTACAGTATAATCAGACTACCAATACACCCTAAGAGACACTTTCTGAACATGCCCAAGTCATTGCTAGACATGCATTGCTTGTCACACCTATTACACTTCTATCAACCTGAACTATCCAATTCCTTCAACTATCTTCCTAACACAGTGAAGGCATACAGACCAAAACACACCCTATTTAACTTCACACAGACAAGATATTCCTCAGCTTGGGAAAACACTGGCCCTGACTCCCTCTGCAGAGAAAAAGGTGCCTGCAGAGATGGACTCAAGTCTCCAGAGGGCTGAATAACTGGAGGTCATCAGCTCACACAAGATGGTACATTTAAACTGCACGTGGAAATACATACCAAACTATCAGATGGGGGAAGATCAAACTTGCAGGCTACAGTGCAAGATATAAAACAGTACCCCCCTTGTTATAAATCCAGTATTTCCTTTGTATTCCCATATATTCCCCCGATTTTTTTTTAAACTTGAAAATCTGTTACTCCTTAGTAAAAAGCACTCTGCTCAGAAAGAGACAAAATAAATATATTTGGGAGATCCAGGAAAGAAGTGGTGACGAAACTCTACTACACTCACATCTTGCAGCTAGAAAGAATTGAAAGGAATCTTTCGGGAATGGGGCAGAGCAAAGGCTCCTCTGATAATCAGCCAAATTTTTAATTCTCACTAAATCCATGGTACCTCTAAGATTACTGAAAAAGGTAGAAAATATTTTTGAACTCTGATAAGACTGCTTTCATTAACTAGTTTTTTTTAAAGAAAAAGAGTCTGTAGACACAATTTTAATGAACTCCTCCAAGTTTGGCTTGAGGCAAAAACCAAACTCGAAAAACTTCCGTAGCTCTCATCTGCCAAAACTGTAAATTACTGATAACTAGAGATCAAAATAAGTCAAATGGAAAGTCTAAACATAAAAGTTGCTCCAAGATCACCCTGTAACACACATACATACACACACACCTGCAAAACAGTATGTGGCATACCTGTCTGAAACAATGTAGAGGGGCAGCTACTGATTCAGTCTCTTTCAGATAATCATCCCAATTAAACTGTTCTGGAAGACACAAGATAAAAAAAAGACCATTTACACGGTTTTAAAGGGAAACTTAAATTAAAAGGGGAGTTGGGAAAAGCAAGAGACAAAATAAGCCAACTATTTTGTGAAATACCATTTTTTTTCCAAGAACTGAATTACTCCCAAATGGAATCTCTAGCTTTGAAATACATAAAACTCTCAAAGGAGCTTCAAGATTACCATTAATTCACAGGGGTGATCACACAATAGCCAAAATTAATATAAACGTACCTAAATATATTTTTTGTGGTCCATATGCAAAAATATACAAGTCAGGATCTCTAGATTCAATTCTCTGCATAAGGATCTCCAGAGCATCCTTGTTTAAATCCCATCAGCCTCTCTATATCTTGGTTCCTCTAACAGCAGGATTGATATAACCTCATGAGTGCTGAGATGACACACATTGAAAAACAGACACATAGATTCTGTTGAAATATGTTATTAATACTATGCCCACTCCACTAGAAAATAAAAAGACTGGCACAGCCTTCCAACTGCATCTTTGTCTCTTTTCATCTCAAGTCTGATAAAGTCTTTTCTTTGTAGAATATTACGTATTATGGCAATTACAGGTAAATATTATGGCAACATTAAGAAACAGAATCATGGGGTTTTTCCTGGTGGCATTTAAGAGTGGCATTTAAGAGTGGCATTGTTTATATGCATTGGCAAGTGTACTCTGTATTTGACTTAAATAGTGTTACCAGTTTTGCATGAATGATAAAACACGAAACACTAACATCAAAAAAATAAGCAATCACTAATTAAATTAATACAAAGTGCAAGAGAAAAGCCACAGTGGCACAGCTAATACTTTTGTTACTAAATTGTCTGAGTTATTTTTTTTATTTTTGTTTGGGCAGACCGCATTTTTCTGACGTTCCTGAATAATACATCACTCAGGAACCCCGAAATGATGCAGTGGTGCCACCCAGCGGCTCAGCCACTCACACGGCCTACAGCAAAACCCTTGGCGATGATTAAGAGCCCACACCGGCCTTGACAATAATCCTTCCAAACACACCACTGCGCAGTGACAGTTCAACACATCCCTGCAATTTTCAGGAAAGAGAAGAAGCGAAGAAACAGAAAATAGCATCATTTTCCAGCACTCACACAATGCTTCTCTGAAAGATGTGTGGTGGCTCAAACCAAGAGTGTGTGCCTGCAGTAACACAGCATTTAGACAGTCCCCCTGGCCTGCTCAGATCCTCTTTTTTAGGCATAAGGCTCAAAGGTGTTCGAGTGATTTGTCCTTGACACTGCAGAAGCCACGGGCTTGTCAGCTATGTGAGAAGTCAGTAACAGTTCAGTTAAGTCTCAAAAGCTGGAATATATGTAAGCTGGTAACAAAGACATTTCCATATAACATCTTGGAATTCCACCTATTTTGGAATGAAAATTTTATTCATACATCTATACAGTAACACCCATTTTGTATTACTCACAAAAGGCAGGGTACATTAACTTCAGCATATGTTAGATACTTATATTTCAGGAAGGCAGAAATGGCTCTTCAGACCTTTCTCCAGAAAGTAGCCCCCAGATTTGCTGCTCTTCCCATTAACAGGCCAAAGAGGGTGTAAAAACTAAACATGATGAACTGCTAGCAAGTTTTCATCTTACAAAAGTTCCTCTTGGAGCCTAATAGTAAAGCTCTCACTTCAGGTTGCCTTCTGATTTACCAAAAAAAAAAAAAAAAGATTTTTTAATCAGATTTTACCTTAGCAAACTACCTAACCAAACAAAATTAAATCTAGCAAAAAGAATATATTATCTGTGTCCCAGCTGTCTCAGCTCTAACATGATGTAAAAACTGTAATCATGAATCAGAGCTTCTCTTTGTTAAGAACTGTATAAATACAGACACTTCAGAGAGAGCACTTTTTGCCAGGAGAAACTCCAAATCACTTCCTCCAAAAAATTATATACCAGCATTTCCCAAATAATCCCAGTTATTATAACAGGACTGTAAATTTGGTGGAATGACCCAAAAATGCAGAGAGAATCAAACAGACTTTTTCTTCCAGGGAACATTTACTAGAAAAACATGTAAGGCAACACAAGCGTCAGCTGCAGGTAAAGTCAACAGTAAAACAACATTGCTGGTTCTTTCCTTTAAATTCTGGCTATCAAAAGCTCTTGCATCGAGCAAAAATGTCCTAGAGTTAAAATTAGAACCTGTGAAGATACACTGTATTAAGTTAGAGCCAAGCTCTCAGAGATGGAGCTAATTATCATTTAATTACTGCAATCACAGTAATAGGAGACTCATGTATGTTTGCAACATGTAAGATGCATCTCTAGACAGAGTATCTACACAAAAGCTTCTCTATTCTCAGCGTGCAGAGGTAAGGAAGAAGCTGTAAAATATACACATGTATTTCTAATTCTATAACCCCTGAAAACATGCAGCTTCTGACAACTAGAAATCCTTAAAAAAATTAGCTGGCAGCAAACGATCTAACACACATTTCTCTTCACACTCAAATCTGAAGGCTCAATTAAACAGCTCACAAAAACCCGCTATGCAAAAAGCACAACTTTATAACTCATCAGCAAAGGGAAAGCGAGAGGGAAGAAGGAAATTTTATGCTGAAGAATAAACCAGCATATACTGGAAAGAGGGGAAAAAACCCTCAAAAAACAACAAAAAGAACACATCAGAAGGTAACCAGAACCTTTTGTAAAAAGGAAAAAAAAAGAAAGTTTATAGCAAACACAGAAGTGAAGCTCTAAAACAATGATTCAAAACAAGCATCATGGACAAAAAAGCTGACTAATTTAAAAATTAAGGCTATTGGTTTATGCCAGAGTTGCTTGCATTACTGGCAGTGACCCACAGGTCAATGACCCTTGATGCTCTCTGCAGTGCTGTAGCAATACCCTATCACCTCACCAAACCTGCCAATCCCCAAGTAACTCAAGTTCAAAAGGACCCCGGGAGGTCTCTAATTCAGCCTCCTGCTCCTCCAGGGTTTCTTCAGCCTCAATACGAAGACTTTTTTCCTTCCATGAAGCAGGAATTTCTTATGCTCCGGGCAGTTATTTGTCGCTCCTCCTTCCACTGCACCTCTGAGAGGAGCCAGGCTGTGCCTGTCAGGTAGGTGAAGACAGCAAGACCACCTCTGGTAAACTTCCTCTTCTTTTGGCTGAGAAAAACCATTTTTCTGGTTTCCATACCACTTTTTTTGCTTCCATCTTGTATTTCATCACCTTCATTTTTCGGGTGGACTGCCAGCCATCCTGCTCCAGTATTAGCAGTGCTTTCTACTTGTCCTGTGCAGCTCAAAACTGAACACGGTTCTCCGGATGCAGCCTCTGAAATTCCCCAAAGCAGCGAATGCCTCCTCCCAGCCAGCTGCCTGCAGTCCTGCCGACAGGATGCCTATGCAGTTCACGTCTTTCGCCACAAGAGCACGCTGCTGGTCCACACTCAGCTTGCTGCCTGCCGGGGCTCCGGGGACTCCCCCGCTGAACTCCTTTCCAGGCAGCCAGGCTTCCCGCCTGGGCAGCTGGAGGGCTCCGGTCTGCCCGAGGCCTGGAGGGACTCTCCATTCGCCTTGGACTCCCACGGGGGTCCCGTTATCCAGTTTCCTTAGGATAGGCAAGTCCACCTGAAAAGCAGTCCTGCCTTCCAGCCTACTGGCTACTTCTCCCCATTACATGTTGCCCACAAACTGGGTGACTGTTCTGTCGAATCATCCCATCTGATGTATGTATGGCCAGACTTCACGAACGCAGATTTGGAAAGGGTTTTCCCCACATGGGTGTGCCCTTCCAGCCTGCACAGTGGATTTTTTAGGTGAGGCACAGCATGCACAGAACTGGCCCCACCGTTTCAGTCCTGAGGTCCATCTGCCATGGCCGAGCTTGCTTGGACAGTGACAGTGAAGTCCTCGGGACTGTCACAGCACCCGGTACTAACCAGGGCTGACCCTGCTGAGCATCCGAGATCTGACGGGACTGGATGTCAGCATCAGCTCTAGCACTGACCTCCATGAAATGTCACAAGCTACAAAGCTGCCAGATGGACCTTGCACTGTCTGGCAGTCCAGTCAATTTTTTATCCACCTAACCGAACAACATCTCAACAGTTTTGCTGAAAGGACTCAACAGAAACTGTACAGAAAGCCTTGCTAAAGCAGAGATGAACAATATCCACCGCTCTCCCCTTGTTTACAGAATCACTTATAATAAAAGGCAATCAGTCATGTACAGTTCACAACTGGCAAATTCATCTCAGCTGTTCATAACATCATCTTTGTCCTTTATTTGCCTGGAAATGGCTTCTGGGAGGATTTTTCCAGTCTTCAGGAAGACTTGGATCAAGCATGCCAGCCTGTAATTCCCCAGTGCTCCCTTATTGTCCTTCTTGACAGTGGGGATACTGTTTGACCTTTTCCGATCATCATGAAACTTCCTCATAACGACAACATCTCCAAAATGAGCAAGAAGTCTCACAGTGACACCAGCACCACCTCAGCACCCTTGGAGGCGTCACACCTCCTGCCTTTGGTCTGTTTTTCACTGTTCTCACATCTCTGTATTTCCCCTCCTCTTCAACTTTTTCATCACACAATCCCCTGGAAACTCTGGAGACTTCCTGGATGTTGGCCCAAAGCATTGTAAGGCATTTTCTTCATCCAGCATCAAGAGGCTCGTTCTGCTTCCTTGCCACCAAAAAGCAGTAACACAGGATAAAAATTATCATCTCCTCTGTAGAAAATCAGAGATCTTGCAAGGCACTCTTCTCTGTCTGACAGAGTTCAGCCTCGGTTTCAAGTTCAGTGTCCAGACACTCGACTGACAGCACAAATAGCAATGAGACAAGAGGACACAGCCTTAAGCTGCACCAGGGGTGGTTTAGGTTAGCCATTAGGAAGAAGGTTCTGCACATAAAAAGTGACTGGGAATTGGAACAGAATTCCCAGGGAGGTGGTGCAATCACCACCCCTGGAGGTGTTTAAGACTGGATGTGGCACTTAGTGCCATGCTGTGGTTGACAAGGAGGTATTAGGTCATAGGTTGGACTCAGTGATCCCAGAGGTCCTTTCCAACCTCGTTATCCTGTGATTCTGGGTAGCCCAAGTGGAAGAACACAGATGACTGTATAAGGCTTGCCTGCTTAGTAGTGCTTCTCCACAAAACCTTTTCAACACTTAGCTCTCTCCTGCAGAAGGAGGTGGAGACATCTTCCAATGACTCATGAAATATGGTTATCTTATCCATATATGAAAAGCACATTGCTGGTGGGGGGTGTCCTATGGAGCTCTGTCATGTCAGACAACATGATTCTAAAACACAGACATGCTGAGTCCAGTTTGGCTGAAGCTCCTTTTACACTGCTGCAGAAGAGGGAAAAAGACACAAATACACTTCCTTTTCTGTCTCAAAGTAACAGGGATGAGTAACAAAGATGACAGGTTGCCCAGAGAGGTTGTGGACTCTCCTCTGGATATACTCAAGTCATCTGGACATAATCCTGAGTAACGTGCTCTAGGGGGCCCTGTTTGAGCAGGAATAAATGACTTCTAGCGGTCCCTTCCACCCTCGCCCATTCTGAAACTGCTGCAACACCAACAAACAAAAAAATTAGATCTGACAAATGGAATAGCAGAAGGCTCTACTATGGCTGATGGTAACCAAAAATCCTTTCTTTGGTGCCAGCAAACACATTAAGGACAGGAAAGATAACTGTAGCAGAAAAGGCATGAAACTGAGAAACACATGATAAGAACAGACAAATCAGTCTAAAAATAATAAGGTTTATGCAGTATCTTTGACAATACATACTTACAACGAGTACTTGTCTTGGCTAGTAAAAATATATCAGGCTCAAGTCAAGCAAATTAGCAAATTCAACCACCACCTTCTATACCAAAATATGTTTCCAAACAAAGTTAGACAAAAGCAATGGTATGTTTTTAACTACCCACCATCAATAACCCAAGAGACTGAAAAAAGAAAAGCTTCATGAAATAGTATGATCCAAACAAACACTTTTTCTTTAGGGTACCTTAACTAATAACCTGACAGCTGCAATACCTACCACTTTTTAAAGACGGGTTGTTTGCCTGTTGATTCTTTCCATCTTTCTCTTTTTTAACACTCTTTGAATCTAAAAGACAAGATTCCATTACACAATAAATGTAATATTCACATCACAACAATGTCCAGCACAACACAGAATGCTTTCAAACAATACAGAATTATCTTGTTCCAAATATTGACTTTTTTCATTTCAGTGCATAATCAAAAGGTACTCTAAATTTTATCACTGCACTGTTTTCCCTTCAAAATATATTGTGAAGTACACCATGAAAAAGCAAAGCTTCCGACTACTTTATTTCAGATTATCAGAATAAATCTAGTTGCAGAATATGTAGTATTAGCTCCACAGACAGCAACCCTGCTCTAACTTTTAAGTTTTACTCAATCTACATACTATTTGAGATTCTCAAGACCACCAAGTATCTTCATGATAAAATCTTGTATAGATCACCATGAACTGAGAAACAGGGGAAAAAAACAAGTCCACCCAAAATGCATATTTCTGAGTTAAAAGATTCCATTCTATACTTAGATTCTTGAATACTCAATAGTCTCAATATTAAATTCTCAAATACTCAAAGCAGCTATGTCAGCACACATGCCACTTACTTAAAAGAATCATTTAAAATAATCTACCTCCTCTATCATTCATCTCTACACACACTCAGAAAGGAGCATCATTTTTCATTTTTGATGGATATCAGCATTGTGGGAGTCACGGTGGAACTGGGCAGCTGTAACAGAGAACACTGAGGGAGACAGTTCACTCATTCCTTTTAGTTTTTAAAGTATGTTGGTTTGGTGATTTGCTTTTGACACTCATGGACTTAAGAGCAATTCAAATATGACACTGAGCCGGCAAGGCTTTTCTGTTTAAAAAAAAGAAGTTTACTTTGGGACATTTTTACTAGATAGGTTCATGGAGAAAGATCCTTATGGAGGCCAACTTCAGATGGAACTCTTGAAATGACTCAGGATAGTGCTCATGAGCTTTAATCCCAGTAATTCCTCAGGAGTATGGCTTCAACCCACACAAGTGGATACCCTATGACTGCCTGGGAATCTGAGGAGGGATGGTGTTAAAACTAGTTCAGCAACAATGGCAAGACAAAAGGCTAACACTCACCTTCTCTGTCCTACTGGTCAAAATACATTTCATCCAGCCTCTCTGTGATTGAGCCAAATCCAGGTAATTTTCTACTAGGAGGGTGCAATTGACAGCAGAGCCTTTAGTCATGTTCTACAAGCTTAGTCAGGTTTTCCCAAAAACAGTCATGAAACTATCACAGACATCAGGCTGTCAGCTTAGAGAATAAATAACTTCCCAATCCACCTATTTCCAAAGAGGAAATCAGTAAGTCTCTTATGTGGGACTCCTCTGAAATAAGAGAACTAATAACTGCTTTCCGTGAACACCCAAAGCTTGAAAGGACAGAGTTATGAAAGAATATCTACCCAACAGAGCCAGATTTCAAACAAGACGACAGCCTTTCATGATGAGAGACATCAAGAACAGGTGGAAGAATGTGAAAAACTGCAGCCTGGACACCACATGTGCTGCTCTTGCTGACAATCACCACACGTGTTATTTATACTCTGTACCACGTAGGTTCAGTGCCTATCTCAAAAATAACACAGCAAATATGAAAGCTGAAACAAAACACTCTTGGCAACTTTATGTTCTTATCAGCCATTAGAAAGCTACATTATATTAATGAGAAGTTGATTTCTCAATAGGAATTTAAGCATCTATTTCATTTGAGGTGGAGGCATTTTCATTTAGGGTAAACACAAGGCACTGTTACTATCATTTGTTTTTGATGGCCAGAAATTTGCTCTTTAAAATGCTTAAGTAAATCCCATCCAGCACATGCAGAAGCATCCAAAAATAAGTCTGAATGAAACCAAGATTGCTTTCAAAACCTCCCCTTGCTTTTATGCATTCCAACCTTCAACGGGAAGCTGGGAATACCATCACAAAGCCAGAGTGTTTTGTCTAAGCAGATGAAAAGCTACTAGCAGTAAGAATTACCAATCTGATTCCACATACGACATCCTGGAATTATTACCATCCCAGAAAACTTTCCCCCACTCTGTACTTCACAATTGCTATGATGCCTTTTCCAATGTCACTAGTTAGGGGGGATAAAAAAAACATTGTTTATTTTCAAAAACAACCAGGAAGAAAATAAGACTTTATTAAAATCCAATTTTATAAATATAAACCCATTTTTTATTTGTTTTTTAATGCATGCCAATCTACACTTGAAATTTTGATATTCTAAATTCTAGTAATTTTAGTTTTCAAAGATCACGGGGGAAAAAAAGATCAAGTCACTGGGCTGAAGATGACTCTCTAAGAACAGGATCCTCAGCTTGGTCAAACTGCGAGGTCAAACCTCAAAAATCAGACTATAAAAGAGGGAAATACTTCTACAGGTACAAAGAATATTTTGTTTTCACCTCCTTCCACATTCATCTCCTAGTCACACTGAAGGACTAATTCCTTGAAAACCTGAAAAATGGACGTGGTAACGGGAACTTTACATATACATTCAAAACAGAGGACACTTATTAGCTCCAAAGTCTTGAAGCTCATGGTGACAAAAAAAAAATAGGTCAGTTTACTTCATTATCTATCTTCTTCTGGTCACAAAGTTCATTTTTGAAGAGACAAGTTTCAGTTTACTTTCCAATGTAAAACAGAGTATGTTTTAGATCGTTTGCCCAAACAAGAGTTACAATGAAATGCTGCTAACTGTGGACTTAATCAAATGCTTCTCAGCTTTCTTTAAAAAAAAACAAACAACAAAACACAACACAGAATGGGATACCAATTTCAAAGGAAGTTTTAGAAATAAAGTAATACACGAAAGTACACAGAGTTCATATATTTATTACATAACTATATATATTTAGCTTATAGCACCTACAGGCTAAATATCCCATGAAAGATTGCCTTCCTCTAGGAAGCCAGATTAAAGTAGAGCATATACTAAATCACAAAAGCAACATATTGCATTGTTTACCAACTAATTTTTTGATACAGTGCACTTCATAAGCTAAAACTTTAGATACAAACCAAGATTAAAGATTATTTACCACAGTGCTTTCTGCTTAGCAATTCAAAACTCCATGTGTTTACATAACTCCCACCCTATCTGTACCACAGAATTCTGCTGATAAGATTACTCAACAGAAAACAGGCAAGAGCAACCACATCTATCATGCAAGAAATTGGACACAAAGAAGACTAAGACAAAGCTATCTCAACTGACTTCTGAATAACAAAAAAAAAAAATCAGAGACAGCAGTGGTAAAGGTGGTAAAGCTCTGGTAAAGGTAATAGTGGTGATCACTGTGTATTTCCTCTTGCAAACTCCCATGTTGAATTCCAGCTTCTAGCCTGAGATGCTTTGAAATTCTGCAACACTTCTTTCTAGAAGTTAACCTTTCAACAAACAAGATGATTGCTTTATCTGAGTGATGGCATGCATCCCATTTCTTGATGGTAACAGCCAGAGTGCTACATGAGGCGGCATAACTGTGCTATCTTCTATTTGCTTGTTGCAATGTGGGGAAAAGGCAGTCAGCCCACAGTCGTGTTTCAAGATTTCTGTAGTTATACATCAGCACCGTTAAAGTCTTCAACTCTGATGCTGGGTGTTCAAAACCTGGCAGAATATCACTTAGAATCACAGAATCATAGAATCAGTTGGGTTGGAAAAGACCTCTGAGATCATCAAGTCCAACCCTTGGTCCAACTCCAGTCCCTTTACCAGATCATGGCACTCAGCGCCACGTCCAACCTCAGTTTAAAAACCTCCAGGGATGGGGAATCCACCACCTCTCCTGGCAGCCCATTCCAATGCCTGATCACTCTCTCTAGAAAGAATTTTTTTCTGATCTCCAACTTAAAATTTCCCCTGGCAGAGCTTAAGCCCGTGCCCCCTTGTCCTGTTGCTGAGTGCCTGGGAGAAGAGACCAGCCCCCACCTGGCCAGAACTTCCCTTCAGGTAGTTACAGAGAGTGATGAAGTCACTTGTCTCAAAGAAACCCCTTGCCCCCCTCAGATGGATGAGAATACCTGTGGATGGCTGAAACCTTTGCTCTTCCTGTGCCACACAGTTACTCACCTTCAGATGGAATTTCCTAAGACAAGCCAAGACTTGCTCAGGAAGGGGCCACCTTCACACTCTCTACCACACAGGGCTGTGAGCTCTTCTCAGCAGACCTCGACCAAGCCTCAGTGCACACAGTTGAGGATATAAAGACAGAGTGAATATGAAAGTTCTGGAGAAGACGAGGCTTAGAGGTGACCTCATCACTATCTATAACTACCTGAAGGGAAGTTCTAGCCAGGTGGGGTTGGTCTCTTCTCCCAGGCACTCAGCAACAGGACAAGGGGGCACGGGCTCAAGCTCTGCCAGGGAAATATAAACTGGATATCAGAAAGAAATTCTTTCCAGAGAGAGTGATCAGGCATTGGAGTGGCCTGCCGAGACAGGAGGTGTATTCACCATCCCTGGAGGTTTTTAAATTGAGATTGGACGTGCCACTGAGTGCCCTGATCTGGTAAATGGACAGAAATTGGACCAAGGGTTGGACTTGATGATCTCGGAGGTCTTTTCCAACCCCATGAATTCTATGATTCTCCTTTCCTTTCTTTTTGTGCTTCCCTAGCGGGAATCTTATCTTATCTGCCCGGAACAGGGAGTCTCTTTGAGTATATTTAGACAACAGTCATTCAGAAAGCCTACAAGAGAAGGGAACAGACTTCCCCCATAAACTCTTGGTGCAACAATTGAATGGATGATTCTTGGCATTACAAAAAATCTACTATAGCAAAAGACAATTGTTTACCAAGGGAACACACAAGCACATAAAGCAGCTTGGACTGAAGGAGGAAAGCTCAAGAAAAGTACAAAAGTGTTTGCAGCCTTTTATGGGGGAGGATGACCATTCTGACAGCTCTGAAAGCAGCAGCAACCTGGTTTCAGACAGTGGGTCTTTCCCTCTTCACATTCTCTTTGTTTCACCAGCCCAAACACTTGTTTCTTATTAAGTCTCACTCTATTTTAGCACATACCTCACAATTAATATCTGCAGACATGACACAACAGAAATCACACCTTTGAGGTACACTGCGTATTTCTGGATGAATTTCTTTTTAAATGTTCACTCTCTCTTCATGAAACAGCTGCTAATGCCAATCATCGGGACAAAATTTGTTTCCTTGTACTACTCAGTTACTGTCCTGCTAAATTATATGCAGTTACAGAATAAAACCCTATGATTTAATTAATAGCACATTTAGACACATTCTTCAATTCCAGAGCAGAATAATCATTTCAAGGCTCTCACAGGACAGAATGCCTTTGGTTGAACCTGCAGAACTTCAGGACAGCCAAATTTAGCACACATATTGTATAACAAGGCGAAGTTTGAACTTACCTGTACTCAGAACATATCAAAAACTCTTTTTAATCTCACAGTAAAGTAATTGTCAACTAATATCCCAACAGTTTCAAAAAGAGAATTTAGCAGGTTCTGCGTTTTCCTTCTCTTGTATTAAAGCTACCAGGCCTTACCTTTCACTACTGTTCTCCCCATGGTAACACTTCTGTGATCTCCCTTCTCACAATAAAAAGGCTGAAGTTGAAAGGCCAGTTAATTCTTCCTTTCAGCACGACAGTTTCCTGTGGAGCAGTAACACAACAAGTTAGGGGAGAGGTGGTTGTTGGTGCTTGGGTTTCCTTTTTTTGGAAAGGATGATTTTTTTTTTGTATTGGTGTCTAATTATCTTGCTGGTTTTAAGTTGCAAATGTTTAACAAACTGTGTGCAAAGTGCAACATGTAAACAATGGTTATATACAAGGAGCAAAGGTACCAAATACAAACTTTTCATTTCATTCTATGATCTGCATTTTCTGTGGGTTTTTAATAAAGATATAAAATGTACATTATTCCTGCCCCCCCTCCTCCCCAGAAACATTACTGAAAAGGGGAAGAAATTACTTATGTAACTTACTCATCCTGCTTCACTTGCACAGAGTTAAACAACCATCACCTTAAACATCTTTGGGTAAAATTCAGTATCCTGCACAACGACAGCTGAAGAGGGAACAAAGCACTTACCTAAAAAATTTACACAAAGGCCCAAGTTCTCACTGATACCCCTGCCCAGTTTGAGTTGTAACAGAGTACAGAGAACTTGCTAGGGGAATGTTAACAGTAGATAAAAGCTGTGAGCCACATTCTTGTAGGGTTTAGAAACCAGAAGGGACAGATTAGTTAAACTAGAGTAAAACAGCAATAAGAAACTTTATTTTTTTGTGTGTGTTACTGTGATTCTTCTACTTCAGCATCCAGTTTTTTGAACTTTGACTGTGTTCAATTCAAGTCAAAGTAACCTGAAGCCTCAAAGCGACAAACCCAGCAAGTTTATTATTCTATTCAGTTATCTTTTCAAGTAATAATCGGTAAAAATACATCCAGATTTCTGAATTAGGTTCTTGGATAGTTTCCTTTCAAGGAACACCCATGAGCTGACATCATCAAAAGCTTGAGATTTTTTTTTTTTAGAATTTTAACTATGTGCATACTTTTCCCAAGATTAATTTTCTCACAGGTAACATTTTTAGAAGATACATCTTTGCAGTGTTACATAAGAAATAATAGTTGAAAACCAGGTTACGTATTTGGAATTTCTTGAATCTTCAACTCACATGCTAAAAAAATAAAATACACATAAATATTACATATAACAAGAGAGGCATCATACAGCTGAGTGTTGTCCTGAAACTGTGACTTTAGAGTGAAATTTCAAGGAACTTGCATACTATGCTGATGGACTGCACGGTGAAAACTTTACACAGTGCAAGTCTCACAGCTAAAACTAATTAAGTATGTTCTGCTAAAATGCCAGGGACTGAGGAATTCATTTAGCATGTGTGTTGTGTGTGAACACACCAGACACTTACTACAAAAATTCTCCAGATTGAGACTTGAAAGTAGTTATAAATAAAACTGAATACTGCCATAAAATAAGCAGGTTTTACTGCACAATAGTGTCCATAGCATAAGTGATCATCAGGATTAAGAACAGAAATCCCTTTAAGACATCAAATAAATCTGAAATACTTGATACTTTCATAGACTCCCCCAAAAATTCAAAGCTTTTCCACAGCAAGTAATAAATCATGAAAGGTGATGCAGAGTCAAAGTAACTGTTTTTACGGATTACTTTAAAACAGTGAATGGTTTTTATCTTTTTGTTCCAAGTACCAGATTGCACTTGGTGCAGTAATAAAGATTCCAACCCTGCAGTGATAGTCATCAAGTTTAGCACAACCGGAGCGTCTGTCAGAACATAAAAAGGATTCCAGCTTTTCATGAGCTTGTGTTGTACCAGATAGGCTGTTTTACAGCATGCCCACCAGCCTGTTAAAATATAAGACAACTGAAAGTTCTGAAAGTGCTTTTTGAAATGAGGCAAACCCAATGCAGGAACACAATATATTGCTGTTTTGAAGAGGTGCTACTTAAAACTCTGTTACCCCTAAGTATTCCATTTAGAGCTGCTATAAAATTAGAGCCTTCATTGTGCTGTTTGTCACAGAAAACATCCATGAACGCTATTTCTGAGCCTCTTATCAACAACCACTACACGCTGCTGAACTAAAGCAAAATGAAAACCAGTTACCTCCAACACAGAGCAGGGTCAGCCTGAAACAAAGTGTAATTTCTTTTGCAGGGGCAGACTGAGGAACAACTTTCCATCACCTCACACAATTAAGTGGCAAACCCCAAGCAAGGTAGTTACGTCCTTTGCTAACCAGAACAAAGTCCTCTTATGTCACACTCACCCTCACCAGCCTTGCTCAACCCACAGCACACCCACCACAGAAGAGAAGAGAAGAGAAAACCATCAGCAAATACAGGGGAAGCACCTCCAGGGGACAATCTGGCTACATTACACAGCAAGGACTCACGGCATTCTTGCACATGCACCTTGGCAAACAAGCCGAGTGAGAAAGATGAGTGTAAGAAACTAATCCAGCAGCTTCTAGAAATGACGGGGAAAATAAAACAAGGTCAGGAATATATGAGCAAACAAAAATGCAATGGCAGGGCTGAGGCACAATGGTGTTAAGCTGTAAAAAGGAGCAGAATGGGAACCTAAGTTATAAAGACTAAGCTAAGCACAGAGGTTGTCAGTCACAGACAGAAAACGGCCAAAACATTTAGGGACTGTCAGTACAGAATCCACTGAGAAACCATCTGCTGTAAATTAAGGAAACTGAAAAAGCAAATGGAAAAAAAATGCATAAACCCAGGATAATACTGGATTCATCCTCAAAATATGTTCAATCCAAAGAGCATTCAAAGGATCTCCACATTTATGAAGTGCATTATTTACATCACATCTCAATCCATTCTATAAACTGAGTTTTAGTCTTTCTCTGACTAACGTCCCTTACATCAGTTACTTTTTAAAAAATCAGCTGGAAAGCATTCGTCTGCCTTTAATTCCTTACTCAAGTTTTTATTGTTAATCCCCAAATCACTTCTCTCAGCCACCTCCCACTGTGCAAGACTTTTGTCAGAAAGCAGAATATTAGCAGAGAAGCCTAAACCTTCGTGCTCTCTGCATTGCTAGTACATAATACCAGGTGTCAGAAAACAGGATGAGAAACATTTTTGCTGCCTAACTTTGGTCTTTTTGTTTTAAAAGAATTAATCAAAGGACATGTATTGCTGCATTTCAGAGAAGATAATATTCCACAGAAAACATCAAACTTGCTCTGTGTTGCCTGCCATGCATCTCCACTTCCCTTTTCACTGTAAGCCAGGCACTCAAATAAGCTGAAAGTCCTGAAAAAAATCCTGCATATTTAGGGCTTCCGAGTGCAAGTTTATCTTGACAGCGTGTCTGCTCATAAAAACACACAGCACAGAATTACAGATACAAACACAACATTTAAAAGAAGCCTAAGGAACCAGGAAATGGTGGGTTTATTCCCTACCAAAAAGATTCAGGTTTTCCTGTCAATGGCTGCATCTCCTTTCGAGAGGTAAGACAAGAGACACCAATGTCAGAGCCCATTCACTTTTTTGACCCTCCCACTGGTACAAATGCAGTAACTCAGACCTCATCACCTTATCGCTGGTGTCCTCCCCTGTGGAAGGGACAGTCATCAATGGGCAGTCTCAGCTGGATAAGGATTCCAGCTATTCTTGATACAGGTACACAGCACAGAGCAGGAATCTAACAAAACATCCACTTTGAAGCATCGTTTAAGTTCTTAATTTGTTAATGTTACTGCTGAGAGCCCTGCAAGAAAAGGACCTGTGCAGCCTTTCCCTGGACTGACACAGCCCAGCAGACGCAGTTCCCGCTCCAGCTTCTACACGTGGGTAACATGTCAGCAACAGGACAAGGGGACACGATGGGCTCAAGCTCTGCCAGGGGAAATTGAAGTTGGAGATCAGAAAAAAATTCTTTCCCGAGAGAGTAATCAGGCATTGGAATGGGCTGCCCAGAGAGGTGGTGGATTCACCATCCCTGAAGGTTTTTAAACTGAGATTGGCCGTGACACTGAGTGCCATGATCTGGTAAATCATGGAGTTGGACCGAGGGTTGGACTTGATGATCTCGGAGGTCTTTTCCAACCCAATCTATTCTATGACTCTACAGGCACCAGTCGATTCCCAAAACAAGTGTGATTTAACTGCATTACTTCAAAGTTATCCTTCATGACTCTAAAATACCTTTTTCTTAAACCTAATCATCTATTTACCTGCTGTCTCTTAAATAAAAACTCTGCTTCATACCATTTTCACAAGTCTTTAAGGGGCTGAAAAGAGGCAAACAAAGACAGTAAGACTTTAAGGGAGGTTTTTAATAAAATACAATACTTCCAAATTTTCAGTACTTGAAAATTTACTTTCCAAGTTACCCAGCATGTAAACTCATGTAGTACATTTTAAGACAAAATGGCCTATTCTTCCTTATTTCTGTAATATCAATAATCACTTTACACCTCAGAGCACACTGCAGCATCTTTACAGAAGAGTAAGATCTCAAAGGCTAAAGGACAGAAAATTACAAAAACATATCAGAACTTTGCAAAATGTAACACAAGCTTTGTAGTTGTAAATTCAGTATCATTTAACATTACACATATATGATTTCAAAACAATAAAGATCAGATCTTCTTTCATTTATGCACACAAATATATCATCAGTCAGTGTTCTAACAAGAAATTTGATCCAAGCTGGAATCCCTTTTAGTTCACATTCTTTGTGTATATATATATATATATAAAGATTCTTTCAAGGAAAGGAAATTAAACTTTCATGTTTTCATACAGCAGAACTTCTAATAAACTGATATATCTGAACACCTCTTCTAGTCAATAAAAACAGAGCAAGGACAGAGAGACTTTGTCAAATTAAGGGCTTTCAGAACACAAATATTAGCTAACCATATATATCATTACAAAAACTAAGCTTGAGTATTTCTTAAGTTTCTAAAGGAAGAGAGTGGGTGCTTAGTGTTTTACAAATATATTTTTGTAATGTCATTGGCTTTTACCTCAAGAAAAAATTTTCTGCACTTAAAGAAACGCTCAGAAAGTCACCAGCAGTGCAGTGCTCACTGTTTATGAAGTGATCAGCATAAACAAACTTTTAAGCTGTCAGCAGTAAAATATTGCCTGTAAATGTTCTGCTCTCTCCCCAGGTAAGTTTATGACCTGCTTTAGAATATGAGCAACTGTAATTACAGTAAGTCACACATTTCAAGACTACAACAATCTCTCTAAACTCTCAAACCCTATTAAGTGTGTTATTCAGTACAGAGTAAAGCACTGTGTATTTTAAAAAGACTAACAAGGTTTAGACCAAAGACTTGTACAAAAAATCCTGAAACAAGAAATAATACTTGTAAAAGAGAACATTAGACAAATGAGGCCTCCAAATTAAAAAGCACAGCTCGTATCAACACACAACAGAAACAATTTTTGTCACGTAGACTTAACATTTACTAAATTGACAGTAATTTTAAAAATTGCAGTTCAGAGCTGCTCTATGGCTACCAGTAAAAAATAAAAAGAGCTTTACTCCTCCTTCCCTCCCTCCCCATCCTGCTTTAAAAGTCAGAAGATGTGGGGTTGTAAAAACCTGAAAAAGGAAATGGTATGTGTGAAGTCAGCAGTTCAGCAAAGCAGCTGACTGGCCATTAACAGCTTTAAGTATTCCTAAAATGCCAGTCTTCCCACATGAAAGGGTATTTTAATGTTATATTCAAATAAATTTTTAAAATGCAGCTTACATTTCTATCTTAAGCAAACCTTCCAGTTTTAGTAGTTTACTAGTACTTATTTACAGCAGCACAAGACTTGGACAATTTGTTTAAACATTTTGGTGAATTCAGCACACTGAAACCTCTGTGCTGTTTTCCACTTCCCCCTTCAAGCCTGGCGTGCTCTTCCTGAAAACATTCCCCATCATATTCAACCTGGCTTTGTCCAAATGCCCAACTCAATTTTCCTTCATAAAGCAAACTAATTAAACTATGCACAAAAAAAGCCCCAACAAATCTGTATGATTAGCACTGGATAAGAGAGCATGAAGTACCTGCATGAAATTCTCTCTACACCCAGACACATCCATCTCCTCTGACTTCAGCTCTGCCTCCCTTGACACAGAAGGCAGATCTCAGAGTGCTCATTCTGCAGGGCACTGAGCACACCTTTAGCACAGTGTAAATACAGCAGGTAAGGGATAAAAGAAACTGCTGTGGCAAACACAGCAAGAGATGCTCAGATGGTAAAGATTCCCACACAGCTTTTCTGCACTGGTCTTTAGCAGACAAGTAGGACCACCAGCAGCAGACTGGGCACACATAAGGGGACAAGGGGGAGGAAGACAAGCAGAGGTGGGATGCCAGAAGAAGGATTTTTCACCCTTTTAGGCAACTTTGGCTTCCGCCATTCTACATTGCCTCCAAACTGGAAAAGGAATTGTGGAAGCTTCATTTAGATATGATCCAATAGAGCTGCATCCACAAAGTGCATAGTCTGCAAATTCATCTCTGTGATCCAGATCTTTTATTCACAACGGATTATACAGAGAAACACAAACACTTTTAGACTAATGCAGAAATCTGTGGAAGTCAAACAGCACGCACAATTTATTTTTGTTATTGAAGGCATGGAGAACAGCCTTGGGACATTTCTGCATGGGATCCAACTGCTGCCAGCACCCCAGGTGAAGTTGTTTCAGAACAATATGTTTGTCTCCCCCTGCTTGTACTCAATGCCAGCAGCAACATACACTTCTGCTGCCATCCTCTCCCAGTGCATAAAGTATCTGCCTCTCTCTCCCCACCTGAGAATCTGAAAAACATAATGCTGGCTGGGACTCCATGCCACGGTATAGTGACAAAGACACAGCTCACCACATTTCCCCACTGCTGCAACACTCCAGTGTTCCCCTGCCTTACATAATGGAGTAAACTACAATGATCCCAAGTACTGGTGTCCAGTCAGGGAACAAAACTAAACCAACCATAACCAAATAAACCCTTAAGCAATTTCCTAATAGTTTCCCTTTCCAGGGAATGTTTCTGAAGAAAGTAAACCCCATAATGCTGCTTGCAGTCTCCAGGCACACACACATCCCTGCACTGGGCTCACCTGTTGCTGATGCCGACAGCTGTGAAGGAAAGGCTTCTTCAGCCCCATTGCACAGCAGATCTTCATGCAGATGCCAACCAAAATGTTTGTCCATCTATTTGGACAAACTTTATCATAGAATCATAGAATCTCATGAGTTGGAAGGGACTGACCAGGATCATCTAAGTTCAGCCCCTGGCCCTGCACAGGACAACCCTGAGAATCACACCATGTGCCATTCCTGAGCACCATTCAGTGCTGCTAGACATTTCTGCAGCTAACAAAGCACTAACAGGTCATAAAAGACACGACAACTCCTAAATGCTCAAAGGACTAGACAGCTGCAAATACTCAGCTGCACTATTTGCTTCACTCTTCAAAAATGGAAGAAGACAAAAGCACCAGGCGCATCCACAGCAAATCTCTCTCTTTCCATTTCCCATGACAACTTTCGAATTATTAAAAAAAACCCACAAGTGAAGCAAGCAGTAAAAGGACAACCTTCTCCAACTCTTCCTCAGCAAGACGGCACAGTGGTCACTGGTTGCATGTGGCTCCAGCCCAAGACAGAAGCAAAGCACTTCCCTTTCTGCCACTTTAGGACATCACCCTTTGTAGGCAATCCCCCCCTTCCTCTTCCACCCAGTGCTTACACCACTGAGCACCAGGGAATATTCAGACTAGGCAGTATTTACCTACAACAAGGTGAAAGAAGATTACACGCCACACTCAAAGCTTTCCATCTAACTATAACACTGCTCATTCTGGGATTAAAAACAGTTTTAATGTCTGACCTTCCCAGAAAACCAGTGTCTGCCTCTTTATAGCCCTCCAGTACACACACAGGAGATTTGGAAGGGGAGGTGCCATCAAACAGGCTGCAGCCCTTTTAATCTCTGAGCTCCTGACAAACAATAGTGATAATAAAGAGTTCCACGAAATTTAGCAGCTCTGATACCCTTTCCCATTCCCCTATGCACAAGACTCACTTTTACAAACTGTTCTTTTTTAAGTGGGCTTTTAAAAGTGCCCCAAGAATTGCACTGAACCTTCCTACATTAACCTCTGATAGATTCCACACAGCACATAAATAATGGTACATGCTTCATTTTAGGTATGCACCTCATTAAAATGGTGCTGCTCTCTTACAGGTTTTATAAACTTCAGCTGCTCCCTGAACTAATGTATGATACACAGGATGAAAGGCTCAACTTCATCTTTGCCCTACACTAAAAGGAATATCGTATTACCTTGAGAAGGCAACTTAGATAGATTTCCATCAAAGAAGTTCATCCCTTTTATGAAAAGACTGAATTCCCTTGGTATCTTAAATAGAATTTCACTTGATTTGTGAATCTGAAGGCCTGGAATCAAATTATTGAAACAGCACATCTACCTTTAATGCAATATCTTACTTGGGTTTAGATGGTAACATACAAATGGGGAGAATACATGCCTTTATGGGTTAAAAAAGAAAAAAATCATTTCAAAACACTGCTCACGCATAAGCTGCATACAACATTACTCTTACAAAGCCAAAAAAGAAAATGTACTTTAGGATTAATTTGGACATAAGAAATATAGACAAGATCTTCCCTGTGGAGCAGAAAAGTTATCACCCTGCTAAAACAAATGAATGCACATTAAAATTCTGTTAAAGGTTTAGTATTTCAGACAGATTTTGATATTAGCTCTGCAAGTAATTCAGAAAAGCAGGAAGAGAGCACATAGAAGAACCACAGTAAGCACACACTAGGTATTGAACTAATTTGGATCCAAACTGATCAGCCACTACCCACAAAGCAGGTGCCTCAGTTGAAGTCCAGAACTAAGAACCAGTCTTGAATCTACTCTGTTGAATTAAAAGAGACACGCAACTTAACACCACAAAGAAGTGTACACTTCATTTAGATCCTGGATAAGAAAATAATAAATTTCTGGTCCTATCTCAACGACATAGAAACTAGAGCTATTACTTTTTGGGACAGGGAACTTGGGAGGAGAGTTCCTAAGGGTAAACACACATTATATCCCTGCTTACACACAGTGCTAATGGTATAACACATTATATCCCTTCTCCTACAAATGGTTTAGTTCTGTATACCTGTGCCGAATGTCCATTGTATACAAAAGAAATTACCAGAGCAAGCCCAAATAAAAGAGATAAGGTGGCTGATAAAGGCAGCTGCTGCTTTCTGAATGGTTGTGAAGCAGCTCCTGACTTTCCTCCAGAACTTGGTCCCCTTTCACAAAGCAGAAGACTAACAAGGAAGAGATAAAAGCACCTCTGAGGGTCATCACCATTTATGCACCAGTTACTCTTTGTGTCTATCCCTGCTGCAGATAAAAGCGGAGCCTGATCACTGTTGACTCAGGTACTCGAAGCCACCCTTCCCATCCCAAGAGACAATAATATACTTGGAGATCACAGATACAGAATACAAGTTTTAAGCCGTGTGGGGAGTTCACACAAACACTCCGGGACTGATCTGGTCCCTCACCAAATCATCTGCTGCTGCTCCCAGGAGGGACAGGCAGCCCTGCTGCTCCATGGCCAGCACCGCAGTGGGAGCAAGAGGCGGCAGGAGCTGGAACACCCTCAGCCCTCGCAGGTCATCAGCTGGCAGGTGCATGAAGGTACAAAACCAGCACTTACACAGAACACACTCAAAAAAACTACAGCTCACTTAGGGACTCAACTCTCTCACTTTTTAGAGGCTTCACCTCAAACAAATGAATGGACACTCCACTCAGACATCATAAGTAAAGCTGTTCACACACACCATTATCAGTCATTGTTACAATGCAAAACTAAACTTAACTGCATATAATTAAATCTTCCTACCACTGAATTACCAAACACTTAGACCTTAAAAGAATTCTTCAAAGAAGCTGTATAAATTGTCTTAGGTAAAGCATCCTCATATACAGAAAACACTAATCTCAATCAAAAAGAATTATTCACCAAATTGAATTAGAATGTTAACAAATGTTCTAAGACTTCAAATTACATTGAGCCAAAATGCAAATCAGAAGGATTAGAAAAAATATGAGGACTACTGCATATAATGAAAACACCTGCAACATTCAAGAAAAAATAATTTTCCATTTAACATTCCCATTGCTTCATATTCACACATTGCTCTAGTAAGACTTAACAACTTACAGGGGCTTTTCTGGCTCTTTCCACGTGCTAGAAAAATCTCAGAGATCTGAGCAACTTTTGTTGCATGTCTTACATTTTAAAGAACACAAACGGTATAGTCCTTCACATTTAAGATTTTAATCTCTGGAAGAAGCAATTGGCACTAAGCCTGGGTGCCTAAGGCTATTTCTTTCACAGGGGAATGAACAGAACTTTAAATGCCCTGCAGATGCGGAGGTCACAAAGTCAGTTAACAACCTCCCTTGTGTAGACTCCTTGAAGCAGTTTCCTGGTCCTACCTGTAATTTGTTCTATATCTACAATTAGAAAATATCACAGTAGACTGTCAAATGGTATTTCGAAAGATTAACTTAAAACATACAAAAATAACTATGTATTTCACTCACAGTTGTTTGAGGTAGGTGTATAGAGACAAATAAGAAAGCCACCATCAGTGTCCTGGACAGCTAATGACAAGTGGCATTTCCTGTTAGTGACAACATTTAATATCAGGGGATAATTGCTGAGGGCTTAATTTCTCCCTGTAAATTCACTCAGTAAAGGGAGCAGAGAGGACTCACTCACAGCTCACAATCCCACTGGAATATGAAGAAGACGATGAAAGACACCCATGCACAATGGGCAGGAGCAGCTACGTTTGCTTTGCATTTTTTCACATTCCTAATCAAAGCTGCACCATTGTTTTAGAATGAATTTTAGACAGATAATGGAATTAATACTTTCTCAATACTACAAATTTCACACCAGCAAAATGGTTCTTTTGAACTCTTTTGGAGCAGCTACTCCAGAAAACAATTCCTCTGCCTCACAAGAGCACACTATCTGGAAGCACCAAGGGCAGTCCCAGCAAAGAGAAAACGAAAAAAAGCATCTGCACATTCAAAGTAAGAACATATAAAGTCTAAGGAAAAATATTTTGAAGGACTGCAGTTGCTTGTGCCCTAAACTTCCTACCTCAAGATCAAAACTTACATATGTCCAAATGTTAAGCACAATCTAATTAAGTTATGATTGCATACCTATATGGCTTCTAATTGGTGTGCCCCTATAACACATCATGGAAAGCAGGCATTTGTTTTCACTGAATCTGAACATTATTGTTTTAAATACCAAGCAACCTAAAAGATCACACCTATTTACACCAAATAGCAAACCAGAGCACCAACTCCACAGCTGAGTTTCAAACAAAAGCAGCAAACACTACCTTCATATTCAAGACCAGACCATGTTAAAGTTAAAAGCCATATAAGCACTTCCCGGTCTCTACCTCAGTTTCACATACACTGTTTCCTGCTGCCTCCCCCTTGCATTACTGTGAAACTTCCCAAAATAAAGTACTAACAGAAGTGTTCCCAGTGTGCTTTTTCTTTACATCAATTCAAGTAATAGCATCCTTAAATAGTACTTACATTTTATGGTACCCTAAGGGAAAAAAACAGCTTCCCCTGTCCCCAAGTGTTCAGCCTGGCTTGTACAAGTAATTTCCCTGGACACACCAACCAGTGTGACCACTCACGTGGGCTGTGGGTTGCTGCAGACTGAACAGCACTTGCTGGTGGCCCGTGGAAAACTGGTACATTCCAAAGCCTTCACTTGCCTATTTATTCCATAACGTTACATGACAGCTTAAAACGCAACTGTGACACAGCGAATGCCTTCCTGCCATTCCTTTCCCACCTGCACCAGACTGCAGTTGTCACTGACCCCGAGCCTCAGCAGCTGCTTTTCTCTGCCATTTCCAAAGAGCAGGAATGCTTTAAAAATCCTGAAGTTTAAGACTGGTAGTCTGAATAATAAAAGATTCGTAACGAGTCAAACTTGAAGAGCTGTTCACAAGTCAGAAACATCACACTCTGAAAACCTACTCTCGTATCTACATATTTTAAGTTTTAATCACCACAACTACAATAGCTAGACTATGCAGCAGTTGCAAGTGCGGTTTATATAAGTAGAACTCACTAAGATATCAGTATTTCACCCTTCTAAACCTTTTTAAGGTTTCAGAATTATTTTTTGCTATCTCCTGCAGCCTAAATAATCAGTGAGAAACAGAAAATAACTGTAGGGAGAGACTTAAATTACAGTAACACTTAAGAGTGTGTATCCACTCCTAAAGAACAACTGAGCATAAAATTTAATTTGGATGTTGATTTAATTACTACAGCACTGTAATGTGTTCTGTAGGTTGTTGCAACAAGTAAAGACAACGATGATGCACAACAGCGGAAGCACAGAATTTTCCATAATTAAACTACTTTCTTTGGACCATCCAAAATATGACTCCCCGTGCAGGACACCCTCCTGAAGTCGTTAATCGATATTTGCCAGACACGCAGTTTAACTGTGTAGCAAACGGGGGGAGACCCTCAGCGCAGCGCATCGCACCCCGACAAGTGTCCCCCGCCGCATTCCCAGCACCGCCACTGCGCTGTCTCCACGCGGCACCCCCGACCCCCTCACCAAACACAGGTGCGCTCCCAATTATGTCGTGTTTAACGCGTATCCAGCTCTCCCAGTTGGCATCCGTTTCCCAGCACCTCGCCAGCTCCGGGCGCCGCGGCGGGGCCGGGCCGGGACCGGCACAGCTCCCACCGCCCCGGTCGGAGGGCGCGGAGCCGCCGCGGCGGGGCCGGGACGGGACCGGCACAGCTCCCACCGCCCCGGTCGGAGGGCGCGGAGCCGCCGCGGCGGGGCTGGGACAGGACCAGCGCAGCTCCCACCGCCCCGGTCGGAGGGCGCGGAGCCGCCGCGGCGGGGCTGGGACGGGACCGGTGCAGACCCTCTCGCCCCGGCCGGAGGGCGCGGAGCCGCCGCGGCGGGGGAGGCTGCGGGGCCGCCCCGGCCAGGGAAGGCGTGTCCTGCCGCGCTCCTGTCAAACGCCGGCGGCCCCGCGGCGGCGGCTCCGTCACCTCCCGTGCTCGCCAGGGCTCCCGCTGTCCCGGGGGAGGCGCTTTGTTGGTGCCGGGAGGCAGCGCCGCCCGCTCCCCTCGCCCGGGCAGCGGCTCCTGCCCCGGCCACCGGCGGGTTCCTGCGGGCAGGGGGCGGCGGGACCCGCCGAGGAGGGCAGTGGGCAGCGCCGAAAGGCCAGGACGCGGCGCCGGAGCCCGGAGCAGCCCCGGCCGGAGCCGGTGCCGCCTGCAGCGCGGCGGGGCTGGCGGGGAGGGGCGCCCGCGACCGCGGAGCCCGGCGTGGCCACGGCGGGCGGAGGTCGCGGTGCGACCCATGGGCGGGGGTGCGACCGGCGCCTCTCCTCCCTGTTTCTCTCCCACCCCGCGGGCAGCGGGAGGCGCCGCCGCCACTCACCGGGCGGGCGGGACGCGCCTCCTGTCAAGCCGCCGCTGCCGTCGCGCGCCTCACGCCGCCGCCATGTTCCGGGGGCACCGCGCATGCCCGGCAGCGGCACCGGGGGCGCGGGGCCTCCCCCCGCCGACCGACCCCCTTCCGCCCGCCGCGGCCCGGCCCGCGCCGCCGGACACCGGGAGGGGGAGCGGGCGCGGGCAGGGGGAGAGCCGGCACAGGGCAGGGGGGAGCGGGCAGGGGGAGAGCGGGCACCGGGCAGTGACGAGCGGGACCGGGCAGCGGGCAGTGGGAGAGTGGGCACCGGGAGCGGGGAGCAGGCACCGGGCAGTGGAGAGCGGGCAGGGGAGGAGCGGACACCGGGAGCGGGAGCAGGCAGGGGACGAGCGGGCACTGGGAGCGGGGAGAGGGCACCGGGAGCGGGCAATGGGCAGTGGGGAGAGGGCAGCGGGAGCGAGTAATGGGCAGTGGGCAGTGAGGAGCCGGCACCGGGAGCGGGAAGTGGGCAGCGGGCACGGGGAGCGGGCATCGGGCGCCGGGCAATGGGGAACGGACTCTGGGAGCGGGGAGAGGGCAGTGGGAGCGGGAAGAGGGCACTGGGAGAGAGGAGAGGGCATCGGGCAGTGGGGACCGGGGAGCGGGCGGAGGGAGAGTGGGCAGAGGGGGAGCGGGCAATGGGTACCGGGCAGTGAGGAGCCGGCACCGGGAGCGGCACGGGGCAGTGGGGAGCGGGCAGGGAGGGAGCGGGCAATGGGGAGCGGGCACCGGGAGCGGGGAGAAGACACTGGGCAGTGAGGAGCGGGTACTAGGAGCGGGCAATGGGCACCGGGCAGGGGAGGGCGGGGAGCGGGCAATGGGCAATGCGCAGCAGGCAGCGAGTACCGGGAGCGGGCATCGGGAAGGGGACACGCACCTGCGGCGCAGCGAGCGGGATCGGTGAGGCGCCGACACGGCGGTCGAGGTCGGCGAGGGCTCCTGTGCCCGAGGAGCGGGACCGCCCTGTGAGGGGGGAAATAACGCCGTGGCAGGTGTTTGTGTGGGAGACTCCGGTGTGAGGGATCGGTGGCGGCGGGTTCTGAGGGAAGCCCGAGGCGGCCCGGGAGCGTCACCGCCGGGAACACCGGAGGGAACACCAAGGGATCGCGACATTGAGAGTGTGATCCGTCACTGCGTGTGCAGTGCGCGCTAAAATCGGTGCTATCCACTTGGGGAATTTTACACTTTTATTTTGCAGAGATCCATGCCTAGAAAAACTGTGCGATAGCCAGAAATTGTACACTTTTATTTTGCAGAGTTCCATGCCTAGAAAAGCTGTGCGATAGCCAAAAAAGTGCTTCCTTAGCTTTTTGGGAGGGTGCATTCCCATTGTGTAAACTTTGGGTATTTTAATTCAGACCCCGAGAGGTATGTAGGCATAAGTACAACTGGTAAAATGACAACTTAAATACTACCAACCTTACGGGGAGGTTGTGCCCAAGCTTCGTCTTCACTATTTAACATGACTTGAAAGTGAACTTTTAAATTAATCTAAGGTCATGAGAATGCAATTCTGAGAGTTCTTTTAATGAACGGAGAAACTTCAAATCCACGAAAAAGAAACCCCAAATATATGCTCAACCTTCCTCTAACTCTTCCGTATGAAAGTGAAATTCATGTGGCCCTCTTTAGTATTCGGCATATACTGCACGTTACTACTAACAATTTATGGTAAGTACTCCCATAAGCAGTAAATGGTTCTTTAGAAATAAGCAAAATGAGCCCTTGCTGTAATTATAAATATTTAATATTTCAACAGCATGAGAGAAACAAGTAAAACTATTGTAATCCAAATGTTTAAAATACACAAGAGAAAAACTTATAGTGAAATATGCTTACAGAAAATCTTATAGCAAAGTATCTTATCCTCATCCCCAGTGCAGATGAACGGTGCTTACTTTGAAATATTTTCCCCTCTCTGTCATATTGAACTTTTGAAGGAAAATAAGAGATGATGTTAATCATAGAGGCAGATACAGAAATGTGCCAAATGTCAAAGAGTAACTCCCTCTGAGACACAGAGGAAACAAAAACATATTTTAAAGATACTCTTTAAACCCAAGCCAGTGCTAGATAGAATATCTGAGGAATCTCTTCCTTGGGAGCCAGTGGAGCACCTTGTCCTTGGTTTCTACAGCTGTTGTTGCAGAACCTGTCAAATATGAACTGGGGCAGTCCTGTACCTGCTCAAAACTTCCCCAGGAGGCTGAAATCAGGAAGCCCAGCTAACAATATCAGACCCCTGATGCTGTGAAATAGAATAAACAATTGATGTACCAATAAATGTCTGCAAAATCACAGATATATCACCAATAAAAAGAGCAGAACAGAAGAAAACTTTTAACACTCTCAAAAGCATCTATAATGCCTTCACATGTGTCCTTCACCTCAAGCTACAACTGAAGTAAAGCAAACAAATTTATTCACAGGATTATTAGAAAAGGAGTAAGAAATCCCAACTGCTTCTGTTTTCCAGCAGAATGATGAGCTTGTTTTCTGGTGGCTCACCCATCATCTTTCATTTTCTTTTGTAGGTACTAAACTGAATTGCTTGGGTCAGAAAAACCAGGCATTTTTTAAGTTCTCAATGTTCTTTACAAAGAGAAGCACATGTGTATGCATGTATACATAACTATGTATGTTTACATATGTGTGTGTATGTATGTGTACATATATGTGTATATGTGCACATACATGTATGGCTTCACAGGTTTTTGCAGGGAGATTCTGTGATTTTAGAAAGAAGCAACAACATCAAAACAAAACCAAGAAATTTCATGGAAGTAGGTTCCAATGAACTACTACAATGTGTCAATATGATGTTCTGGGTGGTTGATGCAGGCAAAAAAATATGTTTAAAAGAACTGGGAGTTCCTCAAAGAAATAACATTAAGAGTGTAAGTGAGCTATCTGTGCAGAAGAGGTGAGGGGAAGAGTAAAAGATCAGCCTGGCTGTCACAACTCTCTCTGACCCTCAGGAATGAAGCATTCACAAAAAAGAAGCTGGGTCAGGATACTTGGAGAAGTTACAAAAGTGTATCGTGATCATGCAGGGATAAAGTCAGAAAAAGCAGCAAAAAAAAGGAAAGAAAAATAGCAAGGGATATTTGGGCTAACATGAAATAATTTTAAGTACATTACCAGAAATGGAAAAGAATCAAGCAAATGATTATGCCAGTATCAAGCAGAACTTGAAAGTTTTTAACATCCAGCAGTGAGAAAGCCAAATTTCTCAGTATTTTTATACATCTGTATGTGTATATATGAGGCATTTTTCATAATGGACAGAACAAATAGATTTCAGATTTGACTATCAAAAGACAAAGTGAGACAATAATCAAACAAGATTTTCTACTTTCCCATCAGCTGGATTTAAGGGACTGGACGATGAAATCTCTGTTATTAGTGGTTCTTGTTGATAATTTACAGTGAAGAAATATTTACAGGACAGAAAAGAACAAACAGTATTATTGAAAGGAAAGGAGATAGGAAATTACATACCAATTTATGTAATCTCAGTGCCCAGAAAAGATACTGGAGCAAGTAAACAAGCAATCCTTAAGCAGTTGTAACACAACAAGTAGGAGCCAACACAGCTTTGTCAAGAACAAAAGATGTCAAATCTAATCTCTCCTGCAACAAAGTAAAAGGAGGAAAAATAATGAAGGTCATGTTGGGTGTCCCTTTAGTAAGATTTTTGACATGGTTTCACATGATATTCTTTCAGTAAATAGTAAAAATAATGTAGAAGTTATTTAGGAAGCTTTACAAGCAGTTCATTGCCAGAAGGATGTTAATCAACTCAGCAATGGTTCAGAAGACATGTTTACATAACTGGAGATTGTACCAAACTGGGAGGCTTTAGCATGCTGGAGGACAGATGTAGGATTTAGAAGGATTTTCGCACACCAGTGATTTGGTCTGGAAACAGGAGGGTTCTATTGAAGAGGGATAAGTGCACGCTACTGGGCAGAGGCAGGTATGATCAGCTACACAAAGGGGAAAGGGGCAACTACTGGGGGTTCTGCAGTGAAAAAGCTGCAATTATGTAACAAAAAAAGAAGAAAAAGTTCTGGTTTATGTGTCACAATCTATACAAAGGGGACAAATGTCAGCTGCAGTGAGAAAGTCAAACCACATAAAACAATACAGAAAAAGAAGCACAGACTCCTTGTGAAACAGCCTGATTTACGTGGCTCTAGGAAAACTCAGTAGCCACGGTCTGTCTAGCTTCAGTAAACATGTCACTTACAAAGACAGCAGAAAAGAACTGTCTGATTATATATTTATAAAACATGACTTAGAAGGAACAAAAAAAAAGGTTGAAGGGTGAAAGTGGAAGAAATAACATACATATATGTCTATGCAGTACTGATGTGAATGTGTATCAGACATATGAAAGACTGCTGCAAAGAGAAAAGGACGAATTTGCTCTTTGGTTCCATAGTGGATGGATCAAGGATGGGTCAGGTTTAAAACAAAGCAAGATTAGAAAATAAAATGGTAAGGATAGGGGAGAAGAGTGGCTGGGTGTTTGTGCAGACTCTAACCTCGGACTCTTCAAGAAGAGCTGGGCACCATCGGTCAGAGCTGGCACAGAGTGGCCCTCGGGCACAGAGGGGACACAGCCCCCTTCCATGGCCCTTGCCAACAAGACGACTCAATGAATGTAAGCTTTTTATAAAGCCATTGGAAAGTGTCAGCTTCCTTAGGGAAAGAATTTTATTGTTTCTGCAATGTGCATACTGCTATCTTCCAAAAATAAATTGCTTCAATAGGAATTTTAAACTGCTTTTCTATTTTCTGAATCCTCCTCCTTTCAAGCTGTCACAATATGATTGTCCTATGTGACCAAGTATATTAGAGATATGTTAGAGGATGTGCAGCTTCACTACCTGGAGAGAGCCATAATTTAGACATAAGTAGGTCTGCCTTCACATTCAGTTTATGTGAATTCAAGCAATACTGTAGATTTTTATCTGACAGCAAGTTGACATTTTGTTCTTCCCTAGAATGAAGTTTACCTTTTCCAGAACAGCCTCAGAAATCCTTCAAGGCCTGAAGTGTGACAATGACATATGCTTTTAATATCATCTTTAAATTTTTTTCTTTTTTTTCTGATGGCTTGTAGAAAATGCCATCACCTCCTTCACAATTTTTAAACTGTGCAGATAAAGAGCAGGAATAATTTCAGATGACAAGTGTAAAAAACACTCACTGTGACTAGAGTAAGTAAAAACATTCAGGCAATCTAAAGCAGTTTCATTTAATGCTATAATATTACAGTATATATATAGATATAGATATGTGTGTGTGTGTATATATATATATATATATATAAAAATATGTAAGGTGTTTAGACATGCATGTAGGAACTGGTAACACTGAAAGAAAAGAAGTTATGTTACTTTCATATGCATTGCTGCAAACCTGAAAATAGCTTCTCTGAGGTACAGGAAGCTCACAAAAATAAGTGGAAACAGAATATTGGTCACAGTAGATGCTAAAATATTTAGCTGTATTGGTTAAAAATCAATTTACAGAGGAAAAGCAATGAGAAGCCAATTTCAGGTAAGACACATTTAAGCTATGGGCAATCTTTTGCCATTGGATGAATAGTGATTAAAATTGCCCCTGTAAGGGAAAACAGATTTATTATACTTGTATTATTTAAAGTGAGTGCTTCCTGCACAGTGACAAACTAGAAGAGGGAAAAAAAAGCTTATTCCCAAAATCTTGAAAACAAAAAACTGCAGTAGATTTTTAATGCCAAAAAGGATAAAATTTGAAGTGCTACTTTTTCTATAGCTGAAATACCAAAGTTCTAAACGGGTTCATAAACTGAGTTAAAACTATTTCAGTAAATGGAAATTGTTTGTTTCAGTATGCAAATACCTGATTTTGACCCTTTCTTTCTTTGCTTTCACATAAATTGAATTGTGTTTGAATTGAAATTATGTGAATCAAATGTTTTCAGAACTTTTAGCTCTAATATCCCATTTTGAGAGCTAAAATATCAACCTTGTTTTGAAGACTTTGTTTGTTTGCATCTCAGAATGGCAGAAAAATCATCCTTTTGCTAGAGACAATTTCAATGAATCAGAACCACTTGTGTAAACGTCATAGGAAGCTTTGCAGCTAGGCTAAAACACATGAATACAATGTCACAAAACATTTTATGGAATGAATTTAAATATGGGATTTGAAATAAAACAGCAGCACCAGAAAACAAAACTGCTGCTTCTGGGTCATAATCATAGAATCATAGAATGATCAAGGTTGAAAGAGATCTTCAAGATCATCCAGTCCAACCATGCCAGTGCTACCACTGTAACTCCTAAAATACTAAACCGTATCACCCAGCACCAGATCAAGATGCCTTGAACATCTCCTGGAATGGTGACTCCACCACCTTCCTGGGCAATCTATTCCTATGCCTGACCACCCTAATGGTGACAGGTTTTGTTCTAATACCTAATCTGAATCTGCCGTGTCTCAGCTTAAGTCCATTTTCTCGGGTCCTCTCACTGCAGGCACAGTAGAAGAGACTGGCCCCCACCTCACCACAACCTCCTTTCAGGTATTTGTAGAGAACAATGAGGTCCCCTCTGGGCCTCCTCCAGACTAAACAACCCCATGTCCCTCAGCTGCTCCTTATAAGACATGTTTTCTAGACCCTTCATGAGTCTTTTTGTCCTTCTCTGGACACGGTCCAGCACCTCAATGTCCTTTTTAAAGTGAGGGTCCCAGAACTGAACACGGCATTGGAGGTGCAGCCTCACCAGTGTTGAGTACAAATGGGACAATCACTTCCCTAGTCCTGCTACATGTTCTTAATACAGGCCAGGATGCCTTTAATCTTCTTGGCCACCTGGGCACACTGTTGGCTCATGTTCAGCTGGCTGTGAACCAGCACCCCCAAGTCCCTTTCTGCTGTGCAGCTCTCAGGCTAGTCTCCCCCAACCTGTAGCACTGCCTGAGATTGTTGTGACCAAAGTGTCAGCCTGGCAGTTGGCTTTATTGAACCCCTGCAGCATCCTTAGCCCATCAATGGAGTCTGTCTGGGTCTTTCCATAAAGCCTTCCTACCCTTGAGAAGATCAGCACTCCCATCCAACTTAGTGTTGTCTGCAGATTTACTGAGGATGCACTCAATTCCCACATCCAGATGGTTGATAAAGATATTAAACTGGACCAGGCCCAATACTGATCCCTGGGGAACATCACTAGCGCCCAGCTGCCAACTGGTTTTACCTGCATTCACTGTAACTCTTTGGGCCTGGCCATTCAGGCAGTTTTTTACCCATGGAAGCATCCACCCATCCAAGCCAGTTTTTTTAGGAGAGTGCTGTGGGAGATGGTATCAAATGCTTTACTGAAGTCTAGATAGTCAGTTACCATAGAGGTATTCTGAATCCAGATTCATTTTCTGGCAAGCAAATTCAAAGTCTCATTTAATGTACTAACATTTCTCCTTTGGATGCTTTTTAAAAGTGTAAAGGAAGTTCAGGAAAAAAGGCATTCTCATCCCTAAAATAGAGAGGAAACAAGATGAAGTGCTAATCATCCATAAACTTGAATTAAGCAGGTGGTGCAAAGGCTGCCATGTCCTTGCCCCTGGGGCTTATCTATCCGTCTGGGGCCATCAGTCCCAGGCTTAGGCAGGAGGTCCATGTGGCAAGGTTTGACAGCTCTCTGGATGGTTAACGAAAAGGAAAAATTCAGCTCTTCCAGCTGTGGAAAACTTGCAAAAATTAAAAATTAAAGCAAAGGCACAGTTGTCTCCCACTTTTAGGCAATCTGACATGGTTATACAGACACATGTAAGGGGTGACTTTCTCTCATACAGAGCCTTTGGACCTCATAGTCCCACAGTTTCCAAATCCAGTACAGTTTCTGTGCTGCCGCCAAACTAAACGCTTCTGCTACGGGATTTGCCAGTTGCTGTCAGTAGTTCCCTGACATTTTCTTTGTCTCCCTGCGCTGCCAGCACGCAGCCTGCTGTGGCCCCTTGGGTCTTCTGGGTGGGTGGGCAGGGCAGAAGGACGCCAAGACACCAAGCAAGTGAGGTAGCAAGGAAGAGTCCTGCTGGCAAGTGGGGAAGAGGAACAGGCCAGAAGCACAAGCCAGCCACCATCTGGGCTGCCTTCAGGGCAGAGCAGCAGCTGTGACCTGGAGGAGCCATGAAAAGGAGCCACCCCAGTTGGCAATGGGATCTCAAATCCACCATCAAACAAATCTGGGCTCTGAATGATGGCTGTGTAAGACCTGCTTGTGCTACAGCCCTTGGTGAGCATGGCCCAGATGGAATGCAGATGATAGGGAGTGCCATGGATGGGTGAAAGGCCAACTGCTAAATAAATGTGCTGCATAAGAATAAAACCAGAATGGTGCTTTTCTTGAAGCTGAGCATATGAGGATGTTTGAGCCAGGATGCTCTCTCTTTCAATTGGTACCCTAAAAACTAAAGAAAAATTAACTGATAATAACACCATTAAAGCACTCTTGAAAGTTTAGTTTCAAGTTATACATTGTTTGGCATGATGTGACCAACCATGTACACCCTGAGAGGCCACCACAGGCATGAATAATAGGACAAATGCCATTCTTTGTGTGAACAGCACTTATTTCTATTTCAGTGCAATGAAACCTGAGATGCCAGAGTGCTTAATCCTGTTTAGTGCTACCGCCAAGGCAGAGATCTGTCAGCATTATGTTTTCAAATGATGACAGAGGCAGTTTGCTTGCAGCTCTCAGCTTGGGGGCTCACAAATACCAGTGCTTTCTGCTTTCCTTAAAACACTGTTCTGTATAAACAGAATAACTTGGTTTAAATAGAATGCATGAAGTGCTGTTTCATTTATTCAGTGTCTCAATCATTTATTAGTTTCTTTATAGTTTAGTTCATTTGGCTTTATTAAGAATAGATGCTTCTGCCCTGAGTGCCCTCAGCACCTGCCCTCAGAACAACATGGGCACTGTCAAGGTGTGGGTGTCTCTGCCAGACACAGCTTTCCTCAGCTTTCTGGTGCTGGAGCCCCACCAAGCACAGAAGACCTCAGGGTCTATCCTTGTTGCTGGAGAGCATGGAGGGAGAGCAAAAGGGCAGGTGCCCAGGGAAAAGTAGATAGGACAAGGGCCATGAGCACAAGCAGCAGCTGCCAGCCCCCCTGTCTTTCCCTTTCTACAAGGCAGGAGTGCTCATCTTCTGCCACCACTCCATGTCCTCCCTTGTGGCTGCACCTCATCTGCATAGCAACAAGATCAAGCAAGGGAAGATAAGAGAATGTCCCAAATTCTGGAGCAGAATAACAGTCCTATATGGAGTGTTCTTATTAATATTTGTAAGTAAGAATTATTTTTACCAAGGCAACTGTTTGAAATAAAAATGGACAAGCCCAAATCAGCAGTGCATAGAAGTGATGGGGCTTTTACTTTCTCTGTGTCAAAACTTTACTATTAAATACTTAGAACAAATACATAGGTTGTTAGTATAAGAAATGATGTTGTGGCAGTTGAAGTATTTTTTTACAGAGATACAAAAATAATGTGCTTTTCTATCCTCATATATATAGCACCTTACTTTCAGATTTGGCATGTAGAAAATGAAGCATTTCAACTGTTTTAGTTAGCTTTCAATTTTAACAACATTTTCTCATGTGTCACATTTTTAAAAAAAATTAAGTGTTCTTTGTTAAAAATATAAGGATACGGGTAAAGTTTAGGTATGAAGTAGGATAGAAATGGTAAGACAATGCCAGAATAGCCCTATACCATTTCTCTTCTACCTCCAGGGAGTAAAAGATTAAGATTGAGGAGTTAGAAGGAGAGGTGTTGAAACAGCAGGATGAAGTGAAGTCCTCAGGTGAAACAGTACATTCAGAGAGTTTCAAAATGAATGGTGGAACTGCTAAAATAATATGCACTCACTCTTAGTCAGAACAAAGAGATACTTCTCAGAAACTTTTTAGGAATACTTTCTCTGTCTCAACCCCAACAAAGGGTCAAAGATGCTCATGGTCCCCAAGGCAAATCCTGCTACACTTTGGACACATCTGCACAAGAGGATCTTTATCAAGAAACATCTATAAGGAGCAGTGAAAATAATACCGATAATATGCAAGCATTACTTAAATCAGAGGTATATTATCTACTGTGTTTTCATTTATTCTTTCCACCTCAAAACAATGCAAACATAATTATTTCAAAAACAGGTGATGAAACAAGGTAGAATTTCTCTTGAGACTTTTATACAAGGACAGCCCACATACATGGGGTTGTTTAATGTCAAAACGGGTGAGGGGCAATAAATAAATATTTAAAAAGTAGAAAAATACAAAGAATGTAAACTCACATAGTCTTTTTATTACAAACATAAGCACATACACAGAACCTGAATATCAGAAAATGTGAAGATCTAAAACAGAACAATCTATGAAACTCCTTACCACCATATAACATTGCTGTTACAGCAGTTAAGAAGATATCACAAAAGGATAGACCTGTAGAGGTTAAAATAGTCCTGACTGTCTTATGACAATAATAATACAGATAGTTTTAAACAGAAAGTATCCCTTCAGGTTTTTCAGGTTTTTCTTTTGTAGCTGACAGCTGGTAAGGGTAAGAAAGAAAATTCTTTTTTTTTGTCTGTAACAATTGCTTATACTTTGTATACAATCATTTATGTTCATTTTCAGAGGAAAGTCATTAGATTTCATGAACCTCTGATCTTACAAAGTACAAAAATTTCTTTGTGCTTAAAGATGAAAAACTGTCATGACCAAAATACCAGCTGAACAGGGGGCAGGGAAGGAGAATCATATTTCTAATGGAAACACCAGAGATGTAAAGAAAACGAATCACATAAAAAGTAAGATATCAAATATCTGAATTATCAGAACATAGTGTTTTTTTCTTTCTAGTATGTTTTGGGGATTTTGGTTTGTTGGGGTTTTTTTTGTTTGTTTTGTTGTTTGGGTTTTTTTGGTGTGTTTTTTTTTTTTTGCCAAGGGAATAAGTTCTTTTCTTTATTCTTTCACTGTCTATATCTTTATTTTTGTTTAGTTTCTTCTGAAGTTATTCCCAAAATAACTTCAGGTAAGCTCTAATGGAAAAATTCTCATGCCTTCAAAGGAAGGAGGATATGAGTACAGAGACAGAGACAAAACCCTTTCAAATTAAGCCCTCAGCACTTGCACCCTATTTTTGGTGCAGAGGTTAATGTTCCCATCACAAGTGGATTGTTTCTACACATGCAATAAAGATCCTTGAACTCCACTGCTGACTTAAGTGCTTGAGAGGAGAATTCTTTACAACGGGATATTGCTGCTGCCTGGGACAGCAGCAGTGCTATATAGATATGTGGGTGCCAGATATATGTACACATGATGTAACACATACAGTATTTTCTCTATGTAAAGTGTATATAAAGGTGGATGGAGCTGGGAGAGACCAGAATTGAGAATGGCTGAAAAGCACAGTGGAACTGAGAAGTGGAGAAAATATAGCATGAGTACCTCGTGTAAGCTGACATGAGGTAAGATGCAATACTACTTTTGCACTGCTAAATCTGTGCCCTAGTGCTGGTGGTGTTACCTGGTGTGTGCAGCCTGTTGGAGGCTGTTGGCCACTGTTGCCTGTTACAGTAATCAGTGTGAGCTGTATGAGTATCAGAGCACCCCTAAACTGTAACCCACTGGTCAGTGCTCTCCTCTCCAGACGGAACCTCCAACTGTGATGTAGACCCACTGATTTGGCAATTTTTTGTGTATCCAAATGGAGTTTTGCCCATTACCTGTTTAAAGGACCTCAGTATCTTGGAAGGAATGTGAAGCATTAGCCCCTTGGCCACAAGCTGGTCAGAAATGCATTGGCCTCATCAGTCTTGCCAGACATCTGTGTGAAACTGTATGAGCAGGAGCTGAGCATGTCTGAACACAGTTTGGACATTTTTGTGCTAGGAATTGTCTAATCCAGTCAAGAGGCAGGGTAATGGAGGGGTTCCCACGAAGTGAAGTGGCAGGTGTGATCCTATACCTGTTACAGGTCTTTTCCTACCCCTCTGGAATGCACAGAGTTAATTTCTAGACATCTTCTTTCTCAGATTTAAGATGTCAGTAGCTAAGGAAAGAAAAGTGATTTACTTCCAAATAGTTCAGCTGACCTTACACATTTATCACTTTACAGGATTTCATTTTTCAATGGAGTCTATTGTTTGAACACCATTACCACCACTTTTAGCAAAGACAATTACAGGGCATTTATTTATACACCAGAGACACATTGCTTAGATTTTTACATTCTTTTCACCCAAAATGGTTCTGTCACAAAACAGTTGTTTGTCTCAAGCAAATATTTTTTCTCTCGAGGTCTTACTTAGAAATGGTCAAATGTCTTTTTATTTGCACAAGTTGAAGACCTTTTTTACTACCTGTGACGAGTGAAGAACAAGTTGAGGTAATACACTCACAGGACATGGATTACTTAGTTAATGTCATACCATTGTATGGACAGACTTTATTTGAGTTCAGTGGGGGGTTTTTTTTGGCTTCTCTTCATTGAGCTAAAAGTTATCTTTTTATAGGACTGCTCTTGTAATCAAATAGCAAGTTACTAATGTCCTACTTACAACTACTTAGCAACAATGAAAAACTCAGTTATTTTGGATTTTTCAAAGATTATTATTTAACATAAATATTACTATTTAAATGAAGATTATTATTTGAAAATATTGTTATTTTAAAAACTCTCCACTCCTTCCCAGTCCCCTGCCACCAGCCATGTGATAACTAGTGAATGCATATGATCACCTAAATAACTTGAAAAGTCCCTCACATGCTGGAATTGTGCCAGGACATTAATCTGTAGAAACCATGGGGACTATGATCAATTTTTACTGTGGACCTGAACCCACACTTTGAGGTTTTTATGCTTTTCTAGCTGAAAAGTGCTCACCATGGAATAATATATAGATGTAATTTGTTTGGTTGACTTTCCTGAGTCAGTGTAAATACGTGAAGGAGTGATATAGAAGGACAACAACAGAACTGTAACACCCAAGAGATCATGGGATGAGAAAACAGAAATACCATTGCACTATCCCCATCATGTATCACTACTCTCTGCACTCCTGGTCACAGCAAACTCCGTTTGAATTAAGAAAGTTTTTGCTACCGAAGAGACTGTAAAATCAGTTTTAATATACAGAGTCAGGAACCTTGTATATTAATTGTAATTTTTATGATTCTTGATGTTAACTCAGTAATAAAATGTCATTTGCAAAATGGTGCCCTAGAATTCTTTGCTGTGTCAAGTTTAATAAATTGACATTCCAAGATGCCCAAGGCATTTGGAGAAATGGCTGCTGCGTAGAGGTGACATAAAGAAGCATCAGTTTTTCTTATTTTAGTTATAACTTAACCTGTATACCGCCCTTTAATGAAATCTGCCCTTTTGTGCACATTTTCAGTGCTTCAGTAGCTTTAGGAAACAATGATCTAAAGAAAATACAGCAGTTGGACATAAAATTGCCTTACTCCAGAAAGGCAAAGTAGTTATGCACGAAACAGGGAGCTAAACATGAAATCTGAAGGTCGGGCTACAAGCTTTGTGTGGTGGTGTATGCTCCAGCAGAAGAAAGAAGCAGCAGACTGAACAGAGAAAAAAAAAGAAAAAGGTTACTGCTGATTTTGTTTTGCAACTTTGGAAAGCTTCAAAACTTTAGCTTAGCCCCTCCAAAATTCTAGCTTTGTTAAAAATAGGAGGTAAACTAGGACTGCAAATCTGTAAATCTGACTGTAAACTCGGATCTGACAATCAGATGCTGAATTTGATCAAAAATATATTCCAACAAATCTATATTCGCAGGCAGAATAATGAGATCCAGACCAAATTAATTCCCTCTCTCAGGACTGCATCAACAATGCCTCAAATAACATGGAATCTGAATCACATTGCTCTGAACAACTTCTACATAATATCAGCCCTGGCACGCATGATGTTACAGGTCCTGGCAACCCCACCCTCAGCCTACCTTCACTCTGAGTATAAGTCTATTAAAAAAAAAGATACATTTATATGTGGTTTTCATTTTTTTCCCTTTAGCTGCATGTGAAGTTTTATGTGCCACAGTAGATTTTCATGTATATCAGTACTTTTACTATATTCTTCAAGACACTTCCCAGTTTCCTTGGGGCTTTGTTGGCTATTTGCACCAGGAAGAAAGCTGATTACATCAGTCATTGATTACAGGAGTATTTCTTTGGTGCCATCTTTTGTGGCTTACAGAGGCTCTTTGCACATCCCTGTTGCCCTGAACACTGAAAGAGTCGAATAGGAGGGAGCTGGTCTCCTTCACCATACCTTGCTTTTGGAAAGCTTCCCTTTCCAAAAATGAACCTGAGAAAGCTTTAATGCAACAGTGTTATTTTGCTGCCTCCTGATTCTACGTGGACTTTTAAGCTGCCATCATCCGAATCTCAATAGATGACAGTACCTTACATTTGACTCTGTCCTGCAGCAGTGGCTCCATTTCTTAACCTACTATTAAACAAATGGGTTTCTTTCAACCCAAGCATCATATGCAGCATAATCAAATAAATCTGCAAACCCCAGACAAAGATATACCTGTTCAGAGGTGTGAATGTCATATGTAATCCAGAATTCTTAACCTTGCCTTTAAATGCAGCATTGTGCAGATTAAGTGGGACATTTATCACTACAGCACCTTCAGGGTGGACAAAGGATTAGACCCAGCCAGCATGGGTTTAGGAGGGGCAGGTCCTGTCTGACCAACCTGATCTCTTTCTACGATCAGGTGACCCACCTGGTGGATGAGGGGAAGGCTGTGGATGTGTCTATCTGGACTTCAGCAAGGCCTTTGATACTGTCTCCCATAATATACTCCTGAAAAAGCTGGTAGCCCATGGCTTGGACAAGTGTACCCTCTCCTGGATTAAGAGCTGGCTGGAGGGTCGGGCCCAGAGAGTGCTGGTGAACGGAGCTGCATCCAGCTGGTGGCCAGTCACTGGTGGTGTTCCCCAGGGGTCTGTATTGGGTCCAGTCCTGTTTAACATCTTTATTGATGATTTAGATGTGGGGATTGAGTCCATCATCAGCAAATTTGCTGATGACACCAAGCTGGGAGGGAGTGTCGACCTGCTGGAAGGCAGGAGGACTCTGCAGAGGGATCTGGATAGACTTGAGAGATGGGCTGATTCCAATGGGATGAAGTTCAACAAGGCCAAGTGCCGGGTCCTGCACTTTGGCCACAACAACCCCCTGCAGCGCTACAGGCTGGGCACAGAGTGGCTGGAGAGCAGCCAGGCAGAAAGGGACCTTGGAGTACTAATTGACAGGAAGCTCAACATGAGCCAACAGTGTGCCCAGGTGGCCAAGAAGGCCAATGGGATCCTGTCCTGTATCAAAAATAGAGTGGCCAGCAGGACCAGGGCAGTGATCCTTCCCCTGTACTCTGCGTTGGTGAGGCCACACCTTGAGTGTTGTGTTCAGTTCTGGGTCCCTCAGTTCAGAAAGGATATTGAGGTGCTGGAGCGGGTCCAGAGAAGAGCAACAAGGCTGGTGAAGGGACTGGAGCACAAGCCCTATGGGGAGAGGCTGAGGGAGCTGGGGGTGTTTAGCCTGGAGAAGAGGAGGCTCAGAGGTGACCTCATCACTGTCTGGAACTACCTGAAGGGAAGTTATAGCCAGGTGGGGGCTGGTCTCTTCTCCCAAGCACTCAGCAATAGGACAAGGGGGCACGGGCTTAAGCTCTGCCAGGGGAAATTTAAGTTGGATATCAGAAAAAAATTCTTTCCAGAGAGAGTAATCAGGCATTGGAATGGGCTGCCCAGAGAGGTGGTGGATTCACCATCCCTAGAGATTTTTAAACGCAGATTGGACATGGCGCTGAGTGCCATGATCTGGTAAATGGACTAGAGTTGGACCAAGGGTTGGACTTGATGATCTTGGAGGTCTTTTCCAACCCAATCGATTCTATGATTCTATGATTCTACAAGCCGACTGACTCCTGTGTATTCAGCACCTCCTGAACACCTGTGTGCTCCACACCTTCCTTCCCTCTGCTCACACAGGAATAGATTACAGAATAAAAATGCTTAATACTTTAGCATATACTAGATTTGGGTATTTTAGTTCTCACAGGGGTCAAAAATTAGGAAATGCTTCAAAAATGAACTAAAAAAAATTAATTCTGGACAATCTTTCTTTAACGGCTTTTAAGATTATTTTTCTGCATCACTGCGAAGTCCTTCCAGAGTACAAGAAGCTAAAGTGAAATGAATTACTAAAAATAAGGCATGAAAGAGAGCATCAGAAACATCAATCAGTGTATGACTGAAATAAAATAGAAAGAAATCTTCATGTTACAATGTGGGAAAAAATGACAGACATAAAATGAAAATTTCTCCATATTGGCTTTGCTAAACAGAAGAGAAAGCTGTAGAACTGTAGTAATAATAACATTGTCAAAATAATACTAGAGACTTAAGGTGCTGAAAAGGGCTTAGCAGGATATATCATTATCAAGAAACATTCCAACCTCATGAAAATTACCAAGAACAAAGAATTGAATTCAAACAATCACAGTGTAACTGTGGCAGTAATTTTCAATTTTTTTAGGTAAAGAAAAGTAGTTGAGTGACTCAAACAATCCATATTTCAGAGGCAAGTTCTGTATAAAGGAGTCAGCATGGCAGAAATGCCAACAGCCACTGCCTTTGGGCACGGGTACAAAAGTCCAAAATACAAGACAACAAGTAGTGCAGAATTCTGCTGAACAAATGTTCAAAAAGGAAGGAAGTATTAGACAGGATTTGGGTCAGATCTTTCCCAGCTGTATACACAGAGGCAGACTGAAGCTGGGCCTTCCATGAAGTGAACACACACTAGAAGGAACGGGAATCAGACTGATTGTGTTTGCAAGGTTACCAAGCATTTTTAATGCGCTGTAATGCTGTGAATCAGCAAAACAATGTTAACCCAGAAGAACTAGGAAAATGCATATGATACTGGTAGGAGGTATCCATAAAATAAATAAGTGCAATCTATGGAATTTGCATTGCTAAAAGCTTTATCCAACATACAGATTTCTATGAGAAGGGCACCATCCAAATGACCATAAAGATTGTTTGCCTGTATTTAACATGACTCCATACAAAGAGAAGCAAAACAAAGAGAGGGTAACTTGGTAAAAAATATCCTGATTCAAAACTTCCGTTTTCTGCAGTCAAGGACAAGATGGCTCAGAAACATTCATCTACCAGCATCACTTTGGCATTTCTCCCAGAACTTTCAGGATCTACTTGGCAAAAAATATGTAGCTGAATAATTTTAGTGTATACTCAACATCTTTTATCCCATGCATCACAGTCATCTTCCTGGAAGCCTGGCTTAAGCTGAAGGTGTGTAACCATCCCCAACCTCTGTATTTCAGCTTCCTTGATGATGAGAAGAAACCTCTGACAGCCTCTGGGACTATTGTTTTACACAGCAGCCTAAGCTGAGTGTTTGCCTCAATCATGCGTGCGTGGGAGCAAAGAAGATGGGATACACATATGTGAGACCAGAGGCAGCAATCCTGATGACTTGGCATTGATAATCAGTTCTGGAGAGGGTTATTATCAATGCAAACATGGCCAAGAGTGCTCCAGCTCTTGAAATAACAGGTCAGTATCTGCAAGAGCAGTATGGCAAAGTCCATCATACCCAAATGAACTGACCTTAGAGCAGCCCACAGACAGTACTCAGGACCAGCATGAATCTTGGTTCTGTAGCAAAGACAGAGCTTGAAATATACTCCATCTTTAGCTTTTTTTTTCCCTTGCAGAAAATGTCTTCCTTTACTGCTCTTTGCCTGAGAGAATATCCTCACCTTGTTCATGCTGAAGGGGAACCCTCACTTTGGGTCAAGTGATGTGCATTTTCCACCATGAGGTCCTCCCCAGAAACAAAACTGAGCACTGGATCAGGCCTGCCTCCCATGCACCACAGTTAAGGTTTATAAAATGGCATCTCAGCAGCTTCTACTTCTTCGAATATTAATTTCCTCATCTTTCTATTTAGCCTGCTTAGGGGTTAAGTGATTTAATCTGTTCAGTTTAGAAAGTCTTGTTTCTCAAAATTAAGGATACCTGTAGCATAGAAAATCCTTGTGTGACTCCTGAGACATGTGCCAGACAATCACACCATGGCCAGTACTGGCCATATCCAGACTGTCTCCAGACGTAGCCTACAAGAAAGTCAAGTGTCTGCTTTCTCAGATGTCCATATGATAACTGGAGTAGGTTTTAAACTGGGTTTATTACCATTGTGCTCTCCCTTGTGATTAAATACTACAGTTAAAAAACCAAGATTATGATCATATAATTAAAAAAATAGATAATGGTCACAAAAAAGAGAATACCAAATTTTGCAAAAGAGGAAACTGAGGAAAGAAAGACGAAACTGGGCAAAGAAGGACCTAAAGAAAATGTTCTAAGAAAGTCAATGTCTTCCATATAGACCATGCTTAAACAACAACTTCAAAGCTGAAAAAGGGCCTCTTTGAACACCTCTAATCATCACTATAAAGAGAAAAGATTTTTTAAAATTATTTAATGTATATGAATTATTTGAAGAACTAATGGATCATTACACATATTGGGGTTAATTCACAAGCTACAGGCCAGTCATAGTTAATTGATTGACAGCTTTTATTTCCATTTGTCACTGTTCAGACTGTTACAGAAGATTTGCATGTTTTTATTTCTTTCCACACCTTTCCACCTCCTCACTGCCAATTTAGGAACTGTTAGTCTCAGTTCATAGTAATTGTGAGAAAATAAAATTCCATCTGTTTCTGTCAGGAAAAGGAAAGATAAAGAAGGGAATGAGAGAAATAACAGAAAATTCCACTTGCTAGACATCCTTTGCTGCTTGCTATTACTTTTCTAAGGGATGCCCTACACAAAGTTCCTAACACTTAGCATCTATACTGTACTTTAATTTTGTGTATGTCCTTAAGATCAGCACTTCCAAGAATATTGTGCCAAGCTCTACTCTTGCACTGTTTGTCTAAATCAATAAATTAGGCTCTCATGTGCAAATAGCGCCATACAGAATTATTTAACTAATAAGCAGCCTGAAGCAAAATTTTTCCATCACTGAGTTTTCAGTTCCAAAATATTTCTAATAGGAATGTGTAGGAACTCATGCCAGAGTTATAGAGCATAATAGCAAAATGCAGGCTTCTGTCTTTGCAATCTGTCTTTCCAATCGCTTTGGAATGGCTTAAAGGTGAACAAATAATGAGGAAGAGAGACCAGAGAGATGGGGAGGGCGACACATGTGCTCAGACAGAAGTAGAGATAGATTTAGGATAAAAAGCCATTAAGAGGTAAATGATCTGCGAAGAGTAAAGCCTTGAAATTCAATTTCACTTGATATCAAATAGGAGATTTAAAAGTGGTATGTTAGAAGAGGCTCCTTTCATGAAAATGCAAATAGCAGCAAGCTGTTTTAATTACAGACTGTAAGTGTTGCATGCTGGGAGACCAGAAGAAAAAATGCAGAAGAGAGAAAAACCATAAAACTGTTTCATTGGTATTTTCAGGTCTTTTTTAAACAACAGTATTCTCAATCAAGGAATATTTTGCAGCTACATTATGCTTTTTTTTCCCCCCCCAGCTCACTGATAGTTTGGCAAATGCATACAGTGATGGGGTTTAATCTGCTTGGCGATATCCCCTCAAGGAGGATCTTGCAACTAGAAGGACAAAATGTTATCTGCTTCAGAAGGATGGAAGTGCAGGCAAGAATCCCATTTTCCTCCTGAGACCTGCAGCCACTGCTGCCAATGAGAGGAAGATTAGATCCCGTAATCCAGTTCCCTGGAAGAAAGAGATGGAAGTATCTAAATGAGGCAGCTACAGACCACAAAGCTTTGTCAGCAAACGAGACACATCTTCCCTACAAGCAGCTGTACATAACACAAGTCATTAAACAATAAAAGCAGGGGTTCTGTTTCATTTCCAGTATAAAACTGTGCTTGCTGGCAAGAGGAGAGCGTAAAGAAAACATGTAATCAAATATGTTCACTTAAATGTAACAAAAATACAAGCAGTTCACCTTAATAGCAGAAGTGACAATTCTCTCTATCTTTCCACCTATTTCCACCCGCTGCAGCACACACAGGTTGCAGCCAGCTCTGTCTGAACACTTTGTATACTTACCAGCTCCCTAAATTCTAATCTCTCCCCTTCTTTAGTGAGAAAAAAAAACCATTTCCATTCTCAAATGAAGAATTAACTAAAACTAAGCCCAGTCTTTCAGGAACTAAATATTTGCATACAAAACAGGTAGCAGAATACATTAGTTAGGTATGTGTTTAAAGTCTGGAAACATTGTGATGATGGGTGCAGAATAACAATCAGATAATAATAGCTCTGAAATATACAAAGGAAAAAACATGAAACCCCTTGGTATTTAAAAATGCATCTGGTGCTTGTACTATGTTTAAGAGAGGCCAATGCTGCTTTCCCAAGAGTTTTGTTGCTTTCCTTCAGTAGATGTCACTGCAGTACAGAATAACTTGTTCCAACACAATTTTGGAGAAAAGTATATTGGTTTCACCAGGGAGTGGTCCACAATGGAGAACTGAATCTTTATGTTTTCAGATTTTCAGCAGTACTGAGTATCAGACCTCACATCCAGATTTTTTTCTTTTGCTTTTTTTCCTTGGTTGGGGAGCAAACACAAGAAACTATTCACTGTTGTGGTTGGATGCAGCTCAAATCACTTCAGGGAGGCTAATGTGGGACAACCATCATTCTGAACCAAAATCAGCTTTTGTGTGCTTCATTCCTTTTGCCTCTGAGGATTCAAATCAATCTTCTTTCTGATGCAGCTTTCAAGTCCTTAATGCCATGTATGCATTATTCTGATCAAGACTTGAACTCTCTCTGCATTCCTTGTTCCTACTGGAAAGTAAAATCTCTACCAGATTAGTTTTTAATTTTTCTGATTTAATGTATTTCACTTGTAAGATGGCTTGGCTGCTTTTATAGTAAAACAAACTATTGGTTTTAGTCGGGGTCAAGGGGTTTTACTCAAAACACCTCTTCAGGCATTAGCCAACAATGAAAATATATGAAAGTAATATGTTTGCTAAGTTGAAAAAAATCCATTTAAAAATATTCCTGGAAATGCCTGTATGTCAAACACAGAAGGATTGAAGCTAAAAATGGAAAATAACAGAATGTATGTGAGAACAACATCAGAAACTGAGGAGGGTTTTACAAGATTAAAAACATACTTTCGGCAAGCTCGTGTGCAGTTAAAGCAATGCGGTTGCTAACAGAGTCATCAGGATTTAGTCAGTGCATACAAACTCCTCCTCTCTTAGTCATTCCTAGAAAACAAATCAGAACCGCAGTCTGCCGTGGCTCCCCGAGCTAGCAACCAAATCCCTTTGCAAAAACAGGAAGGAGAAAGCTTATCTCGGAGACAGGCTTTGTAGCTTCAGGCTCCTTTGTAGGCATTAGGCTAATTCTGGTCGAGAGCACCAAGGTGAGTAGGCGAGATAGGAGAGCAGTGGACCCTTCCCCAGTGCAGGTGAGGGCAGAACCTTCACCTGAAGAGTTCCCACTGCTGGGTTATCACAAGGACTGAGCAGTGTAGTCAAGCAAGATGGATCTCGTCCTGAAGCTTTGCATGTAAAAACACAAACTTTGAATTTCACAGGAGCCAAAGCTGCCTGCTGGGAACATGAGGAGGAACTTGCTCTGCCAGTGGGTGTTCTGTGCTGACGTGGGGAAGCTCCCTTTTGATCTCTGAGCATGGTCTTATGGAATGTTCTTTGCAGAAACCCAAACTCCAGGTGACAGAAGCACAGCAAGGCCCATGTCCAGGGAAAAAAAGGTATCCACTTCCAAACAGAGCTCACAATGAAAGAATTTTTCACAGCTGCTGCTGTTTGCAGACGCAGCTGGAGAAACAGGGAAGTCTGTAACGAAGAAACACTTTATCAAACCATTATCAAGAGGGAGAGTCCTCTAGAGCAGGTTGCTGAGACAAACCTGGTCTCAGCCATTTTGGTTCCATTCAAGCTGAAGTCCATATTTTGCATTAGCATGGATATCATCCAAACAGGCCTGCCAAATGTGATGAAACAGAAGGATCTAAACTTGTTTAGGAATGGCACTATTAACATCTATTCCTTCTCTTAGCTAAATGAATCACCCTTTACTTTATTAAATATAGTTTCTCTTGGCCTTTCCACCAACCTAATGAACACAGAGGAGGAGAGAGTAGGAATTCATAGTTCATTTCCCTCTGCTGTCTCCAGAGAAAAGCCCACACATCTGAGCTACTATTTGCAGATGATGTCTGGAAAGAAAATAGAAAAATATTTTGAGGTACTCTGCTTTAGAGCCATTTTATACTAAGATGGCTAACCAGAATTAAGAACCATTATTTTCATCATCCAAGTTTGAAAATTTTGTCTTGTCTTATGCTACATCTTCCTTTCTTACTGCGTCTACCTGTCGTGTTTCACAGCTTCAAATTTCACACCCACACCCTTCTTTCCTCCCACTCTCTTTGTTTCTGTGAAAAACCCCTGTCATCTACGACTTCTTCATATGTCATTCCCTTCAGCCTCACCAGGTCCTGGATCCTTTTGTTTCTCTTCCCTCTCTTTCAGAAGTTTCTCTTTTCCATTCATTTCCAGCCCCTAGACTTCATTTCATGGCAGTCACAATGGGTTTCTGCTCTTTCCCTGCTCATGCTCCTCCCGGGCTACATCCCTTATACTCTTCCTACTCTTCCTCCATTCTTAGCAGCATTAAATACAATACTTCTTGCTTTCCCCTATAATTTTCTTTCTGCTCTTCATGTGGAGTTCTCTTCAGCCTTGTCCTTTGATTTCAACTCAAGGCATTATTTTATTTTCACTTTATCCCATGTAAGTCTTTCCTGATTCACTCCATCCCCTTGCTGAAGAGCCCCACATCTCCATTATGTGTTCAGTCAGCCTTCTTCCTTCATCTCAGCCTATACCAGAGCTTATTGTCTTGCACTGATTTTCATCAGCCATATTCTTGAATCTCTGATGCTGTGTTCCTCCCTTTTACACAATGATCATATACCTTGCAGCCTCATAGTTGAGATCATCTTCTCCTTCATGCCTTGTCAGTCAATCTTTCCACAATTTCCAGATGATCAGTAATTCTCAGTATTTGTCTTCCTTCTCTTTTCCCACATTTCTTTTCTTCTTTCTCTTTCTATCTCAAGAATTGTTAATTTTCTACCTGCTTCTCTTTGTCCCTTATCCCCACTGAAAGTTTGTTTTATTCATCTTCATTTCTTCCAGTTTCCTAGTTCCATTCTCCAGCTGGGGAACATCTGCCATCTCAAGTATGTTTTTTGCTACCTTGAATCATCCTCCCTTTTACTCTGTTCCTGCATCTCCTTCAGTCTTCACAGTGGGATGTCACCAATGTCTTCTACATGAAGACATTTGCTTTACCTCACTTCTCTTTTTGTCACTCCTTTCCTTCTTCCTTATCACATCCTAAGAATTTCTCTTTTCCAACTGCTGTGTTTGCTTCAGTCCTTCCATCCTGAGCAAACAGTTGTTCATTCCTCCTTTAGTTTTCATGCTCCCACCAAAAACATTCTTTGTCTGATCCCCTTTTCTCACCAGCTACAGACTACTCTGTTCCTCTTTCCCATCTCCAAGCTCATTAAACTTACTTCTTCTTCAGTTTCATCCCAGAACCTCTGTAAACCAGTCTTCTTGTCTTGGACACAACATAATCTGCTCTTACCTTTGTCTCTTACTGAACAGAACTAAAGCTGAAGAATAAGCATGCATCACTGAAACCTTGTCCTCCTTAAGTTTCCATGACTTTTTTGTTTTGTATTGTTTTCCCCTCTATGTATCTATCCATTACCACTTGATGCCATGTGGTGTTCTTACAAGATCCACCTCCAGCATCTATGACAATTTAACCCTATGACAATTCAGTTATTATTTTGAATATTCATCTCTTCACTGCAGATCTATGTTTTTATTCAAAGGAAAGTCTCAAAAAATCTGGCTCAGATTTGTTCTTCAGGGACATGACCCCAAGAACAACAGTGTGTTTAGAACAGCACTTTTAGTTCCATCTCCATTACAGTCACCATGACAAATCATATCTAGCCTGCCACTTATTTGCACCTTCCACCTCCATCTTTTTTCTCATAGCCAAATTATGCTGTAATCTTCATAAGACTTTTTTTCTAACATTTCTGGTAGAAGGCTTTTTGCATTTATCTGCATACTTAAAACCCATCCGAATTTTCATTATGCCACACATTTGTTGCTGCAACAGCTGTTTCCTTAACCTTGCCATGGACTAACTTAATAATTCATCATTGTTCAGGGAGATGGTAAGTTCTAAATCTTCCTCTCTTACAACCCTCTCTGTTCTCCCCATCTTTACAGCATCAGGGTACACTGTCTTCATTTTCAAGTCCATTTGAAATTTATCCCCACCATATCATCTCTGAAGCTCTTACATCCACCCTACTCAGGAGTGTAAGTATCATTTTTCTTGTTAAAAGTTCAGGCATGCACATCCATGTTATCTTCCATATGCTCTTGCTGTTTCTCATAAACATTGACAGAGCCACTTCAGTATTTTCCTCAAAAATCTCTATTTGAGGTTCACCTCTACAAAAATGCTACAAATCTGGATAAGAGTAGCCAACTGTCTATCATGTGTGTGAACTACCTCATCCTTTCTCAATACTGTGTCACCATTACCTCTTGAATTATAGGGCTTTGGGAGGAAGGGATCATCCTATTATTTTGTGTTTATATGACACCTGATCCACCTAAATGGGAATTATGTCCAACAGTAAGACTCTTTTTAAGAACAATTGTGATGACAATATGTTACAACAAGTAGAAATTGTAACATCTCAACCATGTTGATATTCTTGTCCAATACCGCTTTCTCTGCTATATTTAAATTCAGATTTTAGAACACAGTTTTCTGTATGTCAGGCTACAAAACATATACACATCTTTTCCATTATTAAAAATACATTGAAAACACGTTATGATTTTTATTTAAATGAAGATTACATTTAGTGGCATGTCAGCCTAGGAGCAATATTTCATGTATTACATAAAGGTATGAGTTGCTGTAAACAGACACTAAATGTAGCGGCATGAGCTCACTTAGGCTTGGCTTAGTAAAACAGTTAACAAATTCTGTTTCTCCTAGAGAGGAAGAGTGATTCTTCTTTCATATGGAAACATCTCTTAAAAATTAGGTCAAAAGAGCCCCAAGTGAGGGATATTGCTGGTATAGTGGAAAACAATAGTAATTAAGTAGTTTAAATGCAGCCGAGAGAGAAAGGAGTATGAAGGAAAAATCAGGCAGTGAAGGAAAGCAGAATATTTAAATATAGTGAAAGGGGCATGCCTTGGGAAACTGTTTAGGGAAAGTCACTTTTTTTGTTTGGTTGGGTTTTCTTGTTCAGTTGTACAACACTGATTTTAAGAAAATAAGAACTGGAAAAATATGTGAACTGTCCTATCTAATATGTTATCATTCTGACATCATTGCTAGCAACACAAGAGCTCCTTGGGGGAAAAACAGGTGGAAAATGATGTGATGTGTGATACTATAATGATCTATGTCAGTACCATTTCTCTGAGGGTGATGACTGCACTGTTGAAGGGTCTATACAGGCATTGCCCTCAAGAGCTTAACACACAGACTACTGCAGCAGAAAGTCATCCTGCAACCATGTCATCTTACCTTACCTCTGTCTTGTTCCAACTAAATGCTGGCATAAAACTATAAATCATGCTCAAGAATGAAATACCTCATCAGCAAAGGTGCACACTGGAGGTGCCTATTACACACAGTAAGAGATATGAGGATGATTGAAATCCATTAACCATAACTGATCATTATTACTGAAATAAAGATGTATAGCTCTTTGAAATGTCAGATTGTCTAAATTACTGTAGTCTGGAAAGAAATATTTTAAACTTTATTCTGTGTACTGTTTTCTTGTCGTAGAGAAGTAATAAAAACACACTGATTTTAAATTCACAGAAGAAGAGCAAAAGTGGTTTTGCTTTGCTAGAAGCCAATTTGCTTCATTAGAAAATACAGTGCAAAGTACGATTTTCACACATAAGTTGTTTTCATCAGGTGTCAGCCCTGTAGTAAGTACAATAAATTACAGTAACAAGTGGACTGAGTTTGGAATACCTAAACAAATTAAATACCTTCAACTCAATTATTCATCTTTGCTTCTGCAAGTCAGAACAGCCACATCCTGAACTTGCAGGTTGTAATTAGGCTGAGTCCTGGCTCTGTAGAAGCAGAATGTCTATCTTGCGATCTACCCATACAAGTTTAGGAAGCCAGCAGAGAGGGCAGTGGTAATGCACAAGAGGAGAACACAGCAGGTGGTTAAGCAGCACAGAAAATCTATTTTTAAGTTGAGCAGAGAGTAGGTAAGCTGAAACAAGTCTTTTTAAATAAGACAGTAAAACTGTTTCTTACAAAGCAAGATCTATTTCTTCTGTTCTTTCCTGCTTTTGGAAAGGCTCTACCTGGCTTAGAATGCTGGGCAGAGCAGTTTGCAGTTTGGTAGTGGGGATGTGCAGAAAACCCTCATCTTTATTGCCACAGACACACCCCAACCTCAAATACCTGCGCCAGGGAAACCTCATGGAGTCAGTCAATCACTTGCTGTTTCAGTGAAGGATGGTTGCATCACCCACCAAATGGATTAAGAAAGTATTGGTTTGTAGTCCTTGCATGGAAATAATAGTATAGGAAGGAATAAAGCCTTAAGTGTGATCATGAGCCCAATCTTCAAAATGAAATGATCCCATTCAAGAGCAACACTTGCAAATTACACATTTTAGAAGATATATTTTAGGAAAAGTTTTGTAAAAGAATGTCAGTGTAGTTATAGCAGACTCTGTCACTTGAGAATTGTGACTGTCAGCCTTTATTGCGTGTATTAAATATGCAACACTGTATAGGAAATTCACAAAAAATTATTTTAAAATTACTGATCACACAACTGAGAGCTCAGTTCTTGGGAAAGCAACAGCCAGTTTGTAGAGAATAATAATTAAACCAGCATTGTTCCCTTTTGTTACATTGTTTTCTCTCAAGACCCTGGGAAAGAAACAATATCAATTGATTATTTCATGGGTTTTGTTTCTTCTGTATGTAATGAAATGTAACTGCAAGAAACAAGAAATGAATAATCTGCTTCTATTCATGTGCCAATTTCTGCACTTTTCAGTTACGCAAAACTCCCATTGATTTTTCCTTGTTTAAAGGCTCTTCTAAAATGCCACAATAGTATCCTGCCCTGTGTATATACATTTATATGTCACTAAACTGTATGGATAATGCTCCTTACTCAATATCCCTTCATCATCCACTTCCACTGATGCTTACATCAAACTCACTCCTACTTGGCTCTCAGTGTCAGTGGTTAACACGGGTGCAGTAGGCAAGCAGCTATTTCCTTCCAGGCTGTGTGACATTGGTTGGCCACCAAAGAAGGAGCTGCCCCCGGGGGCTCAGCTGATGCGGTGACTCAGAGGCGCTCCCAGAGATGACTCTGGGGACTTGGGGTGTGGGACTGGGCACTTCATTTCCAGCAGAACAGATCAGACTGCCCTGATCTGCACAGGAGGGCCAGCCTGACACCAAGCCAGCTCGTTTTGTGGGACCAACAAAGGAAGCCAAGACAAGCAGGCTGCTGCCTTTAAGTGTTTGTTTCTGGCCCTGATCAATCCACAACCCCTTTAGGAGTCCTCAGATAAAACACTTAGGAGGCTCTTGGGAAACTCTCATTTTTATAGGAAAAATGTATGAAAAAGGTTTGTTGTTATGAATGAGACCTGCTGCTTAATTGTATTCAGCCATATGTGCTTGTTTCACCTGGTAAATAATATTTTTCCTATATTTTGTTTTCAGTGACTTGATGGAGTCTAGTCTAGCCTTCCAAAAAAGAAAAAAATCTCTGTTACAGACCATGATGTATCAGAAAAAAATGACCTGGCCTCCACATCAGTGCCTGATTTGAAGGCTTCACATTCGAAAATTCCATCTTTATAGTTGAGTAAAATTAGCCCTAAACTTTTAGACACAGTAAATAAAAATCTGTTGTATTCTAACATTTCTTTCAAAACCACAAGGTGAGGACAAAAAATATTAGGATGCACACAGAAGTAACCCAGAAGACAAGTGAGCTATGATATTTGATTTCAGGGATGTAAAATTACGATCTACTCTCCTTAGTAAAGCAAAGCTCAAGATTAAAAGTTTTTAACAAAGCATTTTATCTTATCTACCAAGTAACAAATTTCTCTCACACAGCCCTTCCAAAAGACAGATCTCAGCAAAAAGAGTAACTGTGTCATGTTAGTACATGAAACTACTTACCTGTGAGAAGAATGGTAGGAAAAGGAAATTTATTTTGTGTATGTTATAACGAGAAATCTCTCAGCTCTGATTTTGCCACCACAGTGGTTGTGTATGTGCCTTCTCACAAAAATTCAACATGTGCTACATCACTTACAATCTGGCCTCATATTAAAATGACAAGATATACTGATAGAAAAAAATTGCCTTAATTGCTAGCATATGTTATCAGAAGTTATTTTTAAGCATTAAAGCATTACCCAGCCATTTATTCTAATTTTTAACTTGCAGCACCACTGCCTTCTGTCCTGGAACCAGCTGCAGGTATAGGGAGATAATTAGGGACCACAAAACTGTTGACAATATCTGAAATAGTAACACTGGTAGCACATTTTTTTATCCTTTAAAAAACAGCATCACATCTTGAATTTCAGTTCAAGTTATCCTTCTAGCTATGGATGATGTGATGCACTCCTGACAGAATATGGGAAGATCCATACACAAACTGGGAGTTTTGGCAGACTTACAAGCATCAAAGTTTCTAAGCATCAGTTTGACTGCCTGCTGTGAACCATGAATCAGGTCTTTCAGATGTTGCATTAGAAACCCTCTGGGACCTTCCTTCTGAACTACAAAGCTCCAAATCTTCAACTGCACTGACAAGCACCAAGGTCTAACAGAGGACCTGTAGAGTGCACCAGTTGGTGCTGAAAGCCTGATCTTCAAGGTGAACACAGTTCAAGGATTCCTACTGTTTGACTAGTTCAGTTTGAGTCCCACCCAGTGCCCATTTGTGGCTGGAACGCATTAGTTTAGCTTCATACAAAAGGGATCTACTTCATGCACTCCAGCACCACTCCACAGTCTGAATTACAGCACTGTTACCAGAGACCATGACAGAAGTTACTTCTGAAGTGCATCCCTGATCCAAAGTAAAACACTTCAGTGCCCCAAGGCTCATGAAACAGTCTGTGTGGAACAACAAATGAAAATGAGATGCCTGATTTTTATGCACTGCAGTGCTTTAAATTCTATTATCTGTCTGTGCAGATTTTTTTTAAGGTTCACATCCATACAGAAAAAATGTACTTTTGGTCAGTGTTAGATTAGCAATACTCAACCATTGCTGAGTTCTGTGGCACGTTATGTCCAGTGGGATGCTTTCCTAATTTAAATAACCATTGAAGCATATCAAGAAAATGGGAGCCGAGTTCAAGCACCCATAACTTGCAGAACTACACTTTGCCGTGGTGCATCAGATATTCGACATTTGCCTGAAAGTGGCTTTAGTTTCAAGGTGCAATTTTAATTTGTGTGAGCAAAGCTCAAAGGTGAAAACCTTACAGACGCCAGCAACAGAATCTGCAAGGCCAGAGCGTGGTTTTGTGAAAAAAAAAAAAAAAAAAAAGATAAATGTTGGAGGGCAAGAGGGATTTGCACCGTGTCAGGAGCTGGTCTGGAGGAAAAAAAAAGAGAGACATTGAATTTTGACATCCCCGCTGTCCTTCCCTGCACCCATCGAGCGAGAGCAGCAGCGGCGGCTCCCACGGCGCCTCTCCCGCCTCCCTCCGCTCTCGGTGACAAACGGCCCCGCGTGCCGGGGGCGGGACCGCTCTCCATGCCAAAAAATAATAAAAAGAGAGCGCCCAACGGTTCCGCGGAATCCCCCGCATGAGCAGCCCCCTCCCTGTCAGGGAGGGGCACATCCCCTCACGGCCGGGCCGTGCTCAGTTGCCGGGGGCAAACCCCAGCCCCTCCACCTGCGGGGATGTCCCCTCGTCTCTCAGACCCTGTCCCCGCCGGGCCCCGGCCCGACCCCCGCCCTATCCGTGTCCCTGTCCCTGCCCGGCCGCGGCACAGTCCTCGCCCGGCCCCGGCCCCGGCCCCGGCCCCGGCCCCGGCCCCGGCCCCGGCCCCGGCCCCGGCCCCCGTGCCCGCCCCGCAGCAGCTGCGGCTCAGCCCGACCGGCCAGTCCCGGGCGGTGCCGAGGGCGGGGCGAAGGGTCGGAGCCGGCTCCCTACTGGTTTTGTGGGGAGTGGGCGTGGCCTGGGGCAGGCTCTCTCCTCTGCTATTGGCGGCGGCAGACGCCAGCGCGGGGGGCGGGCCCGGCGGCGGGGCGGGGCGGACGGAGCGGCGCGGGCGGAGCGGAGAGGGACGGTCGAAGACGGCGGCGGGCCGGCAGGGCGGGCGGAGCGGCGTGGGGAGGGGCGGCGGTGGCGGGCGGGGAGCGGAGCGCGGAGCGAGGGGGCGGCGGCTGCAGCGAGTGGGGAGGTGCCGCTGGGCGCACCGAGAGCAGCGGCAGCGCCGGAGCGCAGGTAGGGGAGCTGCGCCGGGAGGTCACTCCGTGCCCTCCGCCGCCCTCACCTGTCACTGCCCTGCTGCCGGGCTCTTGCCGCTGCGGCGGGGCAGCCCCGCGCCTCGCCCCCTTCCTTCGGCTCCGTGTCCGTCCCTGCTCCTCCCTGGCCAGCTGCGCTTCTCCCGCCGCCGCCCTCTCCGGTTCCGCCGGGGCCGGTGGGTGTCCGCGCCCCGCTGCGCTCCCAGCCCAGTTGCGCCCGGGCGGCCGGGCCGAGGCGGCGGCGCCCGGCGGGATCTGGTGGCGGCTCTGCTGTCGCCCTTCCCGGCAGGGCCAGAGCCGCGGGCGCGGCCCCTCCGCGGTCCCGACGGGGGTTCCATGGGGTGCTCCGGGGCGGAGGTTCTGCCCCCGGGATTCCGCCCCAGCGCCTTGTCTTGCGCCAGCTCTCCCCTGTTCCTCCCCGATACGCTCTCCCGCCTGGCTGGAAGGACTGATGACTTATTTTAAAAGATGCTCTTTAGGTTATTATGATTTGGGGGAGGGAGTGTTTCTCTGGGTTTTTTTCCTTTTTTTTCCGGTTTGTGTTTTAATCAGCCGTCCTGTTGCTGGGCTTGTGCGTTGTCGGTGCCAGCTGCGAGAAAACGCACTAGTTGTTCCAAGGTAGGCAGGTGGTGATGGAGAGCATCGGAGGGGACAACACCCAGGAGGGAAGGCTGTTCCTCACCTCGAGCCGCTAGGAAGATGAGGGATGCCGGGATTCCCGTTGCTGGGGTATTCCTTGCTTCTGCTTTCAACCTTCATCTTTTGTATTGGTCGGTGAGCAGGGAAAACTCGGGTGCTGTCCTTGGAGCATACGGAAGGGAAAAGGATTTTTTGTCAAGCAGGGTTTGGTGTGTCTGCAGCAATGCCTCTTGTACAGCTGGAAGAGCGATAAGCTCAGCTCCTGTTCCATTCTCTTTCTGTATGTGAGGGCTCTGCGCGCTGTTGCTGTTGCTGAACTACTCCAGCCTTGCTCTCGGAGATCCTCCTCCTGTCTGCATCGTGCGCTGCCGACCATGGCTGCGGCAGGTGGATGTCTGAGGCAGCAACAGCCTGAAACTGCCATAGTGAAATTAGTAATGATCGTGCATATTCCTCTGTGCTGTGCCCTGGGGACGGAAGCTGTTCCCCGTCTGGTACTCAGCAGACTTGTCAAGGTGGTAACACATTAGTCACAGTCGTATCTGGGAGAGTCGTTTATTGCAAATACACATTTATTTAGCAAAGCTTTGGAACGTCTCAAATAGGCGCTAAGAGAATGTACAACAGAGAAGACCCGCGAAAATTCATTGGCATACTGATAAACGCAGACCACGAATGGCCATCGGGTTCTGCAGTATTGCAGGAGAGAAGTTTAAAATTGCCCTCTTAGTTTCTTTTGTTGTCCTCATGCCTCTCTGCTGCTTTTCAGAGGGGTGTTGAGCACCGCGAGCTTCCATTGTAATGAGTGATCAATTTGTATGTTGCCAGTTCATAATGGCCCCCTGGGCTAATACAATCTATAATTCCCACTGAATTTTACTATGTATACACTTAACTATTTTTTCCCCATATTTCAGTGTGTGTTAAATTTTAACGCTTCAGGTAATTGTTGGGTTTGCCTGAAAAAAACATGAACTTGGAAGAGTGTTCTTATCTTAGTGCATGCGTGTGCAGAGAGATCTGCAGTTGGAATAAAAAAGGGAAGCTTTTTATAAAATATACTTGTGTAAAATAGAAACACTAAGTGCCATTTTTAGTAGGTTGATTGAACAATAGAGGTATTGGCCTCTTCTATTGTACAGAATTAAATACTACCTCTGGTTGTGTGGGTGTTTAAAATTCCTCTCATTTTGCTCATTTGGCAACAGGAAGGAAAATCTCCCTCATTGTACTTCTGGCAAGATGTTCATCAAGGAGAGAGCTCTGCCTCAAGAAGCATCTGCATTGAATAACACTCAGGAGTATGGCCTTGTTTGTCAGTATTTACCTAAAACTGTAGTATTTAGGGAAGTAAGTCAACATTGTGTCAAAATCTTTGTTGCCTGCATTTAGCTCCTTAGATTTTTCTAGCATGTAGAAGAACTGGATGATAAATTACAATGCATGAAAGATCATATTTTATAGGAACAGGGAGAAATCTAAAGGTGTAGAAATCAAGGACTGCAAGTAGCAGATGCTATACCATATTTTGGAACTAGATCTTATGAATTAATTTCAGCCACTGCTTAGACCTGTGGTTAAAAAGCAGTTATCATTGGTCAAAGATACACATGTAATAGATATTTGCACTATGCCTGTTTTTTAACTGTGTTAACAATTTTAATGAATCCGATATATAATCCATAGTTGGTTTATGTTAAAATCTTTTTTCAGTGTTTTAGATTTAAATTTTATGGAAGTTGAAACTAGAAATTTGATTTGATTTGTGTCTTCTGACTTTAAAATGAGAGTCATAACAAACCTGATAGTGTTGCAGCTGATATGCTCTACCTTAGTTTTCAAAACTTGGTGTTGAAACAAAAAAATTGCAGATCCATTTTAATGTTTTCAGAGATCCTATCAATTTAGTTTAATAATTGGGGGGAAATACACTTTAAGATTTAAGTACTGAAATGCTTCCTGTAGGTCTGTGTTCCTAACAAAACCCTTGAGAATATCAATGTCATGAGCCTTCTTTACTAGTGAAGCAGCTAAAGGAAAATGTAAAAAGCGCTATGGTCACTATAGAGAGACCTCTTCATAGAATAGAGTTTGGGGCTAGTTGGGTAGAAACTGTTATTGGGGCACTGATCTAATTACCATCATGTTCCAGTATTTAAAAGGTGGCTGCAAAGAACATGGAGACTCCCTTTTACAAGGAATCCCCATGAAAAAGATAAGGGGTGATGGGTACAAGTTATTCCTGGGGATATTACGGGACACAAGAGGAAGATTTTTCACTATGAGAACAGTCAGCCACTGGAATAATTTTCCCAGGAAACTGATGGATTCCCCAACATTGGACACTTGCAAGGCAGGGCTGGACAACATGCTGGGCCACCTTGTCTAGATTGTGCTTTTTGCTTGAGCCCTTTCCAACCTGGTATTCTATGAGCTGTAGTGCCAGTGTGGTTTGACACCAGCAGTGGCTTTTTCTACTGGAACTAGAGCAGGACCGTGTGAGTGGGAGGAGAGCTAAGACTTGCAAGTACAAGGTAGAATAACAGAATAATTTCTGTATGCAGAAAACACCCTCTCTCTATATAATGAAAAGTCAATTCAGTGCTGTTATAAAAATAGCTGTTTATAATACTGACTATATATGGAAACTCTTGAAAACTGTTCACATGTTGGCTTTCAGTCTCTCTCAAACACATAACACTCAGCAGTAGAAATCTGGACAGAAAAAAAATAGCCAACAGTTTTCATAGGTACTATTTAAGCTCTGGATAAGATATGAGTTCTCCTTTATGACAATTTTCTTGTGCTTATATGCTTATTCTGCATAAAGTATGAACACAGGTCATGAAACAATGAGAGAGAATGGCCCTGAAAATGTAGACATGGAGGATAAATGAAGTAATTGTGAACTATGTGCTCATCATATAAAAGGAACAATGCCTTATATTTGTCCTAATTTCTATTTGAGAATTTTAAAAGAATATTAGTAGTACTCATTACCTAAACCTAATGACTCTGTATTTTTATCTTGATTTTTACCTCAGAACATCAGTATTCTCATGTTACTTCTAATGTGAGAATTATCAGTGACTTGCTATCACTAAAGACTGTACCTGATGTAGTGAATATTAGAGTTTATTTCTTGGTTCCAAATTCTGTGTTCTAACTATAACATTTCAGTACTTAGATGGAATTTGTTTTGTGAATGGTTATACCAGCTTTCTACATCAGAAGCAGCAAGAACTAATTTCATAGTATAAATTAAAACAAGTACTAATACATAAGTAAACTGAGGAAGTCAGTGTTACAACATTAACTCTCTTGCTGAGTTTGTGCAGTTTCATAATATTAAATGTGGATGAAGGAAAAAATGTTACACTTCTGAATGTTCACAATGCTATTGTATTCAGCTTTTAAAAATATTTTTTTAAAAACTAGAATATGGTAATCTATTTCTTTGCTGCTCTGTTAAATAAGATATTTTAGCATAGCAGAAATAGTTGTGTTAAGTATCTTGACTAACTCACAACAAGAGAACAAAATAAATTTAAAAGGTGTTCCATCTCTTAAATTATGTTGCTATAGAAATATTGCATGTATTTTTTTCCTCCCTTCTCTGGAGGAACAGTGAGCATTTCATTGGTATAGGCTGGTTTTCAGAGAACTTGCACGCCTGTTTCCTTTAGGCAAAATAACTTTCAGAAATGAATGTGTGAGCTCCAAAGTTAGTTGTGTTCTGCTTCTCTGTTTATGTGAAATTAGAAATATAAGTTATGTTTAGCTAATGTGGAGTAAAAATAATGTATTGCTCTGTCCCAAAATAAGGAAAATGCATATGGAATAGATGTATTTATTGTATGATGACTTTCTGTGATACGTATCTGTGATACTGAAGTGTCTGGATCTCCAGAAGCTCTTAATTCTAGTTTTAGTGCAATTAGATTTATTTTTCAACATCACTTCAGTAGAGACATTTGTGTATTCCAGCTTGGCTTCAAATTTGAATTCCTAATACAATCCTGTTGAACCTTCTCGTGTTGGAATTGCCTGTTAATGTATTGAAAATTAATCCTGTAGTTGACTTAATTGTAATGATAGGATAACTTAATTTAGCACTGACCCTTAGTTTGGAAAAATAATATAATCTTACTGTGGGTGGCATTGACAAGAAATACTTGCCTGGCAGTTAAAAAAAAAAACAAAAAAAAAAAACAAGAAGGAAAGCCTCCAAACCAAATAACAAAATTATTCTGAAAAAAACCAGTGTGAATCAATTCTTCACTGAATCTTCATTATGCCAGCCACATAGAGCTCCATTGTTTTGGTGAATTGTATCACTGTCTCTGTTAATCTTTTCTTAGAGATGACTGTAGTGGTGCTGATATTAATGGTAACACTGGTTCATTCAGCTGAAAGGGGAGGATGTGACTACAAGGTTCAGTAGAATAAAGTATGTATTCAACTATTAACTATCAAAAAATTTTTCTTGGAGCTTGAATATGAAAACAAAACTTTTTTTTCACCTTGTCTCCTCTTTTCTTCTTGATAAGGTGTCAGTGGTGTTTAAAAGTCATCCTGTACTGTAGGAACCCTACATTTCTTAGTGAATTTGCAGAAATGATTTACACTTATAATGATTTCTTTGTAGAACTGTGTTTTGGCTGATCTCATCATCAGAGTCATAGAACTTGTGATCCTGAAATGGGTTTTTTAAAGTACCTACTAAATTGATAGTTATCTGGGGTAGCTGTCTGGTGTTGAAGCACCTGGAGTTTGTCAGTGTCTTTGGTTTACTTCGAGTGAGTTTAGTTGGTGCTTGTGAAGTGAGCAACTCCTCAGCTGTAAAATCCCACTTACATGTGAAGTAAGTCAATAGCTACTTGAATGTAGATCAGTTCAGTGCTTTTCAGTCTTTTCACCCTCTTTGGCTTACAAAACGTAGATCCTTCTGTTTGGCCTGCATGTGATAGTCTGGGTGATATTTTAACTTGTTAAAACAGTCTGATTTCATGGCTGCAACACAACTGCCAGCTTTTTAAGCTTTGTACTAGCAAGTGGGACTTTGTACTTGTATATATTCATCTTTATAGCACAGAAACTTTTGGATTAAACTTGAGAGCACAGTAAATATGTGTTCATAGGCTTTCTACTTGCTGCTACATTTCCTAATCTTAAAGAAGGCCATATTTATTTTTTGTGTACTTTTTGTGTAATTCACTTCTCACAAACTCCCTGTATTTGCCTAAGAATGCATCAGCACTGCTGGTGTAGGTTGGGCAGAAGGTCCACTGTGCCCAGAGTGTTGGGGACTCATTATGCTTGGTGGTACTTTTTCTCTCCTCTTCATCTGGACAACATTTCTAGGTGATGGTGAAGAGGAAACTGTGTTTTGATAGGAGTGCTGTAGTAGATAAACTTCAAAAGTTTGTTGTAGGGATTTGGATATTACCTCTGCTGGCTCTTACAACAGATTTCAGTATGGCTGGTAAATGTGTCTTGCCTGCTGCAACATATCGTGTTAATTGCAGGTTTGTCAGAGACATTTTCCATGAATAAGTGTAGTGTAGTTGGATTGTTCTGCTTTTTCCAAGATGGTAGTTGTGGAGTTGTTTCTTTGTTTGTTTGCTTGTTTGTTTTGTTTTTTGCAATTTTTGTTTGTTTTGGGGTTTTTTTTTTGGCTCTTAAATATTATTAGCAAGACTGTGGTGCATGGAAGGTGGGGACATGTCATGATCAGCTCTTCTTAAAGCTCTTCTTGTCAGACCTATTACACTTGTTCTAAATTCCTGTTCACCTGCTGTGTTCAGTAAAACTTTACAGTAGCTAAAAACAAATTGCAGCAAAAGTTTTCTGTTTTTTATTTTGAACACTTAGCAACATTTTGTTTATTTCCTGGAGTCACTTAAGCCTTCTCTGCAAGTATTTGTGCACATGTGATAAGTTAAGCACATGTTTAACTTCAGTTGCATTCCTTACAGAGAAGTGTATTCAGGATTGGAGCCCACCTGACTTTGTGACCCCCTTCAGAGGTGAAGAAATCTTAAAGCTGTCAAATCATACAGCACCTCATATAGTATATTGAAGTTGTTTTTAACCTCACATCTTAATTGTTGTTTCAAATTCATGTCATTCAAAACAGTTGGTAGGCATGCTGGCAGCCCTTAAGTGTTTTCTGTGTTGTTAGAATCTACTTTCAAGATGCAAAACAAGAGATGGGCATAAGTTTGCTTTTAATGTTATATACATTTAAGATCAAAAATTGTGTATTTTGCTTATGGGTTATTCAACAGTGAAAGCTGTTTATTAGTTAAAGAATAAGCAACTGTAATAGCAGTGACAGTAGATGTGACCCTCATAACATACATTTCTTTTAATTATAACCTTTGTTGTTGCAAGATGGGTGTGTACTGAAATGAGGCCAATCTACTAATAAATACAGAATACCCCTCTCCAACTTTTTATTGCTCTTTTTAAGTAGGATTGCATAGAGTATTTTTAAGTGCTAATTGACATGAGGGACAGAAGAGGGCCCTTAAAAGGTTTTCTGGTGAGACCTCCTGCTCAAAAGCAGTATTTTGCTAGAAGTATGTTTATTCCTAAAATGTCAGTAGGAAGAAGTTGTGGAAAACTGAAATATTCTTTTTCCAGGGAACACACACACTTCCCTGCTCAACTCATCTTAATGACACTGTTGCATTATGTTCTTTTGAGCACTTGAAAAGAGAATTACAAATAGAAGGAAGCAAATATCTTTGGTGGGAGCAGGTGTGGTTTTTTGCCTCCTTTTGACTGTCATCTCCCTGCATTTTTGTTTCTACTTTTAATCTACCACATCCACAATGTTGCCATCTGCTTCTTTGCTTAACCTCTGCAAAAATGCTTCGAGCCTTCCTTGCCTTGCATGTCGGACAAGGATGGAGTATCCCCAGATCCACCACTCCAGACATGTATTTACACATGGTATGCTGTTATTTACCTATGTCTATAAGCTTTCAAATAAAAAAGCTCAAGAAACCTCCAACCCCCCTCACCTTAACTAATCCTTTTATGGAAACACCTACAATGAGTCTGTGCTTACTTCAGAAGTTTCATGCTTTAAAAACTTGAGTCTACCTTATGGACCTCTTCACACTTTCCTGATCCATCTGTTCATCTAGCACAGCTTCTTCTCTATCCCTTCACACAGTCTTCGGCTGTTGAGATGCAAGACGCCTTTGCAGTTCCTTTAATTGGTACTAGTCTTTATTTTTACTTCTCTACATTTTTTTATTTCTTTAAAAACAAAACAAACCCCAAAACCATCCCCCCTTTCCCCCCAAAAGCCAACACCCCCCCCCCCCCCGAAAATAATCCTTGTGTTTTCTTCTTTCCTTGCTGGCATTATTATTGTGAAGGATGTTTTAAATTACATGCCATTATAATTTTTTATGCAACCATTCTTTTTCTACTTAACTGTGAAATCTTGTTTGGGTACAGCTTGTGTTTAAAGACAGTTATTTATGGAGTGCAGTAGCTGTACATCGTGATGTACAGTCAGTAATGTGTTGATCTGGGAAGTCCATAGACTGAAGCTACTACTTCATAAAATAGAAAACCTTGAAGTGGGGAGTGGCTACTGCTGATGAAATGCTTTGTGGAACAGGTGGGACTTCAAAGTTTTATTTTAGTTTGAGGGAAGGTTGCTTATGCAATTGTCCCATCTGCCCATCCATCTGTCCATTAGCCTGTCCTCCCACCCTGCCAGTAACTCTGAACTGCTTGCCTAATTCCTGATTGACTTTGGCAGAGGGGCAGTGTTCTCCAGCCCTGTTGCATGCTGTACAGGTCTGACAGAAACAGGCAGGTGGTTAGAGACTGGGCAAAGAACAGGGGGACCTCTGGTCTGTGTTTCTGTGGTTGGCCTGTAGTGATAACCATCATGGCATTTGGTGCATGGATGGTGCAAAGGGCGGGTAGCATGGAAAGCAGGAGAGTCGAGAGGCTGAGGCAGTAGGTTATTGCAGTGTGCATGGTGGGAGGCATGGCATGGACAATAATTTAGGGATGTTATTCTAGGTAGGAACTAAGGGTATTGTCATGGAATCCAGAGTTACTGTGGGAGACCTGTCTGACAGTGTGACATGACTTTAAAGGATATCCTGTCTTTAAAGGAATTGGGGAAAGTACTGCTCAGATGAGACCTATTAGAAAGAGGAAGAAAGAATAGGTAGCACAGGAAACGTCATCTGATGTACGTGGGTAAGGGCTCATGCATATACTGTAAAGTCAGTGACAGAAATACAGGCTTGATAAGGGAAAAAGGCTGTCATCCAGCCAGGAAGAACCTCAAACATAGAACCTTGTATTTAGAAAGAAGGGGGTTTTGAGAGAAAAGAGATGCTAATCAAATTGGAATTGTTGAAATATTCCTTTAAAAAATTTGGAGGGCTGAAATGTTTTTTTTTTTCAGCTTAGGATTTAAGAATTCTCTAATTTCAACACAAATGTGTTCCTTGACTCTTTTGAAGCTGTACTGTCACTATAAATAAAACCAGATTTTGGTATGAAGGTGACAGTGTGGGATGCCCACGACAATAGTAACAAAACAGTATTTTCAGGTGAACCATTATTGTGCTTTTCGTAACCAAATATCTATTCCTGTCGTTTGGAGATCATTATTTCTGTAAATTCTATACCCATTGACATTTTAGTTGCCTAAAGCTCTGTGGGTGAACAACATATTTGACAGAAAAACAAAAAACCAAGATGTGGCCTTATGCCTATTAATGTAGTTGTTTTTCAGTTGCTTCTGGTGACTCAATAATATTATGTGATGTAACTCACAGAAAAAAAATCCATGTATATTTGTAATTAATATATTTGAAACTTAAGATTGTTTTAACTCTAAGCTTGGGTGCTAGGAGTTGTTTGTTTCTTCTGGAGTAAATCAAACTCGTTTATATAAGTCACCCTAAAATACAGTGACTAAAATTGTGTTGCAAATAATATGTATGGATAGGGTAGATAGGAAGATACTTGTATTAAGGTCAAAGTCTGCTCTGCTTTGATCATACAAAGTGCTGAATAGCCTTGGGAATCTAGGAGGCCCATCCTGTATTTTTCCACATCAGTAAAATGGGTGACCTTTTGTTTGACTGTTCCAGTTATAGTCACTTAAAATAACATTTGAGCTATTGTTGGCTATTTCACTGAAAATGGGAGGCAGATCAAGCTTGTTATCTTGCTGCTTTTCAAACAAATTAACAAAGAGGAGGCATGCTGTCCTTAAAGAATTGGTCTACACAAAGCTTCAATGAGAAGAGATTGGTCAACTATAGAAAAAATAAATAAACAGTTTTACACTAGTAAATTTACTTTCCCATTTTAAATCAGTGGGTGTTTTTTAAAAGGACTAGTTCTTACACCTTTTTAATATCTCACATTTTTAAGCAATTTATTAGTAATAGTTGTAACTTTTACTTTGTGACTATCAAACTATTTTGGAACTTTTCTTTGTTTTCTTGCTCACTTCCTGATATTTTTATGAGTTTTATTTTAGGTCTCCTTGTAACTTGTGAAGTACAGCCATGGTTACAACAGATCATTTCCCACCAAAATGTGCAAATTGCCAAGTCCTGTGCACGTTTAGTCTCCAAAGACATTCATACCCCCAAATTTGGGGAGCGACTTGTAGCATTAATGTACAAGGGTGATGGTGTAGGGCATGTCTTGCATGAGAAGGAGGATGTGTTTTATATGGTGTGATCTCGAGGGTCAGAGCTGTGTGATAGGACCCCCAACCTAATTTATGCTTATGGAAGTTGGTGTGCAAATAAATGATCCCGTCCAGTTTCTTCCACCTGCTGTAACTAATAACTAGAAAGGAAAACATGACGTCTTTCCTATCCTTGAGGCTGACTTTGCATACACAGTGTGAGAATGAAATAGTGGAAGCTGGGTTGTGGTAGTGGAATGGAAACAGGGATGAAAGTGAGATGATTCTGTTGAACATATTTACAGGTTTTTCGTGTTCTGTGGAGCCTTGACATTGGAGACCCAGCCTTTTGCTGGGCCGTGTGATCATAGAGAGGATATTTCGTGCATTGGGGAGCTGCAGATTCAGTTTGATATTTAAAGTGTGGGATTTGACAGCTCCGTATGTAGCATATATATTTGTGCATTGTTAATTTGCATATTTTTTGTCATTTCATGGCTCATTCATATCTCTCGGGATGAAAATCCAGTCCACCTGTGAAGCTGAAATAATTGGGTTTTATTTCAGGTGCAATGATATATAAAGATTAAAATGGACCTTGAGAATCCATTACATTTGTGGGATGCATGGTAATTTTTTCTGAACTTCTTTTCCTTGTCTAATAGACTTTGCCATTTTACTGAGGGACTGCAGGACAGATTAAATTACATATGGCAGATTGTGGTGGTAAAGTTTCTCTGCTGTAAATCAGAAATAAATTTGAACGTGATGTGAATTGCTTAATGCCTGCAGATGCCTGGTAGTTACACAGAACAGATTTTCAGCATGATACCACAGCAGAAGTGCCATCATGGTATGATTTAACCTGAAGTTTGAATCTGGAAGGAAAATAACAAAAGCTGAGATTGTTTTGAACATGGGATAACACTGTCATGAAGCTCCTTTTGCCTAGTTACATTTTGCAGGCAAAAGCACAGATGTGTTACTGTAGCCTGGTGTGTACTGATGTTTGGGTTCTGTAGGGCCAGTGGTAGAAGAGTAATTGATGCTGAGCACCTCAGTATTTGTAGACCAGAGGATTTCCTCTGATATGTACTTTAGGGTTGACTCTATGAGTACAAAAATGTACAAAATATACCATTAATGCTCTACAGTTTTGTTATAAATAAAACTATTAAACTGTTATATTTTAAATTACAGAATGCCTTCATGGAGTATTTAAGAAATGGAGAATATAGAACCATGCTAACAGCTTATGTTCTCCTGATTATTATTTTTTTTAGAAAACTGAAAGTGCTTGTACAAAGGCCACAGATTATATTGAAATTTTTGTCCTTTAAATGTGCCTCTGAAATACTTGAACTGAAGGCAAATTATCCAAAAAGGTATGTGGGTTACTGAAATATGAAGGGAAGTGTCTTTATATAGTTTTCAATAAAGTAGTCTTCTGGAATATGCACAAACTGTATTTTGTTCCTAATAACTCCTTCAGTTTCATAAGTTTTTTTCCATTTTCTCTGATTACACGAAGACAAATAGACATTCTCTTTTGAACAAGGTTCCATAGCAATACAAAGTAATGTATGTTATGTTTTATCACTTTTATTATAACTCATTAAGATGCTTTCTAATAATTCCATCTGAAGGAAAATAATACTGCCACTTAATTAATAGCAAAACCAAATCATTGACAGAGGAGAAACAGCTCAAAGTAATCTAAAAAAAAAAAAGGAAGGCAAGAGTTGATCAGTTGCAGTGCAGTACCTGAGAGAAATGTAATCCTCCTGAAGGAGAAACATAGAAAATGTTTCCAAATTGATTTCAAGTTCAGATGTCAGTAGTGGAGGGAGAGAACACTGTACATGTGCCAGTGCTGTAAATGGAGTGCTACAAAAAAGTGCAGTATAAGTCAGGGTGGCAACTGAACTAAATTCCAGGTGAGTAAGAGTTCTAGGGTGCAGCCATTGACTAACAGTTCTTTTGATTCATTACTGGGCTTCTGAAATACTGTGGGCAGGGCATACCTGAATTAATATCTAAACACTTTAACATGAGTCCTTATTGACTCTTCCCTTTCACAACAGAGGGATTAGGTAAAAACAGCACTTGGTCCTTGGGGAGTATGAAACAGATTAGTTAAACTCTCGGGTAATTAAGAGTTACTTACCTGCATTTGTTATATGATGAAAGCTGTCTCCTTTCTATCAGCACTTTTGAGAGGCAGTTTTTGCAAGCAAGTAGTCTCAGCTTTTTGTTTAAGGGTCTGCTAAAATTATGGGACATAATAAATTTCCTTCCTGCCTTCAAGGAGTTTAGGTAAAAAAGCATTGTGTACTGTGGTATAAATGACTGTGACCAGTTGTTCAAAGTTATTAAGTGGAGTAAATGAAATATATTGAATTTACAAACAGAGGAAAAAATAAAAATCTATGCTGTGAAACGAGTTGTGCTGAGCCTGACCTGAAGTTCCATGAATGGGCCTATTTAATTGCCTTCTTTTGGATGTCTCCTTTAAGAGATTTATGAAACAAGGTGGAGAAATACAAACTGGAGCAAAATTTGAGAAAACAGAAGTCTGTAGCATGCCTGTGCCTCGTGGTAGAAACTGTGAACATTCTGACCTGTATCTGAACTTGCTGTGTCATTTTCACCTTGATTGTTTGGCTCTGCTCAGAGCAGTGCCTTTGTTCTTTCCCCACTATTCATATGTTGTTTATACAATTTTAAGGTAAAAAAGTGGTCATTGTTTTCTTTGGCACTTATTTGTAATGATTCTCTTAGTTAAAGAGTATAATCATCAAGTAGCCCTTTTACAAAATAAACAACATAATTCTCCCTAATTATATGGTAGCACTATAAGCCATCCCTGTACTGTAGTATGTATTTCTTGCAGTAGAGGCACAACTGAATGGAATCAGAGCTGGAGGATGGGAAGAGTAAAAGTCTTCATCTATTTTACTTGTACCAGAAGGCAGAGCTTAAGTGGAAATGAGTTTTGCTGGTGGATATACTGAGAAGACATTTTAGATAGATTTTGCAGCTCTGTCAGTGACACGAAGTGGGATGTTCTGAGCACACCTCAGTGCCCTTGCTCATATCTCTGTGTTCAGGAAGTTGTTTGGAACTCCTTAATTTACTCCTTTTGAATTGTAGAGTTCTTGGCTCAGCATTTGGAATTGCTGTATAGAAACTAAACCTAAAAACTCTCCCTGGGTTGTAGGCTGCCTTTAAGATATTAAACTCAAGTGTGCTCTTTTACTCAGTGATAATTGTAATTTCTCCCTACCAGTTCCAGTAATATGTTCTTCACTGTTTTGTCCATTTCTCTTAAAGAAATGAAAGTTATTCAACTGCACAAACCATTTGTTGTTCTAACTGGGACACAAAACCCCACTGTAATCTCAATAATATTTTTCTCTTGCAGACTAAAGGCCTGATAGTAATTAAGTCATAATTACACAAACTTTACATTTCTAGCTTTGCAGTTCAGTTGTATTCTTGTAAAATTAAAGCAAATAAATAGCAATAATTGATGAATGAGGTGATAGAATGTGGAAGTCCCAAGAGGGGAAGTATTGAAGCATTGTGAGACTGGGGGAGGAGAGGGAGGTGTTTTGCTGTAGTACATCTGTAAACACATTTTACAAATACTGTAATTCAGAAACAGCAGCAAATTTGCTTTTTCAAAAGCGGGAAATACACCTTTAATGAGGTCTGCTCTTCCACTCTTGTGTTACAAACATCTTAATCTCAGTTTCTTGGATTTTCCAGTGTGGGTTATTCTGTTTGGTAGGCTTCTAGAGTTCTGATATTCTTCAGGGGGAACTTGTGCAAATGTTGCAGTTAATTAGGGAAAAAAGGTCGTGGTTGGAAAAAACTCCTGGTGAAATATCAAGATCAACACTTCTATGGATTTTTAGCATGTAAGAACTTCATGGTTAAATGCCAGTTGTGTGCTGTGTCAAATGGAAATAGGAAAAAAAGTCAGTCTGCACTGCATTTATGTTAATTTTTGCTGGAGGAAAAACAAGTATAAACACAAATCAGTCCTTTTCTGTTTCTCTGAAGTTTGAAGTTCTATGTCACTCTGAAGTGGCGCCTACCTGGTGGGGTTTTTTTTATTATTCTTAAATAGAACTATGTTCTCACAAATAGTCCACTTGTATGATATAGAAATACTATGCATGTGGTTTTAAAAGTAAGATGATCGGAAGAGGAGAAGTCTTTTGAGAAGTCTTTTGTTTGCTAAGTGGGTTTTTAGTTTTTCTGGCTTTGTCTTTTCTTTCCCAAGTAGGGATTTGAAGCTCTTCAACTGACATATTAAGAAAGCATCTTTTGAAAATTTTGGTAAACTATGTTTTATCAATGGAACTAAAACAAAAGGACTGAAACTAATTAGTTTATTGTCTTTTATTTCTATGGTGTTTAAACAGTTAACTATAAATATTTGTAATACACAGTCCAATTTTGAAGAATAAAAAACTCTAGCCATACTATTTTTGTTGAAAGATGTGTCTGTGATAGCTTATCAATAATGGTGGCAGTAATAAAATGAAATACTGAACTAGAACTATTCCCCAAAGTATTATTTCCTGTCAACTGTCCCAGAAAATACAGAATGATGCAAGGTATCTATCCCAAATTATCTGAAAAAGCTGATACTCATTTTCTTGTTTTGTTTGAGACAATAATGCATTTATTAGGTAGTCTGAAAGAGGGGAACACACAAGAAATCATGCACCTCTACAAGTCTGATACCTATATGTAAAATTGACCCCACTTACTGGTGGGTAGGAGGTGTAGGAAATTCTACTTTCTTAGTCATCTTCTGCGTATGGAAGCTCTGTTGTTATTCTGCTGCAGTTCACTGTGTCTAACAACTTAATATATGGTGGAATTAATGAGATTACGATCAGCAGTCTTGGAGGTTTATTGATTTTTATAAAGGTGTATTTTATTAGTGGAACTCATACACATATGAGCTCTTACTTTCTATTACTTGCCTGAGAATAAAATTTCACAGTTGCTGCCTATAGGGTTTGTTTTGCAGCATAAGATCATGTGGCGGTGTCTTCAGTATTAGTGCTTTGTCTATGTTTTTCTACAACTGAGTCTGTGTAATACTTGTTCACGCTGCATATTTATGGCAGATACAAGGTGTTATTTGGGATCAGCTCTTTCTTTTTCTTTGGTGGTGAATAGTGTTAATAGTCACATGTTTGTGCACTAATCAATGGAAATACATCGAGAGAGACCAGAAAATATTGAGTGGTAGCTCAATATTGTTCTATGTTTTTCTATCATTAAAAGCATTAAATAAACGCTTTTTAAACCAGAAATAAGAAGGAAGACTTTCATATGTTTTGCCTACAATTTCTAAATATGAAACTGTATTTCCAAAAAGAAAAATTAAAAAAAATAATTACAACTCAATGTGTTGAGTTGAATTAATGAAATAATCTAAACTTCTTTAAGTACTGAGAACACTCTATTCAGTTTCCATTCTATTTCTGAATGTATTAAAAAAATGGAGAGAGAAAGAGAAATAAAACTTGCTGTGTACTGTTAGTGGTCAGGATTCCTTATGTAAATGGGATTTTACATTTAATAACTATTAGATCAGTATTACAGTACTGTATTTCAAAACAAATAGTCAAAAGTACTGGGTTTTGGAAGGTACAAACCTGCAAAAAACCAAAAGGGCAAATAAATTCTTCAAAGACATAAGCAGATAAGGGTTGTTCTGTTTCTGTTAATAAACTTAGATGAGAATTTCACAATATTGGAATCTGTTGAATTTTGGAACAACTGGGAAGAAGACAGGGAATTCTTAGAATCATAAAGGGACCCACAAGGGTTGAATCCAACTTTTGTCCCTGCACAGGACACCTCAAGAGTCTCACCATGTGCCTGAGAGTGTTGTCCAAAGGCTTCTCCAACTCTGTCAGACTTGGTGCTGTGACCACTTCCCTGGGGAGCCTGTTCCAGTGCCCAACCATCTTTTCCTGATATCCAATCTGAGTCTCCTCTGATACAACCTCAGGCCATTTCCTTGAGTCCTGTCACTGGTCACCACAGAGAAGAGATCAGTGTTTGTCCCTCCTCTTCCCCTCACGAGGAAGTTGTAACTGCAGTGAGGTGTTCCCTCAGTCTCTTCTTCTCCAGGCTGAACAGACCAAGTGCCCTCAGCTGCTCCTCATGCAGCTTCCCCTCAAGGCTCTTCACCAGCTTCGTTGCCCCCCTTCAGACACTCTCTGATAGCTCAGTATCTTTCTTACATTGTGGTACCCAAAACTGCACACAACATTCAAGGTGAGGTTGCCCCAGTGCAGAGCAGAGTGGGACAATCCCCTCTCTCAACTGGCTGGTGATGCTGTGCCTGATGCCCCCAGGACATGGTTGGCCCTCCTGGCTGCCAGGGCACTGCTGACTCATATTCAGCTTGCCATCAACCAGGACCCCCAGGTCCCTTTCCACATCTTCTCATTCCCCACTCTGTACATATGTCCAGGGGTGCCCCATTCCATGTGCAGAATCCGGAACTTGCCCTTGTTAAACTTCAGATGGTTGTTGATTGCCCAGCCCTCTAATTTGTTCAGATGTCTCTGTAAGATCTCTCTGCCTTCAGTGGAGTCAACAATTCCTCCCAATTTTGTATTATCAGCAAACTTACTTAGTATACCTTCAAATATAAATGCAATAAGCGTGCTATTTTCCCTTCTCTTCCTGCCCTCTTCAGCTCCCTTTTTGTAGTTAAAGTTCAAGTTCATCAGCACAACTAGATTGCTGCACTTAATGGCACTGACTGGTGAGATGAGAATAATCACTCCTGACTAGGTGAAGTCATGAAAACACAGATAAGATGTGACTACAGCTATAACTTAATAATTTTTGAAATTTCTAGGTTCCTGTGTTCTTTTAGACAGATACCACTTAGGACTATTTTCAATACTCAGTGAAAGGAATCTGAAGACAGGGTAGCATGACTATTACTAGTTTAGACATGGAATACTTAATTGTGCTGTGTTTCTTGTGAGCTAATGTAGGTGAAAAATCCTTTAGCCCTTTGTTACTTTCTCTGGGATCCTAACCTTTTCTGTGGATGTGTACCTACTTTAGGCCCTTGAAATAAGTACATGCTTTGTGGTCTTTTAGTAATGAATGTGACATTTTTAGAAAAAAAATATTCTGAACATATGGCTCAAATATTATTCAGTCTTTTTTGATTAACTGTTGTGACTCTTGATTAGCTAAGACAGTTTGTTTTTTAGCTTATTCTGTTCTGTAGAGCTATATTTTTTTAACCACAAGTTAAGGCTAATAGATTTTAAGACTGCTGGGATCAACTGCCCCAGTCTGCTACAAATCAGTTTATGAAACTCCATGGACTAAAGCAATTTGTTTTGGAGAGATTCATAAATCGTGTGAAGATGATCAGGTGAGGAGGTTTCTACTGGTGCCTCTACCTGCTCTTGCATGATGCTGTATTGGGACCATGGTGCACTCAAATAATTCCTCTTAACACCAGCCTGTCTGTCAGTATTTAGGTGTCATCAGTAGATCACATTTTCTGAACAGAGTGGAAGGATTTGAGGCTCCTGAAAACCTCAGGAACTCTGAGAAAGGGAGAGCCTTTTTAACTCATTATGATGGATTAAATCATCCTGATGGAAGAGCCTTAAGCAGGCCAGAAGCAATGGTTTCACACTTTCAGTTATACTCAAACTCTGAACCTCAGAAAAGGACTGCAAATATTGTCTCTTTCTTCTGTTTTATATTGGTTTTTTGGTGTAATATCAGATGTTATAAAAGTCACATGATGCCTATGAATGGACATGTTACTTGGGCTTTTGCCTCCCCTAGTGCCTATCTGTGGGGAAGAGCTGTTGAGCAGTTCTTTGCTATGTAGATGTGATTTGGGAGCCTTGAATTGTGCCTTGTCAGTCTAATTGAAAAAGATAGATAGTGCAGGCATCAGTTATGAAACCTAAAATTCATTTTCTTAGGGCCGTGTACTGAGTGCCAGGGCTGGCTGTCCCCATGTGCTGAAATGGGAGAGGTGTATTAGAAGGGATCTTGTAAACCAAGAGTTTTCCCTGGAGTTTCAGCTTGTTCAGTGTGGCAGGTAGGAGGAAGAATAGAAGCCTGTCTTTCTTCTGTGATTACAGGAGGCCATCCTTTCTAATTTGAACTACTACTGCTTAGTATACTGGTGTACTCCAGAGAAATCATAAATATGCTTAGGGTTAAGCAAGCAATGAAAAGGCTAAAACCTGTTGTTCTTGTGGGAATGAAAATACATAGTCTGGTCCTTTTCAGCAACTTCTTACTGAAACCAATTCACTTCTTTGATGTTCTGAGTAGTAAACTTTCCCCATCTGTTCTGCATCTCCATGGGAAATTAAAAAAAAACTGAAATCCTGCGGAGAACCTGAGTTGGTGACTCATTTTTCTGTTTGGTTCAAAGTTTGATCAATGTCCTGCTTGTAGGTCTGAGGTTTTGTAGCATTGTATCACCATGTTCTCCTAGTTATACTCCACAATGTTCTGTCATGGCTTTTTAGACTTGACAGTCTTTTCTTTGCAACACAAATTAGAGAATTTAAGTAGCCGAGAAGTCATTTGCTATACTAATAAAATCACAAAATGAGGAATAATCCACTGGTGAGGCAAACATGGGTAACCTAGAATGTCTTGTAAAGTAATTTCAGGCTGTATGCAGCATTTTCAAGGGAAGTTTAAGTTCATCTTGTATATCTGTTTCATTTTATGGTCACAAAGGAAGATGACACAGCTCCTGCTGCTTTTTCCAATATAGGAAGTTAGCACACTGAAATAATTTCATACCTGGGGCTTCTGATAGAAATTTTAAGTGAATAACCTATTGCCTTAGTTTTATTAGCATTTTGGTGATGGATATTGAAACTATTTAAAAACAAATGTTGCAGTTGCTGATCTATCCCTGAAATTCTCAGGTGTTTTTGAATGTCTGCTAAAGTAACTGCTACAGGACATAAAAATTACTTAATTTAATTTAATGTCTTTTTCCTTTTTCTTTTTTAAAATTTTTTTTATTAGGAAGCTATAAAGACTTGTTTAGAAAATTAGGGAGGCACTTCACTTTTTGCTGAAAGACAGAACACACAATTCACCTTTGGCACAACAGTCATCTGAACCAAGATTAGCAAAACTAAGTTTAAAAACTGCTTTGATTTAGGCATATCTGAAGGCACTACTGTGGGGGTGACAGTGTGTGTGTGGACTTCTTAAGATCTGAGGTGATTGATGAATGCATCCTTAAGGACAGAGAGGCACCTGTAGGTTGTGGATGCCTTGTAACCAGTAGAATCTTTCCATGTATGTGAGGTGAACTGCTGACCCATAGTGTACTAGAATGTTATATACAGGAGTAGATGAAAGTGAAGCTGTAACTAAAAATCAAGTCCTTTCTCTTCGGTGAGCCTTCTGATGACACTGCAGCCTGAGCTGTCTCTGCCTCCTCGACCACTGCTAAGCTAATCTACATTACCCCAATAAAGAGTTACCCCAATACACTATGTACAGAAGGCGTAATGCTTAGAAAACCACTGACTGCCTTGAAGTGTGCACAGGGCAGAGGAATATCTCAGTGCTAAAAAGACACTTAGATATTCAATGGGATTGGATTCCAATGGGATGAAGTTCAACAAGGCCAAGTGCTGGGTCCTGCACTTTGGCCACAACAACCCCTGCAGCGCTCCAGGCTGGGCACAGAGTGGCTGGAAAGCATCCAGGCAGAAAGGGACCTGGGGGTACTAATTGACAGGAAGCTCAACATGAGCCAACAGTGTGCCCAGGTGGCCAAGAAGGCCAATGGGATCCTGTCCTGTATCAAAAATAGCGTGGCCAGCAGGACCAGGGAAGTGATCCTTCCCCTGTACTCTGAGTTGGTGAGGCCACACCTTGAGTACTGTGTTCAGTTCTGGGTCCCTCAGTTCAGAAAGGATATTGAGGTGCTGGAGCAAGTTCAGAGAAGAGCAACGAGGCTGGTGAAGGGACTGGAGCACAAGTGCTGTGGGGAGAGGCTGAGGGAGCTGAGGTTGTTTAGCCTGGAGAAGAGGAGGCTTAGAGGTGACCTCATCATTGTCTAGAACTCCCTGAAGGGAAGTTCTAGCCAGGTGGAGGTTGTTCTCTTCTCCCAGCCACTCAGCAATAGGACAAGGGGGCACAGGCTCAAGCTCTGCCAGGGGAAATTTAAGTTGGATATCAGAAAAAAATTCTTTCCAGAGAGAGTAATCGGACATTGGAATGGGCTGCCCAGAGAGGTGGTGGATTCCCCATCCCTAGAGATTTTTAAACGCAGATTGGACATGGCACTGAGTGCCTTGATCTGGTAAATGGAGTGGAGTTGGACCAAGGGTTGGACTCGATGATCTCAGAGGTCTTTTCCAACCCAATCAATTCTATGATTCTATTCTGTTGGTGAGATCCCCTTCTGGCCATGTCTCCAAAGTCCTTGGCAACCTAATGTAGGGTATTGGAGAGTAGCAGTGCCTGTGGGCTCATAAAGCCACCCTGAATGTTCGAGCATCCCTGAAGCTGCTGTTGCACCATCTCAAGCTGTGGGCTTGCGTAGGCATCATTCAAACTGCCTCTTGGGGTTTTGGTTCAAAACTTTGACTGTTTTGATTCTTAGAGCAGTTTTTTTTTTAATAATAATATCTCATTATTGTGTTTTGGATCTTTACTTAGTAGAGGTATTTTCAAAAATGAAAGTTCAAGATATTTAATCATACATATGAAGACGGTATATGAATACTTCACACAATCCAGTAACTCTATTCAAATGACCTTGAAAAGTTATCTGCATCTATACTGTGTTCTATTTCAGTGAACCGGTTGCTATACTCAATTTGGTTTTCAAATGTCAAGGACAAGAAAGTTTCTGTTCTGCAACTTGAGATAAACCCTCCTAATTTTGCTTGGACTGTGCAAGTGCTTTGGATAACTGAGGAGAACGTGGAGCCGTTTTTTTCTCCCTCAGCCTTGGGTGAGGTTCACAGATGTTGCACATGAAGTTATAAACAATGTTGCTCAGCAGCTTGTAATCTGATCACTCTTCACTGTATCCTTTCCAGCCTCAAGAATACATGCTCAGCCTGCAGTTGGTTAATTATCTCTTAAGCAGTTCCCCTCTAATTCATTGTAATCTCCTGTTTATTTTCTATTTCCGTGGATTAAGCGTCTGAGTTGACAAAATGAAAAGAACATCACAATCTTGTTGATTTGATCATGATGGTGAATGTGAATGAGAGTCCTTGGCACGGTGCTCTTCATGCTGGTTTTTCGTCCCAGAGGTGTGACTTGCTGAAGATTCTAGTCATGAACAAGCAGTGTTATTTTTTGTGAGATTACCATGGTGATCAGGTGGGTTGTGAAACACAGGGAAGAAATGTCTTTTCCCAATTTATGATCTTAGGAGAAAAGGGGAATTTGGGAACCCCATTAATCTGACTCTCTCTGGGTTTTTTGTGACTTGCCAGTACCATTCTGCTGTTACTGAAAGGGCAAGGGGAGGGAGCACAGTAGCCCCAGTGTTACTCTGCCAGTGTGAAACTGGCTGACTGTTGGTTGCTCCTGTTTCAGCTTATGGAGTATCCTGAGTTTGCAGGTGCTGGTGTAGCACGGCCAGGTAACTAGGAAACCTCTGTAGCCTTCTGAAAGTGTTACCTCATATGAAAGGGCTTTCCAGCCACTGCTGGAATTGTGAGGTTTTCTAAATTACCCTTTTTTAACAGTTGACTTTCTCAGCCATTTCTACTGTACCTCCAAATGCACACAAACTAAGTAGCATGAATGGAACATAAAAATTCTTCACACTCAGCTGAAGATCTTTTGATGATGTCCTCCTATAGCTACAGCTATTGGTCCAAGACCTCTTATGCTGTTAGTGAAACTTCCTTGTAATTACTGAGGCTGACATGCAAGGCAGTATGTCTGTTTCTACAAACCACAGTGTATTTGAGGTGATCACTGTTATTGTGGGATAGCATAGATTGAAACAGTGCTCTGTTTATCAGTTGTTGCTGTTGGTACAGAAAGAAGTGACTCATGGTATTCTGACTGCAGCATTCATTAACCTGTTTAGATGTCCATTTACTCATGTAATATTCTCTTGTTTAATCCCTAAAGTAGGAGTTAAAGATATATGGAACCGGATCATATGGAAGGAGATTTAATACAATAAAAATACTTTATATAAAAGCAATTAATTAGATTTAAGAGAGGCTGTGCTACAGTTGCTGTGGTGAATAATATTATATGTAATATAAAGTTCATTGTTATTGTTCTATATCAACAAGCTCAGCACCTGTGGTAGAAACGTAAGCCTTTTAACACTGGTTTGCTTTCTTATAATGAAAACTGCCCAAGTTAATGAGATCTTAATGTCTTCTCTCAGAAGTTTATAGTTTGACTTGTAGAATGAGTATGTACAGTACTAAAGTCATTGAGGTGACTGACTATTCTTATATACTGGTTTTTAGAGGTGTGCATCGTGCTAGGGAGGGACAACTTGTAGCTATTTTGAAAAAGGGAGGTGATTATTCGGAGATCCCTCAATTTTTTTTTTTCAGGATAAAGCAGTGTAGACAAAAATATGAATTCTGAAGAATCTGGATGGAATGCAGCCTTAGTGCCAGTCTCCTCATGTGCTCTGATGCAAACTGATTTGCCTGCTGAATTGTAGTGGCCCAAGGAGACAGGAACTAAGAGGGATGCAGAACAGTTTGAGAGGCAAATGGAACTCAGGATTTTGCTGAAATCTGGATTCAAGGAAAACAGTATTGCCAGTAGATAACTGGTATAGATGATCAAATATCTTTTGCTTTTCTCCAAGGCTTACATTTCAAGTTTAAATTTAACTAAGCTGCAAAACAGGTTCCATGATCTATATTTAAACACTACTTAACTGCTGTGGATGCTGGCCCCAAATATGGTTCTTTAAAAGATTGTGTAACATTTCCCTCTTCTCAGGAACATAAAGGTAGTTCCAAAATTGAATCTGATAACTTTAAATTACATAATTACAAGCAGAAGTTCTAAATTTTATTAGGAAAATGTGTGGTCAGAATTAAGCATTTCTTTTGCTTTCTTAATTTACTGTAGCAATACTCTTATGTGGTCCCTGCTGATCATGTTGCTACAGTGAGTGATGCTAAGCCTTAAGAGAAATAAGTACCATGGATGAACACTGAATCACAATTTCTTGGCAGATATATAAATCCAATTATTAATATTAATCTGCAGCATTAATTCAGGAAGCAGAATTTGTTAACTCTTTTCATGGTCATGAAATGGCAACATACCATCACCCAGAAATTAGTTTTGAAAGCTCTGGTGAGAGAATGTGCCGAGTCTCTGCTTAGTACAAAACAATATTTATGTTTCTTCTCAAGCTACAGAGTTTTATTTTTCTTTTGACAGAAAAATAAATTCATGTAAGACATTTTAGAAAGCCCAACAATCTGCAATAAAAATGGATATAAAGGGCTACGTTTTGAGGGGGTTTATTCCAGTTTTACCATACTAGAAAATGCCAGTTTTACTAATGAAGTTTCTGCACCCTTGAGGTAATGCTGGAAATGTCTTTACTGAGTAAGCAACTGGCAGCCTTCAGCTTAAATTACCTTCACATCTGTTTTAAGTCTGTATCAGTTTGCTGATCTCAGTTTTGTGGTAAAGACATTACACCCATGCACTACCTAATGAATTGGAGTACTTCAGCAGGGAGTGGTTCCACCACCCCATAAGTAGGATTTGAAACACTTTCCTTGGTAATTGCATTTGATTTTGTAGCTCTTTCTCTTTCCCTCTTTTTTTTTTCTCTTGTCGAGCTTTTTGTGGTTGCAGTTTTTTATTTCAGTCTTTCCTATTCCAGCAGGAGCAACTCACCTGTTCTTGACTTCAGATCTCTCTTCTGTATTAGATCTAGCAAAGTCTAGTTTGTCCATGATTTTGCATGAATTGCTCTTTTGATCTAATCTGTTTTATTCCACTAAGTGCAACTTCTGAAGAAGCCATATTGTGCAGGAAAGAAATGCTTGGGTAGCTGATATGGGCTGCTTGATATGGCTTTAAATTGTGGCAGGACAGAAGGCAGTTTAAAGAATTAAAAAAACCAAACCCCACAAACAACAAAAATCTGAACAAAAAGCCCAGATCCTGGGTCAATGTTTGTGCAATGGTGTGGGGATTTTTTGTTCTTTGTTTTTTTTCAAGATCACTGCCTGCTCTTTATGATTTGCAATCCTTAGGCTAATTTTAAGAACTTTGTTTTATTTTAAAGGTAAAAGCATATACACTTAACAGAGTATTTTGTTTATCTTGCAGTGTCAGTTTTATTTGTCCCTGAAAGGAAGGACATCACCAGTTCCACACTATATACACCATACTGACTCCATCCCTTTCTGTTTGTCTCAGATCTCTGCTGTAAATGAAACAAACCTTTATCAATATTATGGTTGTCAGCTTGAAATTGTAAATTTGAGAACTGAATACAGTAGTAGTATTAATATTTGGTGATACAAACAGATTTTGAGATCTGTTAGTTTAGAATAGATGTTTATATATGGGAGTTTCTAAGCTTATTTGAAAAAAAAAAAGTAACCTTTCTTTACCAAAGGCTCAAAAGGAATAAATTGAAACATCTGGTCTTGGTAGCTCTTCAGATGTTTTTTGGTTTGTTGGGTTTGGGGTTTCTTTTTAGTAGATAGGTCTGGAACTCTATCTATAATAAAGGTTTCCAAAGCTTCCCCTTTAAGATCCAGCTTTTAAATTGCCTGTAACCTTTGCCAAATGTGTCTCGGCTGAGCACTTTTTTTCTTCCCTCCACCCTCCCTATGCTGGATGACTGCCTCAGTCTGATTATTTTATGGATTTGCATGTGGTTTTGTTCTGACTCTTTTATTTAATGCAGGCCAAACCAGTTAATTGTTGAGAAAGAAGGTACTTCAGAAGAAAAAAAATCAAAGGTTTCTTTTAAAGTGCTGTTACAATATCTAATAAAGGATGGAAGAGGTACCTCCTCATGTTATGGTCAAATTTTCACAAATAATTATAAAAGCTTGGCCAGGTTTCATACACTTTAAAGAACATAAAAAAAATCCTGTTTGAATGTGCTTATTGCTGCTTGGAATTTAGTAGTTATCTGGATCCAAAGCTGAAAAGCCTGAGGACAGTAGAAAATTGATTTAACTTGATATGAAGGCAATGGTTAAAGGATAATGATGTGGGGAGGAGAAGGAGAAGAGATGGTTTTTGAGGACAAGGTAGAAATTGATTATTGAGAATGGAATATAAGAGAACAAAATTGAGAGAAAGGGAAATCTGCTAGAATGCCAGATTTTTGGAAAGGAATTTCTTCAATCTCTCTCTGCAGTGAAACTTGATGACAAGGTATGTGGCTCAGCCCTTTCTAGGGATCTGATGTTTCTTCACAGAATCAGAGAGTGGTTGAGGTTGGCAGGGAATTCTGCAGGAGATCCCATCAGACCTCTGTGTTCCAGCAGGGCTGCCTGGAGTCAGTTGCTCATTCCAAGTCCAGGTGGCTTTTGAGTATCCTCCAGAGGGACACTCTGCAACCTCCCTGGACAATCTGTGCCAGGGCTCAGTCACCCCCACAGTGAGGAAATGTTTCCTGGGGTTCAGAGGGAACCTCCTGTGCTTCAGTTTGTTCCCACTGCCTCTGGTCCTGGGCAGCAGTGCTGAAAACTTCCTGTGAAAGCTCGGTTTTTAGTGGGAACAACATTTGGATGATGATATGTCTGGGGCAGTGAGAGGTTCTTTTGAACTACCTACAAGCATCATGCAGAATGCAGAGTTAATCTGCTCCTCAGGTTTGTGCACATCATCTAGAGAACCTACACTGAGGTATGCATGTGTGCACATAGGGAAATAGTTAAAAATACTCGAGTGTCAGAGTAGAGTATTCAGCTAAGAAAAGAGAAAATTAAGGTGCTTTTCTCAAGTTGTGGCCCGCTGTATTTGCTCTTTGAAAATCATATGATTGCAAACCCACAGTAAACAGGAGTTAAAAAAATGAACTATGGAATAACTGATTATTAAATGATCATTAGGCCTTGTGCAGAGTGGTCAAAATTGTAAAGAAAACCGTATTTACAGTGTTTGAACACTGATAGGAAAGCAAAGTTGTTTGCTTTCTCAAAGGCTCTGAGTGTCTTGATCCCCGTATGGTACGAGCACTTGGTACAATCCTCTGATTTTGTCTTATACTTGTGAGGGTGTGTGCTCCAGACTTGACTGCATACAATGTTTAAAATATTTTTTAGTATTCAATATCTTACTTTAGGTAACTTAGTTCTTAGCAGTTTGTTTTGTGCTTCAGTTTTTTGCTCCTATTGAAGGCGGTTGCAGCCCTGAGTGTTGTACATGCTGGGAAAACCCTGCTTAAGGTACCAAGGTGGGAGCTTGGGGTGGAGTGACAGGAGAGTCTTTCCATGTTGTACAGACTCTTTTGGTAGCATTTGTTTTATGTAGTTTCGGTGCAGGCCATTTGGAAATAATTAAATTTATTGACTTGTTTGTCATGTGCTAGAACTTCTTGAACTTAATTCCAGAAACTTCCTGTCCATGTAACTGGCTTACTTGTACTGACTTCCTTTGTTTATTAGAGGGTATAGTTAATTAATTGGAGGGTGGAGATGATTTAATTCTTCTTAGGTGATTTTCAGGAAATTTGTCTCTTCCTTAAAAGCTTGTTTGTATTGTAGGTTTTTGTGTTTTTTTTTTTTCACTGAATGGATAGTGGTACAGATCCAATACAGGTCTTTCAAGTGTTTAAATGAAGAAAAGATAAATGTCCACTTTTTTGAATGCTGTAGGGGTTTTAAGACAACAAAATGTGTCCCTTTTCTCAGGATGATTTACACAATGCTTTAGTGTATTTATATCATCCTTCAAGTCTGAAGTATTGAACTTAACATAAGAATATTCCACCTCAAGTACTCGAATAATGTTATCCCTTACATTAGGAAGGGAGGGATGGATAGTTACCTTGTAGACATGTATTCTTGTATGATTTTATGGGGATGCTGATCAATTGTTATGCTTTATTTTTGCTTGCTCCAGTTCCCTCATTACTGTAAGTTAATGATCTGTATTTAGTGACTGTAGGCATTGAATTAAACAGTACAGGGTAAGGATATACCCAGATTTAACTGTGTGACATGGCAAACATATTTGCAGCTGTTAAAACTAAATTAATTTACTGCTTTTAAAGCCATTTCTGTTTTTCTCAATCTTTGTTCCAGCTAATCAGTATTGCATTGAAACACATTCAATTTTTTTTTGAACAACAGATACAATTTTTACCCTTTTAATTGTTGTGCTATGACAAAAATTGTCATGTTATTAGTCTATTAGTGATACAGTAAAGACTTAGTCACTTCTGTTAGATACAGAGTTAGAAGACAACCTTAAATTTGTAGTGTTGAAATCTTAAAATGTTAACCTAGGCTGGGGTAGGAGTTGGTGTGTGAGAATCCATGTATTCTAGGTAGCTTGATCTGTGAATTTTCTTTGCAGACATAAGACTGAAATTTTCATGTAGCCATAGAACATAGTGGCAGGACTTTGCTTGGAGTCATTGTATGAAGAGCATTAATAATCTGGCAACGAGGGATCCAGATGGCAAAGCTATTCCTGAGTGTCCCCGTGAGCCTGCTGTGATGGTGGCCTAAAGGGAGATGAGAACTTTTTTTGAAAGAAATTCTGCTCTCTGTCCTTATTGTGTAAGGTCTTCTGGACTGAAAAAAGAATATAGAAGGTTTATTGCAAAGGTTTTCGGAAATAGCATCAAATTTCAAAGAAAGCTGAATAAGTGTCTGAGACTTTCTTAAAAAATATATATGTGAACTAAAATAAATTGATGTGAAAGCTCTTAAACTAGGAGAACTGCTCTTTGAGCCTGGAGTAGTAGGGGTGGTAGAAATAGGGATTTATGATCAGCTGTGGATACCTGGATTTGCAGACAACTTTATATGGATAAGCAGCAGCTAGAATTGAGCATCTGATTGTATCTGAAACATTTAACAAACTAAAAAGCCTGGTGCACTTCACAAGGTCCTGTAAGACTAAGGAAAACAAGAAGTCCTGTGCAGGGCCAGGAGCTGGACTCGATGCTCCTCATGGTTTCCTTCCAACTTGGCATACTCTGTGACTGTGAAATCCATGCTCAAACATAAGATAATATTTGGGTGTTTTACTCTTTCAAACACATGCTGGGCTTACCATGGTGGAGACCATTTCTTAATGATGAGGCCTCAGCCAACTTGTGTTGTCTTCTCTCTGAGAGCTCTGACCCCTGCAAGTGCTGCTTTTACAAACCAACAAACTCCGTTTGCTGTGTCTGCAAGATTCATAAATTTTTATTAGATTTTCTGCTTTGAATTGGGATGAGGGCTTTTTAGAAGGGCATTTCTTTTTTTTTTTCCTTTAAGGAAGAGGTTATGTTGTCCTATGGTTATTTTTGATGCTACATGGAAGTTTTCATATAGTAGAGCCCTGAAGAATTTTTAACTGGAAAATGTTAGAGAAAGGAGAGGGGAAATAACAAAGGTAAACACGTGAAAAGATGATACAGAATTTATGAAGGCAATGCTGAAACAGCCTCGCCAGAAGAATCTGTTGAATTAGCTGAGAATTAATACTCACTATAATAAATAAATATTCTTGAAATTACTAGAAGAATAATGTGTAGATTTGAATCAAAACCCGCATAAACTGCAAAAGGGGATATGTTCTTTCGTGTGTTTTCTTGTACAAAAAAATGAATTGTTAAATATTGTAAGGTCTTGGAACTCATCTTGCTTAGATGAAGTCAATGATGATATGTTAAAGTTCAGATGGAACCTTTTGCTGCTGTTATTGAGCACCTTTTTGCCTGCACTGTGCTGGGCTGACAGTCACCACAGCAATCCAAAGCTGCTGTGTCATGTATAATGAGATCTTTGGGAGATTTGATTGAAAAGATAATAGATACTCAAAACACGAGATGTGCTTACATATGACACTGCTTTTGCCTTCTGTGTTTGAAATCAGTATTTGTTTGTGTGAAGACAAGTTCTTTTTTAAAAAGTGCACTGCACACCTATGTGCATTCTGAACACTCTTTTACATGTACAGTATATTAATGACTTGAAAAATACAGTCAAACATTTTGTAACAGCAAAAATAAAATTGTAAACTATATAAAATTAATATCAGAAAAGCGTCCCAACATAAAACTCTGTACTATTTTAAAGAAAAATAAAACCTGTAGTAGTATTGTATGACTAATGTATAAAAATAAATACCATATGTCTTGCGAAATAACATCTGTTCTTTTGAAAAGAAAGTTTGTCCATGCCTTTTGCTTACTGTACCTATTAATTTAGTTGACTGTAGTCCCTCAGTACAGTCATTGAATCATTATTCTGGCTATCGATAAAATTATTTTAGAGCATAATTCTTAAAAGTTGTTTTAAGTAGACCAAAATAATAGCTTAAAACAAATGTCACTTTTTTTTTTGGTAGAAGAATATGAAATTACTAAAAGCAAATTCTTTTTCTTGGGCCTGTAGAAAGTAGAGGCTTCATAAAATCTTGCATGGTTTCCAGTCCTGTATTTCTATTGTGGCCAACTCAGATGGACTGAGTGGCAAGTTCCCTGGAAAGCTTGTTAGCAATGGGGGAACACCTGAGAATGCATCCCACAATCTCAGTAGATCTTGTTTGATTTTTCTTCTCATCTGGGCCCTACCTTCTCCTTCTGGAACATTTTTTTGTGCACTGTACTCATTTACACAGGAGAAACCAACTAAGCACAGGGCTTTTTAGAATGGTAATTTTGGGGACTGACAAGCACCTTTCCTTTCTGCTTCTTGATTTGCAGGCTTGGAGGGGTTCCCAGGCGACTACTGAGGTCTTACCTGAGTGCAAAAAAGAAGCTAATCAGCCAGAATGACACTTAAGAAAATAGATGAGATTCCATTGCAGTTCACTGCAGAGAAGAAAAACTTGATTTTCCTTTAGAGATTTTTCAAAACTAATTGTGTGCCATTTGAGAAGCCGTTAAGAGGATGAGATGGAATGAAACTGAGTACTTCTGTAGACTTCTGTTTTGTTAACATAGGCATAGTATAGTGAGTTGGTTTTGTATAGGGGGGGAGTGCCAACATTTAAAAATGCAAACAGCAAAAAACTAGCAAACTTTGGGCTTTTTTGTTGTGCTGTTTGTTAAATGTAAGTGTGTGAATGTAGGAGTGTTCAGTACAGAAGCTTCCTTGAGACTGTTGAATAGTTATCTGCTCTTCCTTGTTCTCTTAAAATTTTTTGTTTGGTTTGGGTTTTGTATGAATTGTTCTCTTATCCTTGCTGATTTGGCTGTAAATGTGATACAGGATTTTTTTTTTCTCCTGATACTACAGTAAAAGCACTTCTGTCTATTGTTCTAGCTTGTCTTTTTTGAAAGGCACCACAAACATAAGAATGATTATAGACTGAGTCCTGAGCAACCTGATTGAATGCCTTTGTCCCGTTTTTAACAAGTGCAGTGCTGCCTCTGCTCCTCTGCTCCCTTCCAGCCACATTTATTCTGTGGCTCTAATCTAGTGCACCTCCTTCTTCATAGCTCTGCTGCTCATTTCTGGAAACCAGTTTTTGTTTCTTCACAGGCTGGGTGTGGTTATAGGCACTCCATCCAGGCATTCTTAAAGGCAGATGCTTCTTTACATTTTCTCTGCTATTATTTTGTCTTACAACTATATACTATATAGTATGTATATATTTTTATAAATATATATGTGTGTATATAAAAATACAAACTGTATATATGTCAAGTGGTGCATTTCTGGCTGCTGACACTTGGTTGATGTATCTGGAATCTTTGCATCTTTGCTTCTATTGTCTGACAGGTTATGTGGTGTTAAGAGTTTATTGTATAAAAGCTGATACTTGCAACTTCAGTTATGAGTGTTTAGAAGCTGGTTAGTAAATCAGTCAGTGCTTTCCAATGAATTAAATTATGTGTTATAAAGGTGAGCATTTTTAATTAGGGCAGTACGTTTGATTGTAACTGGTTTACACATTGATGCCAAATGACCTGTGACTGTTGAAAAGGATGCTGATCTAAGGTACTTGTTGAAAGAGTAGCTCAGTGTAGGTGTAGCTTTGCTGGAAGCCAAGCCTTTAGCAAATGTTGATTCCTTTCTTCCTTCTAGCTGTAAAAACTCTTATCTGCATTTTTTACTCTTTCCAGATTGGATGAGCTGTTGAAGCTCAGTATTGTGGTTACAGGCATGAGCTTGGATACTTGTTTTACTCCTGTGAAGGAGTCCTTGGCAGATTAACATTTCTCTGGTGTGGTCTTACTGCCAGATCCAGAAAGAGTTTCCTGGTTTGCTGTGGGGAAAATGTGCGTGGCAATTTTACTGAAATGATGGATTGTCATCTGTTGTGTAGTAATGGCATGAGATTAGATTGGATGGTATCTCTAAAGCTGCCATAGAACTCCACCACTGCTGTACTCACACCACCCAAACCCTCTGTTTATATTTCACTCTCAAGGTAACTTCCTGGGGGAATATTAAGATTGTGTGGCTTGTCTGAGTTAGATTTCTGGAGCTGGTTTTTGTTACTGCAGCAAAACTGTGGTAAGGAGCTTAGAGCCCTGGGAGGGTGTGGGACTGAGCCCTGGGTGTGCAGTGAGGAAGATGGTGGAGGGAGGGGACTACAGCTTTGTGTTCTTATTTCCCATTGTCTTGAGTTCTGTGTGAAAGTTAGTGGTTGCTTGGTTAATTGAAGGCTTTTCAAGGTTTTGGCTTCATTTCCATGTGGAATTTAATAGACATTAGAGCCTCTAGTGACGCAGCAGTTCTTTGCTCTTCAGTTCTTAGTGTTCTCTTGCTGATTTGTGTGCAGAATATGTAATGTTCTTTATGATAAAATTTTTTTGAGGATGAAAAATTTTTATCACAACAAAAACTGACTTGGATTATATCCAAAAGAAAAACTGAAGTAATCTTAGGGTGGGTTTTTTGTTTATTTTTAGGGGGGTTGTTATTGTTTGGTCTTTTGGGTTTTTTTTCCTTCTCTTCTATAGCTGAGATTCTGTGAGTAAGGAGAAAAGGTATTTAGTGATCTCCACTATCAAATACTTTGTCAGGGTGCTGATACCCTTACTGTGCTGCAGACAGGGAATGCTGTAGTTCTGTGTCTGTGAGTGAACTGCAACACACCACCAGTGGCTGATGCTTTGCATTGTGGTGGCTTTGGTTTGTGGATTTTTGCTTAGTTTACATAATCTTACATAAAGGACAATATATTTACTGTAAGCTTTTCAGTACTACACAGATTTGACTTCTCAAGGCAGTAGACTTAAAAAAATATACTTGAGTCCTTTATGGCACAAATGTTATTGGTGCAAATTTTGAATTTTACTTTGGTGTAAATCTGTCATCACAATCCTTAATTTTAACTAATTAGGTTAGAATTGAAAATAAATCAGGCTTTACATAGTAAAAGCATGTTTTCCTTGCCAAATTCAAGCTGGCACATTCAGTGTCCAAACAGTTTACATAAACTAAGCAGGATAAATTTAAATTGGGCAAAGAACTGATAAAACGACAACAATTAAATTAGCTCTGGCATTTTGTATTAACTACATTTGCTTAGTGGGCTCTTAACAGTACCTCTGTTTATAACTAAAGTGTTTATTGTGCCTAAACTTTTAGTCTCTTAAATTCTTGAACTCTGAAACTTTAATGGTTTGCCACTTTGAATGGATACTTCAGATGGGGTTAAATATTATTTCTCTGTCTTTTGTTATTAAACATTCATTACAGCATGTTTGCTAAAGAAGTAAACACAAGTTTACAAATGGCTTTGAGGGGAGTTTGCCTGTCTATTGTGTGTCTTTGCAGGGGATTTCCCTTTTCTCATACAGAAGAAGAGGAGGCAAATTATTTTTGATGGCCTGGTATATATAAAAAGTGAGTGAAGATAAGAAATTTTTACTTCTGCTTTTGGAATCAAGTCTTGCAGCATCTCATTGATTCAGGATTTTGGGTGCAAATGCATTTGTTTTCCTAATAATGACATTTGACAGTACATTCTTTAATTATTAACAAAATCATATACTGGACACAAACTAACATAGCATTGTATAGAAGTCCATCAACACTTCTTTCAGCAGGCTTAAAATAGCTGCTTTTGTTTGCAGGATGAAAATCTGTGCATATTTCATTAACCTTTATCTTGGGTGATGTGTTAATGTGTGCTGGGGAGACTCAAAATGCCTGAAATTAAGCACATTCCTTATTCTATTTCTAGTGTTACTTCTCTGCTACTGCTCTTACAGGCTGAAACACAAGTTAAGATCATTGCATTTCACCGCCACTGGAACTAAGGGTACAAAATTATTTAAGTTCTCAGCTGGCCAAGTTCTCAGCTTGCCAAGAAACAAGTTTCTGATAGTTGGAAAATGTGCTGATGGATTCCTCCCCCCTGCCCCCCAATTAATTGAACTTCAAGAGCTAGAATATATTTCTGAAGTGAATTGAGAGCTTATTACTGGAGCAGATTCAAGTACTATAAGGAGAAGTTCTTCTAGGGGAAGAAAAAAAAAAGAAGGCTTGCTTTTACATAAGTAAAAGAAAAGGGCTGGTACCTCCTCCTCACACCCCCAAACAAGATCAGAATGGTATTAGATTTTGCTTCTCTGTTTTTAATTGCAAATTAATAAGAATGGCAGCATAATTTACATTCACATCTCATGGCAATAATGACAGACTTTATATTTTGAGAACTTGACTCTTTTAGTGCTGGAGACAGTTGATGAGTTGTCTTCATTAAAGTAAGTGTTGTTCTGCAGTATGCTGGGCAAAGTGTGATCTGCCTATCTGTTACAGCCTTCCGTGGGTGGTGTTCCTTTCTTTGGTAATTCATGAGCTGCTGTCTTTGCAGGTTGTAAACATGTAACTCCTTCAGTCCAGAGAGTGGCTTTTTCTTACAAGTGTTTTCTATATAGAGCTTTCAGAAAGCAGAGTGGTCTGTATGAGTCTTCCAGTCCACCGGTGTATGAGAGATCTGGTTTCCTTAGTAGTTTTTCTGCACTGCAAAAGTGCCATTTATTGTTGTAATGGCATGGCCTTTTATAGCAGATCTTCCAGCCTTGGACGAAGATATCCATCAGACCCGTCCTTCATTCTTTTAGAGTTCAACTTGTGACCTTAGACTAAAAATACAAAATAAATTATCTTTTTCATGCTTGGGAACTTGCGATCTATTTAAAAGTGCTAAAAAGAGTGTAGGTTTTGATTTGAAGGAAGCTTTTGCCTTATGTATGATTCATTTCTAGAAAGTAGAAAGAGTAGAAGAGGTAATTCAACTTATTCACAGTCACTTTCAATAAAGACATGAAAGGTGGTCATTTTGCTGAAGTTCTAAGAAATTAAATTAGCTGGAAGGAGGCCTTTGTCCCCTGTCATTAGAATTACGTGCATGCATATGTACATTTCTCTCTCTGTGTGTATATACATACAAATCTATAGAGATAAGGAAAAAGTAATTGACTTTGTATGTCTGTGTAGCTACCTGTGGGTGTATTTGCAAGGGATTTTGGCAATTGGTTTGCATGAGAATCAGTACAGAACATGCCAGTCATAATTCTAGGAACAAGCTGGCCAAATCTTCATTTTGTTGAGCTGAGTGAAGTGAAATCATGTTTTTAAAACCTCCAAAAGAACAAAAAACCCCACAAAATACAGTATGATGTACAGTTCCAGGGAGGTGGGAAGTTAGGGGATTATAAATGAGAGGACAAAGCAAATGAAAGAAAACCGTATTTAGGCTGGACCATTGTTTGGACTAAAACAACTATCCTTGAAAGAGATGTAGTGTCATAACTTTTTCTTGTTAAATTCCTTGAAAAAGACAAAGCTATTGCATACCCACCCCCCCCCAGCCCCAATGCCTGCAGTGACAGTCTTCAAAAGGTAATCTATAAATTTGTTCATAATTTTTACTCCTTCTCATTTTTTTTCCTCCCCTGAATGAACATTTTGGACTCTTTTATCCTCCTTCTAGTGAAGTTAACTGTTAGTTTTCTTGCAGGTGAAGTAATTTAAAGTTTGGAAATTTAACTAAATAAAAACACTGTCATTACTTTTTTTTTTTCCTGTGTTCTGGCTTTCTAATAAAGCAACAACAACAGCAAAACATATACATAGAGTGACAATAACAAATTTTCTGTGCATTTTACATTACAGGCAGCAAACTAGATTTATTCTTTTAAAACAATAAGAAAGCAAGCAGAGAATATAGCCTATTTTTTACCATTATTCAGTATTAACAATGGAGAAGAGAAGGTGGCTTCTAAAGTTGGTACTTAATGCAAATTCATTCTCTTGCATAAGCTGCAGAGCAATAGAACATAACACTGTCATTAAAACTGACTCATAGCATTCAACAGAAGGTGTGTTTCAGCTTTAAAAGTGCTAAGAGAATTAATGCAGTCTAGTAAATATCTTGCAGTGGGAAAAAGTACTTGAGCTGCGTTTTGTTGCAAAATGCTGTTGTGCAAATTATTTTGAAAAGGATTTTGTTTTTTTAAAATATCTGAGCATTCAAGCAGAGAAATGGAGTTATTCTAGACTATAAACTATTTTGATCAGTTGAAAAATGGATGCAGATAGACTGTGAAATACATTTAACATTCATGTTTGAAATTCCAACTCAGGATGGAGACTCTTGGAATACTTGATTGTCTTTTAGCTCCCTTCATTAGGGCTGGAGGGAAGACTCCTGTATCAAAACTAGCGTGGCCAGCAGGACCAGGGAAGTGATCCTTCCCCTGTACTCTGCCTTGGTGAGGCCACACCTTGAGTACTGTGTTCAGTTCAGCAAAGATATTGAGGTGCTGGAGCGGGTCCAGAGAAGAGCAACAAGGCTGGTGAAGAGACTGGAGCACAAGTCCTATGGGGAGAGGCTGAGGGAGCTGGGGGTGTTTAGCCTGGAGAAGAGGAGGCACAGGGGAGACCTCATCACTGTCTGTAACTACCTGAAGGGAAGTTCTGGCCAGGTGGGGGTTGGTCTTTTCTCCCAGGCACTCAGCAATAGGACAAGGGGGCACGATGGGCTCAAGCTCTGCCAGGGGAAATTGAAGTTGGAGATCAGAAAAAATTACTTTCTAGAGAGAGTAATCAGGCATTGGAATGGGCTGCCCAGAGAGGTGGTGGGTTCCCCATCCCTGGAGGTTTTTAAACTGAGATTGGACGTGGCACTGAGTGCCATGATCTGGTAAATGGAGTGGAGTTGGACCAAGGGTTGGACTTGATGATCTCAGAGGTCTTTTCCAACCCAATCGATTCTATGATTCTATACACTGGAAAAATCTCTCTCCAGCAAATCTCTCTCTGTAAATTGGTGTTTTCTGGGTTTGCTTGGGTTGGGTTTTTTGACGTAGTAGGTGGGAATGGGAAACGTATATCTAGTACCACAAAAGGCCTAAGTGTTAAACTTGGATTTAAATTGGTTTAGAATACAGTCTCAGCAACAGAGAAAGTGGAGTAATCCAAAGAAGATTACAAGAGTTATTTCTGACTTTTTGTCTGAATAAATAGCATATCACCCATTCTACCTGGATTACAGAGGAAAGTGGAGATTATTCTTCCAGTGTTAGAAAGGCAGAGAGAGAATGTTAGTGAAAAGAAATGATGTGGTGTGGTTCAAGCTGTGCTCTCTCTCTCCTGTTGGCTCCTGCCTGCTGGGCAGTGGCTCATTTGGCTGCATGTGCTGGGCTGGGCACGGGATGACTGTGCTGCTGCTTTGGGGTTGCTGCCTGTGCTGGGTGAGGAAATGTCTTGATATGTTCCCATTCAGTTCTAGTTTCCTGATGACTGATATTTAGGCCTGTCATGATACAGTTTACTTACTTACAAACAAGAGACAGCTTTTTCTTCTCTGATTTTAGTCTTTCACCTCGGAAACTCCCTACAGCCTTTGTCACCCAGTATAACTGAGCTTTGGGTAGTTCTTTTTAATCCTCTGAGACATGATATGCCCTATATTGTTGACAGCTCTTATTTTCTTAGTTGTTTCTATTTTCCTTTTGCAGGAAATAAATAACAATTATTTTCTGGGAGTAGACTTTTGTGTTCATCTTTCCCAAATTACTTCTATTTCCCTTCATGTTAGAAAACTGTTTGTACAAGAAGTAACTCGATATATTTGAAACAGTAAAGTCAGTTATGCAAATACTGACTTTTGGATGCAAGTCTGTATGATTTTATAAGCTAATATAAATCTCAAATACCATGATGAACTCAGTGCTCCTGCCTGAAGCATCTTCTCTTCAGAGTTTTGATTTCTTCTTTTCTTTCATTTCAGAACTTCCCTGTGTGGCAGCCTTTCAAGTCTTCCTCCATGACTTTCTGGAGCAGCTTCCTTTCTCTTCCTCCCTCACCCACTTTTCTTGCCCTTTGCCAGGAGCGTTGCCTTCCCTTTTTTCCCTTCTCCTCCTCCCACCCTCCCCACTCCATAATTAAGCTCTGAGGATAGAGAAATGTGTGAAGGATAAAAATCAGGATTATGGGCTTTTTTTATTACCTTTTCTTTGGTAGGCCTGCCAACATTATTTACTGTTTAGATGCATCTTTCTTTTAAGACCTGTTTTTCAGGTCCTCTTTTGGGTCACTTACATATCCAGACATGTATTTGCTGTCATGGGAATATCCCATGAAAGAAGCTGTCAGCATACCAAGAAAACAGCTCTGTTTGGCACTTTTAAAACAGTCTCCTTGGAAGAAAGGCCATAGATCTGTCATTTCCTACTTATGTTTAAATATTTTTCTATTGATACATGTAATCTGGATGATTCTTCTTTAGTTTATATGGACTAAGTTGTAAATACTTGTCTTTTACCTCTCTTTGTTTTTAATATATCTCACGCCTTCATTTGTAAACTCCTCTATTTAGTTTACAGAAAATTGTGAGAATAATAATGTTCACTAGGTCTGTGGAATTCTTTCACTGGGCCTTTATTTTGAATACTAATCTTTTTGACAAAAATACCAGTTAAACACATTTCATTGGAGAAGCATGTTTTAGCACTATATTGATGGTGGTGGATGAAGGTAGAGAGAGAAGCATAGACTGCATTCATGTTAAGAAAGTTGGTTTGATCATTCATAACTTTAATTATGAGGATAGTTTACACGTTATGTGAAATTTAAAATATCTGTCCCTGAGGGACAGAAGTTGTCACCTGTTTCCAACTGGACATGGAGCAATTGAGCACAGCTCTCTGGCTCGATCCACCCACCCATCCATCCACCCATCCATCCACCCATCCACCCATCCACCCATCCACCCATCCACCCATCCACCCACCCACCCACCCATCCACCCACCCACCCACCCACCCACCCACCCATCCACCCACCCACCCATCCATCCACCCATCCATCCACCCATCCATCCACCCATCCATCCACCCATCCATCCATCCATCCATCCATCCATCCATCCATCCATCCATCCATCCATCCATCCATCCATCCATCCATCCATCCATCCAATTCCTTATCCTTGTCTTGAGCTGGCCAGGGGAGAGAAAGTACAATGAAAGGCTCATGGGTGGAGATAAGGATGGGGACAGAGAACCCAGCAATTACCGTCATGGGTAAAACTGACTCACCTTGGGAAAATTAATTTATTTCCAATCAAATCATAATAGTATAATAAGAATAAACCCAAATCTTAAAAAGATCTTGCCCGTGCCCTTCCCTTTTTCCAGGACTTAACTTTGCTCCTGAAATCTCTACCTCCTTCCTTGCAGGGGGCTGAGGGGTTGTGTTTAGTTCATCAGATGTTATCTCTGCAGCTCCTTTCTCCTTGTGGGGAGGACTCCTCACACTCTTCCCCCGCTCCAGCACGGCAGCCCTCCCATGGAAAACAGTCCTCCATGCACTTCTCTAATATGGGCATAGCAAAACTCACCTTGAATTTCAACATTTTTGGTGTTCAGTCACTGATAATAGACATCATAAAAATCCCTCCAGCTGTGAAGTGTAAAATGAGCACATTCGTATATTTTTAGTATTAATCGTATTTGGTTAAATTGAATATGATGAATCTGAGTTCATCATCAGTGTCCATTCACTGATGCAGTTACCAGTGGTGGAGATAAGCATATGATCTTGTTCAAAAGATAATATTCTAGTCTTCATTGCTTTTTCCTTACTGCATTTTCAAGTTTACTTTTTGCTGCTTTTGGATGAGACCTTGAAATTACATTTGTGCTTTTGTTTCTGTATTTTTTTCTCTACTGGGAAGTTGTTTACACATATTGCAATTTGAGTTGGTTGCCTTAATACATCTTCCAAATACGTTTGCGGTAATTTATGTAGCAGACTGAAGTTCCCCTACTTTTGAAGGTGTTTTAGGTGGCTCAGCACAAGAACATCTGTCATAACAGCACAAGTCAATGCTCTGTTTGCTCTACTTTCTCTGCAGTGGATTTGAACTGAATACAAAGTTTATTTCAGAGTTTTCAGATGACTGTTCAGAGTCCTCCCTCAGACTGGCCGTGGTACATGATACATTGCTGCTCCTTCTGTGGCGCTGCGTTCCAGCACACTCAGAGCTTTCATCCTGTACCCCAAGGAAGTTTTTATTAAGTTGCTACATTAATAACAGTTGACAATTAACAAATAATGGTAATTGAGAGGAATTGCTGGGTTGGTTTTTTTTTCTTCTTTATCTGGAATGTGAATCTTTTTTACTGAACTTCAGCTTATTGTAATGGTCATGACCTCTTTATGCAGTCTAAGCCACTTTGGTCTTCTTGACTTGTGTTTCACTTAATTGATTTATTCACTGTGTAAGTTTAACAGATTTTTTTCAACTAGAAAGCATAGTAAAACTCACCTTGAATTTCAACATTTTTAGTGTTCAGTCACTCGGATAATAGATATCCTAAAAATCCCTCCAGCTGTGAAGCGTAAAATAAGCACATTCATATATTTTTAGTATTAATCGTATTTGGTTGAATTGAGAATCAGGACTTAGTAATTGAGTGGCTTCTTTTTACCCTTTATTGAAAACTTTTGATGACATTTTTTCAAGGTCAACTTTGTAAAAGACGGATCGGTATTATTTAAATAAAATGTTTCTGATTATTTGCCTGGCAAACACATCAAGAGGAAATGATAAACAATTTTATATGTAATTTGAGTATGGTTCTGTTTATTTTCATATATTGTATTTTCTTACTAATTTAGTACTAAATTCTGGGGGGCTCCCTCCTCATATTTCTGTTTGTTCCATATATTTGCTATGACCTTTTAAAGTAAAAAGGAATTTCTTGGGGTTATTCTTCTTTTTACTTCAGGTTACTGAGCCAGTAATCTGTATTTCATGATAGTCTTGAAGATTACAAGAGTAGTCATTGCAGTTGTTTTGATCTTCAGTACAATGCCCACAGAATTTAGTTTCAAGCATTCATTTGTTATTTATAAATACTTTATATTCACCTTTACTTTTTGGTACTGTTTGAGAAAAATCCATCTCACCCAAAGCCAGTGCGGAGAGGAACATCTGACTTTTAGAATTTGGATGTCAGTTATTTCTAGAACAATGAAGACAAAACTGGGTTGGAAGGAGGGGGAAACTTTGTCAGATGGGAAGAATTTCAGTCTTATTAAATCACCAGTATGCTTTGTGTGCGCACATATGAAAGACTGGGTGGCTGATCCAGTTAGGAATGCATGAGAGGACTTTTTTGAAGTGGCCAGGTCTTCTGCATCTGCAGTTTTGTGTGCTGCCAGCATGGCAGAGTGGCATTGTGGTGCTCAGCTGGTGGCTGTGCCATTGTGGAGAGGAGCCTCACAGGGCCAGCAGAGTGCCAGGCAATACAGAGCATGATGAAGAGGCCCATTCTTTGCACAGATACCCTGCTGAGCTCAAACTTTAGAGCAACCTTCAGCTCACTGCCTGCTTCTGACATAGTCCCTCAAACAGAATATACTGTACTTTCCTTGGACAGGAACACCTCGGCCCTCTGCTCAAGACTCTGAATTTGCCTTTTTTTTCTTTTTTTGTAAAGGAGGAAGACTTTCATGCTCCACACCTTTTTCCCCCCGTCAAAGTATGAATCTTCAAACACAAATGTGGGAATTGAGCCACAAAGTGAGTCCTGATGTGTAACTGAAAATAGCAGCTTTTTTCAGGAACTTACAAGAAAAGCTATGTCTGTAATATTACTTTGTAGTATTATATTGAGAATTTGATGGCCATGGCAGATTGTCAAAGATAGTATGGGACTAAATAGTAAGCAACATGATAAATGAAAGTAGGATATTACTGGAGGCTCGTGTTATGAGAGAAGGAAAGATTAAAATCAAGAACCAACTTCTGAAGAGACCACTAAAAATACTACATCACATAAAGAAATATTAGCTCCTTCCACAGTAAGCTGTTCTGTTATGAAATAAGGCTTTCTTTTATCTCAGAATTTTCTTTTCCTTACCCCTCTTTGCCCAAGAGTATATCAGTAAGCCAAAGTGTGCATTTACTTCAACTACAGATGTTGGGCACTTATATTTGATAGAAAAGAAAGCATTAAGTGTCAGGTTCTTTATGCCAGAAGAACCTGCACAGGCTTTGGATTCACAGGTTGCTGTTGAGGTGTTGTCCTCTGAACACTGATGGTTTTCCTCAGAGCTGCCTCAGGTGTAGGGAGCCCGCCCAGCCTGCGTAAAGGCAGCAGAAACTGCGTAAGAAGCTGTCACACCCACAATGGATTTACTTGTTAAGTTCCTATTGGAGAGCAAGACTAAAATGGAAGCAAAATTGTCTTTCCCTTCCTTCTGTTATGACTCATGGGAGCTGCTTTTGTGCTCAATGCTTTCATAATCAGTCTGCTTATTTGTCACTATGGTCTTAAAAGCATCCTGCTAAGCACCCACTCTTTTTGAGTTGGTCACAGCTGTTCGGGAAGATCATGAATCCTGTGTTTTAACTTCAAGAAGTGAATTTATTTCACTTATCCTGGATGAGCTGAATTTATTTTTGAAGCTGTACTTGAATACAAAATAAGAGCACTCATAGAACAAGATAAACCAAACCAAATAATTATCTCAGCCCTGACCTTCAAACTCAGTTTTCCTTTAGAAATTTAAGCAAACAGGTATCTTTAATAGTTGAGAACTGATTCATCCTTTTTTCTAGTTGTGTATTTGCTGTGGGATGGAAACTTTGTTTGAGTTCTTCTCCATGTACCCCTGGTCCTGCTGCCATGGAGACCTGCTGCCTTTTAGGCTGGTTATGGGACAGTGACTTCCCTTGATGTATATATAACTCATTCAGATGCATTTGCAGGTTTCTGTATCTCAACAGCTATTAAAATAAAAGCTAAACAAACCCTCCAGAAAACAACAAAGGTAAAGTCAGATTCCAGTGGTGACTTCAGCAATGTCAATAAAAGCTTTCTGGAGCTGAATTTTAAAACCTGTGAGCTTGGTGTTTTGCTTTTACATAATTTGTTCAAGGTTGACAGTTTTCTAAATTTTGTATTTATTTTCGCCAGCTGTTCTTTTCATTCCTAATTTTTTTATGAACAGAGGAGGATAGATTGAAACTTGAAGTATGAAAAATGGCTTGCTATAATTGCAAGTTCTTGTTGCTTTTTATCTCTTCAGTTTTTTCTTTATTCAACTTCCGCACTGTGGATGTCTTCATATCATGAAATCTTGATGGCTTTTCCACCAGAATCTTGTCCCATTAGAAGGTCTACTGTCCCTCCATAAAATGAGAAAGCTAACTGGTAGCTTTTTTTCCAAATTAAGGAGTGAGACTGGCAAAATATCACTAGCAGTATGATTGTATTATTTTTCTGTCCATTGTGGAAGTCAGAATGTTACTGCTAACATCCTCCTTACAGCTTTTCATATGCTGAATTTGTTCTTCCTAATCAGTAATTCCTCATAATAATCCTGGCGCATTCTTCTGGACCAATAAATCCAGAAGGTTTTTTTCCCAGCTATTTTCTTTACCCTTTCACTTGTATATTCTGCCATAACACTGAATCAGGTGCTTGTAACTCTAATTAGAGTTTTTCTGGAAAATCTCAGTAAATAGAACTACATATTTAGAGGGGAGTAGCAGAAGAGGTGCTGAGTGATCCATCACGCCTAACAAAGGTGGTTGATGCTTCCTTTAGTCTGTGTACCTTGTAGGACAGAAGACATGCCATGGATTATTACACAACCATCAAAGACAGATACTTACAAATTCTTTACATTTGTTTGCCAACCTGCTGTTGGTTGAGGGAACAGAGAAAAATGTAATAAGTCTCTAAAAATGCTTAGTTGTATCCTCTCAGTGAGTAAACATAATAAATAAATAAAAATATTAAACTCGCTTCTTGGTTTAGAAGAGCAAGAGGGGTGTCTTATCTACTGGCAAGAAGCTTGTTTAAAAGCCCATGGATGACTTTGAACTTAATTAGAAGTTTATAACTGACCTCAGCAGGGTGCAAATTGCACTTTCTGTTTTGATAAATGAAATTAACTGTATACTTGATGTACAAATCTAACTGTATTTCTGGAAGAGTTTTATTTCTCAAAATTTTGTGAAGACAAATATCTACCTCAAGTGTTTTTAATTCTCATTAACTGTCTCTACTGAAATCTTAACTCTGCATAAAGTGCTTCACCTCCACACAGCTATTGAGGATTATGAAATCATGGATAGCTTTTTTACTTAGGATTGAGTCTTTGGATTGAGTGGTTAAGTTTGATGCTTTGATGATGTGCTGGAATTCTTAATGGTCATCAAGGGAAAAGGAATTGGGGAAAAGCTAGGGGTGTTCCCCATTGCTTTAATTTAAATGCAAACTATCAGGTACCATAATGCTGTATGTATGATCATTCCAAAATTGTTTGAACATGTGCTTGTTTTTACTTATAAGCCTTATGTGTTCTTGCAAAACAGCTACATTTGTTTAAAAGACTCACATTGTTATACTTCTGGATTAAGTAAAACTAATTTGTTCTTGTTGATTTCATGACATTTCTTTTTGCTTAGTTGGCTCAGCATTCTGTAGAAGGTCATGATGACGTTGAGATCATCTGAGTGATCTGTGGGGTTTTATTCATAAGTTTTTTATGTGCTGTGATTCTGGCTGCCTTGGAAAGGGATATTAGGACAACGAGTGCTATTTCCCTACTGAGCACCTTTGAAAGGTAAATGATGGCCTTATTTTCTCTTCTGCAAGGGTATCATTCTAGCCAGCAGGCAGCTTATGAAAACAGACCAGTGTGGACACAGTGCAAAAAATGAAATTGTGGTTGCTGTTAATAAGGTTTTCCTTGCTGTTTCCAGTGTTCAGCTTGAAAGAATGCAGCCTGTCCTCACTAAGTTACAGAATAATGTAATACTTGCTGTGGATAACTTTCTTGAAATTACTTTTTTTGTTTGAAACGTCTATATTCTTTTCTCTATTTTTGTTATTACAATTACTCACTCTGCTATTCTCAAGACTGTGTCATTCATGGACTTTTGAGTTCATGTTCCCAGATTCCCTGCAAGAATCAGTAATTTTAAAAACAATCTTAACAAGGCCAGTGCCTTTTGAAAAGCAGAAAAATCCCAGGAAGTTCAGTGGGTGCTGCCACTGAACACATATTTTTAGTGGTTTGATTTTAATCTTTCAGAAGCTTTTGAAGGCAAAGATTTCAAACAAGGAAATAAATTCTGTCTAGGGATTAGATGGGTCTAGCTAGTCTGAGTTCACTAATGTTTGAATTATGGCCCTGCTTGAGACATAAAAGTGAGGCATAAAGTGTTTGGGTATGAATCCATACTACTGCTGCATTCCACTTGTCATCTTTCATTAGCTTTCCTTCTCATTTCAAGATAAGGTTCTCACAAAGTGCTCTCAGCAGAATTGGGCACAAAGATGACTGGAGCTAGTGCAGTTGCTTTTGGAAGCCCCTGTACATGTGTCTGTATTACCATTGCTGTCAGGCATGATGCACTTCGGGGAGAACTAGAGACGCTGGTTTGTGTGTTTAGAGTGTGGTGAGGGAACATACAGAAGTGAATTGACAGGCTTTTACCTTTAAGGACTTCCATGTGAGTGCTGCTGTGAGGTGCCATGTGTGCTGAAGCAGCAGTTTGAAGAGCATCGGTTTCCTGTGGCTCTTCTAGTGAAGTGAGAAGGGAAGACTGCATGATCAGTGGGGAGAGGCAGATGTACTGAATTGCATGGAATCATAGAATTTTAAGGGTTGAAGGGACTTTAAAGACCATTTAGTGTCAACTGCCCCTGCCATGGGCAGGGACACCTCCCCCTAGCCCAGGTTACTTAAAGCCTTGTCCAGCCTGGCCTTCAATACTGCCAGGATTGGGGCATCCACAGTCTCCCTGGTTGGGAATTTCAGAAAGGAATGTTAGCTGCTTGGAAATCAGCAAGTCCAGTTTATTCCCAATAAAAAGTTGGGATTCGTACTGAATTCACTTGTAGAACTCCTAAAAATAAAAATAGTGGATCATAAGATACAGGGCTGTATAGCTTTCAGTAGTTTATGGGAAATTTAAAAATCTAAACTGTGCCTAAATTTCTTCTTGAAACTACATCTAAATTTTTTGTTGAGTTTTTGACACTTTATCTCATAAGTTTCTTCACTGTTTCATTGTAGATCCAAGAAGTACTGTGTACACTGTAAGACAGAAAGTGTACAGTAATAACATTAGCAGATAAGTAATGAATGTTATCACAAACTAAATTCTGGAAGGACTTGTCAGCAAATAATGTTGGAACTGAAGCAGCAGATTTGCTGATATTACTCAGTAGTGCTAATAGAAAACAGAATGTACATTTTCTGACTGTTACTTTCTTTCTGGCAAATAATTTTGCTGTTCTGAATGTGGCTGACCAGTTCTCTTGTGACTGGCTTATGTCATGGTGTTAATGGTTATTTCAGGGTCCCTGTGGCAGTATTTCTGTCACCCAGCAGCAGCCAGGGGACAGTCAGTGGCACCCTGTGCCTGGCACCAGCCTGTTTCAGTGCAAAGCTGGAGCAGCTCAGTGCAGGCTCTGTTCTCATGTCGGTGGGTGCCACTGAGCAGACGCTCCTGCTTTTCCAGGACATCATTTTTTTAGTTCATTACTGTAACCAGAAAGTCTGGACAAACAGCACAAGGGTTTTTGTGAGAAGGAGATGCCAAATAAGATAGGATGGAGTATATGGAAGGGAAAGAAAAGAGTATTTCATACAATTCACAAGTGAAGGAGAAATTAAGTAATGAAAACAGTAAATTAAATCACAGAAATAACTCATGAAGGAATAGGCAGCCTTTTTAAAAATGAAAAAAACCCAAAAAACCTCCAACCATCCCTTTAATTTGGAAGTCACTGCTATATTGTCAAAACACTGTGTTTGATTAACTCTGCAGTTGCTTCTAAAATAACACCCCCCCCAGATTATCTGCCTGTGTCTTGCTGAAGCAAGTGGCACTGTGATTTCCCTCCACCCTTGAGTCGTCCTTTTGTTATGTGTGGCTTCATCAACACAGGGCTTGTGGGCAGCACCCCTGGCTTGCAGTGAAATCCCATTTGTGGGACCTGAACCAGAGTTATTGGGTCTCACTCACCCATTGCACGTAAATTAATTAAATCTATTCACTTCCATGCTGCCATCTTGTTCTCCATGAGTAATTCTGTTCTTGGATCACTGAATTTTGAAAATTATGTATTTCCAATTCATGATGAAACTATATAAGGGGTTTTTTTCCCTGTTTTTGAATTTGGGATAAATTCCTTTATTATTAGGGGAACAAATGGCATCTGAATTAGCAAACCCAAACTTTAATATGTTTTTTTTGAATCAGACTTGTAAGGTGATAGAAGTGGTGAGCCTAAAACAGGACAAAAAACTTTGTTCTTTACCCTGTGTGTAGTTGCCTGATTTAAAAAATTACTTCAACATTTGGGAATCATGGAAAAAACCCTTTGAAAATATTTTTTTCTGTTTATCAAATATCCATTAAATAAGATGATAACGGAAATAATTTTGCATCTGACTGTTAGTCAGTCTAGTGTGTATTTTTTTTAAGCAATCACAGTAAATACTAGTAGAAAAATGTGTTTTCTGTGCAGTGCCCTTTCTACCTTATCCTTTTTATCATTAAAGTGGATAAATAAGAAATTAACTCAATAATACCAGAATAAAATCTGGTTTTATACCTACCTGTCAACATAGACCAAACAGACCATAAGTAATTATAAGTGTATTTTTGCTTACTAAGGTGGTTCCTGTCAACATTTTTGTTTGATTCTGTTCTGTGGAAAATCACTTTATTCAAGTTAGTTATTACTGTAGTAGACATCCCGTGTATGGGATTACAAGGCCAGCTGTAGTGTCAGATACATGCTCTCGGTAGGTTCTGTCCATTACAGATGCTGCTGAGCTCTCCTGATCCTACAATGTGGAAGTCAATTAATTGTGTGTTACACTTGTTAGACTATTGGTACAATGTCTATATACCACTACATTCTCTTACTGAAATAGAACAGAGAGCTAACTACATTATTTTCTCTTCTTTCCCCAGGAAGCTACTTACTACCTACAAAATAAGAAAGGGTGTGAGAACTCTGTTTGATCAAGGTGGAATTTTTTTCCCAAGAGCGTTTTCACAATTGCCTTTTGCAAAATCTCTGGACTCTCCTCGCTGTGCCATGTTTTGTGGCTCTCACCGTAAGAGGAATTTGTCTTGATGAAGATTCCTAACATTGGTAATGTGATGAATAAATTTGAGATCCTTGGGGTTGTAGGTGAAGGTAAGTACTATCTTAATAAAAAATTAATTAGAATTTTATATAGATGTGACTTAGTCCTCTTGATGGTAGTGACTTATCAGTTGCAAAATGTTGCATGTATGCAGATACTACAAAACATCAGTTTGTTCTCTACAGCTTCTTCCAATTTCCTTCTCAGGTGGATGGAGAAGTTTGGAAGCTGAAAGGAACAGAAAAGAAATGGGATAGTTTAGTGGATTTGGAGGGTTTTGAGTTGTTCAATTTTTCCATAAAAGTTTAGTGTATTAATTTCTCATTAGTAGTACTAGGGAGATGCAAGTTATCAAACTTCCCTGCAAGTAAAAAAATAAATTCAATGTTTTAAAATCTATTTACCTCAAAGCAGTTTTTATGAAATTGTTTAATTACACAGAGATTTAGTACCTGTAGATGCAAGTTCTGCATATTAATACTGGAAACAATATTATTTCCAAATCCAGGAGATGATTGTTTTTTCTTGCTGCTTTTAATTTTTTTCTGCTTGAAGATGGTTTATCTCTCGTCTTCTTTGTTTCAGGAGCCTATGGCGTTGTACTTAAATGCAGACACAAGGTAAGTAAATTGCATTTAAGTCAGAGATAAGTGTTGGTGTTTGGGTGAAACAGTGACTTTTGATCAGAACTAAGATGTTACTGTGTTTGAGATGTGGCTTCTGGGATGGGCTTTTTCTTGCAGTCATTTACTCAGTTTTTAATTCAAAGTGTCAGACGAAGTGAATATCTCTAGTATGAAACCTCAGGTTTTCGTGGTTCATATTTGTCTGAAATTAATCTCAACTAAGAGATTTTTTTTAAAAGAGGCAAAAAAATTGTTTTGAAGCACAATTTATGCTTGAGCAGTCTCAGTTAGAATGCCAAATTATTTGCCAAATATTGCGGAATAAACACTTTCCTCTCTTGGAAGGGTCAAGGGAGAGGGAATGGGATCCACATGGGATTTCTCCATCTGTACGATGATCAAACAGCAATTAAGAAAGCAGTGACTTTTTTTTTATTTTAATTTGAAAAAGAAGGAAGTTAATAAGGAAACTAAAAATGCTGTTTGTGTCAAAAATGATGTCTGGCAACCAGTCTACACTATTGAAACTACTGTGTAAGTTGAATGTATCTGAACTTGCTGCTCATCAACAGGGAAATGACAAAAACCACTTTGCTGTTTTTGGAGCAGCAGTGTAGTCACATAACAAAACTTACTTGAAGCAGACTATTTCAGAATCAGAATTATTCATTTGTAGTGGTCTAAGAAAATAAAAGTTTCTTTATGTAGTTCATACCTTTTTCTAGAAAAGGTTAGCACTGTGCAGAGGGCTTGTGTTCCTGTGGTGTCTTTTACCATGTACACAGAAGGACTTTTGCACACAACATATGGCTGTGTCTGGAGTGTCTTGTCTTACACTATTATACTGAATTAAAAAAGAAAAAAACTATTAGAACTTGGAAAGATCCTACCTCAAGCTGAAGCCTTGTTGGGCTGGGAGTCTATAACAGTCAATAGAATGACTTTAGTAAATTGAATTTTTTTAGATAGTTGCTCAGGGTGAGTAGTTTGAGAACATCTGGGTAATGACAATACAATTTATCCTAGGCAGCTCTATTCTTTATGGAAAGTAACCTCACTGGGGCTCCAGAAGTTTCTAGGATTTCCTGCATTGCTGAGTGAAATTTAAGCTCTGCATGTCTTTAGTCATGTTCTCATGCTAACCAGCTCAGTACCCCCTAAGAGTATGGCATAATGGCAGGGTAATCTGTTGTCTGGGTTCCTATGGGAGTACCCTGAGTATTGAGATGACAAGAAAGGAGACTTTCCTTTAGCAGAGGGAATTACTTCTTCCTACAGCCTGTGTAAGGATGCTGACTTGCTTGTGAGGATCTAAATTTTTATGTCTTTTCTGTAGCTTCTTCTTACTTGAAACAACTATATTGAAGGTGTAAAACAAATTGTTACTTCTTAAAGCTTCTAGAAAGTGGGTTTACTAAGACCTTGGGTTTTCAGTATTTGGAGGTCTGAAGAAAAGGTGAAGTGTGTTGCTGTTTTCATTTTACTGATTTATGATTCTCACTTACTTAACACAAGGGGCAGCCAGTCTCCAAGAGCAGATAACTTTAGGAACTGTGTGTTTTACTAAAGAAGAATAGCTGTCTAAAAGTTAAACATTGACATTTCCTACTTTTATAGGAAACCAAAGATTTAATTCACTTTCATGCAGTTTTAACAGAATTACCTGAAAATGCAAGGAGTTGTGGTTTGGTTTGGTTTGGGTTTTTTGCTGGGTTTTTTCTTTACTGTTTGGCCACTGATGGGCCTACTTCTGAATGTAGAAGTGATTATAGTAATTTTTATAAATATTGGTAATATCCAGGATCAAACGCTCAGCTTTTGTAAGTTAATATATCTCCATCGTATTGGTGAGAGGGTAAATGTTGTGTGAAATGAGGAGTCAGCTCCTAATTGCAACAAATTTCCAACATATAATCCACTAGTGCTTTAGTAAATATGTAGCTTTTTGCCTCAGTGCATTTCACTGCCACGTGTATATGCATTTAAATTGGAGAGAATGGTGTAAGGAGCAAATACCTTTTCATTATTATATGTGGTTTTCCTTTGCTTAGGGAACACTATCAGAAAAGCTATAGTAGCTCCTCTAGAGTGACTGTTTACATTATTATACAGCATGTTTTTATCACAAAACCACACAAATGTGGTTTGTGCATAAAGGTTACTTGTTTATTTGAGGGTTTTTTTCTGATGTGAAGCTAGTACACATAATGCTGAAATAAAGCAAGTCTGATGTTCTCAAGAGCTTTTCCCTTTTTTTTGTTTAATTAGATGACTTTTCCTGTGGAAATACAGTGAAGTACATTGAGTTTGAAAATACTGGAAATACATTTGATAGTCACAATGTGTTAAAATAGCCTCTCTTAGCTTCTCTGGATCTTGGATATGTTTTCTGAAAAGAAGAGTTTCTGTGACAGTTCAGCAGTGTCAGATATCATGCCTGGAGGAAACGAATCTTAGCTAATGTTTAAGACTTGTCAAATATTTGCCCTTTAAATAAAACCACTGTTGCCTTTACTTTGCACAGGGGGCTTGTCATTTCATGCAGAGTTAACCTTTGCTAATAGGGATTTAGGCACAATTATCAGGAGGGCTCTTACATCAGGTACAAAACTAACAGGATAATACTGTGATTTAAAATCAATAAAATTATGGTCAGGTGCTGTGGTAAAGCCATAAGTGACGAAAGATGGGCACAAGGAGAAAGAAGGCTAAAGGGGAAAATTAAGCTGAAAGCCAGTGTGAAAAGGGAATATATTGTTAAACTGTAAGATAATCAACTATGTATATAGGAAGAACATGGACAGCTGTAGCTGCAAGTGGAAGTGAGGTGAATATATCCTTAGATGACTGGGGTAAGTGGAGACTGTTTGTGTAGGTGACATGAACAGGGGCCATTTGTTGGAGTGGGCAGAGCTCACCCCGGGGCCAGGCTGGAGGGGAAGAAGGATTCAAAATATGAGAAGTGTTTTGGACAATACTCCCAGGCACATGGGCTGTCTTGGGCTGTCCTGTGGAGACCCAGGAATTGGACTTGTATGCTCCATGTGAGTTCCTTCCAACTCAGGATACTTTATGATTCTGTGCCTATATATGTATATCTTATGTGTAAATTTATAGTAGGTTTTTAGGTTAGCTAGGTATGCTGAAAAGCATATGGTGATGCAGTTACTCTAAAATTTCTCTAAATTTGTGAAATCTCCTACACTACTTCTTTTGCAGTATGTTATCAGAGGCCTCAAGCCTGAGGTGATACAGTTTAATGATTCAGAATTTTGATGCCAGTTGTTCCTGTATGTACAACATCCCTGGCCTAATGCAATGTTTTTTCTGGTCTTTTGTTTTAGAAGTGTGTCTGGTTTTGGTTGTTTTTAATAATATGAGATATTTTTAGACCTTTTTCTGTAAGGTAAACACCACTGAATTCCTGTTTTAAAAAGTACAAAAAGAAACAGAATTATTGATTTACAAAATTATTTGGCACCTCAGTGCATTGGAGAATAATGAACAGATTTAATACTTCCAGGCAATTTCTTCTTAGCCTAATATTTAATTTGGTCTTGTTTGAGCCTTCTGTAATACTCTTGCACTGTGTTCTGATAAGTTGTGTGTGTGCCTCAGAATATCTGCAAGAAATATTTGCTGACCTCTTAAAAAAAAGTATTGTTTACTCATTAGAAAATATAATAAATATGCATATATAGCAAAATCATTTGATTTCATTTATCTCAGCCTTTTCCCTCTTTCATTACTAGATCCCCTACTGACCATCAGGGTCACAGTTTTCTTAGTTTTCCCTTTGAAATCAATCATTTTTTTGTTTCTACAGAGTGCACTTCTGCACTCTTTGCATTGTTTGTGTTTGAGCTCAGGCAGGAATTCCCCTTTTGCCAGTGCTGGCCGACTGGAGATAATTTTCCTGTGGCCATTACTGTGCTTTGATGAAGTCATCCTTGTAGAACAACCAGCCTCCATGGATCCTTTACCCTTTGGGGCTGTCCCTAAGCAGATCCTAGAACAAGGTGAAATCTGTTCTATTGAAGGTCCAGGATTGTATTTTTTCTGTTCTTCTTACTTAATTCTTTCAGAATTAAGTACTCCAGTATATCATGGTGGAGATGCTGGTCTGTTGTAATCCCAGTAAGAAAGGCACTCAGACTCTGTAAACTGTAATTTAGAGTGCTGCTTCTTTAATGAATATCAACTTTAATGAAGTGAAAATGGTACAGGTAATCTTACATCCCTTTAGAGGCTGGGAATCCTGAGTTCTGCAGCATGAGGATGGCCTCTGGTCAGGGTGCAACATGCTGTGCAGACTGTGTCTGTAAACAGGGGTTACCCCATTTTCATTATTCAAGCTACCAAACGATTTTTTTAGAAGAAAGCTCCTAGTCATTTCTACTGTCAAATAGAAAGCATGTTCTCAGGAGAACTTCTTGATCCATCTCTGCAAGGCCATGCTGCTGATGTAGCTGCAGATGCTGAGTGGAAGCTGCCTGCAGGCTCCTCTGTCAGGGTGACCTGGGTAGGTTTGTCCTCCTGCACAGGGAGCTGAGCAGCACAGTCCTGGGCCACCTCAGCTGGACTCAGCTGTGCATCACTGATACCTCCATGTACAGTGGTCTTCTGGTCATGGTGACTACACATTGTCATTGCCTCTTAGGTTGCCATCAGCCTTCGCATTCCTGTTGATTCATTAGTCAGTTTTGTCAGGAAATTGCCTTCTCCAGCTTCCAAGATGGTCTCCATTATGCTGTATTACCCTTTCAGCAGATGTTGGATTTTGTCTGTGAAAAATGGGCTTTGTTATAAAGCTTCCCTTAAGAAGGCTTTATCTATTTTGTTCTCTTGATCAGGTGCTTTGAAGCAGATGTTCACCCTAATGTCACCTGTCTTGTTCTCCCTTCTAACCCTCATGCAAAAACTTTTGACTTATGTCTTACCTATTTCAAAGCAAAAGTGATAAAGCATTCAAGCTTCCCTTTCCTTGCCAAGAATCTCCTTGCCTTCTTAGTTTATCCTCCTTCAAATAATATCCTGTGTCTGTTCATGGCAGTGCTCCAGTCATGCTATCTAGTCTACTACATTTTCTGTAATCATAATGCTTGATTTCATCATCTGGGGTGACAGGTAGCTCATATAACTCTTACTTCTGAAACTGTGCACTAAGTCCTAGTTCCTCCTGTTTGTTTCTCATGAATTTTCTGCACAGGCTCCTGGGATCTGGTGATGCTGCTTTCATAGGTGGAATGAGAGTTCATACCTGTAGAAAATTTGTGGTATCCCTAATATTGTCATAAAAAACGAGTCCTGAGTTTGTCTGGTGGATGTTAGACTCCCTTTTCTGACTCATGTATCTGCTGGTGTTATTATAATCTTCTCACTTGAAATCTGCTGACCCTTTTTATGTTGATGAGTTTCTCTTTACTGCCAAAATTAAAAGGTGAGTGTACTTGTTTGTAAAAGGTGCATTTATCTTTAGTATATTGTGGGTTTGGACATTCTTGATGTAGATTTGGCTTTCAGGGTTCCTTGGCATCCCAGCATGTGTTGAGCCAAGTGCTTGGACCGAGGTATACAGTCATTGCAGTTTATCTTTTAAATATTTTATTGTATTAACTTTTGTACTTAAATGGATTTACTTTGGATTTGACTGAATTGATAGTAGTTCCTGTTTGATTGAGAAATTAAATGATGAGTAGATGAAAAATCTGTGTTCTCACAATGAGACCAGATTGCTGCCTGTGCTCTTTCACCTCAGTGCTACAGTCTTCTGTATAGTGGAGGTAGCATGAACTGATTTCATATTTTGACTGCTCAGCTGGAGAATAATCTTGCACTGTTTGGTGTTTGAACACTGGAATATTAGCTGTGGTGATCCAGTTTTCTGGGTTTTGATATTTGTATTTCACTAAATTCTCTGTAATACTGTGCGTTAAGGAGAGGTATTTCTATCTGCTTTTGACAGAAATAGATATTAGATATGACATTGCTATTCAGCATTTTAATGACAAATCTGAAGGTAAATGTGAAGGTACTGCTGTTAAAAGTTAAGGAAAGCAGACTGCAGTGGTAAAGAATATAAGATAACACAGAGCATTTAGCATTACATGGCAAGTGATTTTATTCAGAGAAATAATATTTTAAATGTTTTTATTTCTTCATATGCAGTTGACATCCAAAATTAGAACCTTTGAGCAAAATTTGAATGTTATTAGGAGCATTTTCAGCACTTAGCTTTATCATTTCAGAGTAAAGCTGGAAACTGAGTAAAAACATGGACATTTTCTGATCTCATTCCTGCATCTGGGGAAGAATAACCTCGTGTTCCAGTGCAGGCTTGGGGGCTGACCTGCTGGAAGGCAGTTTTACAGAGAAGGACCTGGGTATCCTGATGGACAACAAGCTGTCCATGAGCCCGCTCCAGTGTGCTCTTGTGGCCAAGAAGTCCAGTGGTATCCTGGGGTGCTTTAGGAAGGTGATCCTGCCCCTCCATTCAGCCCTAATGAGGCCACATCTGGTGTTGTGTGTCCAGTTTTGGGCTACTCAGTGCAAGAGAGACATGGAACTCCTGGAGGGGGTCCAGCTGTCCTTACATAATTGGTGTGAAATATTAAATGTAGAATATTTGGTCCTTGGGCTTCCATACTCTTCTTGCATGGCATTCCCTTGAGTGCAGCAGTGAGAGGTGAACCTGATTAGTGGTAATTCACTTCAGTTATTGCTTTACTATATGTAAATATAAATGACGTACAGTGAATGTCTGTAACTGCTTCCTGTGCAGGGTAGATGGGAATATTGACAGTTTTTAAAACCTTGTTTTTTCATTCATTGCAGCATTTATCTATATCTGAACCTGAGCCCCTTCCATAGTCCTCTCAGTCCCCAGTGGCAGGGGAAAACAGACAATCAGATCAGCAGGTTATTAATGTGTTTTAAATGTCATTGATGTCAATGAAGTCTTGATTTATATTCAAGTAACTGGAAGATCCATACGTGTACTGTTACTGCTCCAAAGATCAGATAGTTGTGCAGAATGGAGTGTAGAAACTTAAGCTGCTGAATTTTCCACAGGTTAAGACCACCACTACTTACTCAGTCTCCCCTCTCACCCCCAAGGTGGGCCATAATATTCTCTGAATCTCAAGATTGCTGCCTTTTATTTCTTTTCCTCAAAATCTTACTCCCAAATATCTCTCTTTCTGCACTTATTTTTAAAGAGTTGTTTCATAATACAATTCTTGGTAAGCCACTAAAAAGTTTTGAGTAAACTTTGAGATTTAGAATTACTTACCTGCTTCAGTGGGAACAAAAAATTAGATCTCTGTTTGGTGTTATCGGAGTTTCCTAGAAATCTGAGTCCTGAGATAAACTGAAGTAAACATTTGGGGTTCATACCTGTAAGGCTATGTAGGCTGAGAGGTTAAAGTAAGGCAGTCAGAGTTTTGCTGCTCTTATTGCATTATATTGTCTTCTGTCTCTTACTTCTGCTATACATTGCTAAGATATGCTCTATTTCAGGGATTTGTTTAATTTCATATTATATGAAACCTTGCTACTTTTTTCAGCCACATACAATGATTTGTTTAAGAGGGCCTGACTGGGTTGTATAAAATCAGCATGAATGCATTTTTCAGTGCATTAAATTACCAGAAGGAATGGTATGAAACTGTGTCAGGGGAGGTTGAGGTTGGATATTAGGAAAAGATTCGTCACCCAGAGGGTGTTTGGGCACTGAACAGGCTCCCCAGGGCTGTGGTCACAGCACCAAGCCTGACAGAGTTCGGGAAGTGTTTGGACAATACTCTTAGCACAGGGTGTGACTCTTGGGAGTGGTCCTGTGCAGGGCCCGGAGCTGGACTCAATGATCCTTGTGGGTCCCTTCCAACTCAGCATATTCTGTGATTCTATGAAATGTAATGAATTTTTGTTATTCATATTGATCAGTCTGTGGCCATATCAATGGAATGGTGACACTTTGATGTCAGCAGTTGTGTTGTTTCCCATTGAGTCTTTTATGACAATCCAGACTGCTGTATGACAGGGCCCTGGGAGGATACTCCAAACCCTTACCCTGCTTTATGCTTGTCATGTTATGAACCCTGGTCAGATACGGGTGGTATTCAGTACTAAAAATTCTCATTCCCTCCCTCCCTTGTTCTCAAAGGCTAATATTTACAAATAGAAGATGCAGGGCAAAAATGAGAGAGAGCTTTCAGAGTAGAGAAACTGTAACTTGTTGTGGAAGGGGATACTAAGATTAATTATTTTTTTCCAGATGTGTTCAATTTAAAGCAGTACAGTGTGAAGGTCTTTGCTTTCAGTACCACAAATTAGGATGACTTAAGTTGGCTTGGCCATTATAACATTGAGTAATGCAATTTCATACAGCACAAAGCTGGGATGCAGAGAGACCTGATGCTGCAGATCTTCAAAACATGGGGGAGGGAGAAAAACGGGATCACCCCTGTACTTCAGTTATGCAGGTATAGCTCAAAGAAGCACAGAAGCCCGAGTTAAAAATAACAAGAGTGATTCATCTTGCTTTAGAAGGGTATGTGAAATGTATCAGTGATGGTTTTCAATTTAAATTAAGTCAAAGATAAGCAATTTGTTGCAGCCACAGTATCTCAGATCAGTATTTCCTTCAGTCAGTGTCTTCCAGTTTGTCTCACTAATGGCTCTGGATTAACCAGACATATTTTGAACTTTGGTTTTTTAAAGCAACTGTGTGTGGTTTTGATATTATTTTACATACTATGTTTTATGAATTCTTGCTGTAGATACTGGTTTTACTAAGTAAAATGTTACTACTTTTACCACAAATAACAGCTTTCTTTGGAATATTGCCAGTAAATAAACATGCCCCTTAGTAGTTGCTGCACACTCCATCTGCAAAGGGATTATATATCATTACACTTGCAATAATAGAGGAATCATATTCAGACCTGCAGCAGTGTGTTCCGTGGCTGCCCCTAATGACTCTTAATTGCAAACAGCTTGTAGTGCTGTATCTCATTTTAAAGTCCTTGTAAGTGAAATCTTATTTTTAAATGTTGATGTGATAAGCACACAAACCCAGACTATCCATACAAATTATGTTTTCTTTTAAAAGTTGAAAATGTTATGCTGAAAATTAGAGTTTGAGAACATGACTAGTATTTCTTAAAAGCAGCAAGAAAAGAAACTGAAATAGGTGAGAATTAGAGACCTGATGTAGGGTCTTGGATCATTAGGAAAGTGGTGGTGCAAGCTAGGGAATTTATAGTTAATGCAAGTTAATGTATGGGAGAGGAAACAGCATATGGCTAATTATAGGACTACATCTGTAGTAGTATGAACTTGGTTGAATGTTGGAGTACAGTCTGGTCTTGTCATCAAATTGCAAATTACTGTGTAGCATAATTGATGCAAAGAAAATTGTATTTCTAAATTTTAGGCTAATTGTTCTTCTGCGAGGGATTCTTGTGGAGTTCTTGAACTTTTCTAGGACATGTGAGCAGCAATAAGAACACTGTTAATCACTGATCTCTGATCACTCCATGTATTTAAACAAAGGCCACTAAAAGAGAGCACAACTCAGTGTTTCAGAAGATTATTAAGGTAGATTATTAGATGTACCATGGTAAAAATGCATGTAGATCATCTGGCTGGCTTTAAAAATTATTTGTAGAAACCAAGTTGATCTAAAATTTTAATACACTAAATTGTCTCAAATATGCCTTATTTTCTTTTTTTTAATGAATTTAAAGCCTTTTTTCAAAGCAAAGAGTCCTGGAAAATAAAATTTGACAGTATAGGTAAAACATTGACCAAGGAAGGTAGTGAAAACTTTCCTATCATTTCACACTATCTGAAAGCTGTAGGCTCTTCTTGGCACATGTATTTTTTCATCAGTAAAGATTGCAGTATGTTTTTAAATAATAAGTTGTCAATCTGAATGTCCTGGTGAAAGCAATTTAAATTTCCTTGATTACTTAGCTCTGTGTAACTCCTCACTGGTGTGATACTCTCTTAAAATATAGAAAACTTTCTATTCTTTTTGATTAAAAATTATAGGAGCTTGTACCCTTTTAAAAGTATAGTGATTACTTCTCATTCAGAGCTTGATTAACAAGAAATGGGGAAAACAGGAAAGTAGTTCCCATTTATACCATTACAGCCATTAAAATTTGTACAAATGTGTAAAGTTTCATGCAAAGAACTTAATATTGCACTTATATGTGGTGTTTGACAACAGCTAAAAGGCTAAGTAAGGGACTAGACAAACCTGGCATCAGAGTATGGTGATCAAGAAATTCTGAACACAGTGGGAGAGCAGGCTGAGATCTAGAATAGAGTCCTTTTTGCTAAGAATGCTTAGTGCTCAGTCTTTTTTCAACTGATAGTAACTGTTACATGTTTGCACAGAACTGGAAGCATTCTTTTTGCTATCTATCCCTTAGACATACATTGCAATTCTGAACTCTTCTCATACTGCTTTTTGTTTTGGTGTTTTGTGTAGCTCCACCTGGACAATAAAGCTTGATGAATCTGCTCCTTGCTTTTGTTCCAGAGTAGTCCAATTGCATCTTAACTCCTCCTTTTCCAAAGGGGATCTGTTTAGAGGAAAACTGTAACAGCCTCTGGATTTATGAATATTTGCATTTTTATTATACATGATTTATTTTAGCTTAAATTGCTAATTAGACCAATCTTTGTGCAAATCCCTTTTAAATCCTAACACCTTAGAACACATTGGCTTTACTTTGCCCACTATGAAAAATCACCCACTTTATGCAATTTTATTTTCACTTTTCCAGATGTGTAGCAAGGTGAGGATTTGTTTCTGAACAGTACAAGGAACTCTTTTTTGGAAACAGATACCAACATTGTCCTCCAGTTTTTTAATTGCTTGTGCCTTAAAAACTTTGATAAAGCATCTTGTATTTCTTCTTCCACGTGAAGACTCATTTCTGTAGAGTACTGCAGTGTAGAAAAATTAGGAAGTTCAATGTCAGTCTTACATAAAGGAAGGGTGAATATTTGCAGGTCTTGAAATGGTTGTGCTCAAGAGATGCCCATTTAATTCATTAATACCCTCATACCCATACTGTTAGAAGTATAAAGGGGTGTGAATGTGCTCATGGAAAGTGTCTGATTTGGGCAGTATCTTCAGTGTTCAGGATGGAAGGCAAGGGTAAGTAGCTTTCAAGTTCCCACTACATCTCTGACAGTCCTCTTGGTGGTGATGACAAAGTAGTTCTTAAATCTTTCATATATATTTTATGTTCAGATGTTGTCCTCAGCTTCGATCTTGTTTATTTCAACTTCCATGAGTCTGTTTTCTGCTTTTGCTTGTTTGGAATTTGTGTTTGAAAAGTATATTTATACTTTGCTTTCCTAGTGGGCTAACAGGAGAAAGGCTCCTGTATGTTATAAGCTGCAACCTTGTGGTCATCCTCCTGTTGTTGGAATGAAGGGACTGCTTTTGAGTGAGCTGTGCTGCAACCCTCTGGGCTTGGCATGACGTTTTACTACATTTTTCTATTGCAGCAACATCCTGTGAACAGTTTTCTCTGTTATCAATACCATTTTTTCTTGAAACTTGTGTCTCCTTGTGCTCATGCATGGCTGTGTGTGTGCTCTCTCAACGCTTCCCCCTATACCCTGTCCATACTTACCCTGACCTGTTCAATCCTTCTCCAGCAGGAACAAGGTTGCGTGTGTTCTCTGAAAGGGTGGTTGTTCTGTGTTCAGTTTTTGGTATAGAATTGTGCTGCCTTATTGAACAACTCCTCTAATCTTTCATTCCACAAAGAATCCTTATAATATTGAGGAGAACTGCTTCCCAAAGATGTATTATGAAGCATATTTTTTCATAGAGTTTTAATAACAGAAGAAAAAAACTAACTGCAAAACAGTTTTCTTATACTTAATCTTGACTGAACAGGATTACCATCATTATCAATTTTCCTTTGGGCTGTAGAGAGGCTTTTTAAAAAAATATCTGTGGTTTTCAGGTATGACAGAAGCAGGTGACATTTGTAAGTGTAATCATGCACTGAGGTGTGGAAGTTCTGTAGGACCAAAAAAACTTGGTTGGCTGGTTACACCTACCTCTTCTTTTGACAGTATGTATCTTGACCGGGAGGCAAGCTATCTTCTTGAAATCAATTAACATTTCCAACAGAGATGGAGGAATGCCATGTTTATGCACAGAAATATGTTACAGGCAGTGCCATCTGCAGAGTAGAGCTGACTTAGCCGCTGCTCCTACAGGATCAAATTTCCTGTGACTGTTTGTGTGAAAAACTCATCCGAGGGGTGCATACCTTTTTCTTTTCCCCTTAAAGCATCAGCCAATGAAAAATGGTGTTAGAAACATATCCAAGATAGTATCTGATGGAATTGAAGCCTGGGCTCTGAACCTATTCTAATTTTGTAAGTCCTTTCTCCTTCCACTGCCATAAATGTTGCTGTAGTGCTAAGGAATTGAAACTATTTGGGGAGCAAAAGAGAATCAGTAGGAACCTCCCTAGTGATCCTTAGAAAACCTAAAGAGAGGCCAAACAACATCCACCCCATGGGCTCTAGCAGGTTTAAAAAAGAAAAGCGAAGGAGTTGTATTTCTGCTCAGAAATTCTGGGATGCAGTGCTCCCTTCATATTCCTTAAATAACCTAGAGACTGCAAAGCAGATCTCTCAGATGATGTCAGTGTCAGAGAAGCAAATCAGGGGAGCTCAGCCTGTCTGTAGTATTTCTTACTTGCTATTCGCTACAGTTCTCAGTGAAGATTGGCTGCTGTTGCTTTACCAACATCCTCCCAGTTACATGTGGGTACATGGACAGAGCCATGTACAAGTGTTGTGTATTCTCTCACACACATTTTTGTGTAGTTAATGAGTTACAGCAAAGTGGTCTCTTCTGGTCAGTATTAGAAACTGATACTGGCCCATTCCCCCTGTTGCCTCTTAGCACACTGTTATGCTGGTTCTTTCTGTGAATGTAAGGAGAGCTGAACAGTTGTGCCTCAATATAAAATATGAATGGCAATAATTCTGTTGTTTAGCAGGCATGTACAAGGCTTTAACTTCACAGCTGACGTCTTGTGATTATGTTTTCTCAGGTTTCACTTGTCTCTTCATCTGCAGATCATGTTTCAGAACATTCTGAAAATGTATCCTCATGTCTAAGGCATCGTGTGCTTTTTACTGAAGTATATTTGTATGAAGAAAGCAATCTTTTACCACTTCTGAGCTATTAAAAGTGAAAGTGAAAGGCCTGTTTAGTTTTGGTATCTCTATTTCTACAGTAAACAGTAAGTCCCAGAATTTTTCAATGGGAGAATGTGGCTTTTCTGAACATATCTGGCTAGGAATCAAATTATGAGGGCATAGTTTATTCTTGCAAAGAACAACTATGTGAAAAGACAAAAGTAAAGAAAAAAATTAACTCCAGGGGTCTTTTGTCCATGTATTTGTTTGGGGTTTTTTCTCTTGAGTTTTAGAGTAGGGTAGGTTAACAGTTAACATTCTGCAAGGCTACTTTTTTTTTCGAAGAGGTGGTGAGAGTTGACTATCCATCCAGTACTACCTGAATAAAACTGTCTGAGGAAACTAATTCTTTTCTTTTTTTTTCCAATGTGAATTTTGACTGGATTTAGATTAATTAATGTTATTTTTTTATTACTGTATTTCTAGTCACACCCAGACCTTTGGCTATGTGAATTTATATTGTATTGGTTTTTGGTTTTTTTTTTAAATCACACCCAGAGTCATGTTATAATGAAACCAAGTCAGATTTAGCACATTGAAGCACAAATGCGAGTCAACAAACTGCTGTCAGAGCTATTGTTTACTCTCTGTACCACCAGAAGGCTTGCTACTATCTCAGTTTACAAAGGACAGAAGGCAGCCTTCCTCTGATGAAGCTTTGTTTTTGATATCTGCATCTAGTTTAGTCCAAGTACTGCAGTGAAGCTCCAAGCTTACTTGTACAGTTTTAGCTTTTGGATTTTTGCTATAGTCTTAAATGTTTTGTATCCTCCAATCAAATCTGAAGTAACAGTACTGTTACTAAATATGAATGAGAAATTTTACTAATTAAGAGGTTTGAAACCTTTACTCCATAAAGAATCCTAAAGCTGTCCCAATTGTTACTTTGTCTTTGACTTCTATTCAAATGAATTGTTATAGTGCCTTGGAACTGGGAGAAATATGGCTCTATGAGATCAATATATAACATACATTCTAAATTCATATTTTTCTTATGATCACCTCTCATGTTAAATCTCTGAACTCTTGCTCAGGGATCTGGTCTGAAGCATTCTTCTGGAAGCTTAACATAAGGAAATGAGGCTTTCTCTGCAAGTTATTTAAGGCTTTATTGATCTAAGGTAGTACCTTTAATTATACCAGGGACAGGAAATGCAAAGCTCATAGCAGGGATATTTACAGCTTCATGAAGATGCTCACCAGTGAATATGTATTTTATTCTCTAATGCGCAGGTTAAAGAAGAAGGATGGGCTTCAGAAATTCTGGTCTTGCTGCTAGCTATGCCAGATTGCTTTGTGGGATGTGAGAATTGATGCTGCACAGTTACGTTGGCAATGGAGATGTTCTTACTTCAGTAGCACAGTTGGGAATACTTTATTTGTATTTCTAGCATGGGAATTACAAATACAATCCAATGGATGTGATGACCTTAATGTAGCAATGGAAGTCAAAGAATGGTGATCCAGAGAAGGTAATATCTCTGAGGTTACTAGTTTTGATAAGATTTCTGAAGTATACCTTACAATGTGCATGCATGTAAGTTTGTGCATGCAAAAATAAAACAGACAGAAGGGCTGCAAAGTTAAGTAACTTGGGTGGAATTAATCTCACCCACTGTTTCAGTGCTTAGGTCTTGCATAATCAATCTCCCAAGTTTATATAAGTTGAGGGAGTCCAACATCCGAAAAGCAATTCTTACCATCTGGAAGTTATTAAAATCAGTAACCTTCTGGCCAATTCTTGTCTCCTTCCCCTGCTTTCACAGGCCTTGACAATGCACTTTGAATATTGAACTCAGAGCTGGCTAAAGCTAAATGAGATAGACTCTGCTTTAGGAAATACTTGGAGTTTTGTGTAGATTAATTGAGTCTTTTTAAACACAGAACATAATTGTTCTCAGTCTAAATTTAGCTTTGGAGGTGGCTGTTGCTGTTTTAGTCCTGGAGAAGGCCTTCAGTTTCCTTTGCAAGTACCAGTATTTCTAATGAAAGGATGTTACCTTTTCCTCTCAAATATTGCATTCCTTATATACACTGTGATAAACTTCTTTTTTTCCCATAGTTTTCTAGACTTCTCAAATACAAAATTCATCATATAACACCATATGGATACCCACGCAGTTGTCACACAGCTGTCAGCTCCTCGTATTTGCGATGGCATAGCGAGTAACCTGTTGCCTCATCCCCCCTGCATACCAGAACACTGTGCAATGACACTCATCTGTGGTTTCAGTGGGTTTGCAGCTATTTCTGAATTTGCAGCATTCCTCTGCTTTCAGTTAAATTGGGCTCCACTAAAATTTCAGATCTTCACAGATTAATTTATTTGTTATGCTGGTTTTAATATTAACTTCTGAGTCCAGGTGCCTTATCCCCAGTTCTCTGTTCCAACCTGTTTGCAAATTGCATTTGTCTGCCTTCTTTTCCCAGTCTCTTTAGCCTGTGCATTCACTGGCCCTTAGCTCTTCATTCTGCACTTTTTTATCCCCTCTCCCCATATAGCATTTCCAGTGACAATAAAGTTGGTGAGATCAAGACACTTTTCCCTCCCCTTTTTCCACAAATTATTTGTTTGTCACATTTGGACAAACATTCACAGTGAACCTAAATACTTCATGGTATCTTTTTTTCTCCCTGGCTCAAAAGCACATGTGTGTGTGCAAGATGTAAAAGTGAGATGTGTTAGATAGTCTTATTGGTAGGGGCAATTTTTGTTAGAAGAGCTTTTTTAAGTCTTCATGGAATAGACTTTTTTCTATTAAATGAAATAGAATATATACTGATATAGCCACAAGTCTATGGATGCTGCAGAAACTGCCTGAAGTAAGTCCACAAGCTCTTTCTCAATTTAGCTCCAAACCTGGAATTTCATATATAGAAATGCTATTTTTTTTAAGACTTCACTGCCATTTCTTCTTCATCTGTTAGTAGTAACAGAAGTCTTCCTTAGGTGCAGATTCCTTTATTTTCTTATGAACATTCTGCTTCTCAAGTTAGCTAAATTGCTATACAATTTGTGCAGAGGCAGCCTTCCTGTTCCTCCAACCTCTGCAACAGTGATCAGGAAAGCTCATACATGTTTCAGGTATGAATCTTACCTGCTGTCTTTTTTTAGAGCAGTTTGAATTTTAATCCTTAATGCTATTCTATAAAGAAGATAAAATCTCTGAGGAATGCAGTTTTAAATGCTTGGCAGAGCAAAATGGCAGTTTTCTTAAGAGGTAAGATATTCTCTCTTATTATCCAGAGAATACACTGTCTGTATAATCCCAGACAAAAAAAAAGCCTTTCTTTCTCTGCAAACTTGAATGTAGAAACTGAGAAGAAGTGAAGGTGTCTACTGAAATAAATAACAATATACAGATTGCAAAAATCTTTTTAAAAAGTAGCTAAATTGGCAGGGAAGTAGGAAAGGAGCATTGATTTAGTATTCTGCAGGGCATCCATCAGACTAGTGGAGAAAGTGAGGAAAACTGCTTGATAAAACATCAGGAAAAATGACCTTGCTGTATTATAATGCTAAAACAATAAAAAATTGGAGGAAAACAGTACCAACTTGCATCCATACAGCTCTCTCAGTTACAAGATTGCTCTAGAATTTGCTTTATTAAGAGCATAATGTCAGCAGAAATATTTCTTGAGGGGGAAGAAACCTGCAGAGCAAAGAGGTACCTTTTTGTAAATGTCACAAAATCATTAGGGGATGGGGGAGGGAATTATTTTCTCTCCATTATACTGTTGTCTAATGGGAGTAGTAGCCAAAAAACTGAGGCTTGAAAATACAAGTGGCATTTCCTGTTCAAATTTTTCATCCCTTCCCTGGAAAACAACAGAAAAATATTCTCATTAAAAATCTGAAAACAGTGAAGGCAGTGTTTGTAACCCTTAGTGCTATTTGAGGAGAAAGAAGACACTGTATGATGGAGAGGACATGGAATGGCAGATTCTTAGGGTTAATGTAGACATCTAGGAGATGTTCCACAGCCAAACCTATCAATGAGCTGAGACCAGAATACCAAAGATGTTGGTTTCACTTGGTTACAGCTTTTACATACTAAATTGCATGGACAAGACAGTATTATACTATTTTGCATGCCCAAAATGTGGAGAGAAGTTTTCAGTTAAAAGTTTTTTTATTAATTGAAAATACTAAACATGAAAGTTTCTGTTTTTGGAATTCTAGACAAGAAGACCATTGTAGCTTAGGCTTTTTCTCAGATGCAGAAAGCTTATCAATACTAGCACATACTGTCTTTCAAATTAATGTGTTCACCCTAAAAATAACCCATGACTCTTGCTTCTGCTCCAGAACAGATCTTGAGCAAACCTTATCCTAGTCCTGCAGCATGAAAATGGCAATAGTTGCTGCTGCTATTTTTCTTTTTCCTTTCCTTCAGCACTGAAATAGACAATTTCTCTTTCTAAGGTGATGGTAAACTAAGCAAACTAAGTTTGAGAAATCCTATTTTAGCTTGCACTATAAAACAAAAATGTAGTTGGTATTTAAAAATTGTTAACATGGAATTAATACTGGAGGGTTTTGGTGGATGAACACAAACATGTCAGGAAAGAAAGAGGAGTGAAGTTTCCCTTGTGTAAAGGACTGTCTCATATATATGGAAGCATTTTTGTGGATAGATGACAGTATGGCTGAGAGCCTGTGGTTCAGAATAAGAGGTGAGACCAGAAACTGTGGCATTGTATTGAGACTATTGCAGACCACCTGATGAAGGTGAAGAAACGGGCAAAGACTTCTTTAAACAGCTGATCAAGTTTTTGAATGACAGACCCTGATTTTCACAGAGAACTTGAACTTCCCTGGCATCTGCTGGACGGGCAATGTGATGGGATGTAAGCAGCCCCAGAGATTTCTGGAGGGCGTCGGGAAGAATTTCTTGATCCAAGTGCTGGAAGGACCAGCCACATTATTAGAATAATTGACCACAATAGTTAGAAAAGTTCAAGATCATGAGTACATTGAGGAGAAAATGTTAAGCGACTATAGAGATCGAACAGAGAGTATTCAAGAAACTGGTAGGTGAGGAGGCAGCTCTAAAAGGCAAGGAAAATCTGGCAATCCTTTAAGAACAACATCCTCCAAGCAAAAGAATGGTTCAAACAAGAATATCAAAACAAGTGGGCTTCTCAGGAGACTGACTTGGCTATGCAGATTTCTCGATGGAAGTCCAGTGCTAAAAAGCACTATATAGGAGGTAGTATCACACACAGATAGCAAAGGAGGAATTTAAAAACATTGCTTGGGTGGACCTGAGTGATGATGGGAAACCCAGAGCTCAGCTGGAGTTGATACGTGCAAGGGCACCAAGAAGGGCTTCTAATGCTACTTTTGTAGTGAAAGGCTGAATGAGGAAAGTATGGACCTGTTGCTGAAAGGGGCAGACAATTTAGTGGCAGCAGAACCAGATAGTTGAGGTGCTCAGTATCTTCTTTGACCTCATGTTCACCAGCAAAGTCTCTCAGACCTCTGTGCTTAGTGAAAGGGTTGAGGGAGAAGATGAGTTACCAGCTGTGGGTGAGGATTGAGTTAGGAGTTACTCAAGAGAGCCCATAAAGTTTAGTGGGACCCAGATGCACAGCATCCAAAGGTACTGAGTCCTTGCAGCAGGACAGCTCTTGATTGTCTTTGAAAGGTTGTGGAGGCTGGAGAAGGTACTTGATAAAAAGAGAAGGGACCTACATTTTTTTTAAATAAAAAGGAACAAACAAAAAAACCCCCACTCCAACAGAATTTTACCTGAGATTGGAAAATTCAAATGTGATTTCTATGCATTTCCTATTTATTCTTAAGCTGAATATGTGCTTTAATTTGATGTTTTTCTTCATGTGCTGGTAGATCTGGAAAGATGACATGACTAAGATGTGAATTTAGGTATGCATATGTGCACCTGTACAAGTGTCTTAACTCCCACTCTTGTCCATGGAAATCTTGTCAAGGAGTAGAGGGAAGTTCAATGCACATTTCTTTGGGGTTGAAAGGTACACTTTGGTTGCCTAAGCCCCTAATGTTGATGGTGATATCTGGGGTCCTCCCTTACCTCTAGCTTATGCTCTAGGAGGTTTACATCTCTACCAATCCCATGAGTGTTGTAGATATCTAGGGAGTCTTAAATGCCGATAGATGCCCATGTTTAGGCTGCTGAATCATGTCTTAAGTGGCTGGTCAACTCAGGGCTCTTCAGCTCTGCTTGTTTTAGTAGAGGCTGAAACGCACAACTCACATGCAGGTGTGTGAATGTAGATGTCTTAATCTGAAGCTGAGTTCCACCTGAACAGTTTCAGCCTCGGGAACCTACTTGACAAGTTTGCCTTTGGTTCACAGCAGGTCTTGTTTTACAAAGTAAAGAAAATGCCTGTCAGACTATTGATAAGAAAAAAAGACAAAAAATTAAAATATGAAAGTACCAGTTAAAAAATAAAAAACTTTCAAAACTAAAGCTTGAAATGAGATAAACTTCAGAAGTTAAGCCAATCATACTGAAACTGCTTTGACTCTCAAATTTGGGATAACATCACTGAAGACTTTGGCACTGAAAAATTAAAAAAAAACCGAAAAGTATTTTCCAATAAATTCTGCCTACTCTTGCATTACGCCAGGGAAAGTACCATTGCATTAGTAATACCAAAAAATAGGAACTACGATATAATTATAAATGCCCTATTGACCTCTGCATTTATGGAGTCAGTGATACCTTGAAGGAAAGCCATAAAGGTGGTACAGGTTGCCTTTCTACATTTTCCACTTTGTTATCACTTGTATTCCAAGTGTCAAGATTGTGCTATAAGAAGTAATTAAATAATGCTGGTATGTGCCCAGTGCAGTATTATGCTATTTATAAATAGCTTTTATTTTCACAATTTCCAGTGTTACCAGACAAAAAAAATAAAATCAAATAGAACTGGAAGAAGACAGAGATTTGTAGCTGAAATTACTATTACTGACATTTCAGTATCAAAAAATTTTGTGGACATTCACTGAATTTGGTTTTTGTTTTACATCCATGGTTTGGATTAAAAAGTACTGTCAAATTGTAAAATTATATGGATTAGTACTACAATAGAATGAAATTAATTATTTTAAATATTGCTATAATTGTACTAGTTGATCATGAAAAGATAGAATAGTTATACTTACAGTATTTAAAAGCTGCTTTTTATTCCAGATCCTTCTCATTACATCATTGTAGAAATTCTTTGGGGATGCATATTTACTTTCTTGCTTGGAGAAATTGTGAATAAATACAAAAAATGCACTCGGAACAATGAAAGTTTCAATGCTAACCATTATCATTGACCTAGTAGGTAGTAGAAAATACTGAATGGGTTCACTTCTTTTCAAGTGTTCTTTTTGGGGTAGTATATGCACCTTAGGGCAGTCCCGTGGTGTAAAGGAGAGCACTCTGGACTCTGAATCCCAAGGTCCTGAGTTCAAGTCTCAGTGGGACCATCCCCAGGCAGTTCAGCCTCCCTGCCATCCCATCCCGTCACATCTCGGATGCTCAGCAGGGTCAGCCCCGGTTAGTACCAGGTGCTGTGACAGTCCCGAGGACTTCCCTGTCACTGTCCAAGCTCACTCGGCCGTGGCAAATGGACCTCAGGACATAAACGGTGGGGCCAGTTCTGGGCATGCTGTGCCTCACCTAAAAAATCCACTGCACAGGCTGGAAGGGCACACCCACGTGGGGAGAGCCCTGCCCAAATCTTTATTCGCGAATTTTGGCCATACACATACATACACACACACCTTAAATTAGTAGACTTTGGGTTTTTGAGGAGTGTAAAGGTGCACTCCTTAGGATTCAGGTGTGCCTCCTAATAACTGCTCAGAGCACAACCAGCTGCAGCAGGTTGCTCCAGATTTTTCCTGGTGGACTTCGAATACCTTGAAGGCTGTTCAGAGGATCTATAGTGACAGGGACATTCAGGATTGGCAGGGAGGTGTCTTCCAGCCTCAGCTGTGCTGTGAGCCTGTGAACTTCCTGCAGTCTGGAGAGCCTCTGCCACCTTTCGGGAGAAGAGCCATCAGTCTCACTCGGTTCTGCCACTGGGGGCTGTGGCACTTCAAAGGGGAGCCCCAGTCTGTGAGTTCATGGGTACAGAGGGGCCACTCATGTAGCTTACACATTCGTCTGATTGTTTGGTGAGAGATGCTTGCTGTTTATGACTCCCTTAAATTACATTTGGTTTAAACCAAGTAAGTAAAAGTGGTGATGCAAACATTTACTTGTAACATCTGAACAGACAACACAGTTGTGTTTCTGAAAACCATAGGTGAAGAAATCAGAGAAAATGATTTCAATCTGCTTGCATTTTTTTAAAAGAAGTCTCCTTCCATCATTTCACACTTACTGGTCTTTTCCTGTAAAACTTGTAGCTCAAGGTTTCAGCCTTTTCTTGTGCTTCTTTCCCCAGTGGAATAGCTGATCTTCCATAACTGTTCCCCTTGAAAATCTTCTACAGGGTCCAGAGTGGTTTAAGCTTTCTCTAGTCCCCCTTGTGTTCTTCCTCAATCAGTGTTGCCATCTTCATTAAAATGGCATATGAAGTATATAAATCTTTTTTCTAGTAGTTTTCTCCTGCTCTTAGATGGTTAGTAAATAACATTCTACTTTCAAGAGATAAAAAATTGATTTGTGGTGATTCATTCTAGGTGCTTCTTCTCAAGTAAACTCTAATACATATGTTTTCAAAAAATTCTAAGCCATTTTCCAGTAAATAAAGGCATTGTGATAACTCAGACATACTATTCTGTCATTATTTACTAAAGGCTCTGTCTCTTCCTAAAGATAAATAGAACTTTTAGACTAGAAAGTAATTTCCTGAAAGGTTGCCTATGTCATATTCCATAGATAAACCAAGTGTGGGGGTTTTAACTGAAAAATAAGAGAGTTGGAATTTTCTCAAGGGAGAAATACAATATTAAAGCAGTGAAGCACCTCTTGAGCAGAATTCTCTGAAGTTTTTTAGGTATAGGAGAAGACACAGTGCTATGGCTTATACTTCTTAATATCAAACTGTTTGAAAAAAGAAATTGAATCCATTATCTTTCTCACCTCTCTTATTCTACAAAGAATATTTTAAGGTACTCCACTAGATTTTGAAAGTAAGTGCCATCAAAATTGCCAGCACTTAACACTGGAAGTCTCAAGGAGATGAGAAGCTGTGCTCTTAGTACTGTGCAGAGGTAGGAGTGTTTTAAAGCAGAATGCAAATGGAGTCAAGACAGTGTGTGGGTGATGGGTTAAGAACCTGATTTACATGCAGATAAAGATGCCCCTCAGAACCTGCACCAAGAGGTAACTCAGCCTAAAGACTGGGCTTAAAGACTTGTAGTGACAAATGTTACATTTATGATACACTGATCAATACTGACTAAAATGTTAACACTTTCTCCTCTTGTTTTGAGGGTAACTTTGAAAAATTAATTGGCTGGGGGCTTTTTTTAGTTTCATTTTAAGCAACTCATCAAAATGCTTTACCATATTGTAGTGGTTTTCTGGGCTCTTATTGCCTCTGCTGATTGCTCACTGTTCTGTGATTTTGCTAGAATCAAGGTTATTGAAAAATCTATTCTAAATGCTTAAATGTTGAAGAACATAATAATGCTTATACAAGTCAAAGTAAAACTGTACTACTTTGTTCTGAAAAGACATCAGCCATAGGAAACGTTTGGCTGAAATTTGTTGATTTTTTAATGTGTGTCTGTTGTGGCAAACCAAATTGTATGAATTATGGATCGATTAGGATCAAATCAGTTTCTTGCTTGCTTCTAAATTATTTTTATAACAAGTATTATTATTCTTATAACATGTAAATATTATCTATGGGTAGCAAATGCAATTGATTTAACTTTTTCTAACAGAAGTTGAGAGTGCATTTATCTTTGGACCTCATAGCCTCATACTTGTAAAGATGGAATGCATGAGACAATCACTGTCATAGCTTAATATGGCACTTAATGTATCAGCATAGAACCCTGATGTGACATACTAGGTACTGCTTGAGCCTGAGTAAAGGCAGCAATATGCTGCTTGTGCATGGGATGTGCTGTCTCTGTTCATATTGGCTGATTTTTTTATAAACACTTGTTTTTTTCAGTTGCTTAAATGATCCGTGCTTGACAAATTCTTGTAATCACTCAGAGTGGGGCAGCAAAATTATAGGTGAATGATGTAACTTTCAGAAGGCCAGAGTCTTATCTATTTTTAAAAAAATTTCTTGTGTCAGATTTTCTGTGATATGTGAAAGAAAAAGGAAAAAAAAAGTAGGGACAAACATTTAAAGAGGGTTTTTTTGTACCATACTATTTTCAAGAGTAGGATGTCTTCTCTTTCTAGGGAAGAATGGTTGTAATTCTAAGATCTTGGTTTATACTGAGCAGCATCTTTGTCCTTTAGTACTCCTATCATTAACATCAAGGATCTTTCTAGAAAACAACAGAGATCCATTATTTTGCTGTTCTGGAAATCACTTGTGTCTTGTGCCTATATAATTACATATAGTAGAAGTGCCATGTCATATAAATTTTGTAGAGCCATTGAAAAGATAGGGGACCTCTACTCTTTAAATGAGATAAAATCAAATGGTTTTGAATTAGGAACTCCTCTAGTGTGATGCTGGTGTCAGGAAATACCAGCTATTACCCTCTTGTGAGAAAACAGTGAGACCTGCTCAGCTCCCGTAGCCTTACCTGCCTCTCGTCTCTGGCTAAGTGGGCAGACAGTAAAGCACATGTTTTCTCTGGAGGCAATTCCCACACATATTTTGAGGTAAAGGAGAGGACTGAGCCGTAGCATGAAGTGATTCCCATCTCCAGGGCTGAAGATACCCTTTTGCCATGAACAGGTATCTCCTTCTTCCTCTCCATCACTGTATTTATGTGTAAAGCAAATAGAACAGACATTTTTGTCTTAGCCTTATGAAAAGGTATTAGCAGGTTTGTACATGAAGAAGGGCCATATTTTGCCCCATTTTAGACACATGTAATCATGTAGTCTGAATAATCATTTTCTGTACATCCTTAAATTTTACACAAACTGTTTTCAGTAATATTCATCTGTTGTTGCATACTTAATTGTAAAACAGTGTTTTTTCCTGTAGTTCTATAACACGGAATGTTTATAATACATGTGTTCAATAATCACATGTAATGCCAAAGCTAAGAGGGATTTGACTTCTGTATATGAAAATTTGCTGCTGCCTCAGAATGTAAAGTGAAATACTGAGGCCAGAACATTTTATTAGAACATGATAATGAGATGCTTAGTAATAAACTTAGCAAAATGAAGCAAACTAGAGTAAGCGAACTCAGATTTTCATACTACATGGTATAAGGTGGTAGTAATAAGTAGTGGAGATCAGAAAAGGTTATTTGAGTTTTTTTTCTTTGACATCCATTGAAGTCTCAAACATTGAATCAGCTAGTAACAGCTTATCTACCTAGATGATATATTTAATTGGATGAGAATATTCCATCCTAGGAGTTGGATACTGGGCTGTTGTCTAAGGAGGGTTTCCACAATCAAGTTGAACATTGTTTTCAGTACTGTCTGGTTTTGTGATATAGTCTTGAAAAAAAAACTTCTTGAAATGCAAAAAGTATATTTTAGTGAATGAAAATTCTATTTTTGAGAGTTCCAATTTGGCCTGGTTTTGAAGAGCAGAAAACCAAATCCACAGAAGGTCTTAGATCTCCAAAATGACTCTTAAGTAAAGGTTTAAGTAACAAAGTCTAACTTTGATTTGAAAAGAGCCTTTCAGATTTCCCCAGGAGTCTGAATTATCACGGCTGAATTCACTCATTGCTCAAAACTCGGCTTTTCTTTGTATCCCCAATTCTGTCCATCTTCTCAAGGCTTAGCACTGCAGTGTTGTCTGTTTGCTTTGCACTAAGTGCCTTTCAAAACTTGCTTGAAACATCAGGTTTGGCCAGCATCTGACCAGAAGCATAGTTTTACCACCTCTGCCATATGTCTGCTGCATTGGTCCATATAAAAAAACACATTCCATGTTTTCCAGTCTTATTCTGCATTAGTTTATCTGAGTGACAATTAAGTAGAATGCCTAATTGCATTGCACAGTCTACATATGCTGCTGATCTGCAACATCATACAGCGTACAGGAGACTGAGTTCCTGCTGCTTTCTTCCCCCAAGGAAGGATATTCTATATACAGCTGACAAATTTGAGACTCTTTTTTTTTCCTTATTTCCTTATTTCTCTGTAAAATTTGGTGGAAACAAGACATCCATTTCAAAATTAGCATGAGTAATGGCAGATAGAGGAACAGGGCACTTCAGATGGATTCTTCCTTTTGAAACTTGTTTCAAGTTATGAAGGGCTCCTGTCTCTTATGTCACCTCATCTAAACTATTTGGTTGGCTTAGACCAAGAATTGAGAAATGTGCACTTGGCTTCAGTTTTTTCTTCTGCCTGATGGAACAGCATTAGCCACATACTAGCACAGTATTTTCATTTCACCTCATGAAGATAAGTACCCACATTCATAATTTGATCAGATTCTGACTGCTTGAAAATCAGAATAACTAAGAAACAGAAGTAATTTTTTCTTCTGAAGATGTAGTTGATGTCTATTACACAGTATTGAAATATGAACTTTTGGCATTTAACTCTGTTGCTTTTCTACTGGGTTTCCTAATTGTGATGTACCTGTTATATGTGGGTATGTATTGCATTTGGCTCAATCCCTGAGGTATTTACCAGATTTTTAATCAATTTTTTTGCATTATGAAATTTCTCTAGATGCTTCTTTTTGTCTTTCTCTGATGCTCAGGAGAAAAAAAAAAGGCAAGAGAAAACACACAGCAGATCTTGCTCATTTCCTTTGCTTTTGTTTTTCAGGAGACACATGAAATTGTGGCTATCAAGAAATTCAAAGACAGTGAAGGTAACCTTTTCTGCTGCATAATCTTTCATGCCAATAATGACATTGTTAATATCTCTAATTAAAATAAGAAGTCTCATTTATCAAGATATGATTCAAAAATTATAGTGATTTATTAGCTCTGTGAATAGTCAAGGCACTTGATCCTTCATACCTGCCTAGGAGCTGCATTTTATACACTAACTGGATAACTGCCTTTCTTTCTTGATGCATCTGTCTTAATATGGCTGAGATTCTGGTGCCATACATGAGAGTAAGATCTACTGTTTGGAGATTGGATGTGACCAGAAAATGTGGAAAACTCCTCTTGTAGTAGTAACTTGCAGTCTTTGGGCTTTATCACCCTTCACCTGTGAGAAAGGGATCTGTTAGGGCAGCTTGAAGTGGTATAAGGAGGAGACAGAGGGAAGTCATTGAGAAGTTCAATCATATACAAAGACAAATCTAGGAGCTTCCAGGGATCCATGGGGGGAGCTGGGTGGTGAGGCAGCAGCTCTGTCGTCACTTCAGGAGGCTCCACACTCATCAGGAAACCTGCTCTTTGTCACCTCACAGCAGACTTTGTGAAGAGCCAACTTCTGCAAGGCTTGCTGTTGCTGGCAAAGTGGGTGGCAGAAAGCAGGACACATGGAAATTATTCCCAGTGCTCAACATACCCATTCCTCACCCATTAACACACCCAAAAAACTACACAGGACAAGGCTATCTCTCTGACCTGCATTTGTGGGGGAACAGTGAATCACTGTATCCTATCATAGGGAAAACTGGCAGCCGAACATGAGAGCAACTGTGTGCCTTGTGTGCTTGGAAGTTAGCCCTGATCCCCAATGCCCTGGCACAAACAGGAGAAGACAAGTATGAGGGAATAAGAGGGGTCAGCCTGGCCTGACGCAACACAGCTGGTGGTTTGCCACGTATGGAAGCTTTAGCTGATAGCTAGGAATGTTGTTTCAAGAAACAACAGTCACTTTATTTCAGCAAACTTTTATTTTCTGTTATTGTTGTAGGATTGATGATGGCCATGGAGGTGTTTTTGGTTACAAGGCCAGTAATTTTCAGTCAGTCAGACACAGCAAAGTCTGATTCTGATTTGCCTCTTGTTTTGCTCAATGCAAGTTGTGCTTTGCAGGTCATATTCTGAGACACTTGAACAGCATATTTGATGAATGTTTTAGCTCTGCTATCCAGAACTCTGTTTTAAATCCCTGTTAAAGGATGCGGGAGATAGTTAGTTGTGGTAACCATCTTGACCAAGTCATGAGAGTACTTCAGAACTGCTTTTTGTAACTTGCTGTGGCTATGCAGTGCAGATTGTAGACAATAAATCTCAGTATTAAGCCCTAAACAGGATTATTGTATTAGGCTGTCTACCAAAAAATGAAAACAAAAAGCCCAGCATTGCCATTAGGTCTGGCTTTCGAAGAGTATTACATAATATCAGTTTACATGACTGATCACTGCTTTTCAGAGTTGTAGCTAGTTGTTTACAAGTTTCTGGAAATATGACAGAAGTTCTTTTGATGGATTTGATTCAGCCCATTTCACATCTGTCTCGTTAATATGGTAGTTCATTAGAAATTTGAATATACTGTAATTGTTTCTATTGACATTTTTGTTTCACTGAATTTTTGCTGTTCTTTGACATAGGAATGCTAAATGTGCTGGAGTCTGTCTTGCTATAGATGAGATTATGTAAGCAGGCTGATGCAAGTCACCATCAAGCACTCAGTTTTAAAATGAAAAGATTTAGATTGCTCTAAATTATAGATTTTTTAAAATCAAAACATTTGTGATTATAGTATTTGGTTTTTCCCTTCCCTCCTGCTACACTTCAATTTTTTTTTTCCCCCTCTCTCTTCTGTTGATGATTATTGTGTTTGCATGATCTGTGTTATTCTCTCTCCCCTACAAACGTGTTTTTGCCTTTTCCCCTGGAAAAAACAAGTTCTCTTCCTTATTTTTAATTCCTTTGCCTCTGACTGTCTCTGTGGTACATGAGCTGCAAATGCGATTTAGCTTCGAATTTATGCGAGTGTATCCCATTTAATATCTTTCTGTTGTGGATAACAGTTCTAAGAGAACAAGAACCCTGTTTCTATGTGTGCATGAGCAAATTTACTGAATTAATGGATTTCACTTTACTAAATGAAAAATAAAACCTAATGTATTTACTTTGCATTTCATTAGTAGTATCCTTTAGAACCCAGTTAGTTCAGGGCCCCTTAATGATAAGCAGTATATGAAGCATTAATAAAACTGCTTTCTCTTGAACACCTTTCAGACAATTAAATTGTCAAATCAGTTAAATTAAATTGTCAAAACAGTTAAATCTCTGGAATCCTCTGAATTAGATTCAAGGCCTCATTGCACCAGTACTTTCTCTGCTGCCTTCTGTGTCTGCTACACTGGTCTGGCATTGCTGAATTTCCTTTGAAAGCTTTGTGGGGAACTTACAGGACTTCCAAATCTGTGCTTCAGTCTTAAAATTTGTTTTGTTTCAATAAGCTCATTCTGTCACTTTTACTTTGCACTCTAGAAAATGAAGAAGTCAAAGAAACCACTCTACGAGAGCTTAAAATGCTTCGCACTTTGAAACAGGAGAACATAGTGGAGCTGAAGGAAGCCTTCAGAAGAAGAGGAAAATTATACTTAGTTTTTGAATATGTGGAAAAAGTGAGTTGAGTTTGTAGTATCCTTGCCACAGTTAAATCATCAGCTTACTGAAAATGTCTTTAAAACTGCTTTTACTTTTAAAAATTAAGCTATTGTAATCTATAAAGAGAAACATCAGTAACTTTAATACAATCTCAGTTGTGATTAGACATTTGTTGTGAGAAAGTGACACTGATGACTTTACTACTGTTTTTACTTCATGTGTTGGTATTTTTTTAAAAAATTCTTCCATTTATGAACACTGACGTGTACAAATTATGTAGACTGGAATACGTATGATTTGAAGAAAAGATGCCATCTGAACTCTTTAATCCAGTATAATTGTAAAGCTGGATAACTGTCCTGTGTTATGTTGTGTAATGAATCTTGACACAGTCTTTCAAAACAAGATCATACACTTTTAACCTTGGAATCTCTTTCAACTTTCTACATACTTCCCTGTTAAAAATAGGATTTGTTTGTATATTTCTGTAACAAGTCCGCTATCAATGGTTGCTTAGAGGGATTTGGCAAAGATTGCTGTCATTATCTCCAATCCTGACCTCATTTTGAAACTATTCCAAAATTTCCTTAGTTGGCCTACTACTGCCAAGCATCCTGGTCTGTTTCCAGGGAGAAATAAACTAGAACAGATTGGTCTTTTGTTATTTTTGCAACCTTCGTGGTGGACATAGACCTTCCCTCTGAATTCTAACCACTTAGCATTTCTTCATGACAATAGTTAGATAGTATTCGTATATATGGAGAAAAAAAAAAGGTAAGCTTAAATAATGGTATCTCTGCAGCCTTCATGAGATACTGTTCCCTTGACTGAAATTTTCATTTAATATCGTGCCAGTGTGATGTTGCAGTCTAGCTGAGTGCTAGTCTGCTTCAGTCAATTCTCTCTTGTCTGAAGGTTCTCACTCTAAATGCTGTGTCTCTTTCAGTCAACAATTTATTTTGTTGTATAACTTTATTGCATAATGTGAGGTGACCTGTACTGGCCCACAGTTTGGCAGGAATCAGTTTTGGTTTTCACCAGCAGATCAGCAACTTCTATTGTGTTGGATCTCACTTAGATCTAACCTTCAAATCTTGACTTGTTTCAGCCATGTTCCTTGTAATTGTTCCGGACACATGGAATGTTCTTGATCACACACCAATTTAGCACAAACATTTAATTTTTTGTTATATTTGACTTGCCTGAGCTCTATGTAGTAGTGGGTTGGAAGAGCAGGGTAAGTAAAAGATGTTTGATTTATCTGATAAGAGGTATACTTCGAAAATTGTTAATATTGGTGAAAACACCAGGTTACAATATCTAACATTGTTTGCATCAGAATAAAAGAATTTAACGACAAAGGTAGGCATCACACATAGTCTGTGCCTAATGTCATTTCTTTTCAGTGGAACTTCACAGCCATGAACACTCCTAATTTTCAAATGTTAAAATAGTGTTTCTATCATTTTTTCAAAGACTAGGATGATTTCTGTATGTTTGGATGAGGGGAGAGTAGAAGGAATCAAAGAAAATGTGGTGTAGGAAACTGAATTTTTTGTTTGACTGGTGACAAGCACTTTGTGTCTTTTAGGGAATCTTAGCTTTGTAATGCTGAAATTCAGATTACTTAAATTCACCTTTAGTCTAATCTCCTTTATTCATCATCCCCTTAGTTACTGTCCTCATCTAGGATTATGTCTTTCTGTGTTGATGCTACTATTTTGTTTTGTGTTTGTAATACTAACTTCTTGACTTACTTATCCAGATCCTGACCTTCTGTGTAGACAAGAGTCTAACTAAAATATGGTTCCTTAACAGGAAATTCCTTTTCTCAGACCTTATGTGTATTTCTAAGAAGAGTTACTCTCAAGCACATAAGTTCCAGTATTTACTCATAGATTGCAAAGCTTAGAAAGGTTTTTAAATATCATCAAAGTCTCTGTTTTGTCTTATATTTGTGTTCATTAACACATCTTTCAAGAGAAACATCAATTTTTTTCTATACAGCTAAAGAAAATGTTTGTCAAAGACAAGATAAATTTATTTTTAATGAAAAATCTACAAATGCTCAAATCCATAAGGCAATATAGCCAAAATACTTGTTTCTATTTCAGTTTTCAATAAATAAGACTTTTCTCTCTTCAAGTGTGCTGCTGCTGTCTATTATGAATTCAGTGTACAAACTCCATTGTACTTCTAATTGTGCAAAATAAGAGACATTTGCTAACATAATGGACATCTGAGTGTTATTTTTCAAAGCAGAAATTTACTGGTATAAACAGTAAGTTTATTTTCTTTCGTAGGTATATCCATGGAAGAGTTGACATGGCCAGTTACTGCAGTGCCAATGTCTAGGACCACTATTGCTGATACACAGCTATAGGATACTCTATAGGTTACTAGTTAGGCCCCTGTAAGGCATTTTTATCTCTCTTACTTCATTTGCACTAACAGGCTTGTGTTGTTTTATCCTCATTCATACACAGAAATGGTTTGTGATTAATCATGGCCCTGCAGTGTCAAAGCTGCAGAACTAAAGAATGAAGAAAATAGTTTGTTAAAGCACTGTTGTATATTTACAAAATGCTGTGCTTTGCTAAACTTTTCACACAGCCACACTGACCCAGTGTTTGTGTTGAAGCAATGTTTTGTAACTAAATGACATTTCTGATGTTTTAGGGTAAGTGGTTGTTTGATGACAGTCTTTTAAGGACTTGTGGTACATTTGTGGTTCACTCTTAAGGGATATGAAACAGCTATGAATATGCTTATGATTAAAGTACACTTCTTGAATGTTAAACTACTGATTTTCCAAAGCCAGGCTCTAGGTATGTTGCTTTAGAAGGCTGAATGCATGTTATCTTCCAGCAACTAGAGTAAAGTTAACATCTTTTAAATAATGTGTCTTTTAAATGTTTAGAACATGCTTGAATTGCTAGAAGAAATGCCAAATGGAGTTCCACCAGAAAAAGTGAAAAGCTATATCTACCAGCTAATTAAAGCAATTCACTGGTGCCATAAGAATGATATTGTTCATAGAGGTAAGTGTGTTGTTCTCCACGTGGAAATAAGGCCTGTGTGGGAATTTGCTTTTTACGGGGAAAGATGTTACATCTTGAAGTAATTTGCATTTCACATAAATAGAAGCAATTGCTTTGTATTAACAGAGAAAATATTGTCAATTGGCCTGGGTCTTAAGTCTGCTATGTGACTTCAGACCATTGTAAAACTAAGTTCATCTTCATATAAAATTTGCTGTCCACTGACTTTGGGGAATGACATAAAGATTGTATCATATGCACAGCAAAGTGGAACTGAAGTACAGGCGTAGTCTAAGAAAATGGAAAAAAGGAATTTTTTAAACATTTCATGGTGCTCATTTCACTTTTGAATCTGATAATGGAATACTAAGAGAAAAATAATCTAAAACTTAGAACTTGGTCCCTGATATTTTACTTCTTAAAGGCAGTTCCTTCCAGCTCCCCTAAGCTTCAAACGCTTAGAGTACATATCATGATGTATGATTTTATCTAGTTTTACGTATTTTATCTTGACTTAATAAATTTTATTTTGCTATGTGACTTTGCAAGAGTAACATTTCTAATTAATGTTTCTAATACGTTACAATTCTCCTACAATATGCTTTTTATATTTAAGACTGACCCATCATAAGCAAGAGTCTGAAAATATTTTGTAAAATATAGTTTGAACAATATACCATATGTGTATACAACAATATCCATATAGGAATGAAAGAAAGGGCTCAAAACCAAACCAGACATATTTTTCTAAACAAATTACAGGAGATGATCAAGATGGTCATTATAACTTAAAATACTGAGCACAGCACACAACATTTCGTTGGTTAACTGGGTAATTAAATATCAGTTCTTTCTATTATTTTGCAATATGCAATATTATGCATATTTGGTTTTTGCCCAGGAATATCCGTATGCACGTTTTATCTTCCAATATTTTGTGGGGAAACACTTTAAAAGGCTTCAAAAGACAGAAAATTAATTCTGCCTGTTCACAAACTGAATTGCTGGAAGCTGTTTCAGCAGTTGCTCTTGTAATGCTTCATTTATGATTGCATGAATATCTCTAAATATGTTATAATGAAATAATATTTGTTGACAAAGTTCAAAATTAAAGAGAAGTTAACAGCTTTTTTTTTTTCTCACCCATTCTGATGTTTCAGATATCAAGCCAGAGAATCTCTTAATAAGCCACAATGATGTTCTGAAGTTGTGTGACTTTGGTAAGTTCAATAGCTAGATATGTGCTGCTCACCTTTTTAAAGAAAATCTCTTGCAGTGGAGTTTTGCCTTATTCTGTAAGAGATCTAGAGTATGTATTATTTAAAAGCTTTTTAACAGTAATAATTGATTCCTGCTTCAGGTTTGGGGCTGGTATTTTAATTTGAAAGGTCTCTGGGCTTAATTTGCACACCCTGTATTAATGTGTCAGTAGAAAGATTGCATTTCTCTCTTCCTCTATTAAACAAGGGTTTTGGTACTGCTGTTACTGACACACAGCTGAGAACAGCTCAGATGATAAGCTGATTAGGAGGCTAGCAAATCTGTGGGTTTATCTGGCCTGTGTATTGAAAGAAAAGATAATTCTTTGTTTAGCAAATACACAGGAGACTTACACTATTTTTTGAACCACTGACTTCTGTGGACTGTTAGTGTGTAGTTATAGGTCAACTTTTTTGTTACCTTAAGGAATCAGATGGCCACATATGATTAAAGACAATGACTGGAGGTTAGGTCAGAGCTGTCCATGTTATGTTACCTCTGATGTTTCCTGACATACCAATGCCTGCTTAATATCAGCTTTAAGCCTTTGCAGAGTCATCACCCAAGTACAAAGCAAGCTTTGCCCATGTGAGTAATCCCCAGAAGACAACAGGGAGGAGTGTACACTGTTCCAACACTCTGTATTTTTGTTCTAAATGCTACATAAACACAGAATAAAATATTGTTCCCTCCTAAAAGCTTACAATTTCACTTGGTAAATAAAAGCCATTTCCGTGCTACCCCAAGAGTGAGAATGGTTTGAAAGAGGGCATTTTGAACCTCTGAAACTTTGAAAGAAAAGAAAAACTGCTAATGAAATAGATTGAAATTATGTTGTAGGAACAGGAGAAAAGCATTTATCATTTGTAGTGCTGCTTATTTATTTTTATCCTAAAAGCCCTTTTGCTTAAACATTCAGAAACAATAACTGTTTTAGGAAAAACCTTAGAAGATTTGGTCCATATGAGTTCTTTGACTTCAGAGCCATTTATCCTGCAGTGTAAGGAACTGCACAGTTCTGACAGAACACCAGGATGCCTTCATTGCCTTTGCCTTTTCGGTATCCACAGGCCTCCTATCTGCACTGCTGTGGCTTCCCTGGCACCATTGCCCAAAGCCCTGAGCTGGTGGGACAGGATTTTTACCTCTCTACACTGATGGTCAGGGCCTTGCCCTGCCAAGCAAACCCCACTGAGGTTGTAAGGGCCAAGCCTCTCCAAGGAGTGAAGGTTTGTGTAGGGTACACTTGGCTCCTTCTCCTCTGCTTCACCTTCTACTCCAGCTTTGGGTGGTCAAGGAACCAAATCACTGCCTTGGGCAGAGCTAAACAAGCATCATGTGGGCAGTGCCTGTCCCTGAGCAATGCCCTCTCCAATCTGGGCAAACGTCATCTCAGGCAGGAACAGTCAGTGGGGGCATGAGTGGGTCCTGATGGGAGGGAACAGTTTGCCCCACACGTCCTTCCCTGGCCCTTGTCCTCCCTCCCTCATTTATTTTGGAGTGGGGATATCCCTCCTTGAAAGTAACACCATTAGAGTTGTCATATGCCATCACCCAACAAATCTTTGCATGTGAACTTGTGTCAACATCCTCTGTGCAACAGCATTGCAGGGAAATAAAAAGCTGGACAAATGGTACACTCGTGTTTTGGATGTCTGTTTTGGCACAAGATATGGATGATGTGAGCTCTGCTGGCAGGGATCTTCTGTGTGGTCTGTTGGCTCGCTCACGTGGTGTGCTCCAGCCATGTTCTCTTTCTGCTCTTGGAAAGGACATGCAGCCACAATGTACTCAGTGACCAGCACAGTATCAAGGAAGGCAGATTAAGAGAATTTTTGTTGTTAGTTTTAATTTTCATTAACCTTTCAGATTTATTTGAATTTAAAATTCTGAGCAACTCTTATAATAAGGGATCAGTTTTAATTTTTTAGCATTATTGCTAATTGACATTGTTGCTAGCAGCTTAAGCTATTACTGTAAAACCCATGTCAGAATGGTGTTAGCCACAGATGTTTCCTGAATGTGCACAGATTAGGATGTAAGAATTTACCTTTTAACCTGATTTAACATATGCTGTCTGACTAATTCATATTTTGATACACAGGTACTTGTCACATACAGTGCCACATTCCTCCTGTGATTACAAATGCAAAGAAAAGGACTATGAATCCATTTCCAATAGCCCAGTGTAGAAAAACAGTTTGAATAAAAAGGTTCATAATTTTTAGCAAGATAGTTCTTAATCCTTGTGCCATGTGTTCTGTACATACTGTGCTAGATAAAATTGAGATTGAATGTTGTGCTTGCCCAGACACATGTTGTGTGGGTGTCATCTCTGCCAATAGAAGGGGAAGAAGAAAACACTACAAAGTGCCGATTACAGCAGATGCACCTGACTGTTGGAATCACTTAAGTTTTATGACTAGTATGTTTGCTGTTTCAACTCCAGGCCTTTGAAATTACTTGCTTTAGCAATCTCTTAATCTCTCTATGATGTGTCAGCATAGAAATCATGAAACACAAGACTGGAGAAGACCTCAAGAAATCCTCTAGTTCTTCCACCTACTCAAAGAAAGGATTAAGAATGGCTGTGTCATACCAGAGGGGTGTTTTCTTAGCTTATTCTGAATAATGGAGATTCCCTAGTGTTCCTGGGCATCTATTAAAGTACTTACATGCCATTAACATGAGAATGCTTTATCTTATGTCTAACTGAAATGTGCCCTATTTCTCTGTAAGAAACTGATGATCTCCTCCTTTTTTTCCTTACACCTTTTTCCTTGACATCTCTCCTACCATGTTTTGAGTTGTTTCAAGTTATTTCTTGATATTTCAGATTTTGCTTGTTATTTCTTCTTGCATCATGATGCATTTGCAAATGCTATTGTTTCCGTAGTCACTCTCACCCCAAGCTGCCTTCTGTCTTCATCTTCTAATCTATTCCTTCTCACTGTTTAGAGTTTGATCTAATGTTCTCCCTTGTTTCCTTCTCTTACTTTTATATACCTGATACCTCAGCACAGTTTGAAGGAAGGAATAATAAGCAAACTCCATCATAACAAAAAAGAAAAGTAATTGTTCCCTTGGAAAGGTGTTATGCTTTTCTGAATTGTTAGTTCTGTCCATCATCATTCTGCACAGTGTTGTAGTATCAGAGCAGTATTGAATCTATGAAATGGTTTCTTATATCACCCAGCTATATAGAGAAGACACTGATGCCCATGCTGGTAACTTTGCTTTCTGTCTTGTCACATCAAACCTGTGCTGCTGCCAGCCTCTGAAGCTGGGGGCTGATTTTTCAGGCTACATTATCTCCTGACTGTGGCCAAGTTCAATGGCCTGGCCTGGAGACAGGAGGATGAATCCTTGGCCTGTTCATTCTTCCACTGCACAGGGACTCACATGCTGCCAAGCTCACGGGTTACACTAGCACATGTGGTTATTTCTACCATGTGACACCTTTTCCTCTTTCTTTCCCCTCCCCATTTCAGTCTGGGGCTTCCCACGTTTTGGCTGTCTCATTTCTTCAGTGTAGCTCCTGATTATCTTCTCCCTGTTCTTTAAACACATGAATGTAACATTTTTCACTGCAAGATAATCAGATAGATCATGTAATTTGAAACAGAAACAGGGAGGCTTAAGCACTTCTAAATATAGTAATGTTTCAAAATTTACTCAATCCCCATGTTACAAGTAATAAAAAATACTTTCCAGCTTTTCTCTAGCAGCATCAGTAGTGTTCATTAGACTTCATGGGAAGGGAAATAAATTATTATTATTTTGAAACAGCTCTGAAATATCTGTTCCTCATCATACATGCCTTTTAGTTTATTAACTCTTGAAGTTAAAGATATCTTGCAAAATGTAACAGCTGTAACTTATGTAATTTGCAAATCTATAATTGTTTTCTACAATCACTGGTCTAATAATAATAATCTGCATCCAAATTGTTACTTCAACTTGAAGTAAATGAGTGTTCCACAGGGATGAATGGAATTGGCTTCCTCACACTAAACTGCCAGATACACTTCAGAATACAAAAAGTAATAATGGTAAAAAAAATTAAAATTACAACTTTACGAACATCATTGTGTAGCAAAGGCGATTTTGGCAGCTTCTGCAAAAGAATTAATGATGAAAAATGACTATTGCATTGACCTATCACTTATTGATTCAGAAAATAAAGTTGAGCCTTGTACTTCTGCAATATTTTGGAATTTTATTCTTTCTTCATTGCTTATGCAATAATGGAAAGATTTACAGTGATTTCACTGAAGCGAATTTGGACTGAGTTTTAATGCCATATCCCAATCAAAAAAGCATTTTGAAAATTATGTTTTTCTGCATTTAAGTCCCAAAAGCTTGTCTTAATTTGAGCCCTAGTAAGGAGCCAACACATGTGAAGTCTTGCTGCTGAGATCTGTCTATCCTGTCTGACCTTGTTGTTAATTATTTGTTTTAAAACAGTAAGAATCTTGATACTTTTTGAAAACAGTGCCAACATCTTCTCTAGAGTAATTCTACATGAAGAATCCAGTAACAACATTACTGTGGTGCTCGGCTGATGTTTTGTAAATGTAGGAGAATGAAAACAAAAGTCTAATTTATTCCAACACCTGGATTTTCCAGTATATGTACTCTTCTCTCAGCTTGGTCATAATTTTTATGCTTTAGGACAGTAGTGAAGTTTTGGTAGAATTGCAACTAAATATAAATTTTTAAATTTTTTTGTTTCTTTTGGAGAAAGAATTTAATTTAGACTTGGTTTCTGAATCTGATTCATGAAGAACCTTGTGGATGTGAGGCTAAAACAGGTGGGAAGCCAAAACATGCAGAGTGAGCCAAACGCAGATATAAACAGTTTACTGATCTTTGGTAGATTCCTGCATTTTATAGTTTTGAGGAGATGACCCTTTTCCTTGCCAAGTCAGAGAGGGAATGTCCTTAGATGACCTCTTTGACCAATTTAAAAAATTGAATGCAGTGGGACTGTAGTAATCAGGATCAATGCCCACAAGAGTCTACTCCACATGCATGTGTACTGTTTCTAATGTTAATAATATTCTGCAAACAGCATCTCAGTGAAATTTAGTGGTGATGCTTCAATAGCTTACATGGCATAATGACAGGAAACTTTTATCAATGTTTTGCTTAAGTAAAGTACCAAAAATAATAGCAGCCCCCCCACCCCGACTAGTGAGGAGAGTACACAAATAAGGAAGTCATTAATGCAGACTTGTTTACTTCCACTCTTGTATCCCAAGCTTGTGTTTTAGTAGACAAGCACTTGTTGCAGAGATCATTCTGCACCAAGGCTTGTAAACAATTTGCTTCTGTGTAAATAGATGTGACCTCTTACTGCCAAAATCAGTGGTGCTGTGCATACTGTATTTAAAATGGGATATAATATTTCATGCTGTTTCTCTGACAGGCTTTGCTCGTAATCTCTCTGAAGGAAGCAATGCTAACTACACAGAATATGTGGCTACCAGATGGTATCGCTCACCTGAACTCTTGCTTGGGTAAGTATAGTTTGTAGAACTGCCATGATAAGTCTTGACTGATTCTTCAGTTTGTCAAGCACTTTTTGTAAGCTTCACCTGTGCAGATCTGTGGTTGATTTAAAGGCAAGATTTCAAGAGGCTTTCCAATTTTCATAATTTTGTGTTCATTTCTAGTATGTTGGGATGACCTGTCTTGAGCTGAGCTGTGTTTAACCAATTTAAAGCTGAATTATAAGAGATGTACTGTACTTCCAGTTCAGGCACCTCTACCCCCATTTCCTTCAGAAGAGATTTCCATGGTAGTCCAGTAGCCTGAAATGTTCCATCAGCCTTGTGGTGGACATCACACAGCAGCACTTCTGCAACTTTCACAGTGTGACACTCCTATCCTGGCTATCTTCAGCCTTTGGGGCAAAGCTATATTAGGAAGAAACTGCTCAGAAGGTGACGAGGCACTGAAACAGGTTGCCCACAGAAGCTGTGGATGCCCCACCCCTGGCAGTGTTCAAGATCAAGTCAGACAGGGCTTTGAGCAACCTGGTTGAACAGAAAGTGTCCCTGTCCATGTCAGGGTGTTGGAACGGGATGATCTTCAAAGGTCCCTTCCAACCCAAACCATTCCATGATTCCATGATTTGGTTTTCATTCCTAGGTACACTTTTCCAGCATGGCTGAAGTTATGGCTGAAGAGGATGGTGCTAGCTTTTTAGTAGTCAGGAAGAATTTATTGAAGGAGGCTGTATGAATCATTTTAGTAAAGCACTGAGAAGTTAGCATTGCATTGCCTGGAAAAAGTAGTAGTTACATGACTAGCCTCAGCCAGACGATTCAGTTTTACTCCTTTATTAATCTATACAATGAGTGTTTTACTACCTTGCAAGATAAAACAGATTTTCAAGTAATAAATGAAGAAATTCATGAGACCCAAAAGGGAAAAGGAAAAGAAAAAAAATAATTGGAGATCTACTATATGTGGTTTTGCCATTACTATCATGTTCAACAAGGTATTAATCTAAACTACAGGAATGCTCTCATAGAATACAATGCCAGTGTAAAGTGCATATGTATTTATATGCACATGTCCTTAAAATAAGGAATTGAAAGCCACAAGATGAATGAAAAAAGTACTGGTCACTCCTGAGAATCTTTGAGCACAATGTTTTGTGCTGCTGGGGAACAAGTCTTTGTTGGAAGCTTGTATGAACACTGAACTAGTTATTTTTTGACCAGGTAAGGCATTAAGTAACAATTATTCTGTCAGTCAAGTCATCCCAGTATTCCCAGAGCTGTACTAATCTTAATCAAATTGATAGGCAGTTGAATTCTTATGTGTAGATTAGTATGTTGAAGTTGCCATTAAAAACCTTAATGCTCAATTTTTCATATTTTGGAGAAAACCATTAAGCTTCCAGCAAAGTGCGTGTGTCTGTGCATATATAAGTATTAAAAAAGACTTGAAAAGAAAGCATCAATTGTGGCCTTTTTAGGTACAGAACATTTTGCTCTCTCTCGCTCTCTCTCTCTCTCTCTCTCAGTAATGAGGATTTAGAAGGAAAGACTAATAAGCTTGACAGACATAATATTAGTCTGACCTGCAGTTTTCAAAACTATTTTGTTACCAAATGAAATTTAGCAGGAATAGTGTCTGTTTGTAGTTGTCTAAGACTGTTTGATTAACTTCTAGAGAAAGGGAGAGGATTTGTATATTTAATGCTTCAACTTTGCTGTGTATGTTTTTAATACTAAGTTTTTCTGGCACAAAGTGATGCCTGTTTCTTGGCAGTCCTATTCTGTTTCCCAGGCACTCATATTTCCCATTCCTCCTTTCCTTGCATTTACCAAATCTTTATAAGCATCTAATATTCAAAAATCTTCTTCCGAAGTTTATTAAATATATACATTTTAACAAATACAGTTTTACTTTTTCAATTTTTAAAATGTGTCCCAGAGAGGTTTCTGTTTAGCAATAACGTTCAAGACTTAAATTTCAAGAGAGGAAAGAAATTGCTGCCTAATTATTCACGGAACATCTAAAATCTACTCACTTTGGAGAGCCTCAGGTAACTAACTGCTGCTGGAGTACTCTACCCTCTGATGACAAAATATTGCTAAAAGCCAGCAGATTTTAAAGCATACTAAATTACTAGATGAAAACATGTTCTGGAGAATCTAATATGTGCAGGCATAGGCTGTAGTACTTCTGGTTTATGTTCTGTCTGTGCTATAGGAGTTATTTCATTTATCCAGCCATATCCCTTGTGCATTTGTTTTGGCTGTGGCTGATCCTGACAGCCAGCAGGAGTCTTGAGCATGCCTGTTCAAACCAGGACTGAAGTTCACACTGCCTTAAGAAATGGTGTTTTCTGTTTTGTTTCTGTGTGACTACAGAGTAAATAGTGAAAAGTTCTTAGCTGTGATTCAGCTTCTTTTATTCTTGCGAGCAAGGAAGGGTAATGGTCCATGCCTCAAAGGAGTTTTAGCCCATTTCTCCATTGTAACCCCAGCTTCTACTCCAGTACCCCAGCCTACAGCAGCCTTTTCCCCATTTCACATTTCAGTGGAAAAAACTGCATATTAAGGGCGTTGTAAATAAAAATGAGCGTGTTTTTCTATCATAATAAAATGGTAGGATTCTTACCTGCACTCTCAGAAACTGTTTTGCTCACAGAGCCTCACTTTGCCAATACAAGCACAGAGCATCTTTAAAGCAGATCCTTGGCTTTGGCACTTCCTTGGCACTGTGACCTAGTGGGTGGGTTGGACCAGCAGCATCCCAGAAAGGTCAGCCACTGAGTCAGCAAACCCACAGGTAGTCCCTATGTAAGATTAGTAAGCAAAGTATGAACCCACAGAGCCACTGAAGTAGTAGTAGCACTTCAGGAACTGTGGTGTGCTCTGCTTTGCCAGTGGTGGTTCCTTGTCAGCAGTCGATTCCAGTGGGGCAAATGTTGATTTTGGGATGGTTGTTTGTTGAGACAACTACATTGTCTCAGGGCAGACTTGAAATTTTAGTGTCCTGCTTTGGCTTTCCTAGCTACTGTAGAGTCCTGCACTAGTCATCTCTGTGGGCCTGTAGTTTCACTTGGGCTGTTGTCCAGCTAGGATTGCTTTCTCACCTTCACATAACCAAATCAAGGCTCTACAAGTTCCTCTGGCCAAGTGCCTACCCCACGAGCTCAGTAAATAATAATGAGTCATCAATGGGAAAAAGTTATCTGTTTTTCCTTTAGTTTGAGCGTGTTCTTTCTCTAAACGTCTTTAATCATCAGTTTAGGAAGTGAAGGAGTGAAGAGGACAGATTTCCAATAGGATTTATCACCTGCACCTCCTGGTGCAATCTCATTCCAGAAATAGGCAAGCCAGCTGCAACTTAAATCTCTTGGAACAGGGGTTGAGTTACTGGATTACAAGCTTCAAAAAGAAGAGACTCAGTGAAATATGTTTTCAGTTCAGTCTTTGTTCCAGTCTTACTATATTTTTGCTTTTTCTTTGACATGAAAAGAATTCTCCAGTCATTCTATTCAAAACCCAAGCATCCAAAAGAGATTTTTGGAATAATTTGCATGTTTATTAAATTTTTTTACAATTCAACAACACTCGGGTGTACAGAAAAGTTTTCCCCATAACCCCACCCATGGCTTTGCTCCAAAACAGGAATTATGTACTTTATGATCCTTTCAATGCTTCCTCATTTGTGGGGGTTTTTTTCAGGAATAGCTTTCAGGGGCATTCTGTTTTCTCTCTAATTAAAATTTCACTGTATAAATGCTGAAGCAAAGATTTCTTATCATTTCTGTTCTCCCAGTGGCCAGACCCAGTATGTGTATCCACCAATTAAGCACAATGGGAACAGAGATTTAATGCAGGAACAGAGCACAGGAATTAGCCCTGGAGAGAAGGGAAGTTGGTAGTAGTTTAACTGGGAGTGGTAATTGCTTCACAATCAAAAAGATTATTCTTGTGTAAGATTTTTCACAAAGAGTCAGATCCCTGGTGGAACTTGAAAATTCCTCTCCTGTCTTTTCAAGCAGCAATAGAGACATCAGGAAATCCAGGGGAGAAACAAAGTGCTTGCTATTTGAGGTAGTTTCTTCAATATCAGACTTTATTCTTCTGTGTTGTGAGAAAGTGGGCCTTGGGAAATATGGCCAATAAATTGAAACAGCTCAGTAAGAATACAGTGCCAGTGGGTGAAAAGCATTGTGTGTTCACTTTCCAGAGCCCCTTACGGAAAGGCTGTGGATATGTGGTCTGTGGGCTGTATCCTGGGAGAGCTGAGTGATGGGCAGCCCTTGTTCCCTGGCGAGAGTGAGATTGACCAGCTCTTTACCATTCAGAAGGTGCTGGGCCCGCTGCCAGCTGAGCAGATGAAGCTCTTCTATAGCAACCCACGCTTCCATGGCTTGCGGGTAAGGGAGAGCTTTCTTCTTTTTTCTGACTTTTTTCTTTACTTGTGTAGTATTTGCAGTATTGTTGTTGCTGCTGGGAAGGTTCTTTTCATTTACATTGTGCATTATCTATTGCATGTATTTCTGTGTAAGTATAGGATGTATAGATTGTAAGGTGTTCATAAGTCAGAGTAAAATTCTGATTATGGTAGTATTGAGTTTTATAAATGTGTTTGTTTTCCTGTTAAAAGTTGATTAAAGATTTTCTTTCCTTTCTTTCATATTTTTGGCATGAAATTTGCCTCTTAAATCCAGTGCAGCATTACTCTGCCATGTTTATGTGGTGAAGTTTAGCAGCAAAGCTCTGTCAGGTCAGGTTGTGGAAAGCTCATGACTGCTGTCTTCAAGCTACTGTGTTGGAAAAATCTGAGCTATAGATGCTGCTATCATGGCAGAAGAGCTTTTTCCCTTTGATTTGTATTCCTGGGGAACTGATGTAAGCCACATGAGTAAAAAAGCTCTTCCTACTGACAGCATTTTCCTTTATTGTTTGCATTATAATGGAGAGACAGTGAGTCACTAGTGTGAAGAATTTACCTGGATGTGCAATATGGCAAAATATCAGAATCAGTAAATAAGTAACAGCTTTGTTATTTTTAACAATACCTGTTCACTGACTATACTCGTGTTTCCTTCTAATTCAGTTTTGATTGTCATTTTTTATTAGTGAATTTTGCTTGGAAAGGTGAGTTTATGATCTTGGTAAATGTTCTGAAGTCATTAGTGTAAATCATACAAAGAAACATAAAAAGGTTTTAGGAGCCTTGATCTGTGCTAAAAACTTGAGATTTGAGTTTTACTCAAATAGAAAGAATGTGAGAATGTGAAAGGCAAAGAGTCGGGATCTAGTTGGGTTAAAACATGTTAAAATTTGCCATAAATTTGGTGTAGCTGATGATGATGATAAGAAAATAAATCGTTGGCTTAAGGTATAGGTAACTGTTTTAGGTACAAGGACAACTGATTCCAAGGAGGTTTTGTTGAAGTTTGTACACCTTCATCAGTGAAGGGTTTAAAAAAAATGATTAGACAAGCATTTCTTGTAAGGTCCTATTTGTATTTCATCCTGTTTAGAACAGTGGGCTGGATGGGATTTTCTTTTTAAAAAATTTATAACCCCTTATCAGGAAAACAATACTTTAAAAGTTGTAAGGAGAGTAAATTACTGCCTCTTCTACATTATTTTACAGCAGTTTTGGTTGTGCAGTGTGATCTTATTTGAATAAATGCTCTGTAATGTCCTAGACTGAGAATGAAATATCTTTGTTTTGTAGCTTTAAAGTACAGAAATTCAAGAAGACAGCATGGACCCAATGAGATTAGCACAAGGCTGAGAGTTATGAGTCTGTTCTCATCCCAGATCAGTGGTTTATAACTTGGCCTCAGACATGTTGCTGCCTTAGCCCCATCTGTAAAGTCAGGATACAAAGGGTGGTGACAGTGACACAGAGAGTAGTTTTTGAATAGCGAAATAAAATCTGAATAATGGCTTAAACTTCAAAAATACTACAAAATATTGGTTTGGAATATGATATTTGTTAGTTAATTAATGGGAAAAAATTGTCCCATGTGATAAGACAACCTTTAAAGTACATTTTTTCTGAATGTAGCACAGCTTAATAGTGAAAGGTTTTCTGTTGCATAGCAGATAGCAGGTATGCTGTGATCAAGCCAGTTACTATTTACAAGCTGGATCTGGTGCTGGGTATTCACAAGAGAGAAACTAGCCCATGATGTGGAGTTTTTTCTCCATGTACTTAGACTTTGTGAATTTCTACATTACCATAGATGTGAGTACTAGCATATTGTAACACAAGACTAAAAAAAAAAAGCCTAATATAAACACCCCAGCACCACATGCACATGTCTACAGATGCACATTTGCAAACTATCTGTCTTTTCTTCCTGCACACACAAAACCCACAGTTTTTCCTTGCTCCTGAGGTTTAGAGAGTATTTGGTGATTTCAATTCTTTTGAGCAGGAAAACATCCGTGGTATGTTTAAGGCCCAAGGAAATAAAATAATAGGGGATCAGAAAGTAGCAATAGGCTCATGCCTCTATGGAAAATGTGAGTGGCAATGTAGGGCTGTAAATATGGTTCTATAAATAAGTTATATGAAGAATCTGAACAATTACAGAGAATAGCCCCTACTGCTTTGCATGGCTTCAGCACATTTTCATGTTTCCCTGTTCATTCCAGATATAAAATCTTTATGATTGTCATTCTACATGGAGACAAGAACATTTTGCTATTTGGTTCATCTATAAATTGTAGGAAGCATGGAAGCCTTGGTTTACCTATGTTACTGTCTAAGATCAACATAGCAGACTTGGACTTAAAAAGATTCTCAATTATTAGTAAACCACTTCAAAATAAAGTGAAGTATAAAGAAAAATACAGGGACTGTTTGGGAACAAACACATTCAAACACATTCAAAATAATGTTCTTTTATTTTCCTTCAAAGGTAATTTATGAAAAGTAATGCTAGTACAAATAATAGGTGCCTCCCAGCAGTGTGCACTTCTCATGGTGTTCCCAGATCTCACTGCAGCAAGACCACAGCAGTAATCCTGAACCTTAAACCTTTGGAGTTTTGGTGTTTTTTGCTAAAAACATTTTAGAATTGTTTTTTTATCTTTAGTATTTAACTAGAACTGCATTTGCCCTCTCAAAGCTATTTTTAACCTTTTTTCTTTTTAAAATATAGGTTACTCATGTTAGTTCTGAATCTATTTTAAACCTCCTACCTCTTGTTAATCACAATGCTACCAAAAGTCTAAGTTGATTATTTCTCTTTGGGGGAGGTTTCTTGGCTGCCCTAATAATCAGGAATACTTTAATTGGTTGACTGGATGCTTGTCAACACTTATTGTTTCATCACTTATTGTTTCATGTTAGCATTTTATAATGTTTAATAAACCACTGACTTTTTCAGTGCTTATGATTCCCACTAATAACATGCCTTGATTCACTGCATAGTTTCTATTTTTTGAAACACTGTATTTATGTATACCTTGTTTGTATTATCTGTATATTTACCCTATATTTTTTACAGTTTCCAGCAGTCAATCATCCACAGTCTTTAGAGAGAAGATACTTGGGAATTTTAAGTGGTGTATTGCTTGATCTTATGAAGGTAGGAAAACGTCTTTTATTTTATGTCTGTAATATGCAGGAAAAGATGTAAGTGACTTTTTACCTTTGTTTCCTCATATAATACATCTTAAAACTATCTGTGAAGTTCCTTTTGAGATATTTTGACATCAGCATTGCTTGTAATACGGCTTGGTATTTTCTAGGAATCAAGAAAATAGCCCTTGCAAATGCCAGGAGACATAGTGTAAGAAATTTGGTTTAGAATCACAAAACCACCTAAGAGTTAAAGACAATATTGGGCAAATATGAAGTGTGGATATGGTTAATCAACTCTAAATGAATTGTATGGTCCCAAGGCCATCTGCACCAGTTGTCTTGGAAAACAGAGGTCGTCAGCTTTGAGATATACTTGGGTGTTTACTTGCTGTTAGCAGTGTTGTTGTAGCCAAGAGAAATCCAAATTGGCTTTACTGTTTTCATCCACACAAGCAATTCAAATCACTTTCATTTACTCCCCTTGCCTTATGAAGAGAGTCAGCATAAGTTTTATCTTGGTTTCATGGAGTCTGCAAAATTAGATACCTATATGCTTATAATTGCTTGGTTTAGTATTCTACTTTCTCCTCCATTTTCTAATTAATGGGAATTTTTTTTCCTGGAATCATAGTGAGCTATAGCTCAAGCTCTAGTAGCACATATTGCTGAATGGCAATTTCAAGATTAAACTTTAGACCATTGTTACACATACTGGGGCAAGGTTTATATTAATTTTGTCCTAATTTTTATGTTATATCTCAGTGTCATTTAGTTTCTTTTGATTTGATTTAAAAGCCACAAAGTTGTGAAATGAAGTACTTGAATTTTGGGGAAACACAGATTTCCAAATAATTTCATCCTTTTCCTCTTTTCTGTCCATGTTTCTCCCTACAAGATGAGAAAGGTCAGGAATTCTCTAGAAGGGATATTTTATGTTTGACCTACATTACTTAATTCAGGAATTGGAACCTTGTTAAACAATGAGCAGACTACAAGAAGAGAAAAGAAGAGACTTGTGGTTAAGTTGCATGCTATAAATGCTGCACATACTTTGTTGTACACCTGTCTCTGCTGCAGAAAATGGGCACTGACACATGTCCACACTTGTGTTCTTCGTTGTTTGCATTCCCAGGGACCTCAGGTCTGATTGCTAGATTACTGAATAACCCACACTTCAACTTATGCCAGCTAAAGGAGTGAGTTATGAATACATCCATTGAGAGAGCATTTCTGGACTAGATTAATGAAGAGGCATCTATTTGACCTTGTTGCTTTGTTGCTCCAGTCCTCCACTCTGCTTCACAAATCGTGCTGGTTTGCAGCAAGCATTAGGGAGTTGGGAACTGGTTTTGCATGTGATGACTAGGGAAACAAAAAGACATTTCCCTCTTTATATCATCTGTCATTAACTTGTCTCTCTCATTCAGCACCAGACATGCATTTTCTCTGAGCTTCTGTTTGCTACTAGAATAGTTGTAGAACCCCTTCTTTTTACCCTTGATGTCCTTCACTTGCCTTAGCTCCAGCTGGACTTTGGCTTTCTGAAGTGGCCTAACGTTTGTGCTAACACACTGTTTTTAAAGCCTTCCTTTGTATCCTGTCCTTGACTTGTTCTCATACACTCCCATTTTGCATTTTTGTTCATTAAGAAACTCCCTGTTTAGCCAGTCTAAACCTATAAAAAATTTTGATGTCATCTGTATAAATAAGATGCTTTGTTCTTGAGCACTCAATACTGTAAAAATCAAGTGGCTCTCCTGAACACCTTTCTGCTGATGGTGGTTTTTCAGGAGTTTGTGTCTAGTCATTCCTTATAGAAGCTGAAGTTTGCTCCCCTGAAGTCCTGGGTCCTCTCCCTGGGATTTATCTTTCTCCTTCTCCTTTTCCTCCTAGCTGTAATCAATTCGTGGTTAGTACAGCTCAGGGTGTCTTCTCTGACCAGGTTTGTCACCAGTACTTCACTGTTGGTGAACAGCAGCTCAGGTAGACTGTAGTCCTGTCTCTGGCTAATTTGCCCCTCCAGCAGCTGTGCTTGGAAATCGCCACCGATGTAGTCTAGAAACCTCCTGGAACATCTATGCAGGCTGGATGTCTGGATAGCTGAATTCTACCATGGGGATGAGGACCTGTGATCAAGAGACTTTTGCTTGTTTTTGTTCAGAATTGTTCTCTTCATCTTCTTCATGCTCTTCAATGCATGGTTGGTAGCAAACTCCCACCATAACATCCCAATATTACTCTTCTCCCTCTCCATCCTCTTCCTTCTGAAACCAGTTGTACCCATCAGTGACTGTGCCTCAGCCATTAGCCCTGACCCACTATTTCTTGTGATGCCAGGCAGGTGATTCCAACCTTGTGATTCCCTCTGAACTTCCAGTTCTCCTTGCTTGTTGTCCAGGCTGTGTAAGTTACTGTAGAGGCACTGAAAGGAAAATCTCTGGACATCCTCTGTTCTGAGGAGGAATGTAGAAACCACGAGGAAGAAGCCAATCTAGTGATGAGCACCAGAAAAAAAGGGGAAAGAAGAAGTTAATCATTCAGTACACAGTTTGTGGACTTGAGAAAGGAGGATGCTGCAAAGTGTGACCAAACTGCTTAGGAATGTAGTTTGTTACTTGCCTTGTTTCCTGTGCATTTCCCATTTTGAAGTGTAGGGATCCTGCAAAGGGAAAACCAGTTTGTCAAGTGGCTGCACACTGCATTAGTGCATATACAGATATGTGTGATGCACATACATATGTACACATAGAGTTCTTCTCTATTAAACATATATGAACCTTAAAAGATAGCTATTCTTTTTACGTAAGAGCCATTCAAACTTTTAACCTTGCTGACAGTAGTGCATGTTTGTATATTCCAAGGTAAGTTTTGTATCATTCCGTTCCTGCAAGAAACCTTTCAAACTTACCAAAATACCCAAGCTACTGTTCTCAATTTTGTGATTAAGTATTTTCTGCATGTCAAAAAGTGTCTTGTTTAGAATCACATCAGGTCTAACAGAACTATAAAGCAAATGTCATGCTGAATGCACTGTAAACAGTTTAGAGAATTCTTCAAAAATATGAGTGGACTTGAATCCCAGAAGTTAAAACCAGAACTCTTACTTTTGTATATTTTAAAAAATACTAACTTTAAAATAATATTTGTTTTTGTATCAATATGTTCTCATATGCTTCTGTTTATTTGTAAAGCCTGTTTCATTGCAGTAGTTTTTTACTGGTAGAGTTAATATTTTTAATTCAAAACAACAGTATTGTAAGGTATATTCTGAAAGATATGTTTAAAATATATATATATAAAACATGTATAGATATATACATAAAACATATTTTCAAAAATTTTAGCTCTTTTTGTATTTTAAACATTTTAACTATCATTACCTATACGTGTCTCTATATATATCATTGCATGCATATAGCACATATATATGTTTTATAACTGGCAAGGCTAAGGCCTTCCATGCCTTGAGTAGAATATAGGTTCTATAATTTTTCATTTTGTTTCATGTGTAGTTTAATGCACCATGAAATTATTCTAGCAGTTACATCTAATCCCAGAAACTGGAGAGTAAAAAGTTATCCCAATAATATTCTTTATTAAGTTACATTTTTTTGCTGATGCAAATACAGATACTAACATTTCAACTTTGGGATTTGTTTTTCAAAGAACTTACTGAAGTTAGATCCAGCAGATAGATATTTGACAGAGCAATGTTTGAACCATCCTTCGTTTCAAACCCAAAGGCTCTTGGATCGCTGCGGTAGCTCACCCTCCCGCTCAGCCAAGAGAAAACCCTACCACACAGACAGCAACACCCTGTCTAACAGGTAAGTGCACTCCTGTCACTGTGCTCACTGACGTGTGCTCTGCCAGTGACTGAGTTGTTCTCAAGCTTACGTGCAACATCATCTGCAAGAGAAGAAAAGTAGTTGTTTGACAGTTTAGACACAGTGAGATACACCCACTGTTCCATGTTGCCTCACTGAATACAGGCAGTAGACACAGTTTTACTGTATTATAGTTACTCAAGCTGAAATTTTTTCCAAACTTTCTGTGTTGAAGCTATTTCTGCATATGACAAAGAGAAAGAAGTTGGCTTATCGAGCTTAAAAAAAAGTTAGCCTTTTTCTTGAACAACAGTAGGAATTCTGTGGTTTGGAAGATGCCTGAAATTCCAAAGGAATGCTCTTTGGAAAGCTACCATTGCTGTATAGGCACAAATCTGTCCAGGATTTTGATATTTTAAAGTTAAAAATTCACCCAGATTTTTAGCAGCTAAATGTCCTGAAAGTTGAGCGCGTTGATCGTGCTCCAAATGGGAGATGAACAGAATTTTGTCTGCAGTTGCATTTATGGATCAGGTCTAGTCTAATTGATCTCAAAGCTGGATGTGCTTGCTCAGTGACTGCCTTGTTGGACCCACACAGCTTGGGAGAAACCACTCAATTTTAATACCTCAATGAACCAGGTAGACTGGTGGATAAAATACTTCAGTACAAAAAGCCTCACAGTATTCTGATGAAAGCTTTCCTAAAGCCCCTCACCTCTGAAGCATGCAGAATGTTAGTGGCTTTTAATCTTGGCCATGTTTTTCTTTTGCTCTTCCTGTGAGATTCAAAAAATTGGTTCTCATTTTAAGATTTGGGGTGATGACATTTGTAATTTACATTTTTTCAGAGATACACTCCAGAAAGTTTTAGCTGCCCTTACAGTTATTTAGGATAGAAGTTTCACCATTAGACATGTGGCATCAGAAAGAAAAACTTAGATCTGTGGGAACCTTGTTGTCTAAAAGGCTTGCCTAGCTGCATGATTTAAAATACTGGGTTCCTGGTATCTCTAAGCTTTTAAAAAATACACTTCCTGCTAACTAAAAAATATTTTAAACTGGAATTAAAATTGCTGAAGTTTTAGAAACTGTAATAGAATGCATAATTACATCACTGAGTGTGGCTGATACAAAAATCCTAAGAATAAAAATGATGACAGGGATATCCAGTTATAATTATCAAAAGGATCAACACAGGTACAGTGAGCAATCACTTCAACTCTCAATAATACATCTGAATTACATTATTGTAGATTTGCTCTATGAGTTAATTGCTTGCAGCCCACTTAAATCCATCAAGGCAAACAAGGACAGCTGCAGCACTGCTCAGTCATGGCTAGTCTGCAGTGCCAGGGTAAGTCCAGAAGAATAGCAGAAAACATGAGATAATAAATCCTGCTCAAATAAATTCAGGCTGAGTGTTTGGAGAACCATCTCAAATCTCAGTCCTGTAACTCCAAAACCAGAAGAGCTGGAGAGTAGAGGTTAAGCACATCACCAAGTAGCTCTGCACCAAGTCAGTCTGGTTTCAGAGGATTTCAGGTGCAGTTTTGGGGATGAGTTAGTGTGTCAAGAACTGTGATGGTGCCAAGTTCCATAAAAGTTGAGGTTCCTTAGGTAGACCTGGTTTTGGGGTTGGTGTTACAGGACATGCTCTGCTGCAGTGAGTTCAGGCCCACTCCATCTGCATGTCTTTTTCCCCCTCCTTTCCCCTTCCCTCTCCCTCCAGTCAGGAATACATTAGATAGCCTGGAGCATTGATTGTATCAGGGTTTTTTGACAGTGATGGCACACTTTATTGTTCTACCTTTCTTTGATATGTTAGGTGTATTCAAGATTCTTTTTCTATAGATATACAGCTAATTTTCATAATGTGGTGCTTGCCCCAGTGATGTGCACACACAGTACTCACGTACATGCATAAATGTGTAAATATATGTTGGAATTTCTATGATTAGATCTGATATCTTCATATTTTTTGTCAGCAAAATCCATTAACCAAAGCTGAGTTTGTCCATCAGAATATAACCAGAAGGAACAGTATACTAACATTTGCAGATTTTAGTGGATCTTCTGATGCCTCGGTTGGCAGTATTTGATCTTACTGCAGTTAAATTTTGTGGTTTTAAATGGCAACTGAAATGAGTGTACTTTTTTGATGTTATTAATACATGAATATGTAATCTGGTATATTAATTCTTCTTTATGCATTTTAATATAGAAATCAAGCCAGCAAAAGTTCTGCTTTGCAGTCACACCACAGATCAAACAGCAAGGATATGGAGACACTAGGGGCTGGCGGGCCAAGAGAAGAAGGTCTTCCAGCAAATGAAAGCTTTTTAAATGGAAACCTTCCTGGACCTGCACGTAGTCCAATGCATGCAAAAAAACCAAGCAACACACCTGGATCTGGCAACAAGGATATAGCCAATAATAACATGCCACACCTTCTCAGCCCAAAGGACACAAAGGGAAAAACAGAATTTGATTTTAATGTGGACACCAAAAGTTCTGATGGTTCAGGTACAAAGTACCTGAAGTCCAACACCAGATCTCAGCAGAACCGGCACTCGTTCATGGAAACTTCCCAAAGCAAAACTGGGACGCTGCAGCCCGGCGATAAGCACAGCCGGCACAGCTACATCGACACCATCCCACAGTCTTCTAAGAGTCCTTCCTATCGGGCAAAGTCAAAGAGCCATGGAGTTCTGACAGACTCCAAATCCGTGGGCAACCTTTCTGAGGCCAGGGCCCAAGCTGCAGAGCCAAGCACCAACAGGTATTTTCCATCCAGCTGTATGGACCTGAACTCTCCCACCAGTCCGACTGCTCCCCGACACAGCGATAACAGAACTTTGCTCAGTCCGTCTGGGAGGAACAACCGCAGTGAGGGCACCCTGGACACACGAAGACCATCAACAAGACACTCCAAAACAATGGAGGAGTTAAAACTGCCAGATCACATGGATGGAAGCCATTCCCACTCTCTATCTGCTCCACATGAATCTTTTTCCTATGGTCTAGGTTATACCAGTCCTTTTTCTTCACAGCAGCGCCCTCATAGACACTCTATGTATGTGAGCCGGGACAGAGTGAGGTCAAAGGGCTCAGAGGGTGGCTTAAGCGTAGGGCAAGGGATGGCAGCCAGAGCAAACAGCCTGCAACTGTTATCTCCACAGGTGCAGCATAAGTCACTCACAAGATCTGTTGGCTCATCACGAGAAGACTGTACAGAAGATAATAATAGGGTTAGTCCAAAACATGGCCTCTTATGGAGGACTTAACCTTCCTCTTTTTTACTTCGTGTGTGGACAGTGTCCTGCTTTTTCTCTTCTGTTTGTTTACAGTTATTTATTTACTTGGCTTGTTGTAAGGCAAGGGATGTTGGGGTTTTTTCCAGAAGGGCTGAATATTTCAAGGTGCTTTTAGAAAATGGACTATGAACACCATTATCGTAAAGTACTGAAATGTGAGAACAGAAAAAATTGTCTCTGAAGTTAAAATTTTATTAGTAGTTCTTAGTATTTGGTTACATTGTCTGATGTAATTTTTATCGTATCATTTTGTTTAATTAACTTTCTCATTTGTGTTTTTATTTAGCTTTTCTTGTAGATATTTCTGTTATGAATGCTAAGATTAATTTTTGAAGTGAGTGTGTTACTCATTTATGACAGGACATTATCACTGAAATGCCATAATTTACTAGAGGAATATCAAAGCTTGCAATATTTCTTTAGCTTAGCATGATAAATAGCTGGGGTAGTCTAAAGATATTATGTTGTCAAGGCCACTGGTAAGTGACTCCTTACAGTGATTACTATCACTAGATACTTGGTTGTGTTTTTCTGGGAGCGTTATTGGAAGAGTAGAGGAAGGGCAATTTCTGGTGTTGATTTACATTCCTTACACAACACTTCTGAATTATCTGATGTGTCACAGATCAGATGTATAAAGATGACTGCATTTGTCCTCAAATCTTTAAACTCCTATAGTAACAAAGTGGTGCAGAGGCAACTACAAATAAGTGTTTGTTTTCCTGTTCCTGTACCTGTGATAAACAGACTTCTAAGGAGAGAACATTTAGTTCAGATTTGTTGACAAATTGAAGGAAGTCAAAGTACTGCAAATGTTATTTAAGGTCCAAAAATTATGGTTTACTCTGAGAAACTAAAATACTCTGTCTATTTAGTTCATCTGAGAAATATGTGGACCTGACCTAACAGTGGTCTATGAGTACCATAAAAAAGTGTTTGCAGGTAGTGGTTGCCTCTTCAGTCCAGTAGAGAAAAAAAGGCATAATATGTTTTGTCATACTTGCCATGTCTCCATTCAGGATTATGTATATTTACACATCAGAAAATATCATAATAGGGGAAATGCAATGGAATAATAATTAAAAAATAAAAAGGGTTTACATCAGCTTCCTACCTAGAAGGCTTTTCCATCAGCTTCATTTCAAAACCAGTTTTTTATTTTGTGTGCTTATTTTTTCTGTCTCTCTCATTTCAGTCAAGTTAAATGTTACTTATTCAGGATCTTACTGTGGAAGGACAATAATATCAACATTTCAGCTTATGATAGTGAAAGCTCACACTACCTTGTATTCTTCAGTGCATTAGGATCTTTTTCTGCATTATGAAGCAGTTAGTAATTTGAAGTAAATTTTATTTTGCTTCTTATTATTTAGAGGCCAGTTGTTTTTATCAGATCATTCTTTGTGTTTTGAAAATTGGTTGACAAAATTTTATTTTAATTAGAAAAATTGATGTGTATCTTTATGCTTATGATTTTGTTGATTTTCATTTGCTTTGGAAAAGCCTATTTCTTTATAAAAAGCTTGACTTTATCTCTTATTATTATCAATATTTTTTAAATTTAAGCCTTCAGTTAATGCTTTTAAATCTCTTATTTCAACCATCAGAAGCGTGAAAGGAAAATGAGCCTTCTGAAATGGATGCCAACCCTCAAATTCACAAAGCTGTTTTTTGGGGTTTTATACTGCTTTCAGTAACAAATTAAAATTAAATTGCCAATCTTCTTATGCCTCATGAAGGCATTTTCACAAAGAAGTCATTCTTTGGCTCCTTTCTATCCTCCCCTTTTCCCATCCTTCTTCTGCATTCTGCATTAGGAATCAGAAAATTTCACTCCCCTCAGGATTACTGATCCAAAAATTTATTACTAAGAGTTCTCAGAGATTGTTTATTGTTTCCCTTTTTTTTTTCTGATCAGTTCTCCTTGTTTTCTTTCTCTGCTCATATTTTGTGAAGTTTCCTCACATCCATATTCTAGTTTCTCATTGATTTTTCTCTTTAGCTTTATCAAGTCTTTGACAAACAAAAAATGTTTTTCTTTAGGTTTTAAATCTTATAAAAAAAAGAACAAAAAACTTGCATTCAGTATTAGTTTTAGGGCTTTTCGAGTCTCGGGACAACACTTTTGTTTTTAGAGTTCTTTTTATTTTTAAATTAAATGTACACAAAAAGGGTTTAAGAAGAAAATCAAGTAGCAGTTGCTATTACTGCCTCATATTTGAAACTTAACTGCTGACAAAGAAGAGGTATCTAATGCAAGCACTGATTTAAACCAATGCTTCAGCCTCTGGTAAATTTTGGGAGAATCCAACTGTGATTTGAAGCATTGTTTCACCTCCAGTTCTGGTCTTGACATGGCTTCAAGGTTTGTTTTATCTGTGACAGTGAGACCAGATCATCATCAACAAATGCAGATTTTGCAAATCTCACGCATTGAATTGAAATCCCAGTTTTTAATTCTGGTCGGGATTTTTCGTGACTTTGATTTTTAACCTTTGTCCTTCTTGGACATTCTAGATTTCAATTCACATGGCAGTTTTAGTAGTTTCCTGTGGGGTCTTCTCAAGAGCATTAAGTTTTATCTGGTGGTCTGTTCTTCAGGAAAAATTGCAGCATCTAATTCCTTTAAGAGAGGCCATATTTGGTGGCAAATTATGTGCATATGGATGTTTCCAAGGGCTCACTGAAGCTTTTGCTTGAAGTACATCCAGGAAGTACTGTGTTCAGGAAAATAGAATAAATTAGAGGTAAAATAATATTGCTCTTGCTATGCTGTCTAAGTTATTTGCCTATAGATTGCTTAGTTCAGAGACTTCTTCTTATTTTGCATATAGTAGGTTTTGTGACTATTAGTATCTCAAGCTACTGCTGTTTAGCAGCTGATAATAGATCATAGTGCTTTGATATTGCAATTATCACAAATTATATTTATTTCCTGTTTACTTTTTAAAATTTGCCAGTAGCAGAGTGACCAGATTCCATCAGAAATTAATTCGACAAGACCTCCCATAAAAGATTCTTCCAGAGATGCTACAGCTGCATTTCATTCACAGCAAAAATCTGAGGTTTTGAATCAGGCTCAAGTTTTTAAAATTGCAACTTAAAGGCAGCATTTTGTCATTTTGGGAAAAAGCAAGCAAGTGGCATAACCAAGTAATTATTGATTGCATAGTCTGTGATTTGATATTGGCAGTTATTTAGGAAAATTGTATAAAGGAAAATTGTGTGGTGAAGTTTGGAGTTCTGTTGCTTATGTATGTTGGTTAAAAACTCCAAATCAGTTTATAGTCTTTCATTTTAAATAGCTTATTGTTCTTTTATTTAGGGTGGAGCATATCATGATCCACACACAGAAGATGGAGCATCTACTAAGGAAAATAGAATTCTGTATAATGACCCTGTTCCGAGAAGAGTTGGCAGCTTTTACAGAGGTAATGTTATGGTTCATCCTTCAAATTTAATCAAAAATTTTAGTATGGGATGTAAATCAGGTAGTAAACAGAGGATTAACATGAACAACTGCAAGAGTTTATTGGAAAAAGAATTGTTAGTCCACTTTCAGAGACTGAGTTTTCATGCTGAGTTGCATGTGATAACTGTGTTAGTATCATATTATTTATTTGTAAATGACAGCTCAATTTAATTGAAAAGTATATCCACTGCAGTACCTTGTAAAGCAGAATATATTTCATCAGGGCAAGATGAACAAAATAAATTAGTATTGCCAAAGTAAGCAATTAATTAATTTTTTTCATTTGTATTTGAAATTCTTATTATCACTCTCTCTCTAAACACCTGTGTACTTGTAACACATTGGCATGCTCACTGATCTGTGTCTGTGCTACATGGAACTATAATGCTAGTTTTTCACTGCTAAACACCTGTGTCATTTCTTTTGCTCAGACTTAAAGATCAGGGTTTCCTACAAGCAAAAGCACATTTACATAATTCTGGTACAGGGTTGTGTATGTGCAGATATATGTATATATAAGTACACATATGTGTGTGTGTGTGTGTCTACACACACATACAAAAATAGGTACTGTTCTATTATGGCACACAAAAAATGGCAATTTCTGAGCAGCTGCCTCATGGCTAAAGCTGGAAAATCGTTTTGAAAAAGATAATAAGAAGCTAATTATGTCCTGCAAGTGTTAGGAAGCTTGTGGGACTCCCCTGAACCTAAAGAAGTCCCAGTCAGCTGAAATTCGATTATGAGTCACCCAATAACCTTAAGCAGAGTCACAAATCTCCCTCTGATCCTCTTCAGGTTGACCATTTGGCTGATAACCTGATTTAGACACATTAAAATCTGACAGTCCTTGCAAGTGTCCCATTGCAATATTGAAACCTGTGAGCATTATTAAAGCTTGTGCTGTTTTGAGCAATGCTTTTGAGTGTAAGGTTTTGTCACACATGCAACAGAGAATCTTTAAGAATTCTCAGTCCTGTGTTGCTTTTATTAATCCTTATAACACCCCTAAAATTGGACATGGATTATTGTGACGGTCAAAAATTCCTTCTTTTTTATACATAGTGAAACAAAAGTTCCAAAGAAGAATGATTTTCTGTAAGTTATGGGCTAACGAAACTCTAGGTCTGGGGTTTATTCAATTCCTTTTTGTAAACTAGAGGTTTTTTCCTCTTTATCTATCAAACAAATGTATTTTATACAGACTTAAGTTTTGCTTTGGGAAAATGATACTATATTTAAATAATAGCTTGATAATAGTATATTCAAAACCAGTGATAATAATATATACAAGTAACTGTGAAAAAAATTAATTCGTATTTATGTAACATCAAGTCGTGACTTAATGCAAAGGTTATTAGCATGCACTTTTGTCCTATAGCTTGAACAAAAACTTACAGATTGAGTTTTGATAGAAAGTGTAATTAATGCTGCAACTAGTGTCTGATCAACTTTTAGTCCAGTGCAGGTGTTTCTGGTGACACTCATAATTCTAATAAATTTACATTCTGGCTATGTACAATGTGTTTTCTAAACCACAGTATGTCTATTTGAAAAATACATGTCTGATTTTGATACTTTAATTTTTAGTGCATTATCTCTTATTCTTAGTTACATTAAAATCCAAAATATTTTTTTTCAGGATGGGTACTATGTTTTTTAAAGTCTAAAGTGAAGACAAAGTATAAACTATAGTATTTTGTGTCTTTAATAACACTATACTCTTACTCTGTTTCCTGTTTTTAAATATCAATTGCACTTACAGTTCCCTACAAATAGAAGTGTTCCCAAATCTAAGAACAACTTTCCAAGTTCTGATGATGGTCTCATTTTATAACTAATATTACCCTGCAGAGTATCACAAAACAACAGCTTTTTTTTCAATAGTACTAGTGCAACTGTGTCTCCATGCTCTGGTTTCTGTAAGGGGTAGAGAGGAAGCAGCGAGCTGAGAGTTGGGTTTGTGGCAGAGCTCAGTGTCCACTGTTTGCTGTTTCTCTGTCCAGTTCCATCTCCACGCCCAGAGAGTACGTACATAGAGAACAACGTGTCCAACAGAGCCTCTGTGTTACCAGCAGACAGCAGCACAGTGGCAAACCACCCAAAGAGGCAAACCACCTTTGACACTTGGTGAGTTGTTATTTGCACAGATGTGTAGAGAATGGAAGGGAAAACAGGGGTGTGTAACAGGAGGAAAAAAACCCACGTTTTTCTTAAGGTTTGCAATTGTCTGCGTGCTGAGTTGCTTTTTCCAGCTATACTGGCATAGCATGGCATGTTTCTTGTCCCCTTTGGAGCAGCAAGAATTATTTCATTGCACCACAACACGAATGAGTTAGTTTATATTCTTTGTTGAGTCTTTCAGAATTTTTTCCACTATTAATCTTGAGTTAAAGGTCGTACAAAGTGCTTATGTGCATATAGCATGGGTAGCAATCTGGGGATTCCAGAAGCATGAATTGTCATACAAATGGGAAAAAATATCCAAGTGCATGTTTCCATATATATGATAGAACTGTATTAATGAAGAATATTTTCACCCCACAATGGGGACCACTGCTCTTTTTGTTCACGCACCACAGAAGGAAATGAGTACATTCTATGGGAAAATGGACTGAGCAACATCTTAATGGTGTATATTGATTTTAAAAGATTAAAAGCATCACATGGCTCCATTATGTAACATAAAGCACTTAACTATAATTATGCTAATAAAATGACTGCATATGCATAGCTTTGCAGGACTTAAAGGGAAATACCTTACTTTGGTTTCTCTGAGAGCTGTTCAGCTCTAAAGTACTCTTAATCATCTACTTTGTTTAATCACAGTAAAGCACACTGAATAAAAAAAAGCAAATGGAGCTTCAAGGGAGTGGTGGAAGGAATGGACTGTATACATTTGCATGGTTCAACTATGCTTCATTCCACACTCCGAAACACCTCTCTGAAAGTGCGATAAAGTCATGGTATCTAAACTGTTTCAGTGGTCTATTGACTTAATGTGTTTTCACAAGAACAACCTGTGATTTATGTGCTTAAAACAGAACAGGGGGGAGGGGGTGGGGGGAGTCAGGGCATGGTGGCTAGTTTGTGTTTCAGCTTGTATTCAGGTTTTGTACCTCTGTCAGTAATAGAAGATGTTTACTCCAGACCCTTTGTCACCTGCTCTGATTCACTCGAGTCTGCTTCCTGTCCTTCAGTAGCTCCACCTACACCCATTTTGTGGAAGTTAGCTGAGGAAACCGATCCTTTATGTAAAAAGGTGGTACTTATGTTGTGACTTATGTGGCTAAAGAAGGTATTTATTCCTGCTGTTAAACCCTTTTACCTATTTTGTTGTGCTTCTGATCTGGATCTTTCTGTCTTGCATATAACATGAGACAACTGGAATCTTGTTTTGCTTTATATATCATTCACCAATATATTGCCTTGACTGCAAAGAAACATGTAATGTTATTTTAACTCTGAACTGAAATAATAGCATATGTTATTAGAGCTGGTTGGGAATTTTTTTTTACAAAGTATTTTTTTTCTTTACAATGCCCAAACTTTCAAAGGAACAAATATTCTGGAGTCAGCATTATTTTTTGAATGTGGGGAACTTGAAAGCAGGGCCTTTGTTCTTCATTATTTAAATCAGAGGCTTGAACCAAGATCTTAGATCTGACAAGTGAGTGGTCTGAACCAGAAGTTAGAGGTTATTCTGGAGCACATTGTCTGGTTCCCTCAATATATTCTCTTGAAGCTGTTTCATCTTGTTAAAACAGTGAAAGGACCACAGAGGTACTGCATATGGCCTTCTGAGTAAGGCCTTTCATTAACCTTGAGACAGTTAGATTTAAGTCCTTGATCCAATTAATGTACTCAAATATTTTCACAAAGTGGAACAGCTCCTTTGAGAGAAGAACCTACAGAAGAACAAACATTTCTTCTTATGAATTGGGAGGAATAGCAGTACCTGCTAACTCAAGTTACTGCTATTTTGGCATATGCTTCTCTTTTTCTTTGCTTTTCCTTCTCCCTGTTTTCCCAAGGTGTTTCCTGCCCAGCTCTACATGTTAACTCTGTTCAAGTCATCCTGGCAGTGGTCTAATCTTGTTGCAAAATTGTTCTGTGCCATAAATGCAGCTTAATCAGATTCCTGAGTGGTGTAGAGTCTATGTTCCTCTACTTAATTTTCTGTATACAAGTTGTGTAACTGCTTATGAAAATATTGAAAGCTCTAATGGAATGTGATTCTGCTTACATCAATTTTATGATGAAGTAAATATTTGATGTTTGACTGACATACATAACTGGTACATGACAATTCATGTCGAATTATGAATGACATGTATTCCACCTGGACTTGCCACTACTGTAAAATATTGCTTCTCTCATAGTATTGCTCTGTGTTGCCTTTCTTCTGTCAAAGATTCTGTGAATGTTTGCTAGACTGAATTGTCACAGATGTTCCCTTGTCTTTGTGTGCATTTCTTTGCTTTGTCCCCACTGTCCTGCCTTTTAAAATAAAGATGTTATAAACTCGACTTTTGTCATCAGATTTTACTCTTAAATTATTAGATCATTTCTGAACTTTAGACAACTTGATTTGGAAAAAAGCAAATTTTTCATTCTTTTATAAAATCTTTTCTTTGCCCAAGTTCCTGTAAAGGACCTTGAACTTGCTCAATTTTTTTTCTTTTTGATGCAAGAAGATATGTTTATTCTCTTTCACTTGTATGAGCTTTGTCCTGAGCTGGGCAAAATTAGTAGGTACAGGCAAGATGCTTAATTGTGTTCTGCCAGTGTGCCAGAATATTGGCCCGAGTTATATTTACCATTGTCATAGTTCCAAATATATCTTTAGGATAAATTCCAACATGGACTACTCTATCTCACATCATATTGCAAGTGTTTGCACTGATTGCTTGCAAGATATCTGGGGGCTTCTGGAAAGCTGTTTTGTTTAGATCTTTCATGTCCTTACAAATTGAGACATTCTATGACAAGCAGCTTGTCATATTTTCTCTAGCATGTCATACCTTCTTGCAAAAATAACAAAAGGAGGAAATATATATATATAATATTTATTATTATTTTTATATGTGTATAACATATATAAACGTGTAAACTCTCTTGTCATTCAAGAAAAGAGATAAAAAGAACATCCTACTCTTAGGAGAGTCAAAGGTTTAAAACTCCACTCACTCTTAAGTTTCACAAAGCAACACAGTATTTTGTAAACAGAACATGGCTGACTATTATATCACTGTCTCAGTGTCAGTGTAACAATGTAGTCACACTTATGTTCCTGAAACTAGAAGATTGCCAATATCTGAACAAGTTAGTTTAAAGCTTGTTTAGCTATGTCTGCAGTACGTCTGTTTCTGCATTGTAAATATTCCCAGTTCTTTTATGGAATTTGTAAAAAATATCAGGAAATTGCAATTCTGAATGCTACTCTGTATACAAGATAGTAGATCTGGGGTTTATTCCAGTTAATAAATCCTCTTTTCCACATGACAAACAAAATATTGCAACTCCAAAGTTCAGATTTGATCTTTGACTTTAAGCTTTCAGTGCCAGACTTTTAGACCGAGAAGTTCTACTGTGGGCTTCAGCCTGTGGGATTGCCATTCTGACCTTAAATTATATTTTAATTGCTTCATTACTTTCTGACATTTTCTTGCCTTCGCTAAGTGGAACTCTGTAACTGCCCCTTAAGGGTCTTACTTTAAGCAAAACTAAAAGCTAACTTGAAGAACCAGTGTTGGGTCATTTATCTTCCAGAAAAAATTTGGGGTATTTCAGTAGTTCCTTCATCAGACAAAGCCCTTACTTATGTGATTGCATTTGGTTCAGAAAAGGGAGTGTTACTGTGGCAGGCAGAGGGTTTCCAAGCCAGGCCTGACGTCAGAGTTGCTGAAAAACAGCTACAACAAGCATGAAGAATTGCCTCCTAGAAAGAGCTGTCTGCAGTATGCCTCTCGCTAAGCCAGCATGAATGCAACATGCTTCCCATTTATTATTTGTAGTTAATATGAAAGCACATCAGCTTGCTTGCCACGTGCATGTTGGCTACTACACCTCTGTACCTGCATGAAGCTGGATGCCTTTCCTGCTGGGGCAATAAACAGGAGTGATAGTCACAGAATTTCTGTTTATACCTATGCCTTTTCCAAGTGTCTCAGACCAGAATAACTAATGTGTTCTACATTATATGTTCTAAGCATGCAAAAGACACAAAGAAAAAAATAACAGATCACAGGGCATTTTGCCTTTGGTTTCTTCTTGAGAATGAGCTTTCTGAGTCGGGGCTCTTATCTGGGGCTAGTCTTACTCACTAGTAAAACAGACAGCACAGATTTGGGGGTAACTTTGCTTTCAAGAGCTGAAGCTTTATGGAAAATACCAAAATACTTGCAATATGTTGTAAGAGTTTAGTGTTGAGTGATCTACCATACAGATTTTTTTCTGATAATCCTAATTTTTCCTGTACTGTTCACTATCTGAAAATCATCTTTTGGGATGCCTAAAATACACCAGTGTTCCATCATCGATCAAAATGTTCTGCTCTATTTTTACTCAGCACAGAATCCTGGTGTTGAAGCTTCCTGCTATAATGCTATATATGTTCACTCTCTTCACATAATGAGCATGTGTTTTGAAGCAGTTGCTTTTCAAGGTCAATGCTTTTTCAGTCAACTGTACTGCAATATGAGTCACAGGAGTTAATGACATAAACCAGTCTGTATAAAGCCACTGGCTTTTGGGTAAGCAGCAATTGAAAATGAGCAGAGTTCTCAGCCCATTATTTTCCTACTCTGGTCACTGTAGTCATAAAGAGGAAATAATGGTGCAGAATTTCATTTATCTCCTTTCTGCTCAACTGCTGTAGGGAGCAGTTTTCTCATCCAGGTTCATTGGGCCAAAGAAGAGTATCACACTTGAGTGACTATCTACAAGAATGACAAAATTTGTTCCAAGCTGCACTCTGAAGATTAACTTTACCTTTTAAAATAGCACCTCCATTTTGGAATAGAATTTGGAACAGAAAAGCCATAGCAAGACATTTAAAAAATTTAAAGGACAATGTAGAATAACCTCCTGGGGATTTGCTTAATCATCTGACACTGGTTCCTCAGTGGACAACAGTCATTGGGTTGGTAATTTGCACTGGGGCTGTGGTTTGGGATATCTTTGTAGATGTGGATGCACAGTTACTCCTTTGGGAAAAGGCCCAGAAGGTTCTTAGCCCTGTTTATGTGACATTCTGAGTACAAGCAGGATACTGGGAGTGTATAATTTACTCCAAATTTTCTAAAAACTCAAGTAAAAATCATTTAGTAAATTATTCAGTAGGTGTTTTCTCTGTGTTAAGTCAGTCTCAGGAGCTCAGTGAGTCTGTAAAGCTTTAATGTCAGTGCTCTAAGTGACTCATACATGAGTGCCTTACATCTGTTACGCAGCAGTACCAAATACAGGGATGTGACAGCAACAGGAAGCCCTGGGAATCCAGCATATTTTAGAAATGTATTATAAATATAATAATCCTATTAAACTAGGGATTTTTGCCTGTAGTGTTGTAATATTCACATTAAATCTATGTTGTCACACACCTGAATGCGTTTCTTGGATCTAGATGTAAATTCTAACAAATCTAAATTAGGAAAATTTCCACCATACTTCCTACCTGTGAATCTTTGTACTACGACCATTTTCTTAATCAACAGGTGCACTTTATTCAGTATTTAACCACTGCATGCATTTATATTTAGAACCAGATAACATTCTAAGCTTGAGGTTGTTTTGTGTAGAAATTGAGGAACTGATCAAACCAGCTACCAGAGTGACAATAACTTTATTGATAAGGAGGGTGGCTCCAGTGATTTCTACCCCAATTATGTGTTTCACATTTGCTTTGGAAAAAAAAAGTCAGCTTGGCATGTAGTAGCAGCTGAATCACCAGCTGATAGCATAGCATTTAAAGCCAGAATTAGAAGCCAGAGACAACTATAGTAGACAGCTAAGTGTTGCTACATTACAGTTACTCCAAGAAAAGCTGCTCCTGTTTGTCATCCAGAGCCCTTAAAACTGTGGCAGTGAGACAATGGAATAATTTGGTTTTTGTTTGCATGCGACTTAAGAGTGAACAAGGACTGTTAAATCACCCAGTATGATTTTCGGTATGTCAGTTGCTATTAAATGTCACCCGGTCTCTGGGATCCAGGCCCAGGGGCACACCTGGCTAACGTGTGTCTCCCAGAAGAGTATGAGGTCCTGATTTGAAATGTCAAAGGTGGGAAATCCACTAAAGAGTTTGTTCTGGCCGTTAATGAGGCTTATTGTGCAAATTAGTGCCTTATTTCTAATATGAGTTCTCTGACTTTATCATCCACCTACTTGTTACATCTTTGCCCTTGAGGTTAAAGATCTTTCTAGTATTCTGTAATTTCTTCTTAAGTACTTGTGCATAAGCCAAGGAAACTAAATATTTGGGCTGGTTTGGCTGTGTTTTTAAACACACTAAAGAGATGGAAATCTGAGGGTTTAAATATAGGGCATTCTTGCTATCTCTGCAATTATTTCTCTGACACTTTCCTGTAGCATTTTCAATTTTCAAGCTATTTTAAAGGGCACTAGAACTGCATTCAGTTATGTCTCACCAATGTCCTTTGTAAACCCTCTTTTTATCCAGTGTCAGTACTTTAAATACTTGGTTTACTGTGTATACTGAAAGTAACATGTTATTTATCAGCTGTAGTTACTTCAGACATGTAAGTTAAAAGGCGGAAATTCAGTCTTCAGGCAAGTCACGTGTTCCATTTTCGGGTCACCTCCTTTTGCCAGCACTGTCTCACCTGTGCATAACAAAATAACTGAAGTTTTTCAGTTGAAATGGACAACTGTAGATCCCCAGCCTCCCAGATGATAAATTTGGAACCATGTCAGCAAAGTGGTTCTCTCTGGCGAACTTTGCAACTCCTTGTTCTCCAGCAAGCAGAGGAGAAACTGCACCTGTGCTTTTATACATCACCACCATTTGTATGTTCCCTCAGATATGCTTTTCATTTTTCTAAAAGACCTCGTGTGTGGTATTTTGGTTTGAGTATTAAATTCTGTCTTCAAAGAAGACATGCATGCTTTCCTTTTCCCTAAATAACTATTCATTGGTTTAAACTAATCATTTTACCCTAACACTGTGTACCTCCTATCCCATTTAATAAGACTATCTGGTATTTGTATAGTAACCCTGGAACCAATGAATGCTAAAACATTAAGAATCTTTTTACTTTAATCAGTAATCTCCATTCTTTGGCATCAGATCTCAGTATTTCACAGAACTGACAAAATACCAAAATAAAATCTCTCTTACAATACCTTATTTCATATTTAGGAAAAGTCCTGAAAACCTTAACTCAGAACAGCTCAAGGAGAAAGAAAAGCAAGGTTTTTTCAGGGCAATAAAAAAGAAAAAGAAGAAATCTCAAACTGTAAGTATGCAGCATTTCTAATAAAATAAATTATTTATTGGTTTTGAATTATACAATTTTAATATGCTAGATTAGTACAGTACCTTTGTTGTGTTTATGCTCATGTGTGTATCTATTTCTTCTTTTATTTTCTCTTTTCACTGTATGAAAGTCAAAACTCTCCTCCTGTTCAGGGTGGATTTTTCTGCCTTTTCAAGTAATTCTTCACTTACCAGTCCTGTGCATTTTTGTTTTCATTCAGACTTTCTCAGTGCCAGCTTTGATGCAATTTTTAAGCTGATGTTGCAAGAAATTCCTTTGCAGGATCTGGTGATACCAATCCAAGAATATTAAAGGCATTGTTGTGTGTCCTCAGAGCTTGAATAATTCCAGGCACCCATATGGAGGGAGTCGGGCTTTATAACTGAGAATTCTTTCCCATCTTTTTCATAGGAGTGTCTTGGTAACAGCCTCAGTCTTCTTGCTGCATCCCATGATTGGAATAAGGATGATATATCTTTAACTATTCTAATGGATTTTGTTTTGTTGAGGGAATGGATTGTGGCTTTTGTTACTCAGTATGAGTCTTTGGTGTCTCTTCTATATGTTTACATTTTCCTTTACTTTTTAGGAGGTAGAAAACTTTTTTTATCAGACAGCAGTGGCATACAGACACTTCATGAAGTTTTATAATCTCCCTAAGAACTGAAGTGACCTAAACATAATCTCATTCTCAAATGACAGTTCTGGAAACAGAAAATAAAAAATTTTATTGGCATAAAATTGTGATGTTTCTGTAAGTGTAAGGGCAGTTACAGTTTTGAAGATTCTCAGAATGGAGTAAATCGTGCTCACTCCTGGCAAAGGGGAGTATCTAAATGAAAATATCTGCTATCAGTGAGTGAGGTGGTATGACCTGGAGTGTTGCTGGAGGGCTGATCTGTTGAGAGCTGCAGGAGAGGAGGGATTACAAGGTTTTTTTGTGTTTTTTTAAAGTTTCTTTGAACTGGGTGGAAAATATGCATATGTGTATTAACTAGCACTTAAAAAAGCATCTCACTTCCTGCTGGGCAAGATTTAGAGCAATGGCATCCACCTTTCCTTTTGAACTTGTTCATCCTTATACCTTTACGCAGTTCAAATATAATCATGTGTATCACACAGCTGAACAAAGTGACTCGACTATAGCTCTGGGATTATTTGATATCATAGTTTCCAGTGGTGCATTTAAAAAAAATGTTAAATTGGCACTGTTATAGTCTCCTCTGATTCTAGCCATTCAGACATGGTGGCAGGGAACACTAACAGCTCCGCTGATGGATGATGTATCAACTATTTCCAGATTAAACTGTGTAAAGGAAGTGCAGACTGGATTGTGTTTCATCTCAAAATCTGGCACTTTACAAGACACATAAATCAAAAGTACCTTGCTCTGTAGCTACCAAAGCCCTCACTGATTACAAGATAGGACAGATTTGAATCTAATCCTTACTCCTGTTTCTTCCTGCTCTAAAGAAGAGGGGTAGAGAGGAATGAGGAGGGAGAGAGGGATTTCGGATAAGGGAAAACTATGTTTGCTACTTAGAACTGGTATCTCACAGGAAGATTAATAAATTAGTGAAATCAGATAGTGATGCAAGTCTTGCATCCTCAGCTAGAAGTTTGCTGAGATCAACTTGATTTTTTGATCCAACCAGAGACCTCTTTTCATTTCTACTTACAACTGATTAAGAGGACAGTATCTAGCAATAGACTGATGTGTGTACAAGTGTCTGGTTCCAACTGTTCTTTGTTCTTCTCTTAGTTGAAGACATCTACCTAACAAACATTGGGATGTTTTTTCAGCACAAACAACAATTACTCCTTCAGTTCAACACCAAGTTTGACTTCAGTAATAAAAGCTGTTAACAGCACTGTAATAGTAGCTCTTCAACTACATGGATAGTGTTTTTTATGATCTCATAATAAAAGTCTAACAGACAGCTTGTGACTACCTAGGCTTTTTTTCTGAGGGTTATAATTAATATAGTGTCTTAGCAGTAGAAAATATTGGTTATTTACTCAAACACAGACTTTCTGCAGCAAATTACAAACTAAACCCAAGGACTGTCATCGTGCTGGGAAGCACATCATAGCTATGATTTACTTCTGATATCCTTTGGCAAGTCTCATTTTGCTGGTGATTGTTACAGGAGTCATAAGAGATATCTAAAATTGGATTCAAGGCAACTTCTTAGTAACGTCATTCTCAAAATATCTAATGGCCCAGAACTGATCCAGTTCCTGATGCTTCCTCCTGCAGAGTTGTTCCCATGAATCATTCTCTCTAGAGTTCTCCAGATGCAGTACCTCATGGGATAATAATTGTTGCAGACTGTTATAGTAATTCTTTGCAATATTGTTTTTGCAGAGCTGTTCTTAGCCATTCTTCTTTTCATCTTGTTTAAAGTCTTTCAGTGGCATAGTAAAAGTTTTTGAGGATTGCTAGAGTCACAGTTTTTTCTGTCATGTGCCATCAAACAATTTGATATCCATGAGGGTTGTGCACAGTGTCAGTAGGCACTGTCTTCAGAGGAGCCAGAGTTTTGCAGATTTTGGCACATATTTCAAGCTATTGGTCTGAAGAAATTACCTGCTTTGGAAAAAAACTGTTGCAGGTGAGCATTTCTCTTAGCAATGCTTTGATTCTTTTTAATTTACTGACTTCAAAATAAGAATTCTTCTGACCATAAATTTCCTAAACATAAGCTATGCTAATTATTGACTTCCTTTCATTAACTTCGATGGCATCTGGAAGCTGAGACAGCTGTTTGCAACCCTTGCTTTTGGTATCACTCCCACCATTCTGTTTGGTCACATAATAATTCTATTGATTATAAAGTTATAATGACAGGCAGGATAATGCAAGGCACAGCATGTGCCCTGTGCTTGTTTTGCACTTGAGCAGGGGACAAATAGTCCTATTCATAATTCTAATACCTTCTAGTTCTGTTTGTCATTTGTGCATCCATTGATATGCTCTTTGGTTGTGCTACAGAAATTAAAATAAAACAGCCAATGTCCTTGCAGTTATACATGAAGTTGTTAATGGCATATTTGTGATAGAACTGAAAAAATTCATCTTGGAGCCCTGTCTCTTTCTGCAAGTTAAAAATAGAATACTTTCATTTTTTCTAGAGTAACTATCAACTGCTGATTCTGAAACCAATTGCTATTATTGTTACTGTATCTTTGATATTTTCTTTATATAAATATAAGAAATGTCATACTGCTTTAGGTCATTATCACAAGTTCAAATGATTGACAAAGTTAAAGGTTTTAAGCCAAACATCACTAAAGTCAACAAGATCTATCAATTGTTTCCAAAAAGCATTGAACCTCATTTTGCATTCCTAATGAACATGGAACTAAGAAGAGGTGTACTGATCTTTTTTTACATGCTTTCTGTGCATTGAGTTCCTTGAGTTTGTTCCATAGCCTTTTTTGTTCAAACATTATTGTATTTTTTCCAAAGAAAATTATAGGCTTTATAACATGTATTTTCGGAAATTAAAAAAAAAAGGGGGAAAAAAGAAAAGGAAAAGAATTAATATAGTAAGGACAGATCTCTTGAATTTAAATGCTATGCATTTAGTTTTTGTGTCTTATATTGCAGACAGACTCAACCAACGGGGAGAATCCAAGCATCAAGAAATCCCTCTTTCCTATTTTTAATTCAAAGAATAATTTAAAGCATAGTTCTTCTTTGAAAAAGCTTCCTGTAGTCACTCTACCCATGGTATTAATTTTTAAGTACAGTAGCACTGTAAAATGCTCCAGTAAATTTGTTTTACTGACTACAGCAGCATGTGGTTTATTTTCATGGTATCACTTCCTCTTCATGCCAGTTAAGTATCTTGGGCCAGTTCAATAAATTTAAGTAAAATTGGCAGTTTTGTTGAAATAGGTTGTGCCTAAACAAAATTTTTATAGTATTTAATATAGTGAAAATGTAATATACACAGTTCCTGAGAGAATGAGCCCTGGGAGTTAGACTAAAGAAGGAAAATAGTTGTGAAATTGTGTATGTTTAAAAATAAACTGTCTCATTCTGTTTCAATCAGGAAAAAAATTAATCTCATTTGGTTTATAGCCATATCATAAATACATATTTTATACAAACTGCTCCTTTATATATAAATTTAATTAATCGATGGTTTACTGAAAAAGAAATTTTATCTTATGTGTTTGTTGTATTTTTGTTTATCCTGATTGTTCATGATAAAAGACAGCTTGCATTAAAAATAGGTTACATTTTGACTGTCTTTTTTTGCTTAGAATTCTTGAAATTAGATAAAAATCTGCATGTAAGTTTTAAATTATCCTTCTGCAAAAAAGTTTCACCTGGGGCTCTTTCTTAATTTTTGCTTTAGTTTGGGATATTTTTGGAACAGAGGAAAGATGGAAAAAGGAAAAGCTCTTGGTTTTTTGATGGCAAAATCAGTGAAGACATCAGTTTAGAGAGATTTTGGCCTGCTTCACTCAGGAAAAAATTTATAGAACTGATCCATGGTCTTAACTGCAATATGGAATGCTTTTTAAATGAAGATGAGGCTCAACAATTTTTTTTATTTTTGAGGCCTTGTTTAACTGCTCTCTCTTACAGCAAATAACACTAACAGCATGCGAATGCTTTAAGGGCTAAGGGTAGAGCAAATCTGCATGATATCCACAGCCACTTGCTCTTACTGTGGGGAAAATTATTGAAAGGTCACTGCAATTCTGCTGCAGTAATGGCCTTCACTTGTGTTCTGTAATTAACTGTGGGAAATTATTTACAGCTATTCCTAAGAATATAGTAGGAGACCAGTATTCAATATTTTGTTGCAGATGCCTAACACTGATGGTCAGGATCTCTTGGCATTACAGAAAGCCATTCATTCTTCTAATCACCAGAGCAGCAGGCAGAAGGATTGGCATCCTGAGAAGATGACAGAAATCCAGCCTCATGTAAGTGACATTATCAATTTTCTGTATTTTAGTTTCAATGAGGTATCTTGACAGCTTTTTCTCTGATGAATAGGAAAATCTCATTTGACATTATTTCCCAATCTTCTCGTTCCCTGCTCATTGAACACAAAAAGTCATGTGCCTGCAGTCTTGCATAATTTTTTGAAAATCTAGACATGAATGACAATGAAAAGAGAGACTAACTGTCCCTGTGTCAGTCTTTGAGCCCTTTGAAATACTGGTTGTTTTTGTATGAGAGACAGGCAGTGTTTCAGTGCCAGTCTGTGGGTGCAATGCAGTGCTGTGGCAAAGCCCTCAAGTCAGCTCTGTAAGGAACAGTGAATCCTGAGGCTGCTCTGCTGCAAGGCACAGTGTGATGCTTGATGTGGTCACCAGAGCATCGAGACCATGTCATGATGTGGCTGGCACAGACTGCAGCTTAAGCAGGCTACGTTTTTGCAGCACAGCACTGCACTAATGCAACTTTATTTTCTCTAGTCCTAAAACCAGCTTGGGGGACAGGGTTTGTGAGGGAGCTTCAGCACCACACTCTGTTGCTGTCGTACTGAAAACCAGAAAAGAGGATTTTTTGCACCAGCAGTATTTGAAGAAACAAACTGCTCTGTGATCTGTGGAATTTAATGAGGCTTTTTTCATACCACTTTGTGTACTTGGGCTTCCCTGGGCTGTTACTACCCATGTTCAGTAATCCTGTGTCTCTATTTGCCTTCAACCTGCTCACCAGTTAAAGAAGCTGCTTATCTCCCATCTGCCAGCAAAGAAACTATGGCACTGCAGAGTTCTGCCAGACCTTGTTTCACTGCAGATGATTACTCAAGACGCTGTCTAGCCCCTAATTGATGTTCACAAAATGTTTAAGAACTTTATATTTCTGATATTCGTGCCTCATAAAATGTGACCAAGGCTCTAAAGTTTATAGTTAGAGAATTGACAGATGGACAGCTAATGCAATTGTCTATGCCCGTGTTTTCAAAGTTAACAAGGATAAAATAATTGATGGGAGCAATTTTTTTCTAACATAGAAAAAGTTCTACCTTTCCAGGTAGCTACTAGATTGAATCATGATGAGAAGACATTTTCTCAGGTGTGCAGTCATAGCTTGTAATGAAATATACCAAATGAACAGAGGTTAAAAGTGATGAAGTCCTGTGAAGTTTAAGATGCTCAGTTTAGGTTATGACAGTTGTGTTATAAGAAGCCTGATATGATGGAGGGCAGAAGGTCAAGTGCTTTTCTGCGTGTCTTTCAGAGCCAGCCATTAAAATCTCTCCGAAAGCTCCTACACCTCTCCTCGAACCACCCTGTCCCCGCCGAGCCTCGCTTCCAGCCCTTACCCAGCCAGCCAGCCAAAGCCTCTTTTCCTGAAGTGCGAATTCACCCCATGAGTCAGAGCTCCAGCAGCGGCAGCAGCAACGTGCGGCAGGAGGCTCAGCCCAAGCCCAGGCCAACGCTGCAGATCCCAAGCCAGCTGGAGCCCACCTGGCACGTGTCCCCCGTAATGAACAGGAGCGTGAGCGACGGGCCCCCCTACTCGGATCAGCTCCCTGCCAAGAGCGGGCAGAACGGGCACACGTACAGCCGGACAAACCGGGCGCGGATGCCAAACCTGAATGACTTAAAAGAGACAGCCTTGTAATGGCACTCCAGAAAACAGGCCAGTTTGGGTGGAGATCAGCGTAGGAGAGTGGTGGTGGTGGTTCTGGTGATGGTAAGACTGCATTTTCAGCTTTATAAAGGTGTGCAATATGTACGTGTGGAGCTATGCTGTTTGGCACCACGGAGAGAGTCAGGGATTATACGGTAAAACAAGTTGAACTATGAACTACCAGTCGTCAGAAATGTCACTGGGTACCAGGCAGGGTGTGCAGGTCAGGGAGAAAAATGCATTGCCATTTTCTCTCTTTTACATTCCAGCTTAGTGCACATCTCTGCCTGAAAGCTGGGAGACTTCTGGTATGTATTGGCACTTATAAGGGTGAAAACATTCATGTCTAGACCTATGCCCTTACTACATTTTTTGCTGCCTAGTTAAAAAAGTGGGGTTTATGTGATAAAAGTGTATCCCTGTTAAGGGTTTAAAGTTAAATTGTATGTCTTAAATTTGTTTTTTAAACTTCCATATTTGATAGGATTTGTAATATTTATTTATGATGACCTAATATCGTACTGTTATAATCATATCTTTTATGTTATAATGTAAAGTTATTTTGAGCTGTTTGAAACATTGTGAAGCAGTGCAACAGCTACAGTAGTTTCTATAAAAAACTAACAGTAACATTTATATATTGCATCAGGAGTATTTTATTCTATATATAAATATATATATAAATGGAAAATAACTGTCTGTTTTTTAAATATACTCATTTAAAAGAAAAGTATTGTTATGACACTATCTGCCATATTTTTTATACATTTGTGATATAAAGTGCAGTATTATACTTCTAATAAAAGGAAGTTGAATGTGGATATAAACGTGACTATAACAGTATGAATCTTGCTTGGCTATGAGAGCCCAGTATTATAGGCATTATTGGTAACAAAAAAAAGACAACATTCAATTCCAAGCTTTATTATGGGCTATTTTGTTGGAAGTATTGGCTAAATGTAAGAGACTGCAGAACTGTACAGTAATCTAAATGTGGTATGTTCTCCCCTGTGTCCTTAGCTTTCCTAGTAATATTAATGGGATTTCTGCATCTGCATCAAGAGCACAGAGCCCCAGTACCAAATTTTTGCTTCCTCTAAAGAAATGAAGTGCCCCATAACTACAAGCGAAAGCAGGTGCTCTTCCACTTAATAGCAGGGGTGAAAACCAAAGAAACATAGCATGAGTTGCAAGTGAAATGCAAAACTTGGACACTTACGCATAGCATGGCACTGCAGATCATGGTATAAGCTTTTATGCATATGTGTATTTTACATCTTGTTTAGCAATCAATTAATAAGATAAACACTGTATTAAAATTTAAACTGCTCGTGCACTTTTTATTATATTTCAGGATGTATTTAAATCTACAAATCTGATATTTGGATATTGAGGGAGAAGGTTGCCATGCAGCTTAATTTCTCCTTTGGTCTTACTGTCCAAATATTCCCATACCCAGTTCAGTTACCAGTCTCAGCAAAATATTAGATTTTGGGTTCCAATCTCCTGTACAGCATAGTTAAAACTGCCTTTATGTTGGTGAATGTCAAGTGTAGCAAATACACACCCTGATTCCTCTGTTGCTGCCAGTAAATTAAATCAAAGGTGAGCCAGTAGGAGTCAAAAGAGTTATGCCAGTCTAAACTTTGTGCAATAAGAGGAGAGCCAGGCCTGTAGTGTCAGAACAATACAATCTTTCCTTTTTAAACACATTAGTTCAACTCCCTCATTACTCTGCAGATAGTTTGTTTTCTACATGCTGTCACCATAAGACATTTGTACCTGCAAATACATTTTCTTTTCAAAAAGAGGTTAATCTGAATGTAAATTTGATGATTTAGCCATAGATGTAGTTAACAGAAGAAGCCAGGCAGTAAGAGCTGAACTTCCTACTGGAATAACAATGCAAACTGGACATGCTGTTCAGTACCTCTTGAGTCATACCAAAGTTCTAACAAAGCAAATTCGGCACCACTACTGTAAAAATCTTTGTCAAAAAGAACAGTATGGAAGGATGTTATATTGGGTTTGTCCAGGGCTAAAAGTCCATCCAGTAAATTTGAAAAATTTCAAAATAAGAATTCTTTCTTTGTCAATTGCCTGCAAGAAATGTGCATGTGTTTTTTTCTATAGATATATATGATACATGATATCTCTCTATATATGATATATACTGTATTGATATATCATATATATACCATATATAAATACAGTAGACATGAAAGGGTATTCAGTTTTTTCCAAGTTCAGTGGGCATCCAGGAAAGACATTGTGATATTTACTAGTCATCACTGTCAGAGTATAGCAGCATACTTTAACTGTCTCTTCTAGATTCACTGCTTGGTCACAGCTAGGTTAGCCCTGATAGCCCTGCTTTGAAATGGTCTGATGTCACTGAAATCCCTCACAAAAGTACTGTCCAAGAGAGTGGGGCTCTAAGCAGTGTGGTTTGAATGTCTCTTCAGGGCAGTGGAACTGGGGTTGTTTGGTCTGGGGAAGAGGAGGCTCAGGGGGGACCTCATCACACTCTACAGTGACCTGAAAATAGTTTGTAGCCAGGTGGGGGTCAGCCTCTTCTCCCATGTCTCAAGTGAAAGGACGAGAGGAAATGGCCTTCTGTTGTGCCAGGAGAGGTTATTAGATATGAGAAAATTAAGAAAATCACTGAAAGAGTGGTTAGGCTTTGGAATAAGTTGTCCAGGGAGGTATTGGAGTTACTGGCTCTGGAAGTGTTCAAGAGGCATCTGGGTGTGGCACATGGGAATATGATTTAGGGGTTATTATGGTGGTGCTGGGTTGACAGCTGGACTAGATGATCCTGAAGGTCTCTTCCAAGCTTGATGATTCTGTTTCCCAGCGAGTGTTCAGACTAGACCCTTCTATGCTTCATGGATATGTATCCTTTTGCCTCTGCTATATTTTTATCTTGTGGGTAAGAGCTTCATGCTGGGGGTGATGATACTGGGCTGTATGTGGCTGTTCTGATTTCTAGCAAGGAAAAATGTTTCCAAAGGATTTTTTTTCTCAGTAGCCATTAAGTTAAATCAGGATAATCTCTGACTGTACATATAGATGTTTAAAGTAGTTAGCACATCTTCAAAGGTGACCCAAGGAGTGTTCAAGTATTTGGTGGCCCATATTTACAGAAAGTTGTTCCTACTTCATACTGCATTATCTTCTCAAATTCAACAAACCGTAGTAGATTTCAGTTGAACACTAAATTGTGTTGAATGTATGTAGTATTTTCTTCCTTCTGTTGGAAAGAAATTCCAGCAGCTCGGCCAGCTGGTGCTGGGATGAATTGTGTATTTTTAACTTGATCTAACTTCCCAATATTTAGAATATTGCTAATGTAATTTTGTCAAGGCTTTCAAAGGAGTCTTATTATAGTGACTGAGAATTGTTGGCTTAATAAAGGGAAGAGAATTACAGAGCAAACTATTTTGTAAATGTGAGCTTTCCTTTTCACTGGTCTGTGAGTCTTGTGCTACATGCTGTATAGATTTACTTAGTATAAGGAAACTTAGTTAAACTGCATTTTGTTCTCTGGCAATCTGTTTTGCCTTATGGCATCATTAATGATGTGAACAGAGAAGAAACTAAGTTTCAGAAATTAATTATAGTCATTTTGCAGAACTCAAGCTGCCTAAACTTGTCTATGTGTTTTTGCTATAGATCTTGAGCTCTTTTTAACTGAAAAAGAAGCACCTTAAGCTCATCCTAACTGAAATTGTGTATGTGTCTAAGCTGTCCTTTTAAACTGCCATGTAAATGTATTAACCTAGAACAACATCTGTTTTCAACAGATCTGACCACAGAGAACAGTCCCTTAGAGCTATTTAATGGTTTTTGCTCCATTTGTTACAGTCCAAGCTTCATTGCTCCTCTGAGAGGTCACCAGGACAGAGCACTGGGCAGAGTTCTTGGCAGGAAGTCAGTGATCCCAGATTTGGTCTCTTCCTCCTACAACATTCCCCAAACACTACTCTGTTTGCCAATATTTGCTCTTTTAGATCAATAGTAAGGGAAGCTTCAAAATTCCAAATGTATGAGATGCCCTCAAGTCATCTTTGGGTTTGTCACCTTTCTTTCTGCCACAACAACTTCTTTCTGTGAGCAAGGCTGGAGTAACTCCTCAAGCAGCAGTGGCCTGTGGTAGGCTTTTAGCCATTCCTTATAGTTGCAGTTCTCTTAACAGATGAATCTTACTTGTTTCAAAAGCTACTTACCAACATTTTCTCTTTTCTTCAAAAGTTGCTATAGCTCTTAGCTGAGTAGACTCCCATGTTCACACAGAAAAAGCTGTATATTTTCAACAATTAAGAGCTGTAGACCTCCCTCTAAGAATGAGAACACAGATTATACAGCTGTGAAAGTGCAGTTGTGATCTAGGTGGCTAAGGTAAAACCCAGCCACTTTCAAGAGGAGCTGTGCTCTGGAAGTATTGGGGTTTTCATTCATGTTTCATTTTTTTGTTGTCTTATAATGATTTGATGGTGAGACATGCTTCAAAAATACCTGCATGTAATCAATTCCTTGTGTTTTGAACACTGTCAGAGTAGAGCTGGGAGAACATTTGCAACCCAGCCACACAAAGAGTAGGAAAAGGATAGCCATATATAATATACTGCAAATTGTGGGGTGGCAATGGATGTTCATTTTTTCCATTCCAGCTAGCATACATAATACATCTGTTAATGGGGTAATGTCACAAACCATGCATCCAGGCTGCTGTTCATGCAAAGAGGCTCACCATTTGAAACAGGAGTGCCACAGAAGATGGTTGGGAAGGTGATGTGCCCTATGGAACCATTTTTAAATGACCTTCAAAACAGGACACTATTTAAGAACGGGTGCCTTTCCCTTAATGGTGTCATGATACTAACCATTTGTTCACTGGGTTTATAGTGAATGAGGAGAAAAGCCATTTAACTCCTGGCCTTTGTTAAAAAGGGTGTGATTTGAGTAAACTCCTTCAATATACACAGCTTGGAAGTTCTAGATATTGGCACCTTTTTCAAACAGTCAAACAGCAGCAGTGTATCAGTGCTCAGCCTCATCAGGCAAGTGAAGGTTTGTGCACATCACTTGGTTCAGATATTGTAGTGAAATAGAAGATTTCTCATTTTGCAATCATGAAGCAAATTCCATGAAAATTAAGCAAAGCAAATTTTATAGGAGATCCTCTTCCAGTTTTGAGAGAAAAACTGTGTTAGGTCATCTGTTCTGTCAGCTGCAGACTGTCTTAAGAGCTACTGCATGAGACAGCAGAGGTAAATCTGGTGGGTTAGGTCTGAATTTTACTTGCTTCAAGTTCTACTTGGATGCAAATTTGTGACCTTGTGTGCAGCCAATTGTTTGATGCAAAAGTTGTCTTTTGACACACTAAGTGGAAGATACATGAGAGGTGTGAGAGGACCAGCCCCACTATGCTTGGATGCTTTCATTCCACCAAATCAGATTGCTTCTCAAACTCTTCTAGAATGTAACTCAAAATATGCAGCCAGGCAAAAGTGACTCTTAAAACATGGCCTGAGAGTCAGAATACAGAATTTGTCTCTTAGCCTAAGAGTGACTACACATCTCTTGTCTTCTCTGCAAGTCAATCTACCTCCTTTCTCTTGCAGAATGTGGTCGAGTTTGGGTTTGTTTGTTCTGAACTTATTATTGACTCCAACTTTTGAAGAGACATCCATGAAGATTCTTCCTCTAGGTACTGTTAGCAACCAAGTAATAAAATAGTGATGGGCCTTCATCTGAAATACTTCTGAAACCTCCAAGCCATCTGAGCCCTCCCTGTAGAATCCCAATGCCATCCTTTGCACTGCTTTGCAGTCTCCCCTTGCCCTTCCCTTTGTGGTTCTCAAATATTGCAGTTGCCTTGTTCTTTGTTGTTTCTCTAGTGCAGATTTTCAGGGAGTTAGAGGCCTTATCTACTACTCCACCCTGTTTGCTGTTTTACTCAAACAGCTATCCTTAGACTTGCTCAGGATTTTCCTCATTTTAATTTTCCATTCCATCTGGGTGAGATACCTTACCTCATTGTGCCCCTGCCAAAACACGCTGCCTACCAGGCTTTTCGTTCCACCAGGTCTCTGTTTGCACAGGGCATTGTTTCTCTGGATCCATTCTGAGAAATGCAAGGTGGCATCTTAATTGTGCAGGCATAGCAATGTGTTGTGAAGTAGCTGCTTGTCGTAGAGCTTTCCATTAGCAATGTTAAAGCATGTTCATAGCACAAGATGGAAGCCACTATTCAACTTTCCTACAGGATGTGAACTCTTGACATGTACATCCAATGGCAGAGCTTTTAACTGTTTAGTTACAAGGCAAAACTTTAAGCATAGGTAACTGTCTCAACTTTCCTTTTTCTTTTTTTTTTTTTTGCTAGTGCACATCTTAGACTCGTACTACTGAAGGATATGCCTAATAGGCCTAATTGAAAGGAGTAACATTATCTTTGATTTATATGGAACAATAAGCTAAAATCTTCCCTGAAACCATAATTTTGTTGGAAATTCTATGCAGGCATTTTAAAATCTGGTTAATCTGATAAGGACTTCCAGGACTGCTTAGATCTCCACTGTGAAAGGCTGAATTTTAAATTTGTGTCATTTGGGAGAAAGAAAGAAGTTTAGGAAAACTGTTGGATTTGTTGGTTTGTTGTTTGTTTTTTTTTCCACAATCTGCCAGTACAGACTATTCCAAAATCAACAGGCTAAAGGAGGCAGCTTTCAAAACTTCTAAATTTATGGATAAGATTCCCTGATATTTTTTAACAGCTACTAGAAATCTAAAGCGCACAAACTTTTAAATCTACTGTGCTTTCTGTTGTGGAAGGGATATGTTGTGGTGTTAACCTTTTTAATCCTGGAATACAAATTGATTTTAAAATGTGTTGAATATTTAAGGATGATTTCATGCAAGTTAATAAACCATTTGTAAAGTGTTTGTATACAACCCTTTGTATCATGTTGTTGGTACACCTTAACAAATTTTTTTTGAGCATGTATTCCATTCTTAACTTCTGTACAATTTCTATTGTTGCTGTAAATATTCTAAAAGAGAAAAAAAAATCCTGTGGTAACCTTAATTATCAGCATGGAAATGGTTAATTTTTACTGAGCACAATGTATTTTTGAATGGGCCTTCCAAAATATGTCTTTAATAAAAATGCAGATTTTGCACTAGAACACTGGCATTGTTAAACAGCTGATCTTATTCCTGACACATTCCAGAGCACCTCTCCATACGTGAGCTTGGCTCACATGAGTGGAACTGGCCAGAATCACACCAGGACTCTGTGCCTGATGGGTCACTGCCACCTCCTGGGTAACTCTCCCCTCTGAGAAGCCAGCTTATATCTGTCTGCAAGCCTGATGGTTCCAGGGGAGCACAGAAACAACAGCTCTGAAGCACCTTGCTGCCCACCCTTCCTGTAGTCTCACTGCAGACATCAAGGGTAGATTCTTCCTTTCAGGGCAAGAATCTCTGCTACTCCCTCTTTTGGACAGTCCTAATCTCCTCAGCAGGCACTACCAGAAATTAAAAGGCCCTTATAGTTTCCAGCCCTCAGCATTTGCTGCACAAATTATCATGTTAATGTTTCATTTGTTGCCACATGTAAAATGAGACCCTTCTAGGCCAATGTTGAGGTGTCAGTGGTAAGAGTTCCTGATGGGTTCCTCTTCAATGTGTCCTGGCCATGGCCTTTTTTCTGTTCCTGTGAGCAACTTTAAAAAACTTTAAATATTTCTCTGCTAGTCCCTCATTCTCCAGGATAACTTGAAACAAACTGAGTAGGGACCACTTTACCTGGGCCTGCTGCCTTTCCCTCTGAGCTTCAGCAACAGACTTGCTGAAAGCCGGGACTTGCAGTCTCTGACATCCTTCAAGCTGCACCCATCCATCACCTCCTCAACAGGGAAACCACCGACATCTGCTAAAGGCTTCAACTTCCACCAGGAAAAGCAGTCCAGCACTTGCCAGAAGTGGGTTTGAAATGCCTGTTTCCTTGAGGTGGCTACTGCTATGGGGGGGACTCAGCTTTATTCTTACGACCTTACTTGGCTCTTACTCTTTCAAGGATCTCATTGTCATGACCCCTTTTCTGTACCCCCTGCAGAGCCCCAGAAAATGGAGTGGCCATCTCCTTGAAGAGGAGCCCCAATGTAGTCAGCATTAGTCCCCAGTGGAATGGGGAGCTGAGTGGGCATGAGCATTTTTCTCTGGCTGGAAGTGAATGGGTAATCCCTGCCTGCATCCATTAAGAGAAAGGTGCCATTGACTTACATATGATGGTCTGGAGGCCTGAGGTGGTCTCTGATCACATAGCTTAGATTGGGCAAGTTTAAATTCTCAGCACAGTTCCCTCACTTCTCTCTTAAGCATCCCATGCTAAAAATTCTTGCCATGAAACTGAAGGCAGCTCTTGGTCCTGCTTTCTATTCAACCCCCTTCTGTTTTATGCAGCTGCAAAGCCATGCATGGGTTTTGATGCAGGCCAGTTGTATCCTGCACTGCATCAAAAGCAGTGTGACTAGCAGGGCAAGGAAGGTGATTCTGCCCCTTCACTCCATTCTCACAAGAATCCACTTGGAGCATCCAGGCCTGGGGCCCCCAGAGCAGGAAAGGCATGGAGAGCCATTAAGTTGAGCAGAGGGCTGGCACACCTCTCCTATGAAGACAGACTGAGAGACTTGTGGTCTGAAAAAGAGAAGGCTCCAGGGAGACCCTATAGCACCTTCCAGTGACTGAAGCAGCCTACAAGAGAGGACTTTTCACAAGGGCATGTAGTGATAGGACAAGGGGAAATGGCCTTAAGCTGAGGGAGAGTAGGTTTAGATTAGACATTAGGGAGAAATTCTTTACTGTGAGGGTGGTGAGGCACTGGAACAGGTTGCCCCCAGAGAAGTTGTGGATGCCCCATCCCTGGAAGTGTTCAAGGCCAGGCTGTAATGGGGCTCTGAGAAACCTGGTCTAGTGAATGGTGTCCCTGTCCATGGCAGGGAGATTGAAGCTAGATGATCTCTAAGGCTCCTTCCAACCCAAATCATCCTGTGATTCTCTGTTTATGAGAAAAACTTGTGTATTTACGTAATTGTACTTTGGCTAGTTCTGTCCCACTTTCATAACGCCCTTAGTCACACTGTTGCTCCAACATGCTGAATTTATGCAATGTAGAAGTCAAATGCAATTCTAAAAGCATTTTAGGACCACTTAATTAATTAAGCCTCTCAGCACCCTTCTTTTCATATGAGAGGCAGAGGTTAAGTGAATTTCCAGAGGTCAATTAACAAGTGAGCTGCATAGCAAGGATGAAAACAGAATCTCCTGCTTTAGCAGGAACCATTTAGTTGAAAGCCAGAAGTAGGTCTCTTTCTCATGAAAGCTGGAGAGGTGAACTTCAGGGAAAGGACAGGGCAAGGCACGAAGCAAATGAACTGTGAAATGCACTGTATGCCATTTAGTTCCAACTTATTTATCACTGTACATTTCAATCTAAAAAAAAAGTCTAGTGATTTCTTTGAAGATGGGAGGCTGGAAGAGTGACAGCACAGATCCTTTCTACCTAGACAGTATTTTCATCCTCTAAGGTTTTATTATATCCTATACATAGGATTGATCATCTGAAGATACATAATTTAGTGCAGTTCCTCAATGTATAATGGTGTGTGGTACATCAATTCAGGCTGTGCATTAAGCCTGTGAGCTCTTCCAAATTTCACAGGAGCTCCTGCCCCTTGCCATAGGGTGCATTTCCAAAACCAGGCATCTCAAAAAACCCTGTAGGAGCTCTTCAGAGGCCAGTAACAGAGTAGGCTTTGACTAGCTGCAGTCAAGCTTAACTGTAAATACTCACCAGCTGGTGCCCAGTCCATCCTTTTGCCCTTCCACCCCCACCTCCTGAGCCTTGGTCACGCAGTGGAACAGCAGCACTAAGCGTCCTTCCCTCTGTCACCACCCACCTGAACACAGAGCAGAGTTGCCTGTGCTGCGTTTAGGGCAGGGAGAGCTGTGTGTTAACAGGATGGCAACTCTGTCCAGGGCCCAAAAATGCTTCAGCTTTCAGTGTTAATGTTGCTAACCCCAGAGCTGTGATGGCTGGTGGAGAGCCCTTGTCTCCCTGTTGCTGTATGTCAGTGCCTGGTGATGCTGTCATACCATGCTGCTCCCACAGCTTGGCTGCATGGAGGACGTGCCTCCAGCACAGTGGACCTTCTCAGTACAGCTTGCCTTGACTGTTTAGCATTAGAGAACCACACAGTGATTTCTTACTAGGAAAACATGTCCCTAGAGCAATTTGTGGATAAGCAAAAATCCTATGCACAAATGGGTGTTAGGAGGAAGCAAGGGAGTAATGATGTATAATAACAGTCATCTCAGCAGGTGGGAATTGGTCTTTTTTACATCTCTGTAGACTTCTTACTGTTTGTTTATCGGAGTAGCTTTCAGATTCATCAGAAGACCTTATTTTCCTGACAGATATTATTGGTGTGTATATACAGGAAAAAACAAGGCAGAAACCTCTCTTCTCACAAATAAGTGTGATGTATTGCACAGCCAACCAAAGGCTTTTCTCATGTTTTTGGTCCCATTTCATTTGGTTTTAGTCACATCTCAACTCCTGCCCTGCACATTGAGCGTACACCTCTCTGCCCGTAGGGATAAGGAGAGGAGAGGCAGATGCCCTGCCTCAGTGCAGTTGTCTTCATGCCTCTCTCTGCTGAGACAGTCCAGATGGTTAGAAAATAGGGAAAAGGCCTCTGGTGCCTGCCAGGTTTGTGCTACAGATGTGTGGGAAGGCAAACCAAAGCTGTCACTCCACAGGTCCCCACAACCCTCCCACATGGAGGCTGCAGTTCCCACCCAGGTTGTGTTGAGCATTGGCTCCTGGGCTGAGGCAGGGACAGGAGCCATAGTAATCAGGCTGTCATCCCAGGGAGATGGGTCCATCATCAGAGCTTCCACATGCCCCAAATTCCTCAGATGCTAAACACCCACTGGTGATCAGGCCATGGAAGTCAAACAGTTTATAAAAGCCAGTCTCTATGTCTGTGCCCAAACATCCACAGGAAGCAAAGTGCCCTGGAGTCCCTGAGATGTGTCAGTGCAAAACCAGACAGGATACAGAGAGGGTTTGGCCATCTGGTCTTCAAGGCACTGATGTCTGTCCCAAAACCAGCCACAGCAGCTCAGGCCAGAGGGTTGCTGATACAAGAGAACATGAGGTGATTTGAGGGCGTGAGATTCAGATGGAGGCCTTCATACTGGGGACAGGCTAGGTCCCTGTTTCAGGGATGGCAGAGACTGGCAAGAAGAAAACCAGGGTAAGATGTCTGTCTCAACACAGGAACCCTCCCTGGCTATGGTGGGTCAGTGTGGGGTGCCTGGACTTGGGGACAAATAATCAAGCATAGACCAGCCCTCCTGAAAAGAATCCAAGACCTGCCTTTGGACCCCACCTGCGTTTGCTCTGGCCTTCCCAGCACACTGTGATGACGATTTCCCTGACCTAACCTCCCTAGCCAGGGCCAGAAGCACTGCAGCTCATGGGATCACAGCCCTGATCCCTCCTGCCCTCCCCAAGGTGAGCCCACGAACACCCACCAGCTGCATCGCCAGGTGTGGTGTGAAGCAATGCTTTATTCAAGACAGCCCTTCCCTTTGCAGGCTGGGCATTCACCCTGCGGGGCCGCAGCCGTGGCGAGGCAGGGCAGCCACACAGGCAGACACCTCCACATCCCCTCGGCAGCCAGTGCTCAGCCACACTTGCCCAGGCACTCCAGGAGCTCCATGCGGATGGCGATGCGCACGTGCCAGCCCAGCGGGATGAGGCGGATGTACCGCGCCACGATGGGCGGCCGCAGCAGGTTCTGCACTGAGGACGAGCGGTCAGAGTTGCCATAGAAAACCTGTGAAAGGAGACGTGGGTAGGTGGTCAAGGGGCTGAAAATCCTGTCCCATGAGTCTGGGATGACTGTGTAGAGCAGATGGGGGGAAGCCTCTCTCCCCTTCACCCTCAAAACAAAAGACATTAAAAACAGCCAGACTATTTTTGTCACTCTGATTCAGTTTTCTAAGTCACTTTCCCCCATTGTTCCTGCACTTTTTCTGGTTAGGCCAGACTTAATCTCTCTCCATTCTCTCTCATCTGCAGCAAGGCACCACATGTTTGGAGTGAGTATGGTAAAATTTGGCTCTTTGCAGTTCATAAGCAGGGGTCCCACATAAGACAACATAGACAAAAAATGTATTTGAGTGCCCTTTCCCCATTACTTGGCCAGCATGTCACATCTCCTGCTGCCATGACCTGTTTTTCAGGGAAAGCTCAGCACAGAATTTCCCCAGGGCTGCAGGAACTGGTATTCAGCAAAGCCACCAGAACCTCCCATGCTGTGACAGGCCATCTCCACAGAGGGACACTGAGGACACCTAGACGGTGCACAGGCACCACTGTAAGGTCTCCCCCATGCAATTTTTCACTTCAGACCAACCAGTGAGAAGTGCAGTGAGAACAGTTCAGTGGGCTGTGACATAACTAATTGCAGATCTTGTCTCCAGGGCTTTTCTGCATTGTCCTCACGCACAAGCCCTGAGTTTGTGGCAAAAGAAGCAGCCCCCATTTCACAGTGCCCAAACATGTCTGGGGTTGTATAGCCACAGCCAAGAAAGGGGTTTTATCATGGAGGTGCTGCCTCCTCTGCAGTGCCAGCTAATGCCTCTGAGCATAATCTGGACTATGCTATCATCATTAGAAAACACAAAAAATGTGTTTTGCCCTGGTCAGCATGACATTCATTTTCACCACAGTGGAAATGGCCCCTCTCTGTGCTGCTGCCAGACCTGGAGTGAGCACTGAGGCCCATCGACCTTGCTGCTCCCACAGGACCCCCCTTTTGGGGTATCTCTTCTGAGACCTGATGTGTCCATTTCATCGAACATGCCCCCCTCTACCAGTGGCTGAAGAGCAAATTCCACTGACCCGGTTGTTGCCAGTTTGGTCCTTGTAGTAAACCCAGTTGAGGTTTTCGTCGGTGCGGTACTGCATGCTGTACTTGGTCATCCACTCATCAGCGTCGCAGCGCCCTTGCGTGAGGATCCCCGAAATCACCTTCACCTCCTTCAGGTCGATCTGCAGCCACTGTGCGTTGTCCTGGTACTTGGAGAGCCACGCACACCTGGGGGGACACCACCAGCCCTGCTGTGTCTTCTAGCACTGCCCTCCCAGGCAGACCCTCCTGCCCCGCACCCCACACCGACTGCCCCTGGCACCCCTCAGAGAGGCATTTTCAAGCTCACCCAAAGCCTTGGCCATTGAGTCGGGCCTTGTTGGCTGTCCAGGAGGAGTACCAGCCCGTGTACTGCTCAGGGTTGGAGCAGCTTATCTGGTCCGAGGTGACAGCGCCAGACTCGAAACCCAGGGGCTTGTGGTAGGGACACTCTGCAGAACAAGGGAAAAAACACCATAAGGGACATGAGTGGCTCTGTTTCCTGGGTGTGTTTGCACACGCGTTGTCAACACCTCCTGTTGTTTCCCTGCTCCCCCTCTTCCCTGACTAGGATGCTGGGGAGATGCTCTTAATCCCAGACCACAACCTCCCCAGTGGCCATAGGGCCTTCATTTCTAACTCTTCCCTTGTGTTAATTTTTAACTCTCTCAAACTTACTAAACTTGTTCTGCTTGTTACATTTTGGGGGAAGGCTTTATTCATGCTGTAGTCTGAATCTCCTTCTTGCATATGGAAGAAGAGCCAGGCTGGATCCATCAACCTGGATCCAGTCTCCAGGCTGTCCGCCTCTGCCTGGTCCTTAAGAAACACCAGGCACTGCCTTGTCTTGCTGGGCTTTAACTCCTTCTGCTCCTCCCTTCACTGTCTGATTTCTGGCTCTACTTGCATGGCAAAATTACTGAGCCAGCTTTGATCATCCCTTCACAAGCACCCTCAGGTCTTCTGCATTCTCTGCTTTGCAGATCATCTTTGTGTCTGGAGATGGTCTTGCCTTGTGGAAAATCTGCAAGTGCTCTGGTGCCAGTGAGGTGTAATGCTTGACCCTGCCGGAGGCTCAGGAATCTCCATGTGAGTTTTTGACTTCGTATCTTCAGGCTACCTGTCTTATGAAACAGCAAGAAATTCAACATGACTCTTGCTGGCTGCAGAACTACTGGAGAAAGAAATACTCATTTATCATTAAAACTTTCTGTGGTGGATCATCACACAGTGCCCTGGAAAGCAGGACTTAAGTGATACTTAGCACCTTCATGCTACCTGAACCTAGTTGTGGAGTATTTTGTTCTGATCATGTTTTTATACATCCAGGTTATTACTGCATATCAAGATACACAGAATGAAGACACTCACAAGGCTCACATGGGGATTGCCTAGGCAAACATCTATATCGTGGGCAGCATTTTCTAATTTTGCAGCCTGTGGAGCCCCCAAAGGTAACTCTGTCCCTTTCTCCAGTTTAGCATAGCCTGTTTCATAGGTCTCAGCAATAAAGGAGCAAGCAAAGCTCTGTGGACATTCACTTTTAGGTAACACATGTCCTTACCTTAGCTGTGCCTTACTAACCAGCGTGGTGCCTTGTCTTAAAAATGACCCACCTGTGGGGTGCATCAGAGGGGGCCCCAGAACCTGGCACAACCATGGCCTCCCCAGTGCAACTAACTGCCCAGCACTGCAGCCATGCAGTCGATATCTCATTAGCAAGCTCCACTAGGTCAATATTGTATGCATCAATATCTCATTAACATACCTTGCTTAGTCGGTACCTCATTAACATGTTTTTTCCCATGAAAACATATAGCCACTGCCCCCCTTCCTCCAGGCATGGAAACATCATGCTTTTCCACCATGCTAAAAGCCTTGCTCTCCTTGTGCAAGAGGGTGACTGGGCTGGGGTGGCCCCATGTGTTTACTCTCGTTAGGCTTATCTCAAACACCACCCAACTTTACTTTTAGCAACACTAATCTGCAGACCACACAACCATAATGCAATTAGCAGGTCACCTTCAGGTGAATCCATTTGTGCCATGCACAGAGACCCACCAAAACAGATGCCTGGTGCCTGGTTAAATCAGCCAAGACATTTGACGCTGTTACAGCCAACCCAGAGGAAACCTGAGCAGTGTTTTGGAGTTGGCTGCTCCCCTGGACTGTGCCAGAGACAGCCCTGCATGGCTGCTCTGCAAACCATCACCAGGCAGCAGGGACACCAGCCCATAACACAGTGGCTGGGCTGAACTGGGCAAGGGGAGTGCAAAGCCCTTGCCTGGGGAGAGTGACAGTGGGAATTACAGTGGCAATATTATCTCACCACTAAGGAGAATGGCCTTCCTTAGTCACAGGAGATGCCTTCATTACTTAACCACAGAATGCTAATATTTGAGAGCACCTGTCACACCTGGCCTGGCCAGGAACTCTAGCACTGCTCCTCAATTTTCTGCCATGGACAGACCAAAACAAACCAAGCCCTGTCTCCATCTCTTCCATTGCCTCTCAATGGGCAAGGGTTTTAAACAGGAAGAGTGTGGGTTTAGATTGGACATAAGGAAGAACTTTTTTACTGTGTGGATGATGATCCACTGCAATAGGTTGCCCAGAGAATCTGTTGATGCCCCATCCTGGAAGTGTTCAAGTCCAGGCTAGGTGAGGCTTTGAGCAAACTGGTCTAGTGGAAGGTATCCTCGTCCATAGAGGGGATGGGAGAGGGGAGGGGTTGGAACTAGATGATCTTCAAAGGTCCCTTCCAATCCAAACTATGTTGTGATTCTGTTATTCCTTGGTGCAAACAACAGCAGGGTGGTGCAGGCTGTATCAAGGCTTCAGATGGAGAATGGTACACTGATGAGGTTAAACAGTAAGAAAATGTGCAGTAGGACCAGGCTGGCACGCCAGACAGGTGTCAGTAGGGAGCCACTGTGAGAAGAAGGAATTCCTAAAGGGCTGATCAGGGATCTCTGCTGAGCTGGCTGCAAGCCAGCATTGCTATAAGGCCTTATGGTGCTTGTGAGTGTGCTGGGGCTGCTCCTTCCACATCACCAGGGCTGCAGGAAGCAGGGAGATTCTGCATGGCAACCTGGAGTGCAAGGGAAATTCTCTTCAAAATATGCTTTAAGGCAGCTCCATGCAAAGGGCTACAGTTACAGGTGGAGGATGTGCAGGTGCAGAGGGGCACCTTCTGAATGGAGAGAGACTCAGGCAAGGATGCAGAAACTGCAGGGATCTGCAGTGGGCATCACAGGTGGGCTTTGTGATGATGCTGTGAGAAAAAAAACAGAGTTGTGGTGGTCAGCCCTTTGAAAGGGTGAGGGGAGCTCAGGCAGGGCCATGCCAGCTCAAACTCCTGTTTAAAGCAACATATATGGGTCTCTTCCATAAGAGACTGGAAGAAGCCAGCACAACAAAAATATAAAACATCAGTTCTAGAGCTACAGTAAGAGATTCCTCTGCATCACAGAGGCTGTCTTCAGCAAATGCCTTCTTCCTCTTCATTCCTGCCCCAGCAGGCAGCCTTGTGGAGATACCAGCTGTGAAAACAGGTAGTACAAAGCCTGACAAGCCACAACCCTTTACAGGTGCTGTTTGGGGCTGCTCTGCACTGGGGGTGAGACATCACCCATGCTCATGGAGCTCATGAATTCTCTCCTTGTAGTTTCTCCAGGCAGGGAAGAAACCCAGAGGGCAATGCTCACCTGAGCAAGCCCAGGCAGACATGGCCTCTACAGGAGCAGAGTGCATGGAGGGATTGCTCAGTGGAAGCAGAGGGCCTGGCAAAGAACATTGGCAAACCTATGCACTTTTCAGCTCCCTTACACTGAAGGAAAGAAACCTGCAGATCCAACACAAACTGGGAATACAAACTCTTGGGGTTTTTCCCGCTGTCATTTTTGTTTGTGTATGCCTGCAAGCTCTGCCAGTGGTGTCACATCTTCTTGTCAATACACATTTTTTAGTTCATCCTGACTTCTGCTCAGAGCTCTTCCAGGGTAACTTATTTAGCCTCCTTCAGGGCAGCTATGCCAAACGCTGAGCATTGGAATGACCACTTTCCCCAGGGGCAGCAAAACACACCTCAACTTGTTGCACAGCCTCTTGCAGGAACTGGAAAGAGGTGGTTGCTAGTGGGCATGAGGCAGGTACCACTTTTGGCACCCAGCTCCAGAGGGGGCAACACCTCTGAATATTTTTGTGACAGGGGCCTGAAAAAGAGTGCAGCTTCTGTGGGACACGTGAGCTAAACCTGAGGATCAGCTGGGCACCAATAAAGCCTTGCCAGGGCAACACGTCAGAGAAAATGTGACAGCTGCACAAAATAATGAGGAAAGAGCTTGATCAGAAACATATACAGTATGAACTGTGAGGAAGAGCTAAAGGAACTGGGCAGGGGCAGGCTAGAGTAAACTTGAAGGCAACATGATTGTTATCTTTTACTGTTTAAAAATATGCTGCAAAGAAATAACCAGATGTTTTTCTTGACTCCTGGAGAGGTGAGAAGATAACAGAGGTTAAAAAGCAGAGTGGCAAAACAAGCCTAGGTCATAAAAAAGGTTTTTTACAGCAAATCCTGCACATGGCAGTAGCTGCCCCAGGCAGTTTCTTCAAGCAGCAGCACTGAGGGCTCAGAGGCAGACCAGGTAAATGCCTGCTGGCACCAGCCAGGATGGCTTACCCTGGGTGACCTCCCAAGGCCCAGGTCTTGCCTCTGCCTGACACTGCAGGGTCACCCCCCTCACCTCACACCAGTGCAGCTCTCCAGCCCCACCAGCAGCTGGATGTGGGACAGATACCACCTGAACACACCTCCTGCAATGCTAGGTGCAGCAGGGGAAGCTGCTGAAGGTCACCAGGCAAACATGGCCAAAGCACACTGTCCCATTACCTGGCATGCACTCCAAGCTGTTAGTTCCACTGGACCACACTGAGTTAGGTCCTCCTTGGCAATCGCATTTGCAAGCCTTGCTGTGCCACAGCTCCAATCTCTCATCCTAAAAGGAAGGTAAACAAACAGTAATAAATCAACACAGGCAGCAACAATAGTGGCATAAGGCTAAATCTGAGTCCTGAATCTTAGACAGATGCTCAGGCCTGCCCAGGCTGCTGCATCTCCTCTGAGACCCTTTCTTCATGCCAGCCTAGCATGAAACATGGGATGACTTAGATCCCCTTGGATTCAGAGGTAAGAGCATGTGCCTGGGGTTGAAGGCACCAAAGCCAGGCAGCATCAGAGCCCCAGCATTTACCTGGCAGCCAAACTAGCCAGACACTTACCTCTCCTGGCGAGAGGGCCATTGCAGCTGCACAGTGGGCATGGAGAGAGGAAGAGAGAGAGACATCAGAAACAAAGATGCTGCAAGCAAATATTAGGAAATACCATGAATATTTACCCCTGAGCTAGAGACAAATAAATAGAGGAAATACTGATAATTCTACTGCATTTTGCCCAAGCTGATTGCTAGGGTTAGGCAAGAGAACATGGGAAGGAACAGGGCACTGCCTGTGTCCATGTCTGTGCTACTCCTCCAGTGGGATTTCTCTCTGATGCCTTTGGCATCTGCCCTTTCTGATCAGATGCACCTGAATCACCCTGAGGAGAAACCCATGCTGGTCCATTTCTGCTTTACAGCTACTTTTGCCCATATCCATTTTTATTGTCTTCCTGCTCTGCAGTTTCCCTGTCACATTTTCCCCTTAAAATGTGTAGGCTGATGAACTCCAAGGGTGAAATCCCATCCCAGGGTGGCACCACTGCAGATCCCAAATGCCTTTGGAGGAGATGGGACACTCCACAAAGTGGTTGGTCTGAGATCACTCCCTCTGGATGGGATGGAGAAAATGCAATGTAAATAGGTCTTCCTAATCCATCTTACAGACAAGACTCACTTTTTTATTTTTTCTTTTCTTTCTTAGGGAAAACCAGTCGTTGTGGCTGTAGAGGAAGAGATGCTATTTTTGTAACATCTGACCTGTTTTATCTCCTGCCTCTTACTGAGCAATGGCTTTTTTATGAGCACTTTCAGTACTGAAAAGGTTCTTGCTGCATCAGGGTGAAGTTGAAAGCAGACTGTGTTAATAGCATTAGGACTGGCAGAATAGTTCCCAAACAGTTATGAAAATAAAATAATAAAAAAAGTCCCATGTCTGCTGGTAACTCATCAAAACAAGTCAAATATCAAACATCACGTTTTCAAAGCCAGTAGGGAATCTACAAGTCACTAAGGAACAAGCTATTGAGCAGGTAAAAACTTGCATACAGAAGCCATGAGAAACCTGCCATCTCCAGAGGTTTGTGAATAGGAAAAGAGACTCTTTTCACCAAATGAATTAGACTCTGAATTATTCACTGAAATCTAGTTATGGTTTATTCATTCATACACTGTCACTTTGCTGAGCCTAGGAAGCTCCAGCTAATGCTGGAGATTTGCATCTCACATTTCTATAGCAAGTTTCATCTCAAAAGATGCACAAACAGAGCAATTATAATCAGCTGAAATATAAACTATACACAAGGCTCTGTTTTTTGCTGAAATGCAACTGCTGCTTGGGTGTGACATGGAGCCTAAATGTACCAAGAGTCTGAAAGAAAGACTGCCAAGAACAAAATTATAAAGAAATTTTTAAAAATTCCTTTATCACAGAGATGGTCTCCTGTGCTTCAGTGTCCCAGGGTGGCATTTCTGACGTCAGGAACTTACAACATTAACTCAAGGCATTGGCCCAGGCAGAAGAAATAAACCTTGATCTACAATAAAAATATGTGGCTTTTAGTCAGGCCCAAGACCCCAAAAAGCTCAGGAGGAAAGCGTGGCTGCACATCTCCAGATCTGGCCTCTTGGAAAGTGTAGGCTGGGGCCATGCACAGTGCTGCACTACACCTTTCCCAGCACTGATGTTACCCAGCCAAACCCTGTGACTCCTCTGTGCAATGAGAAAACCAAGGCAGAGGTGCAAGTCCAAGGCCACCTCTGTGCTGTGCCACACGAGGAAAAGGAATTGACTTAAACCAGCATGAAGGTGGTTTAAGTTAGTGTGGTCTGCCAATACAATACAAACCAGGACTTCATCACTTATCAAAACTGAGCCATCTTTGCCAATAAAAGCAATGTAGTGCCTTTTCTGCCTGCTTGGTGCTCCATCTGATGCCAGTTTTGGAGCAGCACTGGCACCAGGGGCATGAGAGCCAGGCCAACAGGTGCCTCTCCTGCCCTTCCAGCCAGTGGGGGGATGTCTTTTCCCAGCAGGACAGGTGCCCTGCTCCAGGAGCACCAGCTGCAAGAGCAGCTTCCTTACCCTGAGATCTGGAGGCCTGGCTGCCCAGCCAGCACAGCCCTCCATGTGTCCCCACTGCCCAGCAACTGTCTGAGCTCACAGGGCTGCAGGCTCCACTCCTTCCATCTACAGGCATTCAAGTTTCATTTAGAGATGTGTGCTTGGTATGTGTTTCTTAATCTCTTTACTGTCATCTTTAGAAGACTGATTTTTCTGCAAACAATGTTTGTGTGCTGTTTTGGGTTTTCCTTACAGTGGTTTAATGCACTTTGTCCTGTCAAAGGGGTTGGAAAAGACCTCTGAGATCATCAAGTCCAACCATTAACCTGGAGAAGTTATGTTCTGTGAGGAAGACTATGTTGTGGTGAAGCTTACTCTTGTGCACTGCTGTGGCAGGGGAAAGGGGATGTCAATTACCAGGATTGATGTAGGGTATTGCTGTGGAACCATGCTGAGCCCTTCAATAGGCCTCCTGAGTCCCTGCATTTGAGAGCCAAGATCAAAATTTGATATGTCATTGACACATGGAGCTGGAAATTCAACATCTGTGAGTGAAACAACAGGGAAAAAAGCAATTTTTCAGGTGGGTGGGTAGATGGGTTGTAGCACCTATTCAACCACCAGAAATAAATCCTCCCCACCAGATCACCCCAGCACTGGGGTGCACTCAGCAGCAGTGTCCCTGAGCTACAAGAGTGACTTTAGGGGTTTAAGCCTCATCTGCCAGGGGACACCACTGCAAATCAAGCAATGGCATGAATTTCAAGCACAAAAGCCCTTTTCTCAAGGTAACGTTCGATTGGGTCAGTCCCACAACACGCAGTGGTGAAAAGGCAGTGCCAGGGCACAGGTGCCAGTGCGCTGCCCCTCTGGCTGTCTCTGCTGGGCTGGGGACCACCACACTTCGCTGCATGACTCACTAGTTTAAACATCTCCAACAGGAGTTCAGCTTTGCCTTTTTAAGCCAGAAGAGGTTAACTACTAAGTGCTCGCTGCTGCAAGTGGCTCAGCCATCCAACCATGGCACAGGGGAATGGCAGGCTTGGCTTGGCTCATGGTAAGCACAGCAGATGGCCAAACATCCTGCCTGGGCAGTGCAGCCTGATGACCCCTGGTGCTGGGAGAGAAAAGGAAAGGAAAGATGCCCTTGCCTGCAGTTGGCCAGAAAACATAGTAATTGATATATTGGTGTGTTTACAGCTGTGACAGGCCCTGTCCTACAAAGGAAATGAAGAGGAAAGCTAGCTGCCAATAGTCTAAAAAAAAAGTGATGGCCAGCATGCTTTTATAGTGAGCGTGTTTGCCTTCAAGGAAGGTTACAAAGATAATTGGTAATTGCAGGTCAGACAGAACGAATTGCTGCAATTCATGGCAGAGTCATGCACGGCTGCCAGGGGCTGTTGTTTTAAAAGCACAAGACTGAAAAAACCCAAAACATCAAAAAGGAAAAAGCACTATTTACAGCCCCCCAGGACATTCAGCAAACCATCAGTTCAGCGAAATAAATTATTATCTGTGCTCATGGGAGGGAGGGAGAAAAGGCATGTGCCTTTTTCCTGTCCCTTCATCCCACCCTGGAGTGTGGTGTATCCAGTGCACTGCCACACACAAATGCCACCACACAGCTCAGGATTTAGGGACTAGGGCTTGGGCAAGAATCAGAGGATGATTTTGTGCCAGACTACCTGTCCTAGTGTGGCTGGACTGGAGCCCAGGCCATGGGATGGCCACACTTGGCACTTGCTACTGAGCAGAACGGAGGGGAGAGATACTTCAGGAACCAGTCCAGGTTTGTGGGAGAAAGAAAATAGCTGGCAGAGGTAGTCCTGAGATGCCAAGAGGGGAAGACACAGGTTTCCTGAGGTGGAAGTGGGAAACAGCAGCAGTCACACAACCTAGGGCTCGCTGGGTAAACAAAGGGGTAATCAATAGCAAGGAAACTCAGCTGCTGGCATTTTAATGACAGGAACAAGGTTAACTGTGTGTCTCAGAAAAGTTGCAATCATTAAGAATGTGGTTAAACCAGAGTAAGAAAGGAGGAAGATAAGTGTGTGCACAAGTAACACTGCCAAAGGCCAAGCACATTTTGGCATGATAACTCTGAGAAAACATAATCACTATTCTGACCATAAAGCCACAATAGCAAGTCATCTTTTAGTGTATCTAGAATTAATGGCAGATGTACAAGCATGAGAAAACACATTATAAAATATGAAAACAGAGAAATAAAATCTAACACAGTCAAACACTCAAATTACTGCAATAATTTCATAAAAACTTGATAATTACAGGAAAAGTATGTGGAAATTTTTAATGACTGTACTTATTTGCTTTGTGATTTAGGTACCCTAAAGCTTCAGCTGGAAAACAGTTAATTTTACCTCTCATCTCTGCAAGCAACACCTCAGTTTAACAAAGCTTAGAGAAATGAGCATAATTTTCTCTCCTCTCCTCCCAGCAGAGAGCAGTGCCCCGCTTGATGCAGCAGCACTCTCTGGGCACTGTGGCTCCTCCTGTGTAGACCCCTGCTACCCTTCTACACCTGTGGGTCATGGGGCAGGGGAAAGAAAAACAGCTTAAAACCCAGAAAACCACGACTGGAGCCCCAGCAAAGATGTCACAGAAATGAAAGTTGTAGATGGAATGAATGGCACCCTTTTATCCTGCTTTCTGTAAGGCACACCATGGCAAAGCCATCTTTCCCTGAGCACCACAATAGACATCACCAGGAAGCAGAGTTAGGTAACACAGCCTGTAAGCAACACAAAGGGCTGAGACACTGAAAAAAGCATTCAGTGTGTCTGTGCCCATTGGGTGCTAGTTTGTGGTTGCTATATTATTAACCCAGGCTATTTTTACATCCCAGCCCTGAAAATCGTGCCAGGCAAGTGAGGTGACTCACATCAGGTTGCACTAGCCCTGGTAACAAGATGCATTTAGGGAAGCTGCCCTATCTATGGCATTTTCCCATCTGCACCAGAGGCAATGGCCCCAGGGACCCCTTCTGCAGCTGTGACCAGTCCCCAGGTCCCGTTGGCAAGCACAGCCCCCCTGCACAGTTGCTTAGTGATCACTTTTGTTGATTTTCCCCCGGGGGTTTTTCCATGGCTAGGCTAAGCAGCTCCAACGGGACTGTGTGTGTTGTGCAAACAGGACCTTTACTTCTAAAAAACATGGGCTCTAAATGGTCCTTGGGAGCTACTCGCAGGCAAAGATCCCCAGGGCATGTGCAGATCTGTGACCACCAAAAGACACGGGGAGCCAAGCTGGCCTGGGGAAAGCAAGGTGCCCATCTGAGGTCTCCGCCTACCTAAAGCCTCAGTGGCCCAAATGCTCAGCCTGTTTCCCCTGTAGATGATATTCTGGCCCAAGCACCACGCAGGAGGGCACCGACACCCCTGCACACATTCACCTGCGACGACTGACCTCTGCTGATCACTGGCAGGCACGGCCAGAGCCAGAAAATGACGGCAAGAGGACCAGCACCAGCGTCAGCCTGCAGAGGGGAGAAGGTCTCATACTTTGTGTTAAGCTTCTCTCTCAGGCTTTAACTCAGCTGCTCTTCTACTCCTTCATTTTGTGTGGATTTTTCATGGTTTTATTATTTTAATTCCATTTCATTTTCTTTATTTGAATTATTTTTATTTGGTTTCCATTTTCATTCATTTGTATTGTATCTCGTTTAATATTTATTAGTTACTTGAAAGTGATAAAACCCATATTTAAACAATGACAATTATACCTATTTAATTCAAATTAATTTCTCCTTTACATCTCTTGTTTCCATGTTTCCACTAAATCTTTTTATGTTGTGAAAATATTTGAAAAAAAGCTTAAATAATTTGAAAAAATCAACCTCTTCCTCTTTTCTTCTTAAGAGATGTATAATTATCTTTTTTCCCCAAGTGTTCCTTTGAAAACTTTTGCCAATTTCTGATCTTTACTGACATGTGTGCTCCTTCCTGCTTAGAGCTAGGCAGAACGTTGCCTGTATGGTAATTTCATTAGATGTATTGATTATGCCAAAGGGCAGCACTAAAGATGTTATTCACCAAGATCCAGAAGCGGGTTTGAGCCTTTAATTCTGTTTTACTTTTTTTTTTCTTTCCAAATCTACAAAAAACAGAGGGGAAAAAGAAATCCACTCTCTTAAACTGCTGAGATGTGCTTATTCCTCGACGTGTGGCAAGCACGGACGGAGTAATGCGGTGCAGGCACGTCACATCCAATGTGCTAAAAGCAAATTCATGCCAATCCGGGGCTCAGGGTGCTCCCCCTCGCCATATGGAGGGGGCCCGGCAGCTGCTGCGGCTCCGTGGTAGGAGCCTGCCTGCTGCACCATATGCTCCTGCTGCTCCTGCTGCTGCTGCTGCTGCTCCGCGGTGTCCCCGGCAAGCACTAGCCCAGCCAAGGCGCGGGGGATGCGCGGGCTCCTCTAAGCCACTTGCTCTGCCAGGGAAAATAAGCTAAGCAGCTTATCGTGGCATCAGTGCACGTAGCTCGGAGGACTGACCTAGAGGCACCTTTGCGGTGGGAGAGAGAGAGAGGCAGGAGCAAAGCAGGACCTGGGCAAAGAGTCGCTGCTCTCTTTTTATCCAGAAGAGAACAATTAGGACATGAAGCAGAGAAAAACGGTAAACTAAGAAACACGGTAAATTAAGAAAATAAATAAAATATCAAAGGACTGATGCCTGGAAAGTGATTCTGCAAGTTATTTTTCACTGCAGCTCTCCAAAAATATCCTGATGTGTGGGTGTCTATTAAAAGCAAGCTGTGTCTGGGATTCAGAGCAAGGTATGAACTCATTCCAAGGACTAATTGCAGTTATGCCACCCATTGGGAAAAAAATGCTGGAGTCTGGATAAAAACAGCCTTCCAAGAGGCTCAGGCACCAGTAACCTTCCCAAATGAAACAAAGGAGCATGAAGAGATAAGGGATGAACAGAACATACAAAAATTTGCTGGAGGATTAAAAGGAAGACCTATTAATTAGACAGAGTGAGGTACAGCCAAACATAACAGGATGAAATGAAGGCATGGCTGGTTGAGGAACACTTACTTTCCCACCCATGAAATCTGGCAGATCAAAGTATTCAGTGGAACCAGAGAAAGATAGAAAAACACTAGATAGATCAAAACACTGAGAACGCAACATCCATGGGGGAAAAGCTGGACTGTCTGATTAATCTTCTCCTCACTCTGACAGAGCACACTTGATTCACATGTTAATGTTCATAGGCACTGCACTTACCAAGAGCAACCCTCAGTCTTGTTTAAGACAGTAACAGCTTTGCCATTGGTTTTGATTAAGTCAGAAATTTAAACACAACCCAGAAAATTATCTCCTTGTTCTCCACTGCTGGGTTAATTAAAATGGAAGGAGATTGTGACCCTGAATTTCCTGGCTTCTTCTACCTTCTGCTTATGTGCTTTTGTTGCTGCTTTTCTGAAAAGTAAATTCAAGAAAGCCACAAAATTGATAAATATTTTTCCATTTTCTTGACTTATGATTGCTTTTTGTTCCAAAAGTGCCTTTGGAAGTCTTTTCCAGGCCAAAAATACCTGAAATGACCTTTAAAAATAAAGCCAATCTTCATCAGCAATGTCTTGCTGCTAAAGAAAATGATTAGCTTTTGATTAATCAAGAGTTTTGATTAATGAAGGACCAGTCTTTCATGTTATACGGTACCTCATTTTTCAAATCAGCATTATTATTTACACACTGGCTCAGCTGCACTACAATTTTCTTTGCAAATTCATATTTTGACAAATTATATGGCAATTTTTTCACACTGCAATTATTTTGTGAAACAGAGTTTTACTACTGAATATTCATAGAGCTGTAAGAACACTGCTCACTCATGTACATAAATTACACATCTCCTCCACATTTTGCCTTTCCCCAAATTATTATGCTTCCATGAGAATATAAAGAGAGCTTGCTCTGTACCCCACAGTCCCTGACAGAAGAAAGCATGGATGAAACAAGAAACACAGAGACATATCTGAAAGCACCTCTCAGGAGGCAAAGTGCATACCTTTGTACCAGAAAAGAAGAGACAGCAGGACGCTTCCCATCTTGAACTGCATCTTTTCCTTCCTCTGTTGTGAATAGCTCCTTAGTGTACTGCTTGGCTTGATGGGAAGGCATGAGATTAGCTTAAGCATTGCCTAAGCACCTTACTCTCCTCCATTCTTATGATTTTCTCAAGCACCATCAAGCCAACCACACAATTATTACCATTATGTTCCATTCTAGAGGATGTATCATCTGCAACAGTTTTTGAAAGATAACAAGTGACACTCTGAGCATGAATCTGATTGGATATTTAAACATATGTCCAAATAAACAAGGATATATCTACCTAGAAACCACATATACCCCCTACAGAAATGCAGATGACTAATACTTATAAAAGATACATAGTATATATTGTCTATTGTATATAGCATGTATTCATTGTCTTTCACCCCAATTCTTTACCTCTATGCCATCAATGCCTTTTTTATAAATAGTTGCATATAGAAATCTGCCCTGGCCTTGTTGCTCTTCCAGTCACCTAATTGCTATGGGACAGAAAATTGCAACTAGTAGATCAAACCAGCACTTTTCAATTGTTTACTTTCTAGGCTGTAAAAATCTTAAACCAAAAATGTACACCTGCCTTTACTAACAGTTCTACCAATACTATCCTCTTAATAGGCTTACATTCAGGAGAGTAATAAATTTGATTTTAAAATGATTGAAAGATTCAGGATAACAGACTACTAGTGATTCCAGTGGATCTTGTACCTGTTCCTCCAATTTCTGCTAATTATGTGCAATTAGCAGTGAATTTTTAATGGAGGCTTTTGAAAGCAATTGCTTCAGAAGCAGCTTGCTTTGTTTCTAAAGATCACAGAGTGTATGCACTGGGAATAGATTAAAGTGCTGCATAGATCATGTAGGCTGCTGTGGAGTTAAACTAGTCGTGTCTTTAGTCTTCTGGTCAACATTCATTCCAAAAATGCTATGCTAACAAGGATGCTTGCTTTTTCAAAACAATCCCCTATGCAGGAGTCATCTCACTTGTCTTTGGATACTCACAAATTTGGAATGCCCTGTAAAAGGGTTGTCAGGTACAGCATCACACTGCAGTTGCACCTCCAGCACCAACACACCCCGGCCTCACCAAGGCATGTGATGGGGATGGAACAAGTCTCCTGCCAAGGGACCTCACTGCTTTGCTCAGCCTCAAGGAGTTTAACCTCCTCAACCCAGCACTTTCCCCTCTTTAACTACCCACATGGAGAGGTGGGTTATCACAGGCAGAACCCCTGCACACAGTCACAGCCATTCTGTTTCATGGACCTGTGTCAGCTCAACCCAAACACTGGGGGAAAATCCATGCATGATCAAGGGCAGCTCATCCCAGGCACCAGGAAGGAGGCCATTTTCCTAAGTGCAATGGGCTGCTCATGATTTTGTCAGACACCTTATGTTCATGTAAGCAGCACCCCTCTCGGGGCAGTGAGACCCACCAGAAGGTCCAGCCAGGGAGTAAAGAAACATGAGCTTCATTGAGGGTACCAGGGCACCTCTGGGCATTTGCTGCAGCACCTTACTCCAGGCTCTATACAGTATCCAGACAAGGGTCTCACTCCTTTGTGTTGTCCAGTCTAAAATGGTCTGCCACAGAGACAGATTTCCAGAGCTGATGAAGGCACTCAGATTCACTCTCTGCCATGATGACCAGTTGGTATCTAAATCCCATGGGTTTCAAAATCCCAGCTTAAAAATCCCTAAATACCTTCATCCACACATGTCTTGGAAAAACAGACCATGGCTTCAGCCTCTCACCTCATGGTCTCATAAGCACAGGTCACAGAAAAGCAGAGCTGCCCACACAGAGAGAAATCACCTACTGTGTTTTAAAAAAGCAAAGCCGAAATCTCTCCCATCACATCAAGCTGTTTAAAATCAGCTTGGTTTATGGTAGAACCACCCTTCAAATAGGTTTTAATTTTTTGTAAGAAGTGCACAATCGTTCAGGGAACATGTTCAGAAATAGTATAGCTCGTATCAAAGAACATTTAATTCAAAAGGACACTCTTAAGACTGGTGGCTGCCAGTTATAAAATTCCCTCCACAAAGAAAGAAAGAAAGGCAGCCTTTTTTTAAAAAGTGTCTGTAGCATTCAAAAAATCAAACTGGTTCACAAGATGAGAAGACCCTTAAAATTAAAGTCTCTGTGTGCAGCTCAGGCCCTTGTGCCCAAAGGTGTTGATGGTCCTTCATTTTAATAACTATACAGCAAAACCATGCTGCCACTGCAGACAACATTGCTAAATGAATCACATAGTTAGTGGCTAGAAAGCATAAAAATATTTTCAGATACAGAAGACAGAAAACATTTAAAGCTGGTACACAATACAGCACTAGAAAGTGCTTCAGTTTTGCTTTATAAAAATAGAAATAAAATTCTAAAAAGGATAAAAATTAGTCTGGCATTGATTACAACAAAACCGAGGCCAGTACAAATGGCCCACATTACAATAGTTTGGTGACATCCTCACTGCTGTGCAAAACAGGGGCAGGAACTGCCTGGGCAGGTTTGCTCTTTTGGCCATACATCTTCTCCAGATCTATCTTGCGTCGTGTTGGCCTTAAGACATTTTGGTACGTTTTCATAGCCCTCAGAAATCCTGGTGTGCTTTCCTCCCCCAGATTGTGGGAAATAACACAATGATCACCCTGCACGACTGAGATGCTTTCAGTCTGACTCTTTCAGGTGACTGGAAGAGCAATAAGGCCAGGGCAGATTTCTAACTATTATTAAAAAAGGCATTGATGGCATAGAGGTAAAGAATTGAGGTGAAAGACAATGAATGCATTTGTGTGGCCTCGAAGGGAAGCAGGAGGCGAAAGTACTTGTGTGTGAGAGAAAAGTACAACTCCATGTAGAGATTTCATGTTTCTCCCAGAGCCAGAGTGCCAGACAGCTCAGAGTGGCACGCATAGATTTGTGTGTCTGCAAGCTGAACACACACAACACACAGTGTCTCAGCAGGAATGTGTGACTGGCACACTTTCGTTTTAGCACAGTTACGGAATGTACAAAATGCACATTTATACATGTCCGTGTGAACCGTGGACATCTCTCAGAAGCAGGATACTGATGTGTGGAGAGAGCAAGACTGCTGACACTTTTAGAGCTTGAGTCAAACTGTCAGGAGATGTATCCCTGGAGCTACACTGGTCTCCTTTTTCCTAAAAGTAAGAAAACACGATGCAGATAGTTAGCCAGTGCTGGCCAGCAGGATTAGGCTCACTCCCTGTAACACCCACTTAGAGGGTGCTGTGGCTGTCAGTGGCAGGGTAGGCAGCATGGGATCACTATCCATTTTAGATGGGAAGTACCTACATCAAAGACTTGCACATCCAACATCAGGAGAAGTCTAGCTAAGTCTGACTCATCTTTGAGCTTGTATCCTGGAACCAGCCAGTCTGTGGAAGACAGTTTACCCAAGAGGTGGGACACATTGCTTTGGCTTCACCTTCTTTGGGCTATGCACACAATGCTAAGCAAAATAAGCAGAGGAAAGCCAGACCTGAGTAGGTCTGCACATTCAGGTTACAGGATACATAGGCCCTCAGTATTGTTAGTGGTTAATGTTGTGACCTTAGTGTGGCAAGTCTCCCTATGTGATGTATGAGTGTTTTCTACCCTGCTTCCTGGCCCACGTATCCCTGCATTGGTCTGCAATCTCTAACTGCAGCTTGCCTGTATCTCAGAGTGTTTCTTCAGTAAGAGCAACCAATGACAAAGGTTAATAGCTTTCTTAATATGATGATGGTTAAGGAAAGTTTTCTAATAAGACTATGATTAAGATAAATTAAGCCAATTTTTTCTTTAATCTTTAAGATAGGTAAATCGCACTCTTCCAGTCTGATCCGGGTAAAGATACTGAAGAGCTCACTGCAGGTCAGTGGAGCTCAGGAACTCTCCTCCTCCTGCAGAGATGTCTGAGCCCCAGGACTCGTTAGGTCTTCCACACATGGGCAGATGCTATGCCAGTACCCATGCCCAGGCTTGCACGTGTAAAATGAGACAACATTTTATAATTTAAAAGTTAAACTGCTCCGAGGCAAGCTGAGATGGCTTTTTCTTTCCTCATTAATAAAACCGATACACACAGTACAGGGGAAAACAAGGATGGAATTCACTGTCCTTGCTAGCTCTGTGCTGTGAAAAGCGCACGCCTTTCCCCAGCGCTCCAACTCCTCTCCAAACACAGAGGTGAGAGCAGCTCTGCTCCAGTCCGTCCCGGGGAGGATGCGCCAGGCTGCAACTTCATCGCTGCCTTTGTCGCTGCCTGTGGGGAGGCACTGGCTGCTGCTTCCCCCGCTGCTGCCGTGGCTGCCTCTGGTCTCTGCGGTCTCCTTGGTTACCCATCCAAGGAACCGCGGTAAGGCGGGGATCCCTCTCCCGCGCTGGCAGGGAAAGGCCCCTGCCGAGGATGAAGGCTGTGGGAACGATCCCGAGGGACGGAGCTTCCCAGTTACGGGGGCCTTTCTGCTCCCCTGGAAACGCACGGCTCCGCCTCTGCCGCGGCAGGACCCGCGCTGCCTGCCAGTGCTCGCGGGGTTGTTCGTCTGCAGGAGGAAACAGCTACACCGATCCTCCCCGCTTCGAAGGAAATTACGAAAACTCACGGGGAGCAAAAACAAGAGAATGAAAAAAATTGTAATTTGGCGCTGGTTCCACTGGGGCTCGAACCCAGGACCTTCTGCGTGTAAAGCAGACGTGATAACCACTACACTATGGAACCGCCACGCACACAGGCTCTCCCCGCACTTCCCCTATTGACGAGAGGCCGCGCCTCCTTCTCTGAGCGAGCGGGAAAGGCTGTTATTTTCTTTTTAACTGCTGGTTGATTAAAAACAATTGTAGCAATCAGAGATTACCCTAACGCGTTTCCTACCGCTCAAATAGCTACAGAGGGGCAGTGACGGGGGTAAATCACTTCAGTAGCTCCAGGCAAGGCTCCGTGGATGCCGTGCCAACCAGCGGCCGCCTGTGTTCCCTGCAAACCAGCGCCTTACTGCGAGGGGTTCAGCTCTTTTCGGAGGGGCAGGAAGCTGCACGTGATTCTCTCGGCACAGGAGGCCGATTAAAAAAAATAACGCCCTGAGAGAAGGCAGAGCCTGGCGTTTGTGTCAGTGACGCCCTTGAGGGAGATGTTGCGTGGTGCCTTAATGGATCTGCAGGAGCCACGTTCGATCCCCTCGGGCGCAGCACGGGACACGCTCACGCTGTTTGTGAAACGAGGCGTGGGAAGGAGAGGATTTGGGGTTTAAACCCCCGGAGAGGACGAGGATCCCACCCGTGTGACTCCCCCGGGCCCGCCGCCGGCAGGGGGCGCCCCGCGCGCGCGCCCCTCGACGTCGGGGCCGGCCCGGGCTGTGCTGGGAACTGCCCCGGGCCCGGATCCTCTGTGTGTGCCCGGCCGGGTCAGATATCTATAACCCAGGGGCCTCCTGTCATCCCTTACACCCCACAGGAACTGCCTTGTCCTCAGGGCCCGGGCTGTGCTGGGAACTGCCCCGGGCCCGGATCCTCTGTGTATGTCCATCCGGATCAGGTATCCATAACCCAGGGGCCTCCTGTCATCCCTTACACCCCACAGGAACTGCCTTGTCCTCAGGGCCCGGGCTGTGCTGGGAACGGCCCCGGGCCCGGATCCTGTGTGTGTGCCCGGCCGGGTCAGGTATCCATAACCCAGGGGCCTCCTGTCATCCCTTACACCCCACAGGAACTGCCTTGTCCTCAGGGCCCGGGCTGTGCTGGGAACTGCCCCGGGCCTGGATCCTGTGTGTGTGCCTGGCCGGGTCAGTTACTGTGTTCAGGTCTGGGCCTCTCAGTTCAGGAAAGATACTGAGGTGCTGGAGCGGGTCCAGAGAAGAGCAACAAGGCTGGTGAAAGGACTTGAGCACAAGCCCTATGGGGAGAGGCTGAGGGAGCTGGGGGTGTTTAGCCTGGAGAAGAGGAGGCTCAGGGGAGACCTCAGCACTGTCTATACCTGGAAGGATGTTGTAGCCAGGTGGGGATTTGGTCTCTTCTCTCAGGCAACCAGCAGTAGAACAAGAGGGCACAGACTTAAGCTCTGCCAGGGGAGGTTTAGGTTGGATATCAGGAAGAGGTTCTTTACAGAGAGAGTGGTCAGGCATTGGAATGGCCTGCTCAGAGAGGTGGTGGATTCTCCAACCCTGGAGGCTTTTAAGGTGAGACTGGACGTGGCACTGAGTGCCATGATCTAGTAATCAAAGTGAGGTTGGATTAAGGGTTGGACTTGATGATCTCAGAGGTCTCTTCCAACCTGATTATATGATTCTAACCCAGGAACCTTTCTGTCATCCCTTACACCCCACAGGAACTGCCTTGTCCTCAGGGCCCAGCCCTGGCTGTGCTGGGAACTGCCCCGGGCCCGGATCCTGTGTGTGTGCCCAGCCAGGTCAGGTATCCATAACCCAGGGGCCTCCTGTCATCCTTTACACCCCTCAGGAATTGCCTTCTTTCACCTGTTATGTTTTACCCAGGGGTTTGCACTATTGCATTACCTCAGTCCTCGCCACACCAAAGGTCGCCTCACATCCAAAAGGGAGTGGCTTGTAGGAGTGCAAATCAAGGCACCTGTACAATGGTGACAGAGCTGTGGTTAAAAGTTACAAACAGAAGTTATTACTTGGAATATAAAAGACAAGTTTGTGAATTTTCAGAAATGTGGGGCCTGTAAGTTAAAAGCCAGTGTATTGTTTGTGGCTAGATATCATAGTTGCCTTGACTACTGAAATTAATAACATTTTGCTGAAAGAGCAAAATTATTTACTGTAACAAAGTAGAAAACTTTGCCCTTTTGTTGTCAGAAGCAGTTTCATAATAATAGGATGAAAACAGAGGTGAAGAAAATTATTTCCATAGACTTGCTGACCCCTGACCAAGAATGTGATGATTGCACTTACTAGCTGGTAGTTTCCAGTCTCTAAAAGGAATGAAAATTAAAAAAAAAAACCAAAACCAAATCAAACAAAAAAAACAACAACAAACAAAAAACCAAACAAAACCAAACAAAAAAATAACAAAACAAAACAAAACAAAAAAAAATCAACGAAACAAAACAAAAAACCCAAACCTGTTACATATTGATTATTAGTGTGTGAGTCAAATCTGTGTACCCTCCTGCCCTGGAGAGCCTGATTTAACCCAGAGGTGCCTTTTGGGAAGAGTCAGTCTGGTTGGCTTGAGACATTAGGAATGTAGCATTTGCATTGTCTGTGCAGCTTATGGTTCACCAGACCAACAAAATGCAGATCAAGCTGTTGTTGGTCAATTCTTATGCCCATTTTTTTTCTCGTGTTTCTTTACTAAGGTCTGTCAAAACCTGAATGCCGTAGGTAGATTTCTACAAGCTCTGCGTGGAGACTGAAGCTAATGTTAGCGAGGTAGAGTTGTGCAAATTAGGTCATTAGTCATTGCTTCCCAGAATAAGCTGCATTCATCTGATAATTTAGGAAATTTTCCCTTTTCTAAAAAAAATTGTTCTCATTTTTTACAGAAGGTATCCTGATGCTTCCATAGTGTTCTGGTCTAGTTTCTTGGCCTTCAGGAGCTTTGAGGCCCTACTGCTGCCTTTCTCTCACATTTCTGATTTTGTGTGCTTTTTGCCAAGGATGCTAATTTTGATGTCTCTTTTCAGCTTCTCACCCAGAATTGTCAGTGGGGGTGACATTTCTTTTTCTATTCACACAAATTAACCTACTCCTTCTAATGTGTGAGCACAGATTTCTGTCACCTCACTGACTGAGACAGAGTTTAAAATTTTTCTAGATGTTTATTTTGCTCTTCATTTTTTCTTTGCTTTTTTTTCTTTTTGTTTGTAACTGGACATCCAAGTCTCTCAGCCAGGGACCTGTCCCCTAGCTAATACTTTAAAATACTTTGTTGGGTCACATAAAAATACTTCTTTGAGCTTGGTAGGGCAAGAGGAGGGAAACCACGATCAGAGCTTAGAAGGAGCGCGTATCCTTCAGAAAGGATATTGAGTTGCTGGAGCGAGTCCAGAGAAGAGCAACAAGGCTGGTGAAGGGACTGGAGCACAAGCCCTATGGGGAGAGGCTGAGGGAGCTGGGGGTGTTTAGCCTGGAGAAGAGGAGGCTCAGAGGTGACCTCAGCACTGTCTGGAACTACCTGAAGGGAAGTTCTAGCCAGGTGGGGATTGGTCTCTTCTCCCAGGCACTCAGCAATAGGACAAGGGGGCACGATGGGCTCAAGCTCTGCCAGGGGAAATTTAAGTTGGATATCAGAAAAAAATTCTTTGCAGAGAGAGTGCTCAGGCATTGGAATGGGCTGCCCAGAGAGGTGGTGGATTCCCCATCCCTAGAGATTTTTAAATGCAGATTGGACGTGGCACTGAGTGCCATGACCTGGTAAAGGGACTGGAGTTGGACCAAGGGTTGGACTTGACGATCTTGAAGGTCTTTTCCAACCCAATCGATTCTGTGATTCTATGATTCTGTGATTCTATGATTCTATGATTCTATGATTCATGTCAACTATAATTATCTTCAGTCTTTTTGAAAAATATCAGTTGCATCACTTTGTAGTGGGTGCTTCTGAGAAATAAGCCTGAAGCAGAATTTGAATTATGTATGAGGAATGCCTGCATGGAGGTTTGCTCAAGAGGTTAATGTTTCCAAAGTATTTGGAAAACAGAATGTGTGCCATTACACCAAGAAGGGCTGCCTGTAAAGAGATGTCCTGATTTCTACACTAGCAACTTCACTGGGTTTTTCCTTGTCATATTGGACTGGTCAACTACATATTGTCAGAATTTTTTGGCCTACTTTCTGTTGCAGCTGTTGATGCTAAAACTCTTTTCAGTGTGTTAAATGTGCATATGATACATGACTGCTGAACAAAACACCAGCTGTATGTGTGACCTTGTTGGTAGGACTGATGTGTTCTCTCTGCCTTTATAGGAGGTGTTTGGTATGACCTATCTCCCTGGTCTTGAACAGGAAAGGTTAATTGGAAAGCACATTTGTGTTTCCTCAATTTGCATGTTACTGTGATCCCCAGAGGTAACTGGAGAGGTGGCTCTGTCCAGTAGGACTGACTCTATCAGGTTCCTGGGTCACCTCAGATCACTGAGACAGAGGATGAAGAACTTCCATGAGTGACAAAAGAAAACATGCAGTGGAGATTTTATGTCCTAAAGAACCTAACTGCTAAGGGTCTGATACCTCTCCTACTGATCTTGGATGAAATGTTTCTGATGGATTTGTTGGCCACTGGAGAAAACCTTGTAGCCTCTCATTATGCAGAGATCTTGGTAACTGCCAATATAGATGAATTTATCAGGTACAGTAAATGTTTATAAATAATGTGTATCCCAAGAGTGCAGTGGAAAGGTTGTGATGTATTTTTGCTTGCATGCATTTTGGCATAACAGCATGATCATACATAAATGATTAGCTACTGTAACTCTGATCAGGGAAAGTGCATCCTGACAGTAAAACAAACATCAAAACTCTTCTGGGTCATGCAGAATTATTGTGCTTGGTGTGCTTTCCATTTGCTGTCTCATCTCAAAGGACAGGAAGAGCTTTGAATGTGGAAGCTTGTGTCTGGGGCTCCAGAACCCTGAAGGACTAGCTGAGTCAATCATATGCCTTCTGCTATGCTGGTTTGGCATTTGAATATCTTTTGCACCTTAATAAAGGTCTATCTCAAAAGGATTTGATCACTCTGTTGTGGTGGTTGATGCCTTTGGAACCATCACCAGACTGATGGCAAAAACTTCCTGAAAATACCATGTTACAGAATTATGAGACCTTTGGGGCAGGAGCAGAAGGGTGGAGGTCTTTCTTTGTTTGCCTCTATTCTCAGAAATCTTTTGCTCCCCATCCAATCCTAGTAGGACTCCACCTGGAGAGGCTTCAGAGCACCAGGCACAGTGATCTCCATCTTGTGCCCATCCACATGATCTTTCTCCCACCACAGCATGCTTTATAATTTATGGCCCCCAGCCTGACCCCACAGATGTGGCTGCTGAGCTCTGTTCCCTCCCTGCACAATGGCAAGCAGCCCCTCCCTGGCTTTGGACATGGGTGGCAGGAAAGCCTGGGGGAAAGGTGGCCTGATGGGGATGAGTGATGCTGAGGACTCGGTCCAAGACTGAACTGGTGATATTACAATGTCATACTTTGACTGGCACCTCCTAGTTTTGAGTGGTTAGGTGGGGTTTGCATTCAAAATCACAGTGTTCCTGTGCTATGGATACACTACCAGGTGGAGCAGATTCCCCAGGGCTGTTGTGTTGGCAGTGGGCAGTAACACACCACCCCTGGCATGATGGATCTGCCCCTCTCTGGGCACCTGTGCAGTGATGGAGAGTCAGGAACCAGCACGGCAAGGAACTGGGTGAGAGATTTGGGCCCAGCTGGGAGGGGCCAGGATTTGATTTCAAAGCACAAAGTGCCACAGCCTTCTGACCACACAGGGGAGCAAGGCTGCAGCCTTCTCACCTTGTCCAATCCCTTTCCAGTAATCACACAAGGAGCAAACAAGCCAAAACATGAACTGAGTCCACAGAGTTCCAATCACACATTTATGGTGAGAACATGTACATTGCACATGAAGAAACAAAGTGTGAGGAATTAGTGCAGTGCTTCCAAACGTGAGATTTGAGTGCTTCATACTTGTCCCATTATCTGGATTCTGCACCTGGGATGGGGCAATCCCAGCTCTACGTACAGACCGGGGAATGAGATGATGCTGGAAAGCAGTGCCACAGAAAAGGACCTGGGGGTCCTGGTCAATGGCAAGCTGAATATGAGTCAGCAGTGCCCTGGCAGCCAGGAGGGACAACCGTGTCCTGGGGACATCAGGCACAGCATCACCAGCCGGTCGAGGGAGGGGATTGTCCCGCTCTGCTCTGCACTGGGGCAGAGCACCTTGAATATTGTGTGCAGTTTTGGGCACCACAATATATAAAGATACTGAGCTATTAGAGGGTGTCCAAAGGAGGGCAATGAAGATGGTGAAGAGCCTTGAGGGGAAGCCGCATGAGGAGTGGCTGAGGGCACTTGGTGTGTTCAGCCTGGAGGAGACTGAAGGGACACCTCACTGCAGTTACAACTTCCTCGTGAGGAGAAAGAAGGGACAAACACTGATCTCTTCTCTGTGGTAACCAGTGACAGGACCCAAGGAAGTGGCCTGAAGTTGTGTCAGGGGAGCTTTGACTTTGATATTAGAAAAAGATTCTTCATCCAGAGGGTGGGTGGGTACTGGAACAGGCTCCCCAGGGAAGTGGTCACAGCACCAAGCCTGACAGAGTTTGAGAAGCCTTTGGACAATGCTCTCAGGCACATGGTGTGACTCTTGGCAACGGTCCCATGCAGAGCCAGGGGTTGTACTCGATCCTTGTGGGTCCCTTCCAACTCAGCATATTCTGTGATTCTGAGTGTTTTGGAGAACACCTCTATCACTAGCATGCAGATAAAATGCCGTGTGGTACATGCAGTATTTCTGTCGTTAAGGGCTTTCATAGACATGCCAGTCACATCAGATAACCAAGTACCTGGACAGCCTTATGTTTTTTCCGGTGTGCTGGATCTGCTAAAATGCAAATCATTACCTCAACACAGCAGAAAGGCCAAAAGAGATCATGTGACTTCAGATGTGAAGAGGCAACTTCAGCCCATCCCTTTCCCTGCCTGAGATTCAGAAGGCATGGTGGCAAACCAGCTCTTCTACAGCACACGTACAGCACAGCTGCAGAGCTGCAGCCATGAGCTTTCACACCAGGCTGGATGATGAAAACAGCGTTTCCCCCGACTGTTTCTGAAGAGCAGCATTCAAGACATTTCCTCTCGGGAAGCTGCAGAAATAGGTGGAGAGCAAGTGCATTGCATCTCTTGAGCCCCAGGGAGAATTGGAGCACCTGTTCTGCAGAGCTGCACTCCTCAGGGGTTGCTTGCTCTTTAAAAAAAAGAATCTTCTAAAGGTACTCTTGTAGGAAAAATTCTGGGTATTGTTGAAGCAGAAAGTAAAAAAGGTAATATGTTTGGGTGGGGTATATGTATATAAAAAACTCACTTTTAAATTGCAGGTTTACAAAGTGACAGTTGAATGTGGCACTATTGATGATTTTACCCTGAGAAAAATCAGTGTGCTTCAAACACTAAGGTTTGACCTGGACTGAAACAGTTACCCAGAACTTCTGAGAGCAGATGAGATCAAATAGCTTTGAGACTCCTGTATTCTGTATATTCTTTGTTTTGGGAAAAATAATTTTTATGATGGTGTTTTTTAACCTTGTTCTGGTGCTTAACTTAAAATTTATTAAAACCATACTGAAACATGATTTTCATCTTTAAAATGGCTCATAATCCAGCACATATTTATTCTGAAGCTTTGATTTTCCAGGATGTCATTAAGACCCTGTGCATTAACTGCAAGACAGTGTGTCATCCAGCTTTTTTGCTAAAAGGGTGTTGACTTTTATGCTCCAGTTGCGTCCAGTTTCCTAGAACCAACTTTGCTTCAGGGTATTCAGTTTTCTCCTTGTGTCCTAAAGGAATTGCCCCCTAGAGGCATTTAACATTTCTGGAACGTGATATGATGGCTTTGTGATTCTCAAAGGTGATCTGCACCCCATTTGTACACTTGTTTTGGGCTTTTTTTAAACATTCTGCCCAAAGTCTTGCTGCACAAAAAAAAATGAGGCTGTTTGCTTTGTTTCTTGATTTTCTGCACTAAACCCCTCCAAAAAGTGAAAATGTTCTGTGTAAATGTATGACTATAAATAACATGAACTGGCATTCTCCCATCATTTTTCTACAGATTCTCTTTGGATCTGCATGCGGTTCCTGAACTCAGTGATTGCTTGAACAATCTCTGCATGTTCACACCTTTGCTGCTCTTGCTTTTGATCCTTTTTGCAGTTAATATTTTGGCTTAGGAATTAGTCCACCTTAAAAAACTGATCTGTCTCCATCCTATTCTCTTTCAGGCTTTGCTGGCTCTCTGGTATGTTATTACATCCATTTCCTATTGATTCCTGGCCCCAACACTGAGGTCTATCAACTTGGCCACTTGATAGAAATGATTCCTTCAGTTCTGTATTGAGATTAGCCTTGCTTCTCTGAGCAGGTTGAAGAAATTATTTGTTGGCAAAAAGGCTTTCTCATTTCTTTCAAATCAATCAATCAATCAATCAATCATCACTGAAAGTCACTGTTAATCTGTCTGAAGGATGTTAAAACAGTGGAGACCTAAACACATATTGTTTTACTTATGTTTGATGTTCGTATATCAGCTCTTTGGCAGACCAAAATCAGTGTTGGTGTCAAAATGACAGTTCTTGTACCATAGCCAGGTTCTGTTTTACTCTCTTAGTTTACAGTGGCAGCTTCATCCCACTTGCCACAGGGTGTGTCATTTCACTAATGAAATCTTTAACTCATCTCTAGATTCCCATCCTTGACCATCCTAACAGGACAGTTTGGAAGAGTTGCCTTTTATGCAGGTCCTGATCTCGACGTTGTGATTTAATGTCTGCATTCTTCTCTCTAGGGTATTTTGCTCTTTCCTGCCTCATTGCCTCAGCAATGCACAGAAGCAAATCCATCACAAAACCATGTTATAACATCTCTCAGTTCTCTGCAGTCGTCATTTCCAAAGGAAAATTCTAAAGGAAATCTGCAAGTCACAATAAAGCAAAAAACGAATAGCAAGATGGCATCAAAGGAAAGCCTCTGCCACTGGAAGCATCTACCCACCCGTCCATCTGATCTTTATGCAGGAAACTCTCCCTGTCTCAGCACTCTCCAACTACATGCACCTTCTAAGACATGTTATGGGAAGAGTTCATAGCTACCTGTTCACAAATGTGGGTGTGAAAGGGGTGAGTAGTGAAAGAGGCACATTCTGGAAATGGCTGTCGAAAGAACTTGTAGGAGAAGTAGCATAATTATGGAAACCCCATCCCAAACAAAACAGAAGGAGAAGCCTTTCATTTTTGTTTATCAAAAGTAAGAGACAAATGGAAACAAGCAGGAATAAGTACTTAAAGCCTAGTGGCTCTTATTTATATGGCTCCCATAACCTCAGTTGTGACCCAGCTTACACTTGTCTGCTGGTAGCACAGCTCATCTAATTTAGCAGATAAGGTGTGCTTGAAAGGATGGCCCAAAGGACCTGCTGTCTGATTTCATTAAAAGTCAGCTATAAATCTTTACAAGGTTTCCATTATTCTTTAGGCAGCCTCGTCTTTACGTGACTGACAGACTGGAGGCATGACTGATTTTGAGTAGCACCTATTACATCTGGATCAAATTATGCTGGTTCATTATCTCTGTAAATCAGGCTCTCAGCAGCTTGGGTTCTGAACCCCAGATTTCTGAGCACACCTTCAGTGACTTCTACACAAAGAAGAGGAGTTTGTGCAGCTCTGGCTTAGCTTTGTGCATGTCTATTGGCATGATTGCAGAGACACTTTATTTTGCTTCACTGGATGGGCTGTGTGTTCAGTGCCTGTCCACCACAAAACTGCCTTTTTGCTGAACTGAGAGAAATGTACCAATTTCTTAAAGTTATGTCGGAAAGTGGGACAGATCAGCGCCTTGTAGAAATTGAATTACTGCCTGCTTTTTAGTCAGCATGACAGATTTTCTCTTAAAGGTAAATCAGTGGTAGAGTGTCCAGAATGCTAACACAGCGTTGTGTCCCAAACTCTCATCCAGCTACTTTGTATCTCTTTAAATACCTTGGTAAAATCCCAGCTTTCATTTCATGGGCAGCCTTTGGGAGGAATTTTGTAATGCAAATGATCCTTCAGCAGACACTGCATAGCAAGTAGCTCACTGAATTTCCTCTTGTGGCCTGGAGTCTGGGCATGCAGGTTGGCAGCCAGGATGCCTCTGTAGCCAGCTGAGGAGCCATCAGGAAAAGGGAGTTGAATGTTTGCTATATGCATTTTAGAATGCAGATATTTGGGACTGCAGGTGATGATCACTCCCCTGGACTGGCTCTTTGATGGCCAGATTTGGCCCTTTTAAGAGGTTTAATGATAGGATATATTTGTGCAGGTTTTCCTCTGAGTGTATGTGTCAGTCTTCATTTACTACTACCACAATAAATTTTCTGTCCCTTTGTCTCTATCTTTTGATTTCTTTGATCAAGGAGGTGCTAGAAGTCCATGAGTTTACAGGTATGTGGAGGAAAGAGTGGGAACAACTGGGAGAAAAGCTTAGGTTATTGAAAGAAGGTACGAAGGTGAGTCAGATCCCCCATTCCTTGGGTCAGCCTGTTGTTTGCTGTGGTTTGGATGGAGCCCTGAGAAGAATGATGGTTCTGTTTGGGGCTCCCATGGCCCAGTTGCTGGGCACATGCTGATCTGTCCTTTAATCAAGACAGTCTTGCTGCAGTAGGACTTAGAGTGTAAGTTTAGCTCTTAGTCCTGTTCTTCAGATGACAGTTGAAGTCATGGCTGGCTTCTTTGATGGAGTAATGAAGACCTGAGATTCTCCTAAGAGGCCGAGTGAGGAGCTGATGTTCAGGAGAGCAACAGTTGTTTGAAGAGAAAACAAATTTCAGCTATAGCAAAATCAGTGCTGTATTTGATGCTGTCAAAGCCATTGATTGGCTCAAAATTAATGTAACAGGACATTTTTGTATTTCATGGTACCTCGTTCAGAGGGAAGTAAAGCAATCCATTGTGGGGAAAAAAACTTAAAATCCTTCTTTCCTGAAATAATTACTGACTCATAAGGTGTCAGACCCAGCTCAAATGTGGAATACCTTTGTGTTGCTGGACCCCGAAAAATGAGTCCAGACCTGTAAAGAGTTGTGTGATATTAACATGAAATGACATGACGTGAGAGAATATTGTACATAACCGTGAGTGTAGAAAACTGCACATATAGCCCCACAACTATAAATGTTTCCTAATTATGAAAATTGAAAACCAGCTAGTTATGCATTTATGGTTTTTTTTCTCTTGTACCTTCCTGTTATTTTTATTTCTGTTAGTAAAGCCAAAGGGAAATGGTAGTTAAGCATTCATTTTATCCTGATGAATTTCTTCTTTGTTTTAAAACTCAAGTTAAAAGAAGAGGAATATCACTGAAACAGAACAACAAATGAAATAATTTAGATGTCACACGTATCCCTGGAGACAAGGAGAGAGAGGGATCAGAGTGATCATTTAAGAAATCTTCAGCTAAAACAAAGTTCAGTATCTCAAAGCATTAGTGACTTTCCATTTGGTATCTCAGAGGAATTGCATTATTTGAACTTGTTGATTAGGGAGTGTATTGCATTAGTGAATGATATTATTTAGTGAAGAGCTGAGCAAGTGCCAGGAGAAAAACCCAAAAGACTTCACTTCAAAATGTACTTTGTTCATTTATTTAATGAAAAACAAAATCTTCTCTTTGGATTGTTTCAGTAGAAAAGCAACAGAAAAGTGAATGTTTTATTTAAATGAAATCTGATAATGAAGTGATTTGCTATGGCACTGTTTCCCCTGGTAAATTTGGTGGTGGTGACACTGAGTGATGAAGTGATAAATGGGGTGGCACCTTTTGAAGTCAGTAGAGTATTAGGAAGGCTGAGGGTTGGGGTTTTTATTAGCAGTACTATCAGATGTAATTTAGAGTCTTCAAAATTTTGCATTTCAATTTTCAAATCACAATAATGAGGAGTAACATGACTCTGTAGTCCCTTGTCCCTAGTAGTAAGGCTTTAAATAGCTATTTTTCTGATTAAGAAATCACTGGTGCACTTTTAGCTAACATTAACCCTAAGTTAACATGTAAACTGTATTAATTACTTGTCACGTGAAAAGGAGAAAGAGATTTCTTGTCCCACCTGTATTAATTTAAAGTTATTAGCTGTAAGTGTCCTTGGAACAATCAAAGCTTTATGTACCCAGCACTGCCTGTTTAACAATGGACAGAACACAGGCTGCAAAGGTTTTCAACCTTCTTGTGAGGATCATACTTTAGCCAGGGAGAATTTATTAGCTATAAGTGTCTCCAGAAACCCAACACTGCCTGTCAAACAATGGACAGCACACAGGCTGGAAGAGTCTTTGACACTGCTGTGAGGACCACACTTAATAGCAAGAAAAGAACTTTCTCCACAGCAGCTCCCGAAATAACTTTTATTAAAACAAGTGTGGGACAGTTATTGTGGGTTTTACGTAGCTGGTGATAAGTTTTAGCTGAAGGATTATATTTAATTGATGACCAAAAACCCCAAAAGAAACCAGCACAAAACACGTTCTACAGAGACAAGCACACCAAACTTACATTTCAATAAAGCTGTCTACCCCTCATGACAGATTGAACAACAGAAAACTACTAACCAGAAACACAGCAACCTAAAACACAACTCTAGAGCACCCCTCAGTAACACAGAGCAACCAAATGACCTGCACAGCACCTTCTCTGTAACACAAAGCAAAAGGAAAGAATAGAGCTGTGCCCCATTAACACACGTGTTAAAAAAGAACTACACACTGTAAAGGAACACAGCAACTAAGATATATACCTAGTAAGTTATGAGGTGTAAGGCAAGTTACAATTATTAGTATTAAAATAGCAAAACACAATTAGGAAATAAGGTGCTTTTAGAGTAAAGATATTAAAGTAGCAAAGCACAGTAAATCACGAAGTGTAAGGCAAGTTATAATTATTCATATTAAAGTAATAAACGAGGTGCCTTTATCCCAGTGAAATTAGCATCAGAGTAACCATGAGGTAGAAGTGAAAGCATATTATAAGGGTATAAAGTAATAGGCGTTGTAAGAGAGTGAAGAATATGATATAAATATAAAATTAAGAGAGTACATGGTTTTCTCACCCCTACATTGTCCAAAGAGGTGGGAGGAGACAGGACAGCTGCTCTCAGCTACTCTCACAGAGACAGTGGCATTTCTCCCCAGTCTTTGCTCATATCCAATTGCTTTTATACCTTTTTTTTCCTCTTGGGTGTTTTGGGTGGCTTTAGTCAATAAGTGGTTTTGTGGTGATAGAATAGCCCTGAAGGGCTCCCTGTATTCCCAGAAGATATCACAAAGGAGGGCCATGTCACCTTCACAACACTCCACCCTTTGTTAATCTTATCAGTCTGACTTTAGCACTTTTTGGAAAGCCACTGGGATGTCTTTGTCCTGTGACAGTGGTTCAGGGAGCACCACTCCAGGGGCCTGAGGTGTTTTCCCTCAACTCATCAAGAGTTTATCAGGGCTATCGCCCCACATTACTGAGTAAATTCTTTTGAATGCAAGGTAATAGTAATCAGATGTGGAAAAGAAACCTAGTATGGTTCATGCAGTCCTGTTTGTGTAGGATATGCTGTACAGTAATTCGTTATGTGCTGTAGTTATTCCAGATTCTGTGTTGTCACACGCTTTTTTTCTCCTTGTCCCTCCCTCCCAGTCTCCTCTCTGGCAGGAGCACTAGGAAGAGCCGAGCAGCCCAGAGAGGTACAGTCCTCATCACTGAGGGAACAACACAGGAAATGTGCGTAAGGCTCACAACTGAGAGAAACATGCTTCATATCAGCAGCAATTAAACCGGGTAGGCAGCATTGCTGGAACCATGGGATGCAACAAATCTGTACCTGAGAGAAAGCCAGAGAGAGGTGAGTGTTAACCTTTGTCTTCGGAGCAAGTGGTTCTCTCTGTAGCACTAGAAGAGGATTGCAAGGTAATGTTTCCCCACAGTCCTGTTGTCAAAATACTTGTTCGGAGAAAATTATTTTCTAATTATTTTCCTTTTAAAAGACTGCATAGATTTTAGATGCTGGCTGAGGTCACAAGGCAACTTTAGACCACCTCTGGCATTGACAGATTGGGTTTTAAATGATTCACAACATCTGGGACAGAAGCTAAATTTCAGATGTGTCTATGCTCTCTCTGTCACTGGCAAAGCTTAGAGGGTAAGGTATTGAGGAGGACCTTTTATGTCCTTTCACACCACGGGATTCCGGGGCAAACTGCCCCAATTTCTCTGCTGTTAGGAGACCCTGATTATGAAATAAGTGTGATAAAGCAGAGCTATTACAATGACTATCAGAATCGGTTTTCTGGCCTACCAAGTGCCTGGCCTGCCATTCTCCCTGACAGTTACTGAGGCTGTCAGTTGAAAGTCTCCACAGTCCCTGATTAAATGTTCAATTAAACTATGCATCATCTCCCTGCTTTTAATCATACCACACCCTGGTATGAACACACCAGGGTTTGCACAGGCAGGATGACTCAAACCTTTGTTCAGACCTTTTGTGTTCTCTTTCAAAACTGGTCATTAAAGCACAATTGTCAGGTCTGCAGAGAGGCCTGTTACATGTTCTTCAGCCATTATTATGCTGAATAGCCATGGTTGAAAAGGGAAGCTCTTTTTAGCTACCGAGCCAGGACACAAGTCCCAGTAAACTGGTGACTGTGAAGCAGGAGCTCTTAGTCCTGGCTCAGGGATCCAAGCTGACTGGTTCAAGAGAAGCCCTCAGCTTTGTGGACACTACTTGGTGGTCAAAGCAGCATCAGTGCTGTGCCACAACAGTGAAAGTGTATGTGTATGGCCAGACTTCATGAACGCAGATTTGGGAAGGGCTCTCCCCACGTGCCCTTCCAGCCTGCACAGTGGATTTTTTAGGTGAGACACAGCGTGCACAGAACTGGCCCCACCGTTTAAGTCCTCAGATCCATCTGCCACGGCCGAGTGAGCTTGGACAGTGACAGGGAAGTCCTTGAACTGTCTCCAGCACCCAGTACTAACTGGGGCTGACCCTGCTGAACATCTAAGATCTGATGGGATGGGATGGCAGGGAGGCATTGAACTGCCAGGAGACGGTCCCCACTGAGACTTGAACTCACAACCTTGGGATTCAGAGTCCAGAGTGCTCTCCTTTACACACCCTACAACAGTGAAAGTAGAATGGAAACATCTGGGGTCCCAGACCTACCTGGAACTGGGAGACAGCCCTTCCTCTTTGGGTTTGCATGCTACACATATACATGCCTTGCAACGCCTTGAGCATGAGCTAGTTGGAAATATTTCTGAGAGTGTATAAACTTGGAGCGGGCATGAGAAGCTGTACTCTTTCTCAGCCTACAAGCATCAACACACATTGATGGAGAGCAGACTTCATTAGCCTGATGCTGGCTTATGATTTTCTGTGCTTTTAGTGTGCAGTGTTTTCTCTTCAGCGGTTGCTGGATGATTTTGTTTCTGTACTTCAACAGTAAAGTGATGCTGAACCATTATTCTATCTGCAGCCTGAGGCTGTACAAGTCTCTCATGCATTAATAACATGAATTTAACAGGTACTTGCTGGTATAGAGACCTTCTGCAACTGACAACAATTTCTTTTACAGGTGCAGTTTAGCCTAGTGTGAAAATCATGTTTCGATTCAGTCCTGAGAATAAAGGCACTGTAATAAGTACAATTAAAAAAAAAGACAGAATATATTCTATTAGATTTGCAACATTAACCACAGTGATTGATATGTCTCTGTCTTAAGTGATACCAGTGGAGCTGTGCCATGTTAAGTGCTCAGGACCATTAAGCAACCCAGGGGGGCTTTAATGGGAAGTTTAATGGCTCTGATGCTGAAAATCAGTTTCTGTGCTGGTGACTGTGCTTTGCCCCTTAGATACTCTTCTGAACAGAAATGCTGGTGACAGCCTTGCTGTGAGGTGTCAGACTTCCTGATCTGTAGTGGTGGGGGATTCCAGAAAGGACAAAAAATAGAAGACATCTTAGAGTTTATGATAGGGTATGCAGGATGCTCTTAGCCATGTAAGGATCACATTTCCTTCAGGAAGGAGGATTTTTCTAGAATGGTGCAATATCTATAGGATGGGTGTTTTTACTGATTTTGCTCTTGTCCGGACTAGAAAAATAACTACACTGTATTTTTAATGGTAAAACAAGCAAACAATGTCTTGTTATGACAACTGTAAACATTTTTATAAAAAGGCTTCCTTAATGATACATTTATTAATAGCATCACTCTTCCACTGAGATTTTTCTTTACCTGCATAAATATCAGTTTAAGAAAAAAAAAATCATTCTCATTCAGGGATTCCACTCATCCTAGTCTCAAAATCCCTGGTATTTGTGATCAGTTAAAATAATTGATTAGTGTAAACTGTTGTCCCTCTATTACAGAGCTTTTATTTACTGTTTTGCAGGGAGAAAAAGTATTAGCATGAATTTTCATTTGTTATTTCTTGTTTTGGTTTTGTTTTCAGTATCAACAATTCTTTTTGACAACTGTAATAAAAGAGAAGCATATTCATGTTAAGGCATTAGCGTTGGGATTAGTTTCCTCTTTTTCCTGAGCTTGCAGTACTGTGCAGTGGTGATTGTGTCAAAGTCTTGGTTTTGTTTCTGGGCTTATTCTGATCATCTTTTCAGCTGCTCAGAAATGGGCAGTTCCTGGGAGTGTCAGGAGCAATCATCAGTATATTCCTTTGGTCTGTGTACCTTGGATAGCGCTGACCTGCAGCTGCTTTGACTTGTTCTCCCAAGATCAGAAGCATAAAGGTTTTCCCTGTGTCGTATGCTGAGCTATTCAGGGTTGAGTTCCTTAGGAAACCCCTTGAAGTGAGATATTAGCTGCAGGGCTGGAGGCAAAGGCTTGGTATTTCTGGCCTTGTCTGCTTATTTACTAGTATCCTATTGAGAGTATAGAGGAGAAAGAAGCAGGGAAAAAGAGGTAAGGAACCAATCAAGGAAGAATTATGTTCAACGTTTAGTGAGTAAATGTGACATCTCTTGAGAGCAGCCTCCTACTGCACTCTGTATTTTTTATTGGCAGGCAACAACATCATAGTGGCAATGTGGTTGCATTGGAACAGATATAGGATCCAATACCTCTGTGCTCTGACTGCCTCTCACTGTTACACAGTGATGCATGCAATGCATCTTGACTGCCCCTCTTAGTGCTCTGTAGGGCTAAGTATGTTAATATGAAGTGCCCTTTTGACCACAATTTAGACAAATTACTAGATTTGAATTTGCCATTATTTCAGCTGCTTGATCTTCAAAGCAGTAGCTGCATTTTGTTCCAATTTTGTATAGTAAATTATGTCCTCCTCTGGATGATAAATCCATAGTTTCATATGCCCTCAATATCTGAAATGTGCATTTATTTCTCTCAAGGTCATCTTAAGAAAACAGTTAACAAGTGACCAAGGAATGCTTTTCTCAAAGTTAGTTAGTTTTTTGGATAAGCACCTTTAAAACACTAGACAGTCACAGCTCTCTGAAGCAGAAGTTTTCTGCTGACCTCATCTGTTCCTCTTCTCCAGGATTATTTCAGGCTGAGCACAACCCCTCCAGCCATCTGCTTCACTCCTACCTCCAGGCCTCTTGGAGATGCAGTGCTCACTTGTAATGACCACGGCATGCCTGCCTGCTGTTCCTCCTGCCACCCACATCTCATGCTCTGCCTTCTTACAGCTGCTGCCCTTTGGGTACCAGAAGTAGCAAGGGGGCTTGTCAGCATGGGGGGAAGAGATCAAGTGGGCATTATCTCCTGGAGGTCCTGTCCTCTTTCCCAGCTCTTGCTGATGGCCACTGTTCATGCACCACTAACTGCTTGGCACATCTTGCCCCACTGTACAGTGCCTACCCCAGGACCTCTTTGTGCCACCAGATGTTGTTCTGCTTAATAGACTTTTATCTGAGCAGCTAAAGGAGCGTGGCATGAATGGAGCCTGTAGGCAGCAGGCTTCTTCCTCCATGCTGCAGTCTTGAAGATTGTCCTTCAGTGAAGTTTCCAGCACTTTTCTAGACTGAGACAACAGTAGACACAACTTCTTACCGTGCTGAGTGGAATGTCTATTCAGCACATAGTCAAAAATGGTCTTCTGACATGTTCCATTGAATTCTTGGGAGAGGTGTTGCTTTGTTCCACAAGCTAGCCAAAGATATACCTGTGTGCCTTTTGTCTTGTCCATTTAAACAACATATTCTGCCCTTCAATATAATTTGTTAACATTTGATCCTAGGGCTTGAATTTTGATGGCTTGCTGATGCAGCTGTGCAGGAAAAAACTCTGATAGAAGAGGCTGTTGCAAGTGTCATTGAATGGTTCATGCTACAGCTTGCAAAATCTGAAGTTTTGATAGAGAAATGCCTTCTGTTGGTAGGCCAAACTGCTCTTCTTCCTTTTCTCACCTTTCCCAAATGCATGTACTGCCCATCACCTGAACATGACTGACTTCTTACTTGGGGAACTGTCTTCAGGAAATGAAATGGGAAAGCTTAGTAACAGTATGGGGCTGAGCAAGTGTCTTGGGTTGAGCTGTCAAACTGCCAACTGCCCAATACAGATGTCAGAGCTTCCCTCCTTCCGCTGCGAAAAGGGAGGAAAGGGAAAAAAACCTTCAAACTAGGTTTATGCTTAAACTAATTATATATATTTATACAGAAAAGAGAAAATTAAACTACAATATAACACACACACAAGTTAGAAATAACAAGAAATATCTTCCCACTCCCCATCGAAAAGAGATTCTATCACTCTAGATCTATAAGCACCTTAAAAGACACTCAGCAAGAAAAAGAAAGTATAACAACAAAATATTTCTACTTCCCTGAATTCAAACAAAAGGCAAGTAGCAGCAGCAGGAGCAGGGCCCAGCACAGCAGAACAGCTGTAGCACGTCCTGCCTCTACTTCAGCCATGATGGAACTGAGTGAACACCTACTTCTGTACTCATATTTCAGGTTTGCATCATCTGGTATGAAATATTTCTTTGGTTGCTTAAGTCAGGTGATACCTGTCTCTCCTAATCTACGTAAATTCTCTGAGCCTGCTAATTTGAGGCCTAGCTGAAACTAAAGCTCAAACTACCACAGCAAGTCAGCTAGTTTGGGATCTGTCTCTGAAGACAGAAACAGTAAAGGCGTCAAGTATTGTCAGCAAACAGTTTTCAGTCTCACTTTTACAGAGCTTCATCTTACTGTTTGTTGAGTGTGCACAATGGACTGGATTTGTCATCTGTGTGCACACTTCTGCAAAGGCAGCATGCATGTTTTCCTTGTAGATGACACTGCATCTGTGTGCCCTGCCTCACCTTCTGTTTCGACAGTCATTAGAGCTGCCATCCTCATCCAGAACTGGTACCGCTTTACCATGGCCCGCATAGAGATGAGGCGCCGCTACTCCCTGAGTATCTTCCGGTCAATCGAATACGCTGATGAACAAGATCAACTGCAGGTTTGTAATCTTGCATTCTTCCTGTACAAGCAGTTGTATTATTCCCAAAACACTGAGGTTGCACAAACAAAATGGGTATTTGGTTATTTCTTCCTATGAAGCTGGGTCCTGATTAATAAAACCACTTCCCTGCCTCACATGTGAACTAAGTTGTGTGTACATGTACATACATGTGCATATGTTTATAACTGCATGAGTCGTGCCCATAGAACCCTATCTAGGTTAGAGGTTCCTGTAGAGCAGCTCTGTTAGCCTGGGATTGCAGGTCATCCCACTATGAGTGATCTTAATTGTGTCTGTAAGGCAATATATGTTCAACAGTGTCTTAGCATGTGAGCCCAGGTTCTGTGAGGGTCAGTACAGGAAATTAGGAACTTCTAGGCCTTTGTGTTCATCCTAGCATCTGTGTCTAAAGTCAGTTCACTGCATTGTAGCAGTTTCTTTCTATTGACTACAAAGGAAGTCCAAGCATGGGTGATGGGCAAGTTGAATTACACGTCAGCAGCACTGATACAGCCCTGGAACACTTTATGTATTCATATAGTGCCAATCTGTGAATTCATAGCAAAGAAGGAAAGAGAGAGAGAGAGCTATTTTTGCAATAAGACACAAGTTGTGTCGTTATTGCAGGCTGATGCTATGGGAAAATACAGTAGTGTCTTAGATCCCCCTAAATGGGAAATTTCTAGTAATTGAGTAAGGAAGGAGGTAATGCTTGTTGGATCCCCTAAACTGATCAGTGTGTTTGTTCTTTTCTTTTTTTTTCCTCAGCTATCGACATTTTTTACATTCATGCTGGATCACTGTACTAATCCTGATTCAGGTAAGGATAAACATAAAAGTAATGTGGAGATTCTGTTTGAAAAAACCTGATGTGAGGTAAGTTAGATTTGATGTTTACAGCCTATGGTACGTGCTGGGGTTGAGGTTTGACTTGCCAAATACTGTAATACGAATTTGATCCTGTAAGTGTTGATATTGCTCAGTATCAATTCAGTGAGCCAAGATGTAAGTTGTCCTTTTAAGAATACTCAGAGGTGCTCAGAATGCCTTCTTATATGTTACTGCCCTTCAGTTGTTCTCATGGTAGTCCTATGGACTCCAATTTTCACAGCTTTCTATGCATGTTTTCTTAAATTTTGAGATGTGATTATTCAGAAAGACTGTCTTCAGTTGGTTTAGGGCAGATATAATCAGAGGTTGCCTTCAAAGGGGCTGCTTCTCTTTGTTTTTCCTCTCTTTTTTCTGTCCCTTTTTTTAATTGGTGGTTTGAGACGGTCAAAAACGGACTTTATTCGGAGGGAGGAATAAAGACATCTTATTGTACAGCTTCTTGCTTAATATAGGGTTCTACAATCCAGGGGCAGGCAACATGCAAATAGTTCTTAACTAAGGAATTTGCAGTTTGTATATCTGTCTACAGCAGAGGCCTAAAGCTAATCCATTATTCATGAAACAAGGGGGAGAAGAACAAAGAGTAATTTGACATAGGTTTTACACTCTCGATAGTGAGCAAGGTTTACATATGCAAGCTATATTTCCTTTAAATGCAATGGACAGAGATATCTGCAGACGTTTATTCAACTCTGTTACTGGCTCATTTTCAAGTTCTGCTGGTTTTCCAAAGGGCTACAGACTTCCCAACCAATCTTCCCACATTCGGGGAGTTTTGTGATCCCACAGTGGTTATTGTTGTTGTTTCAGCAGTTCTGGACCACTTTTTAATTTTCTTTGTTCTAGATTTCACTGGAAAACATGTATCAGTATGTGAGTGATTAAAAATTAAATAAATTTAAACTGCCACACATAAACCTTTAGAAACCATCTCAATAAACTCCAGTTATTCAAAAACTAACCTTTAATTTTTGAAGTATTTTGTGATCCTTAGACAAAGCTTACTTTTGAGGTCAAGCTCAACAAAAGGACAGACTGAAAGTGATTCTTAAGTCCAGAAAGCAAACATTACTTCCCTGAATAAATTCAGAATAAATCTAATCCCAGAGGAGTTAAAAATGAAGCTGTCCCTTTCTTATTGCATTACAAGATAATGCCCTTTCATCTGGTCCAGTCATGGGTTACTCCAATTAAAATTTGCACAAGATACTTTGATAGAAGGATAAAACCACCATCAAAGCCATAAGTGGTTCAGTGTTCTAATGACAACTGGTAGAAATTGTTGTTTTTCTCTCTTAAATACTTTAGAGTGCCTAATGCTCTGCAGTAAAATAAATTACTTTGAGCCTTACTCCAGAGTCAAAGCAGATGACACAATAGTCCTTCCTTTGATTTTTCTTTTCCATTACTGCTGTATTCTGCAAAAAAAAAATCTGCTTTAGTCATTTAACTTCCTGGGAAGGAATTGGGAAACTTAAAGAAAATTGGACACTGCTCACTTTATCTATTTCTTCATGCTGATAGTGCCCATCTGTTCAGCTTTTCCATCTGAGTGGGAAAGAAAATAGTGCTGGGTCTGAGATTTGCAGAAATAGTGTTAATCTCTATTTTCATTGTAATAATGGAATTTTAGAGCTGCTTATTGTAGGTGTGATTTATCCACCTTTATTAACTGTGTGTACTGACAGAAGGAACAGGGTGAGGTGCTGCAGGTGACTTGCTGGGGCTCAGGACATGGCTGGTGCAGGGCCCAGTGCTAAATGCATAGGCTGTTCCTGGGCAGGTGGAGATCCAAACCTCACCTGTGCACAGGGAGGGAGATGGAAGATACTGTGGGCTGCCCCTTGTCACCCCTGTGCAGGTAGCCTGTTTCTTGGTTATGCAGATACTGGAAATTGCAGGTGTGGTTAAGGCTGAAATACATGATAAAGTGTAGGCTTAATTGTAAAGCATCTTTTTTTCTTGCTTTCTTAAAAAAATCATCTATTCAGACTGACATTGTTAAGACTTGATTACTGCTCCAAAGGCTTTATTTTCATCTTGGTTTGTTATTTACCCCTTTCTAACAGCCTGTGTCAGAGATCCCAAAATGAAACAGAAAAATTCTGTACGGTGCATATTTAACAGAGACATGGCCAAGGCTGCCTGTGCAAAGGACCTGACTTAGATATTGTTTTTGAGAAATTGCATATCAAATGTGTTTTGTGCAGGTTGTGGTTATGTTGTCCAACTACTGGCTCTGTGCATTCTTTACTTCAAGCTCTTGATTGCTTGCCTCTGGAAATGACCTTTGCAGCACCCATGATGTAAGCAAAATCAGTGCTGAATAGAGAGATTCTTCATGAACTGCTTTCACTTCTGCTGAATCACTGTCTTAAGATGCGAACCACAGTGAGTGTAAACATAACAAGCAGAGAGGCTTCAAATTGGCTTTGCTATTCCTGAGCATTTTCTAAACCCCACAGTTCTCTGGGTTTGTTTTCTTTTTCATCAGTGTGTGCTTATTTAAATTAAAGTGATAGCATGTGCTTCAAAAGCCATCTCCAAGAAGTCAGCATATAATATTCTTACCATGGAATGGGTTGCCTGTTCTTCTCAGTATGTGATGAGAAAGCTACCTGAGCATTTTGTGATCTTTGGTTTTCCTTACATTGTAAACCACTCAGTCTTCAGTATTCATCTTGTCACTTTCCTCTTTTTAATCGTTTTTTCAGAATGAGTTTTTCAAAGAGAGAAAGCAGTCACCATCTCATTTACACAGTAGTGCTTTTGATGTGATTGTTTATCTGTTATACCCTAAAGCTTTTTTCATCCTCTCATTCTCCTTAAGGTGTCAGTACAGTTTATGATTGGGATATTATATAGCTGAGTGTCTTGTTCTTGTTTTGCATCTTATTAAAGGCTATTTTTCAAGGGTTTGTGGGAAGTAAAAATAGCTTTTCTACCTTACGCTTTTCTCCATCCTTTCCGCCCCCAAATGTACATACCTACTCAGCCTTTCAGTGGAAAGTTTTCTGATCAGAGAAAGCTGGAAACTCTCTTTACAACAAAAGGTGACCCATTTACTCACTCTTCTGTGGGCACATTGAGGGTGAAAAGGCTGCAAATGCATCCTGGCAGAAAGGTGGGACTGGGAATCTAAGGCATCACAGGCTGTACCTCTCAAGGTCACCAGGGTAGGAACCACACCTCCTGGAGCCTTCCTTCAAAGGGGAACAAAAACAAACAAAAAAAGTGTTGTTTTCTGCAGTTTCACTCCCTGGGATGCCTCCTTTACAGCTTTAACACCTTTCCAAGACTTTTTGCATAGAGCAATTCTTGCAGTGGGAAATAAGTTACAGCTGCTTGCAACTTACAGCACTAGGAATGGAGTGAAGGAATAAACGTTTGAAGCATTTTAGAAATCTTCATCCTCTTTGTAGTCTCAAGGACCATTTGGCTTTGACCTGATGGCTGTGGTGTCATATGTAAGAGCACTTCTCAGGAGTCAGAGATGCTCTCAGGTACCCCAGTGGTTAATCTGAAGGCACACAGATGGTGGCAGAACACAGAACTAATTTCAGAGCTGCAGAAGTAGCTGATTCCCAGTTACCTCAATAGTGCGTACATCTTTGGCAGTGGTGGCTCTGATTTGGCTCAACTTCCCTGGTGAGGTGGTCTTGTCAGGAAAACAGGTCCTTGGGCTTTCCATAGTCAAACTGACTCCACTTAGCTCTGGCCTTTGTGTTTAACATGGAATATGGCTGTAGGGTAGTTGTATGGAGTCTGTTAATAATGAAAGCTCAACTCGCTGCGCTTGGTCTAGACCTCTGGCATCAGAGTACAAAGCAGGTCATTGCCTGTGCTCCCTGTAGTCAGTGGAGAGATGCAGAAACCCTCCAGTGTTTCATTCTGTCTTGACAGACACATGTGCCTGAACACATGCCAAGAGTTTTCATCCTTGTGTTTCAATACCAACGGAAAGAGCTTTGAGAGCTTTGACTTGAACACCAAAACAAGGCGAGTGCCACCTGAAGTTGTGTCAGGGGAGGTTTAGGTCAGATATAAGAAAAGGGTCTTCACCCAGAGGGTGGTTGGGTACTGGAACAGGCTCTCCAGGGAAGTGGTTGCAGCACCAAGCCTGACTGAGTTTAAGAAGCATTTGGACAATGCTTTCAGGCACATGGTGTGGCTCTTGGGAATGGTGCTGTGCAAGGCTAAGAATTGGACTTGAAGATCCTTGTGGGTCCCTTCCAACTCAGCATATTCTGTAATTCTCTGAATCCTTCAGAATTAGTCCTGCATGGAGCATGTGATGGGCTGGGGTACTTGTTGGCCAGTGTGCTAATCCCAAACTGCATTAGGTCATCCATTACTGACTGCTCTGAGATGAGACAGTCACCCTGTGCAGGAAGAAGCCTTAAAATCAGCTGAAAGACTGCTTGGGGAAATGTAAGTGCACTGTAAGGGTAATGACCATGACTGGCTTTTGACAACTCATCCAAAAGTGGAAAATGGGGTGCACTTTGCAGAGAGATGCCCTGCAGGGAAGGAGACTGGGTTTCCCAGCCTAGGCATTTGCCAAAATGGAAGTAAAATTTTGAGGAAGGCAAGTTCCAGTTCAGAGGCAAAGTGATGGATGAGATTGCTGCATGCAGGAAGGTAAGGCAGGTGTAGGAGCAGGCATGGGCAGGTGTCTGCTTGGCTTGAAACTGTGAGACCACTGACTCTGAAAGAGTCATGTCAGATGTGGAGAGTCTCTGACTAAAACAAGGAAGCAATGAGGAATTTGGGTGGTCTGAGGAGTTGGCTCTGTGCTCTGCAGCCATGTCCTTCCCCTGCAGAGGAGGATGCCATCCTGAGAACAAGAATTGGTGCAAATGTGCTTGGCCGATCACTGTATGTGAACCAACAATTTCAGTCTAAAGGTGATGCTCTGGTGTCTGGCCAGACAAAGCTGTAACTGTGGTGAAAGGTGCAAACCAAACTGTACTTGGTGGACACAGTGAGCCCTGAGCACCTTGCTGTTACTTGATGCCTTCATCCATTTACATGGATAAGGATAACATTCCATTAGCACCAAGTGTGTTAATCAGGTCAAAGAAGAAGCGCTGATAAAAAGGGGGGTCTTTTTAATCCAGAGTGTATTTTTATTTATTTAGTATGGATTTAATCCAGTTGCAAGACAAGTTGACCTTTATGAATCTCATAATTTATGAGGCCAAGTGTTGGTTTTGGCTGCTGTTAGTTTGAGTCACAGTTACAGATAAATAATACATTTTTATTTCCAGTTGCATGAAATCAAGGTTGCAGAAAACTTACCTGTAGCTCAGCAAAAAGGGTTCACAATAATCATCTCAAAAGAGCAACTTTGCAACAGCAGCTGCTAGAACACTTGCCTCTAGGGTCTGGTTCCTTCTTTTAGAATAATGTATGGTAAACACAATCTGCAAGAAATAAAAATGAAATCTGCAGTTTGATCAGATACATTTCCAGAGTACGTCAAGAAAATATTGGATTGAAGCAATTAGCAATATTCCTGCTTTCTCCATGTTCCAGGAAAATTAGAAGCTATGTTCTACATTCACCACTCAATTTTGGTTTACTTTAATTCATCCAATGATTTTATGTTAACCAAAAGCTGAAATTGTTTACTAGTTGTATCAGCCAGGAGTTCTTTGAAATCCAGGGTGAGTAAATAGGATTTTGTAGGTGTCTTTTAAAATAATCCCTGACATGCTGGTATTTAGCCTAAAAATTTTACTTAGAAAATAAAGCAATAGAAGTGAATCTTCAAAGCCTGTATTAAAAATGTAATATTGAACTTTAAACAGATGATGGTCATTAAATGGTCAGCCATAGCTTTTGTATCTCATTGCTTTGAGGGAAAAGGAAGTCTGTAACAGGTGATGGCTCTCATTACCCAGGGGAGCAGACTGCTCCAGAACTTCAGTGCATGATGTTTTGCACCCTGATCACTGGCTGTTAGAACAAACTTTTTTCCTACTTTTTCTGTTGGTTGTGTTGGCTTTTTTTTTTTCTTGTTTATGGGGTGATTGGTTTGTTGGTTTTAGAATTGTGAAACAATCTGGGGAGACCTGGAGCTCTTCCACTACTCAAGACAGGAATTAGCCACTGTAATATTCCAGCAATTAAACTAGTTCTATTCAGCCAGTTCTGATCATGCTGTTACAGCTCCACGGGGACTGGTGGAGTTTCTACATTTTTGTTTTTTCTTCCCTCCTGTTCCAGTTTCTCCCACCAGCCCTAGTGTTCCTCAGGGGGTGGATGAATGCTTAAGTTTAACAGAATTTGAGGAGAAAATTGATGTTCCAGACTCATATTGTGGACCACGACTCTCATTCCCCCTTACTGTTGGAGATGCCAATGCTCTTATTAATGCTTTCAGGAATAAAGAGGTAAATTGCAACTAGCTTGATTCCTTTTAACTTATTTTACATCTCTGTTAAGGTGTAGCTCCACAATCCAATGTATGGCTTAACAGGTGCCCAAAGAAATATTTCACCCTTCCTTAGCCCCCATTACCTCTTCCTGCTACCCCTATGTGATCATAAAGGTGCATGGTGAGCTGTCTTGGGAAACTGGTCTGGCTGGAAGCTAACACAATAAAATAAAAGCAGTCAGTTCTAGCCAGACCAGTTCCCAGATTTGATTCACTGCTTTGCTGCATGACCACCAGATCCAGCACTGGGGACAAAGTAGGGGCTAGTGAAACAGAATGGGAATCCTTATCAGCTGCTAGGCAGGTGTTAGCACTGAGAGTGGAGGACTGGGGAAGGTGTCCCAAGCTAACACAGAAACTGTCCTTTTTTTCTGAGTTAAAAGTTCTCCTTGTTTGGTCCTTTTTCTTTTGTCCCCCACTTCATTTTTTTAGAGGCATTGAGGTGTAAGGGATAATCACCTCATTCCAGTGTGCAAGACTCCACCATAATAGTAGAGTCACTATAAAGCATTGCTAATGTAGTGGAACAGAGTGAGACCACAAATCTCCAGTTTCTTGTCCACACCTTCCAAGGCTCTGAGAAGGCTGTTCCTGATTCTCTGTATTCCTGAGCAAGCCCTTTTGTTGTCCACTCACAAGATGAGGGTGGAGCTTGGAGGCATTACATGAGACAGCTTTGTTTGAACTTATGATTATTTATGTGTAACAATATGCTGTATATAGGGGATAAGGGTCTATCTTGCTCTGTAATTTGCTGAAAAATAGTACCTTTTTTTTCTGTAATTTTCTGTGGAGGCTGATTGTAAAAGTATCAAATACAAAGTGCATGATAAATGAGTCCACCTAAACTGCACCTTACTGTCTGCTCTCCCTTTTTTTACTGTAATTGGCATTTTATTAGGAAAATGTTTATATGTAACTGGCCTTTTTTGTTTGCTTTAAAACATGAATCTTGAAAAGTCAGTCTGTAGCTCATCTATCTCCTCTGCCAAAATTCATCAGAACTCTGTTGAAACAGAACACTGTAAATAAAAGGGGAAAATATGTAGAGCAAGTTTGTTAAGGACTCCATATCCACTCATGGGGAAGTAAATGCAAAGCCATGAACGTTCCTAGTTCCCAACACTAAGCCATACAGCCTGTAAGCATGTCTGGAGGTCTGCAGTGTAAATAATCTTGGCAATACATGTATGATATTAACAAAGCAGAGAGACCTATTGCTAATTCTAAGAAATCTTACTTTTCTACCTGCTTTTTTTTTTCCACAGCAACTTCATGCCCGGTATGTGCTGCAGCTCCTGTGTGAAACTAGGAGAGTTCTCAAACTGATGCCAAATATCAGCCGTCTTTCAACCTCCTACTCCAAGGATATAACTATCTGTGGTAAGGTGCCAGAGAAGATCAATGCTTTGGGCTATGGGTTGGTATTCTGAGTAGTTAGGGAATGATACAGCATCTCCAAATTTTGCCAATACAAGAAAGTTCTTGATGTTTTTATTTATTTATTTGTTTGTTTTCACCACGAATGCATAAATTGGAACAAACAAAAAAACAAAGTTCCTGAGTCATACTAAGTATATTTCAAGAAAATCCCTCACTTCCTCTTTCCTTTTCTTGTTCAACATTTCTGAATGAGTCAGTATTAATTCAGCTAACACTGCAGTGTGTATTAAATACTCCTTCACTTCCACCCCTAAAATGCCACCAAGTATTTTGATCACTGCAAGTCTCACTTCTTTCTCCTCTCACTCAGGAAAAGATCTTACCATCATCATTTACTCAGTAATGATTTTAATGAGGGCTTAATATGTGTGGCAAAAAAGACCTTGTGTTGACTGCATGACTATCTAGAATGAACTGGAATTATAATAAACCCTAATTTCTAAGGAGACCCAAGAGGATGGATCAGTCTTTACACAACCAGCAAATTAGTCTCACAGAATGATGTGTGTCACACAGGAAAGAATGAAGAGCTCATTGCACATCTATTTTGCTACACTTGTAAATTATGGATAATGGGATGCAGTATCCTGACTCACTGCAGAACAAGGTAGCTCCAAAACAGAACAATAATGGTGACATAACTCTTGACAGCTATTAGTGTGTGCAATGTGTAATAGTAAAGTGGTATAAGGAAGGGTACTGTGACATGTGCAGAGCAAATAATGTTTCTAAGATGTCCTTTATGGACCTACTTTGACTGCCATGTTTAAATAAGGTCTTGTATAAACAGCAATTTGTTAACCAAACAAAAAAGACCCCTCTCCAAACCAAGGAAACATAGATTCATACTTATTCACAACACAACATGTTCTTGTTAAGCAAACATACCTCTTCATGTTTGTATTGCATTTGCACTGTGTAAACAGCACCTGAAGGGATCCCCTTCCAGTATTGAAACTAATAGCTTGTGTAACCAGAAAGCTCCTCTGCAGAAGATGGATGACCAATTTTTAAGCATAATTGGTCCAAAATGTTGATTTCCTTAAAATAACGTATCCCTCTCTCCATTTTCTTCTCTTTTCAAATTAATGATGCAAATTAAATGTATGCCTGAAATGTCACATCCACACACAGGATGAATATCTGTCATAACTTGAAGGATCCCTCAGAATGAATTCAGCAGGTTCACAATTAATCAAAAGTTGCAATGAAAACATGTAGACAGGGCAAAAATGTCACCTCTCCTAATCATTGGTGGTGAAAGCTCAGTACCACAAGATGAGTTCTGAAACCGTTCTCTGGCTTTGTGGTGGTGAGTCACAGACATGAGAAGGTTGGCTCTGTGAGCATGAAATCCAGTCGTATCCAGAGGAGATCTGTGCTGCAGTGATCCTTTTTGTTGGGATGGAATCCTCTTGCTTGTTCCAAACAAACATCTCAGAAAGGGCCAAATCTGTCATTCCTGTAGCCTTAGAACTGAGGCATAAATACATGGCCAGTTCTTGACACTCTCCCTCAAATGCTGCCAGCAGCAATGAAAACCTGTCCCTGAAACAGGTGTTCAGTTGTGCAGTACATAAAAGGCTACTTAGCAAATTTGAACCCATTAGGATGTAGAGGTCTATCACATTTTGAAATGTCTTTTAGTGACATTTTTTGCTTTTATATACCTAAGAAACAAAAGGAGAAACTTGTTAGTACTAAGTAATTCCAGTTTTATAATTCTAGTTTCTTATTCCTCTGTGAGAAAATGGAAAAAATAATTGCTTTTGTTTCCTGTAGGAGATTTGCATGGAAACCTAGATGATCTTTTGCTCATATTCTATAAGGTAAGTAGGTACTCTGAGATGTTGCATTTTCACTTCATGAGTTGATATTAGGAACACATATTAATGTCTGACAGATTATCACAGTTAGAATTGTACATGAGGTGTGCATACACCACACACACAAGTCCTGGAACAATTTGGTGTCTTTGTTGTGCCTTTTCCTTCTCTGTATCCTCCTGCCCAGTGTGGAGAAGGAGATCTAAGAGGCAGTTATTTTCCTAAATGCGGAACTGGAGCATGAATCAAAACTTAAAAGGGCTCCTTACAATGTCTCCAAAGTTCTGCCACTGTTTCAAATTCTATATTGACAAAAGTCTGCTAAAATAGGAGCTAACTTAGTTCCTGATGTGACACTACACCATGGATAATTTTGACTCTTCAGAAAAAGTTCACAAGCTTTCATTTAGGCCTTCCAGTGATACCTGCAGGGGCTTTTTAATTTATTTTTTTAAACAGGAAACAAAAAAGGGTGCTGTTTAAAAGCTTTTTAAGCCTTGGAAGCAATCACATAGTCTTCACACACCTTGGGCACCCTTTACATATCCTTCTTTTCATGTTAAAAAAGGATGCCTCTGTTTTACTGATGTGAAAAAAATTAAGCTCCAGGCTATCTTTTTCTACAATTGTATATTTAACTGAAGATGCAGGAAATGTTGTGTATTTAGTTTCTCATTTATCTTCAGCATGAATCACCACCTTTCATTTAACAGATACTCTCTTTGATTTGAGCTTTCCGAGGGAAAAGGTTTGTGTCTGATTCATCTGCACTGAATGGAGACTGAAGTGATTTAAACCATGTGTTTAAATGATGTGATTCTCCAGCTGCTTCCAACTTTATTACACTTTATCTGACACGTGTTGAATGGAAACATGCTTGTTTTGCACAAGTGCTACCTGAAGCCTGTTGAAGTGTAATCAAACCTTATTACAGTGTTCTGTTTTTCTTATTAATGAGCCACATTTAGTTGGTCTTTGGCTTGCAGTCTTTTAGGTGTCCTTTTAATTAGACAATCTCTTTTTTGAAACTGGAGTAAGGGTATGATACCTACTGGTTTCATACACAAACCTGGAATGGGAAAAATAACTATTTTGAAGAGAAATGCTCTGATAGTTAAACAGTTATATTTACAACTGCAAACAGCCTGCATTTCACTCCTTTGGAGTAAACAGATGATGATTCTTTTCCCCCTCTCTAATGCATGCTATAAAGAAAAAAAAAGCTCTAAGCAACTCTAATCTTGACTTCACTAAATTCAAAGCCAAAACTCCACTGACTTCAGGGACGAGAGATAACACCCAGTTGTTCTCTGTTAAACTTCTAGGGGGAGTCCTCCCACCAAACCAAATAAAATGGGCAAATAATTTGTAGTTTCAGAGTGATTGAGGATATAGAGAGCACATGTTTGAGCAGCTTAATTATTTAGAAGCAAATTAAATGAGACAGTGTTTTCTGTCCCCTCTGAGCAGTTTACTCAGATGAGCAGCAAACCCAGTCAGCTTCTGGGATCCACTTTTTTCTCCATCCCTAACTCTGTTTCAGTTGGAAGGGATTTCATCCTCTGAGTTGGCATGAACCACCCATAACCTTAAAAAAAAGGGTGCAATCCTAAGCAGTGCCATGACTAGTGTAGTGATCTCAGTCTGCACAGAGCTGTGCAGAGCTGAAAGGGATTTTGGAGGCCTGCATGGAAACTACACACCCTGAGCATGGAGTGATGTCCAGGGCTTGTCACAGCAATTTTACAAACCACCAGCTAGCAATCTACAGCTTATCCATAAAATGCTGTAAATTGTGTATAATTGGTACACGTGGTTTGACTGAGGCTAAGATAGTTACTTTTTTTTCCTCAATAGCCAGCTTGTAAGGTTAATTCAGTCCTTGCAAGCTCCATTAAATAACAGCATTTCCCAAAATTCCTTGAAATGCTTGAATTTTAAATTATGTTTTGCTAAGTTAGATTGTTAAATAGATGTTATGGATAGAAATAGCTTTAAGCTGTAGAAAATGCCAACAAGAAATGGAAGTTAATTAATCACTAACCCAGGACACAGTAATGATGCCCAGCAGCAAGTTGCTTATCTTTAGAGGGCCTTGTTTGCCTCTCTGACATGTCAGAGCCTGTAACAGCCTTTAATCTAGTTTTGCTCTTATTGTTGGTCAAAACCACAGAAAAAAAAATAAATCTTTATGTGAGTGTGGAACAAAACTAAAATGTCACATTAAAGTTGGAAGTTCAAAACAAACTTGTTAAAAACTAAATTTGTGTGTAAGCTTTTCAAAAAAGATGATAGAGTCAGGAGAGTACTTCAGTAGATCCATGATGACTGCAGAGTGGTTGCATATATACTCACAATCTACTGGTGATTCACATGCCTGTTGGTTTTAAGGCAAAGTGTTTATTAGTTCATCTTTCCAGAAACTGCTGCTGAGTTTCTGATGTCTGTTCCACTCCTGAAATCCATCCTCTCTTTTTGAAAGCCACTACAACCCACTGCATTAGCAGAGTCTCATACGTGGCCATTCCTGTAAGCACAGGCCTCATCTAAGTAAACCTGGAAAGGGCTCAGAACAAGCAAAATCCAAGGAAGCCAAATTTACAGCAGTCAGGAGCGAGGGACCAGGGTTCACTCCTGTCTCCTGACACAACAGCACAGGACACTGATTGGGACAAAAAAAAAGATACTCCTTATAAATTCAAATTAGGCATTTAATTGAGTCCCTGGCCAAATCATGCATTCTGCAGTAAATCTACTAAGGAAGTACAACAGGGAGTGCCATAGGAACACAGGAAGTGCTTGACACCAAACACAGTAGCTGTCTTCAGAAAGTAGGATCTTGCAATGCTGCTAAACCTGCTAATAGTGCCCTCCACAGTTGTAAGGTGATTTTATAGATATTCTATTGGTAATTCTTGTGCATATCAGTAGTGAGAACAGAGGTTTCCTTTTTCTGACAAGTCAAAGTTGAAATAATATTTCTGATGCTCATGACTGGAAATGACGAAGCTGCATATAGTTGGTGCTGTATTTTCTGTAAGCTGATGGCACCCATTGATGTACTGGTAATTCATCAAATGAAACATACCATCAATTCAAAATACTATCTTTTGATGAGCAACCACTCATAAAGCATTGCTCTGTATCTTCAGGAAAAAAAAAGAAAAAGGTAAGAAATACCCTTATGTACAACCTCTCAGGTCTGTGAGCTTTCAAGTATGTCTTTGTCTTGATTGGGCAAAGTGCAATGTGAGCAAAATTCAAGTAGTGCTTTCAGGATTACAGTAACTGGAATCAAACTCTTCAGTGTTCTGTATTAAGATTTTATATCCACTGGTCTTTGTCTTTCTCAGGAATTTTGGAAGTGTACACTGCAAACAATATAAATACATGAAATCCACTTTCTTACCATGAAAGGAAATATAAGGACCTTCACACTTGTGTCACAAGATAATTTTTCATGGATTTCTTATCTTCCATTCAAAGTGGATGACTCCTTTCTGTTTGCAAATGCACAATTTCCTGGCAACAGTTGCCTTAACAGAAAAGTACAGTTTATTGCAAGACTGATGCTCCTTTTGGTTCCATTTAATTTAATAGGTAGAGGAAAGGATTAGAGATGTCATCATAAGAACAGCTAGAGAGGTCATCTCTTCTGTGATGGCTTATACAGGTTGTCTGATATGGAGGTTTTTATTCTAAGCAGTGGAAATAAAGAAATGCTACCTTTTAGATCTCTGTATTATGCAGGTTTTTTCAGATTTTCTAGCAATGTGATTTCATTTAAATACTATTTTCTTTATCATAGTGCCATAGCAGCATCTCTAAACATCCTTTTTTTTTGTTGTTTCTTCCTGCAGAATGGTCTGCCTTCAAAACAAAACCGTTATGTCTTTAATGGTGATTATGTTGACAGAGGGGAAAATTCTATGGAAATACTTATAATCCTATTTACATTTTTGCTTATCTACCCCAATAATTTATGCTTGAATAGAGGAAACCATGAAGACTACGTAATGAACCTGAGGTAGATTTTGGAGGGCAGGGTGGGTAGTATCTGGCCTTTCACTAGAAATGTTTGAGCTTTTGAATGCTACTTTAGCCACTGTCACACTCTAAGATACAAATAATATCTTATTAGGTGTTCAGGTGTAGCTTTGCATCTTCAAGATGTGTGAGGGGGAGAGGGACATCCTCATTACAGACACAGGAACTGTATCTTGTCTCTGACCTAATCATAATTCGTTGAAGTCAGAGGCCTTAGTGCAGCTTCCAGAGTATCAAAATTGGGGAAGGAGGACAGATGGAGGGATGATACTTTAGTTAAAGCATATATTTAGTTAAAGCTGATATTTCAGTTAACTTTAGACTAAGATGTCACTTCTCAAACACAAGGGGCAGGTAAATATTCTACCTTCTGCTCAGTGGAGGTTCACTGGTTGGGTGGTGTCATCAGTCCCACTGCAGGAACAGCTGAGACCCTGTTTTCTAATACAGACGTTTGTACTCAGCTGTACAGTGCTGCCAAGGGACTGAGCAAAGCCAGTGGCTCTGGCTGCAGTGAAAATGTGACTTGCATTAAAAATCATCTCACAGATGTGGGAAGAAGTGCTCACTCCTAGTCCCTGCTATTCTAAGCCACACCAATAAGTCTTTGGTTGACTGACTGGTGGGTAACCTGTTGGATCCCTTCTGTCATGTGATGTGACCACACAGAATACAGTGCTGTTTTAGCACAGGCATAGACCTGGGTTAGAGGCCCATAGTCAAGCCTTATTAATGATCCATATAAGAGAATTGGTTTCACATGATACTTTTTCAGCATTTAATTTAAAAAAGCCCCTAAATCCTCCAAAAGCCAACAAACATAAACCAAGATCAGTTACTTAGCCTACAAGGTAGGAAAATACCCACCCAGAGTAGTAGAAAATATTAACTAAATCTGTGATGGTATGGAGTGCACAGATGCATTCCAGTATATGGCTCTTTGCTGGACATTTTGATTATCAGCACTGAAAATGTGTAAATTTGAAAGCTGAGTGTTGTGAAAATGCCCCTCAACCAAGGATACCTTGGTGTTACAAGAATGAGGTATCAAAATCCTTTTGGTGGAAAAGACATTATAGATGACATTGTCTAAGAAAAGCTACATGTTCAAGGCAAGGTCAGATGGAGCTCTGAGCAACCTGGTTTAGTGAAAGGTGTCCCTGCCCATGCCAGGGTGGTTGAAACCAGATGATCTCTAAGGTCCCTTCTAATCCAAACCATTCCATGATATGATTCCATGATGATATGAGGACAAAAACTCTGTTAGGTTTCTTTGAAATTCCTCTCTGGTATCTAAAAGGTAAATCTGACAAAATGGCTACAATGATTATAGGGATAGAGTCTGTTCCTGACTTCTGTATGTACAGGAAATCAGTTTAACTCAAGACAGAGTGGAGGAAAGCACATTAATCTGAGGTAAGATGGAATGGCAGAGAAAAATGGGGCTAGAAAACTCCTGGCAAACACTGTAGCACAGGAAACCATGCAGAAGGGGCAAACTGAAAACCAGTTCATGATGCTGTCCTGTTTTCAGATATGGCTTCACAAAAGAAGTTTCAAAGAAGTACAAGGTAAGATTCCTCCTCGTTCCTCTGTATTTTCTTTGTAGTCTTGCACATGTAAAATGAGACCTGTGTAAACAAGGAAACTTTCAACCAGTTTATGTAGGTGTAACACAGAATAGCTTTAGTGATGTAGTTCAATTTATTTTGGTGTATCAGTGGAATAACTGAACAAACAGTTTTAAGTGCTAGTCTTTTCTGCTCAGAGATCTATGGGATGAAATAAATAACATCTATAAGGCCATTCAATGACACAAAAAGAGGTGAATGTGAAAAAAAGCTAAATTATACAATCAAATGTCCCTAAAGTAGATGTCAGAACTTGTTTGTCAGTATTGCTATTCTGTTTGTCACCTGGATGAAACTGTTCATACAGATTATAGCAGATGCTTCAGCAAAATCTTGAACTTGGAAGCAACAGAATCTCCCAGAAATAGGATCTAATATAAGAGTATATTTTACAGGAACACAGCAAACAGATTTTGTCTCTTCTGCAAGATGTCTTTAGCTGGCTTCCCCTTGCCACTATAATTGATAGAAAAGTTCTTATTCTACATGGAGGGATTTCAGACACCACAGATTTGGATTTCCTGATGGCACTTGAAAGAAACAAGGTGAGATCATATTCACGTGGAGATACAAATGACAAATGCTGTGCCCAAGATTTTTGTATTAGGAAATTAAATGATTGCTGTAAGGAAAAGAAAGAGTCCTATTTTTCTTCAAAATCAGCATTTAGGAAGGAAAGTTTCAGTAGGTGTTGAGAGCCAATTGTTTGGCTGCTGTAAAATAACATGGGTCTTTTGACTTTACAATAGCTAAAAACACTTTAGATACCCCCTTCCTGCAGTGATGACGCATTAGCCAGAAAGTATGAAAAGAACTTGATTCTCAGGCATTTCTAAACACTAGAAACCAATTTATCCATGTATTTCTAGCACTGGCTTTTGTCCTGGGGCTGTGCTTCTGCCATCTGCTGTGTGTGGGAAGTTCTCCACCTGTGAGGCGTTCCCTTGGCAGCAGCTGAGTGTTGTACAAGTGGGAGAGCCTTTCCAGAAGGATCAAACTTAAGACCTGGCCTTGAGAAAACACAAACTACTGCTTTTCAGGGATTTAGAAAACAAAAATGTTCATTTTTTCCCCTGAAATGGTGAGCAAACAAAGCTCTTTCAAATCAGTGGAAAATGGTGTGGGATTTGGTCTCGATTTGGACAACAAAATCTCAATGTCTGCTTGTGATCTGGGTGCTGAGTCTTCCTATAATCAGTGGAGATCCAGAAGATCTGGTGGAGAGCCAGTTTTTTAGGAACATGTTCATGGAAGGACTCCATAGGCTAGGGATGTCATCTCTGGCTTTCACCTGCCTCTGAAGAAAGTCTTCCCTGTAGGTTTCCTCCACCAGTCTCCTTTAGGTCAGGTTTGTATGTGCCTTGCTCACACTGTTCCACAGACATAGCAGAGCATCTCAGATGGCATAGAAGATCTATGTTTAAGCAGCACAGGGTACCCTGTCATTAATGTTTGTGGAATTTAGAGCTATTTCTGTAATTCTCATGTTTTCTAATGCAGAAATAAGTGCTTTACAGGACAACCAGGTGTGTCTCTGGCTTTCAAAGATGTGAAAAAGAGCAGTGAATCCATCTGATCATTGGAGTCTGGGCTCTGTTGGCTGTACCACTGAACACTTGAACTGGGTGGCTAACTATAGATGAGGGTGTCTCAACTCTGAGCTGGGTTCTGCCCGTGCTTTCGTCAGGGCTGGGCTCTGCATGTTTCTGATGCAGTATCCATGAAATGCAGAACTAACAGGTCAAAGTTGCTGCCACAGGAGAGCATTGCTAATGAGACATGTGTGGGTCACAACCCAGAGCAGTATCACTCAAGGCCAAGTGATGTATTTTAATTGGTACAGCTGCATCTGACAGGTCTCAAATACTGGTCAGGTCAGTGCACTGGGACATAACCCAGTTGTTTGCATTTTGGTTTGATTCAGTCCTTTTCTTTGTTAAAGAGTAAAATCTGGGGGGCAGTGGGGGGTGTGTGTTTTGATGGTGGTGTTTTTTAGGGTGGTTTTTTGTTTTGTTCTGAAATAAACTAGTACAAGAAAATTTCAAATGAGAAGACTCCCTTGTGAAGAATCTGTGTTAACAGTCATTCATGAAGCCATAGCACACACTCCAAAAAACCCAAATGCCCATGCAAGTTGGAAGAGGTTGATTTAACAATTAAAGGCCTGATACAATGCTTCCTCAGTTTCACTGTTATCTTCCTCATATTCCATTTATTTCAGCCAAATTAACCTAATAGCATGCTACTGTGTCAGAACAGTAGTGAATGCAGTTTCATCTTCAGTATGAATATGTATTTTGTTTCTAGGGAAGCTGGGCACTTAAGTGTCATCCCTGAGCCTAGGCCATACTTGCTGTACAAGGAGACCTTAAGATTGGTTGTGGCTGAAATGAGTCTGTGTGTCTGGATAAGAATATGAGAGCAGTTCTGAAGATGCTGATTACTGATAGGTTAAAGCAAAATTTCTGCAAGGGCCAAACACCTTCAGCTTCTTCCAAATCTGGGAGTTCAGGACATTATGAGAGTTCAACATTGAGTGGAACTCCTAGGGAGTTTTCCTGACTAGAAGAACCATGAACTGATGTGCCTTTCGGCAAACATCTCTGCATCAACTTTATGTGCTGGTAACAACTTAAGTTTGCTGTTTGTTTTTTTTTAAAGCTGAAATCTTTGATACGGCCACCAAAGTCAGTGAGCGGCAAACGGGACCAAATGAAAGAGACGATTTCCATAACTAGACTCAATAAACAGCCTGTTGATCTGCATAATGCAAGATGGACACAACACATGTCTTCATCGGGCTCCCCTGAGCCTTCAGGCTCAACTTCGCCTCCAGGTCCCACCTGGGATCAATGGAAACAAGTAGGTGAAACCAAACACAGATACCAGATACCAAACCTCTGTTCTGTTCAGGCAGTATGTTTGAGTCAAAGGGAACTGTCTCTTAAAAAGCAACCAGTCATTCTAGGGAGTACACTACACAGCTATGAGGTTTTTGGATGCTTTTTGCAGACCTGGTTAGTAAAGGCTTGTGCTTTTATACTTTACAAGTACAATTTTACCAGTGTTTTCCTTTCCTAGCTGTTAGAAGGAGGAAACTGCTCAGTATGAAATGTGTTTGCATGCCCTCCTGTGGTTGGATCTGTTGGTGCATACGTGGTTGTCAGTTTAAACAAGTCAGACTTTGCAACTCTTGGTGAGAGTGAGCACCATTTTTTGGCTGTGGTTTTGGCAGCTGAATGCTGATACAGTCCAAAAAAACACCCAGCTCCTGAAACCTACAGGCTGATTACTCAAGAATGGGAAGTTTTTATCCTCTGCCTGTTCATTTTCTCTTGAATACTAGAGCCAATATGGAACTTTTTTGTACTGTAATTTAATAAACTGTGGAAATTTGGAAAGTTTAATTTGCAGAGCAAATCCATCTCTGAAAATGTGATACCTATCTGACCTAAAACCTAACAAAGTGGACACAAGCAACACCTTACCCCAGCTAATCAACCATCCACTCAGCCATGCTCACAAACATGAAGTGCAATGTGTTAGTGCAAACCGTGTCCAGCAATTTTAAACTAACATATTCTGAATAGTATTTGCTACTGACTATAATTAAACAATGATAATTCATCTTCCTGTCTGAACCCTGCTAAAATGCTAATATGTAAAGTCTTGGTCTAAAACACAAGCTAACTGAAGACAGTAAAGCCAAAGGCAGCTCTTGTCATGTTTAGAGCAGGCACTCCCAAGCTTAGTTTAGGTAAAACCACCTACATATGAAGAAGGCAGCATTTGCTTTCTTCAAAATAGCCCAGGTACTGTTTCTGATGTACCTGCCCAAGTCTGCAAACCTCAGCTGTGAAATGGTATTTCATCTAAAAAAAATGTTTATCCAAAATCTAGATAATATTTCTTAAGGAAAGTAGAATAAAAGTTTCTGGCCCAAAAAACACTCTCTGAGAGGAGGGAAGAAAACAGAAGACCTACATGTTTGCTCAGGTGTGTTTTCTGCCTCTACTGTGGGCTTTTTCTGTGGTCAGTGCTTTAGAGTGCCAGAGCCTCTCAATCTTCACTTACTATCAATCCTCACTTGCTTGAGTTTGCTATTTGTAGATCGTTGACATTCTCTGGAGTGACCCAAGAAGCCAAAAAGGCTGTACACCAAACAAACGTCGAGGAGCAGGCTGTTACTTTGGTCCTGATATCACTTCCAGGCTCTTCAAAAGATATAAGCTGAAGATGCTCATCAGGTCTCATGAATTTAAGAGGGAAGGTTATGAAATCAGTCATGGTAGGAAGGTAAGATGCTTTCATGTAAAGCAGAATTCTCTTGTGACTTTGACAGGCACATCCACAGTAGATTTGCCTGCAACATTAATTAAAAATAGAAAAGAAAGTGACTTCTTTAAATTGGGTTTGGGGGAACTTTGTGCTAGATAGGTGTTATAACAAATTACCAAGTTCTGACCAAATAAAATTGTTCACAGCTTCAGGGAGTGAGGACCTGCTTATTGTTCACATGAAAACAAAGAGACATCAATAAAATCCCTGAGAAGAGTTGTGTGTAAATACAGTGTAAGAGATGCTCTAGGAGCCTTGTAACTTAATGATTTCTCTTCTGGCCCTGCTTTCTGATGTGCCGTACTGGGAGGCCAGCAAGAATCCTGAAAAGCAGGTCTGTCTTACAAAGAGATTTCTGTTACACAGCATGTTGTATCTAACAGCCCTCTGAACTGAAGTCTTCCTATGACAGATCAAAAATACAGGACCAGACCTCTGACTCAAAAGCAATTTGGTGAATGACATGATTTCGTATCTACTTAATTTTGTAACCTGCATTTTTTCCTAAGATCAGTTTCAGAACTCAGTGTCAAGAAGAGCTGTTCTGGCCAATTGAGTTTTTGTTTCCTACGATCAGGTTATCACCATATTTTCTGCCTCTAACTATTACGAAGAGGGCAGTAACCGGGGAGCGTACATCAAACTGGGTCCTGATCTGAAGCCTCGGTTTGTACAGTTCCAAGTCAGCAAGCACAAACACGGGCTGAGTCTTCAGGAGAGGTAAAGCTGTGTGTTGGATGCAGTGAGCACATACTCACTTGTGAGTAGCTGCCACAGATCTAGAGCTTGACTGAGTAACTTAATGGGTATCTATTTTCCTTGATTTCCCCTGTTTCCCTATTTTTACAATTTAAAAAATAATACAGTAGACAAAACTTGTTCCAAATGCTATAATTTGGCTTCCTGAGAAACTCACAAAGGTAATTATATAACCTAAGAGGTTAGAACAGGCAATTGTCAGGGACTTGTAAAGGGTCTCCACCTGTCTGTCAGGTCTGCTTTAAGGCTGTAGTGAACAAATCCTGTTATGAACTGAGTTCAAAAAGTTTATCATGACAGCTTTGCCATGTCTAATACTGTGGTCAGATTACTAGAGAGCAGCTTTAGAATTACCTGTATAAACTCAATTATCTCATAAACTCAGATTATTCTTATGGAGTACTTTAGGTTTGATTTGGTTGTTTGGTTTGTTTGGTTTGTTTGGTTGGTTTGTTTCGTTTGGCTTCCCCCCCCCCCCCCCCCCGTCCCCCTCCAAGTCCTTGCCTGCTGCAGCGTTCTAGTATGTTTTGGGTCATCCTACTTAAACAAACTACATGTTAAAGGATATAAGAATTTGATAATGAGTGTTAAAAAGTATAAAATGCTACAGGGTTTAAATTGTTTAATAATCTGCCCTGATTTTTTTCCTCCTAGGGTGGGTACAATTGAATCATCTGCCTTAAAGTCCTTACGAGAGATAATTTATGCTCATAGGTCCGAACTCATTAGTGCTTTTGAACAATATGACCTCAATGGCTCAGGTACCACTCCCTCTCTGTCCAGTTGCTGCTGTGGGGAAAACACTTCCATGTCTATGTGTGGGGCAGAAGGGACAAAGCCCATGGAGAGGGGTCCTGCCTGCCTGACTGCCAGTGTAAGGCTGGAGGGCAGCAGAGGTTGGTTCATCTTCTTCCTGACCACAAAGGTGGTATTGGCAAGCCCCAGAAAACAGCTTGAGAGGATGAAGCTTTAAGTAGGAAGAAGAAAACTGAAAGACATGGGAAAATAAATGCTGTTGGGCAGAGTGTGGGCAGGTAAATCCAGTTTGAGAAGCTTAAAGGTCACCACCTTCTCTTAGGTGGTGTCCTCCATGTCTTCAGAAGATGTCAGACAGGGAGCTGGGGTCTCAGATGAGGGGGACCTGGTCTCCTTCTGAGTCTGGGAGGTACATGAGGGAAGTTGACTGCCTGTACCTCTAGCAGACACACTCACCCATGAGCTGCATGAAAGTCAGTGGTAAGTTAATACATGAAGATTTACGTAGGAGTAAGAAGTTGATTTCTACCACAAATACAACTTTTCCTTGTGATGGCTCCTCACTTGACTGTGCCCCTACAAGGGCACTCAATAACATGATGGTACTGTTTCTTTTGGCCATTGAACAGCTGTTTGACATATTTCTGTCTTGCTGAGTTTTCCAGCCACATGTCACTCTAATTGCAGCTCAGCTGAAATCTGAAGTACTCTTCATGGCATAATCTGTTTTTCTCAAAAAGTGTTAGAACACACTGAACATCATAATAGCATCACAGAGTTGTTGAGGTTGGGAGGGACCTGTGGAAATGTCTAGTCTAACCCCATGGCTCATTGTTATGAGGGCTTTTATCCTAGGGTTAACAGAAAATATTCATGTTTTGCAATGGTTCTCGAGAGTGGTTGAGAAGGAGTGCTGGTGACCGACGTGTGCTGTGCCACATTCCGCTTATAACCATGAGCTGACCCCTTCTGGCAGGCTGTATTTCTGTCCCTGACTGGGCTGCAGCGATGGAGTCTGTCCTACAGCTGGAACTGCCCTGGAGGATGCTGCGGTCTCAGTTAGCACAGATGAACTCAGATGGAGAAGTTGACTTCATGTCATGTTTTTACGATTTGAAAGTGGATCAACCTATAAAAGAGGTAAGGAGAAAAACACCTCCTTGCAAATCTTGGAGGAACAGCTTTTGGTGCAACTTGGAGCACAAGGCAGTGGTTTGGCCAATCGGGTAGACATCCACATCTGAACTGGTTGCTGAGCTTCCTTTTATAGTCACTGGAGAAAAATGAGCACTGCTAGAGTACGAATCATCATCCCCTGCTAAGGTAGATGCTTAAAATAGGTTGGATGAATCACATGCTAAACGGCTTCTTACTTTCCATTGACTCTCAAGGGCATTTAGATAATGTAGCTGAGGAGATGCGACAAATCCTGCCCAGAGCACTGAACCCTCTTTGAAATGAGCTTTTTAAACATGGTCCAGAGCCAATTCCCTACACTGTCTTCACTAGATTATCCATATTTCCACAAATAAATACTGAAGGTAGGAGGTGTGAAGGGCTCCTTCCCCCTTTGCTCTGCCATCTGAAAGTGACGGGGTTTATCTGATTATTCCTCAGAGCAAGGCAAAGTGTTATTCCAGGGAACTCGAGCATAAGGATTTTTTTTTAACATTTGACAAGTTAAACTAGGAAACTGGAACTGGATTGTACATACTCTGTTGGTTAAGCTAACTCAAACCAAGGTCTGAATGGCTTCCTGTATGCAATTTCAAAACCAGGCTGAGCCAGCTTTAGTGGAAACACTGTGCAGATACAGAAAGGATCTGGAGATCATCTTTAACATCATTGACAAAGATAACTCAGGTAAGTCTATGTAATTTTACTGTACCAGCTCTAGGAAGCATATACTAGTTATCTTTTCCCCATTGTGTTTCCTCTTTAAGGCTTCTAATTATAGAAGAACCAGAGGTGATGTCATTTTTCCAGTTTAGGGAAGACTAATTTAAGCAGCCAGGCTGCTACCATATAAGGGACAGTGCACAGAGCCTAACTTGACAAAAAATTTTCACATACCCCATTCTCCAGTACTGGTTTCACTCTCTGGGGGGCTTTTTCTCCCTTCCACTCTCACTCTCAGTATTTGCTGCTTTCTGAATTCTACTGGGAAAAATATTCAACCATTATCTAAAGTAAAAATGTACTTCAGTCACGAAAACACAAAACACACCAAAGCCATGGTAGACAGGTAACTTTCTTGCAGGGAAGGAAAGTGCATGCATGTATGGGTATATGCACGAAGGGGAAACAGCACAGGAAAAAGCAATCTGCTGTCTGTCTCCTTTAGGTCTGATTTCTCTTGAGGAGTTCAGCCAGACATGGAAACTCTTCACCTCTTACCTGGGCATTGCTGCACAGGATGAATCCCTTGACAAATTAGTCCTGAGCATAGACCACAACAAAGATGGCCACATTGACTTCAATGAATTTTTAGAGGCTTTTCATGTTGTTCACAGACTTGAGAAAAAGGCAAACTTGTGAAAAGGTGGAACTTGTGGGCTGTCTTGGAAGCTCACCCTCCTTAGTCATAAGAGGGCTGCTCAATATGAGGTGCACTGAGGTCACCATGTAAGCCTTTATTTAGTCCCTCCTGGATGATACATACCTGCTACTGATTGAGACAGAAGAGATGAAAACCCACTACTTACAGTATTACAGTGTCACTGGCGCACACTGCCAGTACCTTACAATTTACCTCCCCCATCTCCCACATCACTCTAATCCATGAACACTGCCAAGGTCACACCTTCAGTAGTGTAGGAAGAGACTTTGGTGTATTTCTGTCAGCGGACCATGGTGACAGCTGAGAGCGTTCGTGACCACAAGGAACATCTCAGACCATCCTTGGTTATGTAACAGGCACAAGAGATGCTGTCTGTGGACTGTCCAGTGCAGAAGAGGAAACCAGGGAAGAACCATCGAGTTAAAATAGGTAGTTCTGCATTTAAATCTGCTCTTCACATAATGGAGTGGAATTAAATCATTCTAGGTCATTATCTATCCTCCCAGAAGTTTACAGACAGTATCTTGGTCAAAAGGTGTTCACACTTGTGCTAGATTTCCTCTCACTACTGCTTACTCTTCCCCACACTTGTTGGGATTTGGAGATAGGAAACAGTTGTAACTTGTTACCTTAATGAAGGCTAAATCCATAGCATGTTAATGTAATGTACAAGAGATCAAAAAATAAAGCTTTACCTTTCTGAGTAATGTCTAAGTGGAGTGTCTTTTTGCCTGTATTTTGGTGCCTTGCCCCTGTCTATCACTTTTTGTGAAAATGAACTGGGTTTCTTAAAGACACGAGTGTAAGACAAAATAAATGTATTTGGTATTATGAACTTAAATATTCTTGCATACAGCTAAACTCTTTACCAAGAAAAGGAAACAGAAATTCTGAAATTGAGTTTTTGGAATGCAGGAAGATGGAAGAGTCCAGTGCCCCCACCTGCCTGTCTCCTTTCCCCTGCTGCAAGCCAATATTCCCATTCCTGCCACTATCACCCTGTCAGCTCCCAAGAGGGAGAATCAGGAGATCTGGACCTAATTCTTTTCCGTATTACACTCTGAAAGCAACACCAGGTCAGGAGCTTTTTGGTAACAGTATCACCTCATTCCGCCTTAGTAAATGCAAAGCACATAATTTGCTTTTTGGGTAGGAAAAGGTTCCAGCCTAGTCCCTTTTTAAATTTTAATAGCTAAAGATGAGCAAGGTAAATCAGCTTGGTTTTATTTAATAACTGTGTTGAAAGTACAAAAAACTGCATCCTTCCTAGTTTATCAGCATAGAATGTAACAGCAGCCTGGGCTTAAGGCACTGCTTTCTCTCTTAAACCTTATTTTCTACAATTAAATACAGAACACCTTTCCTGAAGTATTTTGTAACTCGACAGATGAGTGAATGAACATGCACACACTTATTTCTAAGAAAAATCTTTAATAGTGCAAACAAAATTTGCAGTAAAATTTTAAGGGCATTGGTAATAGTGTCTGTTTTAGCATGCAGTTATTCTAATCTGTGCACTGTGATGATCAGTCCCACCTTATTCTAGTGGAGTGACAAGGTTACACTTAAGATGAACAAACACCACTGTGTGTTGTGGGATTTTTCTTCCTACTGTTGGTTTCCATACTGTAGGTATGAAGTGACAGGATGGAATGGAACAGTGCAGCTCCAGAGTCCTCCTTTGCCACCTCCCCCAATAAAGAGGACAAAGCCAGGGTGTGCAGCAAGACACAGGAGCTCTGAAGCAGGGCTGACAGCCTCCAGTTTGGATGTCTCCCACTAAGGACACGTTCCTGAAGCTGACAGGAAGCTGAAGGGGACTTGCCTTGAATCACTCCATGAGAGGGGATGCCAAGGTACAGTCGCAGTGCAGTGCTGCACTCGGCAGGCAGCAGGAGGCTTTTGGGGATGCAGTACTGAAGTATGAGAGGAACTGAATCATTGAGCCAGTAAAAAAAGTGCCTGTCCTCTCAGCTGCTGGCAGCACACAAGAGCCCCCTTACCCCTGGCAGGGAGGGGACCTGTGAAACACCTAATGCCAGGAATAAACACCACTCGAGACTGAAACTGGGAGTGGGAAAAACCCCTGCTGCTTGTACTTAAATCCAAACTGTTAGAGCTAAAACTTTTCCTCTATAACACCATTCCCAAATCCTTTTAGTCACAATTCTATGCAGTGGATACTTAATATTACAGATGTGACTGGCCCTTTGAGCAGGAACTGAATCAGTTTGCAGATGAGTGCCTGAACTCTCATCCTACAGACGCCACCACTGGTGGCATCTCTCTCACACTTTCTGGGCAACTTGGCTCATACCTGTGGACCACACCAGGAAGTGCCCAAGGCTGGACCTGGACTGCCCCAGGCTCTGGCTTCACTCGAGCCCCTGGCTGCTGCTGGAGATGTGACAGTCCCACAGTGCCCTATGCCTGCAGGAGGCAGCCCAGGTACTTCACCACAGAAAGTGGCCACCGCTTTGTAGGGCAGACAAAGACTGTGCAGCTCACCTGCACCTTCAAGGAACAAGCAGGGCTCTTTCCCTAAGGAAGGAGACTACAATTAGCAGGACAAACTCTGTAATCCGCCCTTTAAGTTTTCACATTTATCTGTGGGACCAGCAGCTGAGAGAGATCAGTGGTGCTTTTGTCTGTCTAGTCTGACAAACTGGCGTCCTTCACACAGCAGCAGGGAGAAGGCAACAGCCCTGAGGCAGGGAGGGCGCTGGCCTGGAGGCGCTGGGCTGGGGCCAGCATGCAGTGTGAGCTCTGAGCTGGATACACATCACTGTGCAGCGAGTGGCCCCACCCCGTTTGTGTCTCCAGGCACATCTGGCTGCCTCTGGCACTGCGTAGGTGCTTCTGACCCCACAGCTGCAACCTCCTTAGGGCAGGAGAGCCCGTCAGGCTGGGACAAGCATATCTCAGGTGGGTCTGTTTTAATTCATTAATGCCTTGTTTCTGAGCACAGGATGTGACTGTTCACCTTTGCTACCTTTTCTTAAATTTGAGTTTCCAGGGTCTGGAAGCTGCCAGTGTCATCCTCCTCTGGCTCCCCAGGGCAGCAGCACAGCCGAGTTGAGCCTCTGCCAATTAGCTCAGCCCCACACAAACTGCAAAGTGCTCCTGTATTTTATCTGTGAGCACACCCTCACCACTGCCAGTGCCAGCTGTGCTTTGCAGCAGCCTGACACACACAGTGGATCCTCAGCAAAGCAGGGGGTCTGTTTAAAACCTTACCTGCTTAATTAGCTTTGCACTACATTGTGACTCTGACTGGGCTGGTTTTTCAGTCTGAGCAGGAACACAGCAGCAGTTGAAGCTGTGCCTGACCTGGAAGTAACGCAGGTTTCCCTTCCACTGGCCTTGTGGTTTAGAGTCTCACCCTTCACCAGCAGCTACCTAAACTCTTCAAATTACCACATAAATACTTTCCAAGTGCCTGCATTTCATGTGGTAATTTGTTATGATCATCATAAGTATACCACAACCCAAGTCATACTGTGAATTTCATATTAAAGACACCGATGACACTGCCATGAAAACAAGAAGTATTAAGGGGTGTCCAAGTATGTCAGGCCATACATTTCACTGTTTTAGACTTCAATGCAGCTGCACATAAAACCAACTACATCACCTTTCTTGTTTCTGAAAACAAGATCACACTGTAGGTTAAAAAAAAAGAATTAAAGGTCTAAATGAAAATCATCTTGCATTTCTCACAATCTAGGATTCCAAAAGAAAAGCAAAAATAATTGCTACTAGTGAATTTTCATATGATACTGGATAGAACAAGAAACCATCACACCAGTTCTTGTGTCCTCACGCACTGCACTGTCACATCTGCTTACACCAGACAAAGAATTTTACTGTCATTTACTGGGAAACAAGTGAACTCTCACAGTACATATGAAAATGAAAAAACCCAAACCAACTCATAATGACTTCCACATCCAAGTGCTAATTGTACCTGAACTGTCACTTTATGCTGCCCCTTCCACAGGCCCGTGGTTCTCATGGTGGTTAACGCAGAGCACCCAGTCCAAGGGCTCCTGTGCCTCTGGACTGCCGAACTCCTCTGATCTCTGCAAAAGTATGACAGTCATCTCCTAATGCCTCCCACACCTTCACTGTCTTGAGCCAATGCCCAGACATTGCTACAGCAGCAGTGGCTGTGTAGAGGGCCAGCAGGCAGGGTGGCACAGCCACCAGGAGCTCAGGCCTCCCTGGGACCATCAGTGCTGGCAACTGGCAAGCAAGACAGGGCGTTGTCATTTTGTCAAGGTATTTCAGATACCTGCATAAAACGGGCAACAAAAACCTCACTATCAAAAGCACCACATGCTATTGTTACAAAAAAAATGCTTTTCAAATCCTATACAAATGGCAGTTACGTTTTGAAGGAGTGGAGGGGAGGCTCACAGAAGATGCTTATCACGCTAATTAGCTCAGAATATACTTACGTTTTACAGGCCTATCTGCTATTTTCCCCTCTACCTGGCAAGACAGAACTGCTCTGATCCTTTCTGCTCACATGGCAGCAGTGCCAGCAAACCTCCACGCTGCTGAGGGAGCCTGTGGCCATGGACAGGCTGACGCTACTGCTGCTGCCTGAGCAGTCACACAGATGCTGGCACGTGGCAAAGCCAACAGCACCAGCACCTGGAAAACACAGCTATGCCTGGGCTACAGCAGGGCTTTTCCTCTCCAGAGGAATTGTACTTGTTTTCAGTTTGAATGGCCATGGAGTCACTGCCCTGCAGGACACACCTATTCTCCCAGCAGCAGCTCAAGAGTTTCCAGTGGACAGATTCAGGGCACCAGCACTAACCTGTGAATTGTCTGAAGGAGACTTCCAGGCAGCCCAAACCCTTACTACTTCTGACCAGAGTGACTTAAAACTAAAAAGAAAAATAAGAACAAATGGAAGAAGGACTAAAAAAGAGAAACATCAAAGCCTTCCATAAACTCATGCTGTGCTGGAAGGGCCACAATGATGCCATTCTTAATTCTGAGGCTGTTAGCAAGGGAAATGATTCGGAGACTTGGAAAGGGTGCTTGAGTGGAAGCTGTTTATCTTGCTTCATTCAGAGGAAAGGATTACAGGCATAGAACTGTCTATCACCTTGGAGAAGCTGGAATCTTCAGATTTTGCCTCCAAAGCCTTGGGGATGCAGGGAAGGAAGCTATTTGGTTCAGATTAGACAGATGCAGCTTCCTGACAGAGGCTATCCTCTCAAATTAGTGGATATTGCAAGATGTTCGTCTCTACTGGCCTTAGCCCTGCATTGACTAGGTGCAAATGACTAGAGAATCAGGAAATATGTGTATTAGAAATATCACTGCCTTATTTCAAGTTACTCCTGTTCCTCTAATTTGCCTTTCCCTGGATGTTTCACACTGTGCATTAGTGATTCACAACGATTTACATTTACACACAGCAGGAGAAAAATTAATGAATTCCATCACTTCCCCTATTTGAGAGACTCTATGCCTGAGATGCAGCTTCCTTGTTTTATTATGCCTTTTGATCTCCACAGAGTAATCAGGGTTTTCCCTCTGGCAGAACTGTATAATTCTTGCTACTTTACTATAAATTACATTTATGCACTTTGGGCAGAATAAGCCTCATTATTTATTATGTCTCACACACTCTCCCAAAACCAGGCCAAATTCCCCCTCCCTGTCCCCGGCAGGTGGGCACACACAGAGCATGGCCCCTGGTGCCACAGGCTGAGGTAGTACATGGCGCACACACACAGGCAGCAACCAACCACGAGGTTCATGGCAGGGGAGAAAGAGCTCCTGAGCCTTCCTGCCCACATGAGGCATCACTTACTGCATGGCACAGCCTGTGCTAGGCAGAAAATCGTGTAAATAAATAATTATGGCTTTTGTTAGGTATGTCATGGTGCCATAGGCCCCGCTTGGTGCACTGTCATAAAAAAAGTGGCAGATTCCTGTGGCTACATCCTTCTCCAAAATAGTGCCAGTAGCTCCGAATGATTTCTGAAAAGACACAAGCAAAGAAGTAGGGCAAGTCAGGCGTGAGTGCTTATTTATTAGGCAAAGCCCACCATGTTATGATTTTCCATTTGTGCTGAATACTGAAAGCAATTCTCTTTTCGCTTATGAAAACTTTAATCAGGATTATTACAGGGCCACATGGCCCCATGGCTCAGTGTAAGTAAAGAACATAAAACTGCACGGATTTCTGTCCTCTGGGGGGAACAGGTGGGATTACTCAAATATGGGTAATTCTAAAGCCTTGACAAAGCAAATCAATTTTATACCCTTTAAATCTCCCACAATTCTTAAATTAGTTTTCCAAATATATTTCTGGAAGATACTTAAGTGATTCTATCTGTCTTTGTAGGGGAATGAACCAGGATAAGATCAAGGTCATCACACATATTAAAAAAGGAGCAGGGATAATTTTCAAAGGAGGAAACTTGCTGACCACTGTCCTTTGAACTCACCAGCTCCTGCAGAAACAGGTCATTGGCCATGTGCACGATCCGATCCACGTGGATGATGCCCCCAATACTGTTCACCTCGATGTCAGAGAGGAACGTGAGGACCAGAATAGCTTCCACCAGGAGCTGCCTGTACTCAGGCTGGGGGACGTGGTTCAGCACTGACTCCACGTGCACAGCAAACTTGATTTCACATGGGGTCATCTGGCAAGTTTGAGTGGAGATGGAAAGAAAAACTGACAAATCCAAAAGACTAGTTCCCCCCATCCTGCAAGCACTGGAACATATGCTCCTCTCTGCACATGGGGGCAGACTGACTGGAGCAAAATGTTTGTGCAGCTTTAGCACTTACAGAAAGTTTTCATGTTGCTAGACCTTGATTCTGCAAACAGTTACACAACTTCCAGAAGCTGCTCCAGCCCTGCAACCCATCACACACATATCTCACTTACATAGAGGGCTGCTGATGTTTAGCTGGCAAATTAACTCTTTGCTCCTCGAGCTGCAGTCTCCCACACTGCATTGTAAGTATCCTTCTGGCATCACAAGTTAGTTGCAAAGCCAAACTTGCTGTTACGTTTTAAAAATAACAACCTGCTTAGAGGGGTGATTTTTAAATAACCCCCTAGAGCTTTGCCACACAGAGGTATCACTATACTGTTTGTAGAGCAGCTTAATTTGCACTGGCACATCTCTGTGGATGTTATGCTGCCTTAGGAGGTTTGTGCTTATTTCATTCAATTCCTTTAAGTAGCAAAATTAGATACTGTCTAGGTCTGACAGGCTAAAAATATAAACCTATTTATCTACACAATAGGGACAAATAAAGCTCTCCTTTCTGAAAAAATCCCGAAGAGCCAGCATTTAAATGTGGCAGAAAATTCCAGCTCCTCTCTTCAGCTGTTGCCATCATCTCTCAGAAGAAAAGGAAGCCAGAGACAAATCTGAGGGAACCTGACAGGAAAACAGTCTCAAGCACACAAGCACCTCTCTTGCACTGATGGATTACTGTTCACAAGAGTTTGTTTTATAAATGTGAATTCAAAACTTACCAGAGCACCAAAGGATAAACTGGCAATCAAACTAAGGCACAAAAAAGTAAGGAAAGCCTATGGAATTAAAGAGTCAAGGCTTTGGTTACAAACAATCATCCTTAACTGGTATTTACTTTTGAGACTGCGAAGCCAAAACACGCTGGCTGCTGTTGCAGCATATTAAAACAAAGTAAGTGGCCAGGAACATGTCTGCTTTACTCCAAAAAGTCTGTGGTGTCTCCTCAGCGCCCCTCACAAAGGACTGACATCAGCCGCCCTCTCTCACACCCTGTGGGCACATGGGGACAGTGAAGGTGTGCAGGAGGCAGGCTCAGACTGCCACAAACACTCTCCCAGGGCTGCCGGGCACAAACGCATCTGCACAGGCCCAGGGAAGCCAGCAGAGGTGCTGGGGAAGGACCAGATGTTCTAACCTTGAAACAAGGCTCTGCAACAGCAGCCCCACTGCGCCTCACACTGCCACACCAAACACTGCACACATGGCTGAAAATCACTGGCATTTTACCGTACCTCTCGTGTGGTTGAAGAAGGCAGGACATACCCATCAATGGACAGACCATGGCACTGAAATAACAACATTTCGACAATGAACAGAAATTGCAGTTCTTGCAAGTAAATCTTCTAAGGGTTCTCTGTTTTAAGTCAATATGTAACAACTTTCAGACAGGAGAAAAAAAAAGTAAAGCAAAATCCCCCAAATGAGACCAAAAAAACCTGTTCAAAAATATTATTTCATCTACGCTGAAGAAGTTATTATGTAACCTGGCAAACGTTAGAAATAGCCTGACATGACACACAAGAGAGTGCTGTGTTCCAGCCCAGAAATGGAAGCAGAGGAAAGTACTTAGAGAGCCACTACAGCAAGAGGCACACAAAGGAGGGAAACAAATCAATGAAAACATGCTGCTTGAAAGGATGTAGAAATAAAAGACAGGGCAAAAGCATGACAACAGACCACAAAAGCAAGAACCTTCCTTTTTTCTTTTCTGCTGAAGCAAGATTTAGTTTTGTGTTTCAGATCCAGGGCACCACAACTCAAGGATGTCAACCAGTGGAGCAGAGGTGGTGTTAGAAGCACCACATTTTAGTGGTGTAGAAGAAAAGAGTGACAAAACCTAAGTGGTGAAAAGGCAGGCTAAGGAGTGACACATCTGGGTACCTGAGGTACAGAAACAAACCCCAAGAAGGGGAGACAGATATTATGAATAGTCCAAAGAGATTTTAAGAATGAAATACTGAAGACAAATTAGAAAAGCACAATTCATTTTAATAGCCAGAAAAAACATACAAATACTCCCAGCTATTCTGTTATGTCAGAAATGATGCTCACTCTACTGAAAGATCCCATTAGTAAATAGCCAAGAGGTCACATATGACTCATCTTGGCTGACACCAACACTAACAGTTTCAGTGTAAATGATTTTAGAAGACTCCCAAAACCAGCCTAAAGTAGTGATGCAGACTTTTCTCGACGAAGGAGGCACGAACAGCTCAGTGATGCAAGGTGCTGAATGCTGGCTTGCATCCAACAAAGCAGAAAAACAGGTGCACGATCACTATGTAATAAGTAAAAATTCGTAATTCCCCTCTCCTCCTTCCTGGAGAGTTGCTTCAACGCATTTCCAAACCCCTGATCTCTGAGGTGCTGGCAAGGACTTATTTTTCACTTAAAAAAACCCCCAAAAATTGTTAAGAATGCCATACAGCTCAGAGGAGCCAGCAAGAGCTGTCAAGACATTCTAGAAGAGTCAGTGCAGTTTCCTACTTAATTCCTCACAGCCTTTCTGAACCAGAGCACAGAACTGCATTTCACTGCAGTGCCCCTCAGCAGTGCTGACAACGTGCATTAGGCCATGGGATGCATGTTCAGCCAAAATTCTGCTTTGGTGGTTTCTGAGAAAAACACACTTACAAAGAAACACATGAATTTACGTTAACGGCACCTTTTTATTTTCAAGAGATGGGGTGGTGCCGTGGTGTAAAGGAGAGCACTCTGGACTCTGAATCCCAAGGTTGTGAGCTCAAGTCTCAGTGGGGACCATCCCCTGGCAGTTCAGCCTCCCTGCCATCCCATCCCGTCACATCTCGGATGCTCAGCAGGGTCAGCTCTGGTTAGTACCGGGTGCTGTGACAGTCCCAAGGACTTCCCTGTCACTGTCCAAGCTCGCTCAGCCGGGGCAGATGGACCTCAGGACTTAAACGGTGGGGCCAGTTCTGCGCACGCTGTGCCTCACCTAAAACATCCACTGTGCAGGCTGGAAGGGCACGTGGGGAGAGCCCTGCCCAAAGCTTTGTTCGTGAAGTCTGGCCATACACACATACATGTTCAAGAGATGTACTTCCACTAATGACTCTCATTTCCACCAGTCTTTCAGCTGGAGACCAACTCCTGTCAAGATGCCACCTCTGACCACCACCTCCCCAAGTTACTGTACAGCTTGCTTTTGTCCTGCTCTCCACAGAGGCCAACTTACCTTCTGAAGGATTTTCCACACCTTCTCATAAAAGCCAACAGGAACTCTGTTAATAGCACCATCAAGCCTCCTCCTGCGCAGCCACTGCCCCTTCCGGTCACCCCAGCTCATGTCTCCACTGGAGCCAGTAGGAGAAGTGCTCGTGGGAGATGACGGAGTACTGCTCCTCTGCAAGGACATTAAAGCCTTGGTTAATTGCTTTCTCCCACCTGAAGTGCCATGCCCAGACAATACATTTTTGTTACAATGCTACCTCAGACCCAGGGAAAGAATACAGGCCACAGTGTCAGACAGGATGATAGAGTGGGATTGATCTGTATCTGTCCCCTTCACAACAGGCTTCACTTCTCAAGAACTTCAGGCGTTTCTCAACAAAACAGACAAGCAGTTGAACATGGCATAACCCAGTAAACTTCAGTGTCTGGTTTAACATAAGACCTGACTATTTTAACAAGCACAGGCTGGCTTCCAGGGCTATGTCACTGGTGTGCAAGATGGAGAAATCTGCAGGTGGGTCTGATTCACCAGGACATCCGGCTCAGTGTTGTAAAAGAACCAAAGGGCCTGTGAGTCCAGCAAGAGAGGTCTCCCATGCAAAAGCTCCACTAAAATAAATAGATTAGAAATTGACTTCATGTGGCCATGAAATCATCATGCCTGCCTCTCTGGAGGTCTCAGTCTTATTTTCCTTTATTACCTGTATTGCTCTGTTATTTCACCCTACCAGATTTGAACACTAAATTAGGCACCAAATGCCTTTTGAAGCTGTGGCACTACCACCAAATTGTTGTTCTGATTTCCACTTCCATCAAACACACAGCTGAAGCCTGCCTTTCTGCACTGGTATATAGGAAGGAGAGAGGGAACAGCAACCTGACAGTTCTCAGGCCAGGCCATGGGGCTGGTGGTGCTCTGCAGCTGGGTACTTAGGACATGTGGGAGTTGTGCCACTGACAGTAAGTCTGAAGATGCAGAAAACCACCCAGTTCAAAGGACATGCACAGCTGCAAACGTTCCATCTCTCCGTGACACATTTGGAGCTTCAGACTTACTTTAAATTGTTGAGGTGTCTGTTGGTAAAATAGGTAAGCAAATTACAGTGAGAGCTTGGGAAGAGCTACAGTTCTCTGCCTTGACAGACTGCTTGAGCAGATACCCATGCCCATAAAACCCCTGTCTCAGCAACTTGAAGCTATTCTGAGTTCCTGAAACTGCCAGCATTTATCAGTGCTGCATTACTTTGAAATACTGAAGACACCTGTAACATAATCCACTACCAAGCAGCTAAATCTGCTATAGTACTTTATCTGCTACAACTGCTTAAGCTTCAGAGGAACTAAGTGGATCTAAGCACGAGACTCGACTTCTATTAAAAGATTACTAATGAGAATTGGTTCCCAGTGAAGACGAACAAGACAAAGAAGTAGGGTTTGAAAGCAAGGTTTTGAGAAGCCACAGGAGGTGTCTAGACCCTTGCACAGACAGACCCAAGACATGCACGCACACACACACACACAGGGTGAAGGGCAGGGCAGAGGTACAGACGGTGTTTTACCATGGAAGCGAACATGGACATGGAGTGCCCCTCATGAAAGAACTACAAAACAAAACCAGACACCAACATGTCAGACAGACAGCCATGACAGAACTGAACACAAACAAGGTTACGTAACCCATCTGTACAAAGTCAAGAAATACGGAATAAGCTCAGGTACTCGGCAAAACTGCAACAACCCCTGGCCTCTTAAGTGCTGCACTTCAGCTGATCTCAGGGCAGCTGCTGCTGATTCCCAGGGTCACCATGAGGCAGACCCTGCCATGCCAGGAGACTGTTTGGCAGCCACAACCTGCCCATGACACCCACTGAGCTCCCACTGAGCATGGCCAACACAAACCACCAGTTTGAGCTACATGCAAAAGCTTCTCTGTGACTCAGGGCTGGGGTGAAAACCAACCTCCCCACTCCATTCCCTATTTGTTGCAATGCCAGCAGCTTCTCTGCACAAGGGCATCTTGCTGCAGAAAGACTGGAGGCTGCCAGCTGGGTGGGCAGCACTAAACAAACGGCTGCAAGGCAAAAGTTTTGCTGAATGGATGCAGCACCTCAGACTTACAGCACTTTTCTCTAACTGCCCACCCTAAGCCATGCCCCCACATTCAGTGTTAATGGCTCACACCCAGGCAAAGCCTTGATGTTCAGATTCAAGAAAGAACAGCAGCAAATGAGAGCTGCAGTTGCTCAACACGTGCAGAGACCTTAGTACAAGTACTTGGAATGTTCCCTATAACAACAAAGTTGATCCCACATCACCCCACCCAACCCCCTGCCAAAATTACATTACATTAGGATTTAGTAAATTATTCAGAGAATGCAGTGAGATGTGGTAGGAAGCAGCATGAAAGGCAAAGTGAAGGGAACAAAAGTAAAACCAGCCAACTCCTCCTCTGTGCAAAATACCAAGTTTCCATGTAATGCAAAAGCAATGCATGAATTACACTTCTAATGTCAACAAAGGGCCAAGTATTTCAGCTCAGGCCTCTCGCTGCATTTAGAAGAAAATAATGCTGCCACCTAGTGCCTTGTCCCTCCTCCTTCCCAGACTGGCCCCAAAAGCAGACACCCACTGCAGGACTGTGAGCCCTGCTAAGTCACTTCAGGGCTGAGGCAGAGCAGTCAGCAGCACCCCCACAGCCACAGCTGCACCACGAGGCTCTGCCTCAGCGGCTCTCAGGGAGCAGCACGGCTCACACACAGCAGCCAGGCAGACACCCCACGTGTTTCACGGGGGCCTCTGCTTCCCTGCCTGGCATGTCCTGTGAAGAATCACTAACTGATCTTTATTGCCACCAGCAAATGCTCTGTGTTAAAACCATTCAAACATGCCACTCCTGTTTTTAGGGTTGATTCAATCTGTTTCTTGCAATCAAAGGAAAACACCAAATAATTCCTTAGACGAGGCTGCTCAAAGCCCATCCAATCTGACCTTAATATTTCCAGGAACAGGGCATTCACAACTTCAAGGACAACCTGTCCCACTCCCTCTCCACCTTCATGGTGAAAAACTATTCCTTGTACCTAATCTAAACCTACCTTCTTTCAGGTTAAAACCATTGTCCCTTGTCCTGTCACTCCAGACAAGCCTTGGTAAAAAGCATCTCTTCATCTTGTAAGCCTCCTTTATACACTTAAAGGATGCAATATGGTCTCCCTGGAGCCTTCTCTTCTCTAGATTAAAAAACCCAGGCTGAAAACCAGAACCATTCTTACAAATGTGTTTTATTTTATCACTACCTTCTTATTGATCTAGAGCAAAAGAAAATTACTAATAGAGACACAAAATAGAGAAATCAAAACCCCTCAAAACAAAACCATCAGTCACATTCATTCAAAATAGTTTGTTTGCATTTTCTGTGATCTCTCCATATGCTCAGTTGCAGTGTAATTTAAAGTACTGAACTTAAATATACATATAGATATGTGTATATGTAAATTCCAGCAATAACCATCCTCTATTCCTGAAGAAAAAGAACTGGAAGAAAACAAACCAAGATTCCTTTTCCACAGGTCTCTTTTTCAAAAGGCATGTGTTCCCCTTTGGAACTTGGGCCAAGTACAAGAATTTACACTGCATGAAAGCTTCACTTTGTACATCTGACCTTTCCTTAGCTAAAGATGATAAAATAGCTGTTTTTACAATGGATGCCATGAATGCATTAGAGTTTGTTCAAGTTTTTTCAGCATGTGAAACAAGAACAAAACAGGCAGCACACTTTTGGTGGAAACATCCCCTAACTGCCTTCTGTTTAGTGATCAGCTTTAAAATCAAAGCAACTTTGGAAGCTTCTGTCATGTAGCAAGAATAAAACCTAACAAAACAGAATTCCAGAACAGCTGCACTTTCTGATGAGCAGAAAACCCTCACCTGCTTCATCTCACTCTTCAATTTAGTAATACCACTTCTTTCTGTTTTGGTCGCTCCAGAATGCCCCATTTCATGAATAGAAATCGCAGGGCTGGATGAAGAGGAATCTACAGGTCGCACTAAAAGAAGCAAATGGACATTTTTAACATTCTAGGGGTAGAAAAACAGATGAAATTGTATCTAGATGTTAAATACATATCCCTTCAGAAGTGTGCAATTCTCCTGGTGACAGCATCCTTTCTAATTATGTCAAGAGCTCAAACCTGATTGCATCAAGTAAGGTACCTGCATCCATAGCTGGGTATCTGAGACTGATTTTCCAAGACACTGAGCACCTGTAGTTTTAAAAGATGTCAATAGTTGCAATGAGTCTGTGAGGGCCTACATATGAACCCAGGAGACAGCTGATGTGCCAGTCAAGAATATCTGGGCATCACAGATGTGCTTCTTGAAGGCAGGTCAGGTATGCTCTTTTAATGGCTTTTGTTCTGATCACATCAGATTTCGTCATTTTAAAAGTTTTGTCTTGAAATTATTGAAAACTTGATAAAATCTTATTCAGTGCAGGAATCTAATTTATAGTTCTCACTTAACATATACAAGTACCCAAGTGAACAACTTACAGCTTCTTTCGACTCCAAATTCTTTCCCACTGAGAATATGGTGTAGGAGACTTTTCATATCAAAGGGGCTTAGATTCATCAAACTCTCTGAAGCTTCTTCACCTAGTAAACAAAACAGAATGAAAGACAAGCATCACTGTGGGAAAACAAGTTAAAAAGCCAACTAAGAAACCTGCTAATGACCAAAGGCCAATCACATTCAATTCTGAGGCTGGTGCTTCCTTTTGAAAATTAATACATAGAGTCACATTTCAATACATTTCAAGACTAAACAATAAACACTGGATGAAAATAACACTATGTGCATTAACGAATATTGTGTTGTATCTTGTGCAAAAGTTCACTGAAGCTCATGATGAGAAAGCAGGATCACTTGGAAAGGCATTACAGCCATCTCCCAGCAGTGGATGACCTGTAGATCGAAATTACAGAGCTAGAATTATTCCACAAAGAATGCCCAGTTCAGTTTGAGTAAGTGGGTGACAGGGGGGAGAGAGGAATCTTCCATTAAGTAAAAAAAAAAAAAAAGTTTTTCAAAGTCTGTAACTGCACATATGAATGAAGATATTAATAAAAGGATTTAGCACATATTAATGAAAAGATCAACCACTAAGGATGAACCAAAAATGACACTGTAAGTACCCTAATGATAAAATTGCCTCTTACCTGAGCATTTCAGACTTCGAGCCAGCTCGGTGGCCATCACCTGAATTATCAGACCGATGCGGAGCCTGAGCATCTCCACAAACAGACTAGGCTGTGACCGGACGTACATCGCCAAGTACATAATTATTTCCTGTAAGGACAAATCCATACGGACACCCATTCAAAGTGGCCCTTCTTGGCTCTCCCAGTCCCAGAGCAAACACTGGTGCTGCTCTGGGCACAGCCAAAGAAGCCTTTAACACACACTGCACACCTGTGTCAGGACTGCAATACTGATGTCTTGGCCACTGGCTTCATAGATGAGATCTGTGAGCTCCTCGGGTGGCAGTGGACTGCAAGACAAACCACACAGAGCAGTGACTCAGTGCCAGTCAGCTACTAAAACTCTTGGGCAAGCACTGGAATCGCCACCCAGAAAACATCTTTGCACCACAAAGGTGCCTGCAATTCTGCCTGGGTGGCTGCAAATCCTTTTGAAGGCGAAGAATAAATTTTATAAGAAGATAATAGCAGCAGAATGGTATGGCAGGAAGGGAAGGTCAGGCTGCTTCTGTAACTGAGGCAGAGATCCAACTTACGTGGTAATGATTTTCTCACGGGGTTCTGGTGGCAGGCCCACTGTCAGCTGCTTGTGGTGTGACAGAAGGTCTGTGCATGCCTGTCATAAGGGGACAGAAAGCAAGAGACCTTTCTCTGAGTTGTGGGGAAGTGATACAGCTTTTAATTCCCCAAAATGATGCATCTCCTTAGCGATTTTTAAGTGCATTTCTATTAATCACCAGGCATGCAGTTTCAGCAAATTCTGTTAACTAGTTGCCAAGGATCTCCTGAGGTCAACAGGGACATGAGAGTATGACCATGATGAAAGTTACCTCCCCACTTTCAGTGAAATCAGCAGCATAATGTTTAGGGATTCCAGTGGGGCTGGCAGATCAATAAGGGCTTTCAAATCCTTTATCACATGATAAACTTTTGTTCTTTATTTAAGGCAAAAAGAATTTTAATCAATGAAAAGTTTGGCAGTATAAACTAAAAAAAATTCCTGTGTACTAATATATCTCTTAAAACAAGCAAACACCCAACATACTGCATCACATGCCAGAATTAGCCACTGATACACTCTGAAATAGTTACTTCCACCAGTACCACAGTGTTTACTCTTTTATATCAACCTCCTTTAAAAGTAGGTGTTCAGTTTACTTGTTTTAGCATCCTGAATTGAAAACCTCACAGAACAATGTCCCTCAGATTTTGAAGGGCCTATTTTCCCTCTCTTATCATGGAAGAAAACAGATCATCTCTACCCTTTCCCTCCCCAGTTCTTTGTCAGTATCTTCTCAAGTTAACACACATGTCTCTCTGTGAGTGTGTCTGTCCTGCTCATCCACTTTGTCTTGACAATGGAAAAAGTTATGTGCTTAATGAAGTATCATGCACAGTGATTATCACAAACTGCTTCCCACAGACAGGGCTGCCACTGTAATAGGGTATTCTAGGTGTGACAGTCAAGAGTTTTGAAAACGGCCAGGAATTAGAGAAAGAGCTCTTTAGAAATATTGAGGGTTAACTAGGAAATTGAATGAATACTTTAGAATACTTGATAGGAAACATTTTTATAATGTTCAAAGTCAAATCTGTACTCTTAACACTGGATATTTCTTGCTACTATTGAATAGTCCCAGATATTTTAATGCCTCCAAACATCCATGCCCATGGCACACTGTCAACCCAATGGGATGGAAACTGACAGAACATATTTTTGTGTCATCACCAGCCCCTTAACACAGCATTGCTCGGAAAGTGTTTGTGCCATCACAGCAGCCACAGACAATTACCAGTGACAACGGCAGCTTTCAAAGCACGTAATTAGGCTTCTCCAATTAACAGAGATGAAATAAAGCCTTCACAACCATTTACAGTGATAGTGTGACATTCTCAGTCCATGCCAAAATTAGCACTGTTCGCAGTACAGACAAAAGGTAAAGGTGCCATAATAAGACTTTAGATCAAAATAGCAACCGATGTTTACTTAAAAAGGTTTGTATCTTGTGAAGTAAGACCAGAAGAAGGGCAAGCACAAGCCCTTGGTAGTTTTATCTCTCTTCCTAGGCAGGAAACTGAACCAGGATTATTTATATTTCATACCTCAGCCAGGACTTCCACTCTCTTTTTGAGTATCCCGGAAATGTAACGGATTAAGCCCCACTCTTGATGGAGGCCTGCCTTCCTGTAGAGCTCGTTGAGCAGGCAGTGAACAGTGACTCCAAACTGCCCATCCAGCTCTGTGTCCCAGTCAGCACCTCTGCCACAACGACACAGAAGGTAATTGTCATCAGGTAGGTGTAGCCACTGCTCAACCTCACCACACAAAACGCAGATGGACTCTGATCACCTCACTCACACTGCTGACAGAATTGAATACTGCATGGGACATCTGGGCCTTCACCTGAGATCTGTTACATGTGAACAAAACTCTCTTGGTGCCAGAACTTCTACACTCATTTGAGCACCCCCTTAGCTGTGAGCCAGTGACTTAAAAGTAACCATTTGAAGGATTTCACACCAGACTTTAAATTGAGCATTCACGCAGACAGTGTGCTGGAGGAACACTCCACATAGTGCCTTTTCAGAGCAGAATTCAGCAACAAATTCTGCTGAAGACTACACTCATTTTTCAGATGCCTCAGGGGAAGTTTTTTGCTCTGCCTCTTTCTTAGCTATTAACTAAGCTTCCATGCTGCTTATGCCATTACTGAAAAGCAAAGGAGATTTTTGTTCCTCTCCTGTTTTTGAAATTTGCTGCATTATGGCTTTTCTTTGGTAATGTTTTGAAGTGTCACAGAATGACTTTTCAACCCCTGCTGAGACAGAGTCCACCAGCCTGCCCAACAGAGACTCCCGTGGTGAAACAAGTCCAGAATATGAAATTAACCGTGTTAGATGCAGTTAAACAACAAAACGGTGTTTTTGCAGGATTTCCTTTACTCTTTAAGAAAGGCTGCTAAACATTTTGCTTGGGAAATCAAAAAAGATCAAAGAAGAGGTCCTCACAGGAGACAGACTAAAATAAACAAAAATACAATCTTTGTAGCAGTAGGGAAGACCATCTGTGATTAACACATGCCTGTCTTTGCACTCAAAGCCAACTGCCTGTCGGCTTTCAGCGATATTCTTCTGCACAGGAAAAAATCCCCCAATAAATGCACTCCAGAAGATGATTCTATTGGTTTGTATTTGCATTTTGTTCCTGTCAAACCTATTTAAATAGGAAGTGTTTACTAACCCCAGCAATTGGGTCTGGACTGGACCAAGAAAGTTTTGAAAAGTGCCAAGTCTTAGCCAGTGGTGCACTTAACATGCAGAGGGATTAGAGGAAAAATAGTGACCACTCTTCAAAATTGCATTTTGCTTGTAGTTAGAAAATGACAAGATTAAGTTTTCTTCCCTTCTTATGTATAAAAATCACACCAAATTTTTGTGAACTTTAAATAGAATGCCATAAATATAGCAGGGTGGGTTCTCATTCATGGAAAGAACTTACACATTTCATTTGTGAGCCCTGGAGCCTTTCAGTGTGTGCCAATCAACTCTAAAATTTGCACTAGTATTCTTTTGTATCCAAACAATTTAAGTAATCAAGCTAACTGAAAATAGGCTTGAGAAAGCACTAAATACTTTAACTCTCCCCTCAAACACAACTCTGAACAATGAAGAGCATTTGCATAAGAATAAGCAGGTAGTTGTGACCAAACTTAGAGATGCTGAAGTTCATATTCAGACAACTCACTTTAGTATGTGCAAAATATATAAGATATCTGCTTGATCATGGAGTGTTGGACATTCCTTCAGCTGATCAACAAGCTTCCTGCAATCCAAGTCACCATGAGCATCTTTAGGTAAGTGCAAAACATTTTCACAGTCCTGATAACAGAGATGGATGAAAAATCAAAGACATGATCTTGAAAAAAGTAGCAGATTAAATTCAAACAGTAACTTCCCATTAAAAAATTTCAACAGACTTGAAACAAAACTCTGCATTTGAAATACAGACACATCCCATTGTTCTTGACAGGCTACTGCAGACATGAAAAGGAGACTAATCCCAAGAAAAGCAACACCCAGAATGGAACCTTGACTCTATTTTTTTTTGACAAAACAAAGAAACGAAATTATTTGCATGCTTCTCCTGTCATTTTATGTTACCTGCAAAGAGAAAAGCAGAGAGATACTGTATTTTTTTGAGTTGAAATAATGTAGGGCTTTTTGAGTTCCATCCTGATCCTGTATACACGCTTTGTGAATGCAGATACTGCCATCTTTATGAAACTAACGTGTTAACTAATCAGATGATGCAATCCAATGGTGAGTTCTGATGGAAAGTTTTGTTTAACAAGCTACTCAAGAATTTATGTGGTTCTAAAATACCGTTTCCACAAACAGAACCTTGTGCAGAGCAGAATCCTTCAGGAGGATGGATACAATCTCTTCTAACCATTCTCAGCAGCTGGTTATATATACCAAGACAAAATGAGAGCTGAGCACAAGCCCATCTTCATGCCTTGAGGTGGGACTTGGCTGGTGCCTTAAGGATTTTCATACATTCTCATATTTCCTGAAGAACATCTCTAAAGGCTGTGAACATCCTGTCCTTCCCTTTGTGTTCAGCTAGAACTAAAGATGATTACTTAACCTTTGGCCTTTAAAAATAAGCAACTATTTTATTATTGCTGTTTAGCACATGCAACTAAAAACTTTCCACTTGATAGTCTATTTGACTAAAAAACCTTCATCCAGCCAAAAAAAATAAACTCCAAGACAAGGGAGTGCCTCAGACAGAATGGCTGTGAAGTGACAGAATAAGTCTGTGAAGAAAAATGGTAACTGGCATAGGATTTGGATGGAAAACACAAGGAAAGGCCACAGCACTGCATCCTAAAACCAGAAACAGCATAAAAAATCCCACAGGTTACCTTTGTCTCAAAGAAACAGGGATTATCCACAAGATTCAGGGACTTTCGGTGTGTGTTCAGAACTTTAGTGGGAAGAGACATCGGCACAGCTGAACAGCAAAGCCACCAAAACAAAAAGGAAAAGAAAGTAACATGAAAATCAAAACCACCTACACGAAGCAGCTATACCAGGTAAAAACAACTGAAATACACAGAGACAACGCTCCTGCGATGCTGTGCATGGAACTCTGAGACAAGTTCGGGGACTCTGTTCCCGAATCTCCCTGTGAGCTTGTTCCAAGATCAGCATGTCAAAGGCTCAGGTGCTACATGCTCAGTTGGCATCTCTAATGACCCAGAAACCCTGACCTCACCCTGCTAAGTGTTGTAGACATTTTAACAGGAATAAAGTGGAGAAGATGGTCCAACTGGTGAGATATCATAATTAAAATTATAATGCTAAATGCAGGTTAATGCTCTGCTAACTTCACATCCTGAATTCAATAGAGGATATGATGTTGTGGCACATGGAAAGATGGGAGAAAAGACTAACAGAAAAGGTTGAAAGTTATTAATCTACACTGAAGTTAAAGGAAGCCTTCCCTTGACTAGGGCACTGAATACTGCATATCTACATATAAAACAATGCATAAGTTGGAAACTATTTACAAATTCAGTCAAAGCATTATTTTGGTGTATATTCTCCAATCAGTCTATAAGAAATGTAGCATAATTAAAATACTGTACCACCTCTCTACTCCATTTGCTCTTACAAATTTACAAAGTACATGTGCATATTTATGTTTTTCTTGCAGTAAACATTTCACTTCACTACAGCTTTATTAAAATAAAAAAGTACATTTTTTCTGCCTTTATATAAACAAAGACAAAACAACGAATTAGACTGTGAAATTCTGTCCAACTGAGAAGCTAGTGCAGTTTCTGTAACATTAACTTAAATTAAATGTTACATTTCATAGCAGGTTTTCTACACCAACACCATGACATGGGATACTGTGGGGACAAAAAAGCAGCAGGTTCAGAGTCATTCTTACTTCTTAAAGAACTTCTTATTTCTTCTCTATACAAAAAGAACTAGTGGCATGAGTATGTTAAAAGGCATCATTTTGAAATACTTGAACTTTTAGCACTCGAGTTTTTCTAGTATTATCACTAAATAAATAATCGGGAGAAATACCTGGAACCTCCAAGCCCTTTGTCTTGGCCATTATTGACAGTATCTCTTCTGTGGAATGGTTTGCACTGAACACAGGTGGCTGATTGGCTGTCTTTGAAGTTGGAGGCAGGTATGATTTCAGTGCTGTACTCTGCAGGACATCATTTATATACTGATCCAGCTCATCCTGGCTATCTAGTGTAATGTGTGACATAAAAAGGTTTATTAAAGATAAAATCCTAATTTATTAGTGCTTTCTTATTCAAACACACCACTATTTTTTATACAGAAGGGCACTCAAAAATACAAGAATATCGTGAGAGATTTTTAAGCCAAATAAATTGGAAAGAAAAGAAAAAAATAATCAGTTTTGAACACTTTGAAAACAGGTGCATTAAGAAGCTGCTTTTCCTTTTGGAAGGAATGCAAAGGGACTTTTTTCTTGCTGGTAGTCCACATAACATAGCTGGACTTGTTGACTTTAAATGTCTTTTCCAACCTGTGTGATTCTGAGAACCTATCATCTCTTCCACACAAGCTCTTGTCTGACTCCTCACAGCCTCTTCCTGCCTCCAGCCTCTTCCACACCTCCCCATCTGCCAACTTCAGACACAGCTTTACTGTAGCAGATACCAGTCAATGCCATACTATCAACGTAGGAAGAATACAGAGGAATTAATTCCACAAATTAAGTCATGCAGGTACTGTCCTCAGAAGGGTGCATGAGAAATCCGAATCACTACCAGGTGTGCACAGAACAGACTCTGCACTGTAGGTAAACCCAAGCTCTGCTGACAGAACTTGACAGTGAAAAAATATGAAGTGAAAAATGCTACTACCTTTTTCACAGAAATCTGCTGGGTAGTCTCCATATTCACTGTCAGGACTATTACACTCTTCACTACGGTCATCAAACAGTTTTAGGTCACAGTCTGGATCCAGGAAGCTCAGATATGTATGAAAAGAGGTTGTAAGAAATTCTGCTAGCTTGCCTATCTTCACCCTGGAAACAGGAACACATGGCAAAGAGCACTGACATCAACCATTTTCATACCAATTAATGCTCACAGAGCTTTCCATGACTCCTCCAAAATTTATCAGACCTACTGCTGAATCCACCTTTGGTAACTACAAAGCAGCAGGTACTGGCACTGGAAAAAAAAAAAGGCAAAACAGTTGCAGATCCAGCTGGGTGCTTACTGCTCCAGCTACTAATTGAACTTTAACTGCGTTATGGTGACACCTGCAGGCCTAACTGAAGGGCTAATTTACAGGGTGCTCTATATTTATATGAAGAGAGACCCTGAACAAACACCTAAACTCCAACGACAATGCATGAGAAACTGAGGCTGGGAAGTTCCCATGAACGGAACTTTTCACAGAACTGCAGTGCTGCTAAAAAGCAGAAAGCACATCTGTGCTGGTTTTGGCTGGTATAAAGTTAATTATCTTCAGACTAACTAGTATGGGGCTGCACTTTGGATTTGTGCTGGGGACAGTGCTGGAAACAGTGCTGATAACACAGGGGTGTATTAGTTGCTGTTAAGCAGTGCTAGCACAGCACCACCGTCTTTTCTGCTTCTCACTTCACCAGCACAGGCTGATGGGAGGGGACACGGCTGGGACCAAAGGGACCCCAAGTGACCAAAGGGACATTCCATGCCATAGGGTGTCATGCTCAGCATACAGAGCTGGGGGAAGAAGAAGGAAGGGGAGAATACAGGATTTGTCTTCCCAAGTCACAGTTACTTTTATGGAGCACAGCTTTCCTGGAGATGGCTGAACACCTTCCTGCCTGTGGGAATTGGTGAATAATGTCCTGCTTTGCTTTGCTTGCACGTTTGGCTTTTGCTTTACCTATTAAACTGTCTTTATCTCAGCCCACAAATTTTCTCACTTTTACTCTTCCAATTCTCTTCTCAATCCCACTAAGGGGAGAGGGAGTGGCTGTGTGGGGCTGAATTGTTGACTGGAGTTAAACCATGACAACATTTGATGGCCAAAGGAAGATACTGGTTGAGAAAGGGCAAGTGAAAAGAAAATAGGGAGGTGCTGTGGCATCGTATTTTATACACAGATGATTGGAACACATAAGCTCACAAGTACTACATGTAATATATGTTTAAATCATGTCAAATAACTGTGAAAGTAATGTACTTCTTAATAACAGAAGACCAGCTAAGACCAAGATTTTGTAATTCCACAGGTCTGACATTCATTTTCCTTATCCACTAATGGCAGTGAGAGATGGTACACCTTTTCAGAGACAATCTTTCCCACTGCATGTGAGGTTCAGCTACTATTTGATTGTCATATAACAATTAAAGTGAAACCTCCTCTGCAGAGTTCTAGTACAAGGTCTGTGCACTATCACAAGTTCAAAACTGAGACTTTTATAGGATTTCATTTTAAAAATCATGGAGATAGTAATTTGGGGGTTCTGACATTACCTTGCACCACCAAAATAACCATCCTCTAATTTTCTTATCGTGGCAAGAACTGCTGGATGAATGTCAGTACCATCATCAACTGAAAAAGAATAATGGAGGAGTTGAAGCTAACCAACACATTCTTAAACTATCACATCCAAATAAAGTGAATTACTGGCTGTTCTCTACAACCCAAATCAGACAGAATCCAAAACTGCTACCAATACCACCCTATTCAAAACTCCCAAACAAAAAAGGCAAACAAAACACAATCCCTAGACAAGTTCTAAAGACAAAAACCAACCCTCTCAAGGCAAGTGCCAAATGAAATTTCTTTAGAAAGAAACAGTAGAGAGATGATGGGGTGATGCAAGGCTATAAAGGGGAGTAAAACCCAAATGAAATATTACCATGTCATCCAAATTCAGCATACATTTGAAAAAAACAAAACTGTACTTCTGATGCTAGAAGTCATGCCACCTGTCTCTCCTTAAACTGATGCCCATCCTATTCCGCTGCAGTAATATACTCTGCTTGAAACAGAGAAAATTAAGTTTACCAAGCATTGTGTGGGTGATGGGAAATGTCAGGGTTGGTCTCCCTGTCATCCTCCAACAAGAAGTGAGGTAAGCCAGCTCTGTCTTGAGCATCTCCACAATCATCTGATTGTCTAGAGCCAGATAGAAGTGATGCTGGTCAGTAAACTAGAGAAGAGAAAAACATGACACAGGAATAGTTGTCGGTGCTTTTCTTTTTTTGTTATTTCCTTCCTGAAATCATTCACAAAAGTCACATGAGCTGACCACAACACAAATGGCATGAATTAACCTCACAAAGCCTGAGACTGTGAAAAAGAAATCCATGCTTGTGCAAGAGTCCATTTTTCAACACTTGCAGACTGACTATCAAAGGAAGATATATAAACAAAAAGTAGACAATCACACCCATGGTACAGAATGTTCCCAATGATGTTTTACACTAACTTACAATCTGGAAGATGGAAGTACTCTAAATGGGGAAGAAAAAGGTAACACTAGCAACAAAAACAAGGCTTAAGGGCACACGGAGGACAGGGAGTCAGTAACTGTATGTCTCTTGGGAACAATCTAAATGTCAAACAGGATACAGAAAAGCTGGCAGTTACTGAGGAAAAAAGGTACATTAAATGTACAGGGACAAAGTGTGCTGTTCCCACCACAGCAGAAAGCCAAGAACCACAGTAAGAGACTATGGCTACTTCAGGAGCTAGAACCAAAAAGCTGGACAAATAATGGAAAATATGTCAAAGCAGCCACAACAAAAGTTAAGGAAGCCCATAAGCCCTAGGGAGGGGTTAGCATTAAAGAGCATGTAAATTCAGGCTGGCAAAGTCCAGAGAAATTACTTCATAGAAGGAATTAGGAATGAGCTAAAACAATCTTTGTGCCGCTTGTAATTCAGGAAGAACCAGTCCCAGAAATTCAGAGAAGAAAACACACTGCCTGTCTTTGAAAATGAAGAGCCATTTAAAAAGTCAGGCCAATTCAAACGCCTGAAAGCACAGGAAAACAAAGCCAAATTGAGACAGCCAAGATAATTACAAAATTATAAAGAAAGATGGCCAAAAACCAATCTCAGCAAATCAGTCCAATTTCCTTCTTTGAAGCAATCAGATGGTAAGTATAAGAAAATGGTGAACATCTCTCAACTTTTGCAAATTTTCACACTAGTGAGCAGAAGAAAAAACATTTCATGAGACAGAACTATTTTTAAAATTGTTCTCAAAAGATAGTTATTAACCATTTTTTCAGAATGTCAGTGTGTATGAATAGAGTCAGCCTTTGCCCCACACCTAATCAAGTGTTTTCACCAGAAAAGAGAATGAAATACAAATGACAAACTCAAAAAATTTGTGGACACTAGTCAAGATCAACAAGATGACTTAACTGCTAACCTTAGCCAGGTGACATTAAACATTAACTCTAGCCACCTCAAAAAATCAGAGGAAATATCTGGCTGTTAAGCACAATGGAAAATGTTATGGAGGTTTTAGTCAAACATGGAATAAGCAGGAACTGTCACTATGATGGTAATGTAAAGATAAACACCATATTTTAATAAACTAATAAGTATGTCCATACTTGATACATGGCAAATTTTCAGCTGGAATATTTGGTCCTACTTACAAAGTAAGATGTGAATGAAGAGGTATTTAGAAAAAAATCATGTGTCTAAGGAATGTTTTCCTTATTTGCAAAAGAGAAAATTGGTTCAGGGGAGCAACACAACATATAACACGTTATACAGCTACTTGTGATCAAGGGATGTGGGGGAAGAATGAGAAGGGAGCTCCATTTTTTGCAGTAAATCTAATGTTTGGGCATTATGAAGCACTACAGAAGCATTCTACAGAGTCCACTGAATGTCTTCTGCTGGAGTTTGAAGACTGCATTAGTTGAACATCTGTTTAGAAGGGTGGAAGCATTCTTCATCCTGCTCTAGTTGTACATGCTTGGAGCAGGTGACTCCCTGGCCTTCCAGTACCAACTGCTAGAATAATTCTACTGGAATAGGTGTGCTGTATTTCATTACATGTATAAATAAGAGCCATTAATTCTGTCAGGATGCAAAATTCCTGGTACACTGAAAAAATGCACTGAAGAGAAACAGAGCAACCCTTTCTCAGCACTACTGACCCTTTCAATAATACCATGAAAAGATCACATCATCACTTGGGGGTTACAGTACTTGGCAAGCTTATGTGCTACTATATTTTTTGATTAAAGCAATCAGTAGAAAGATGTGTTAAGTGACGTATTTCTGCAGAAACTACTCCATTAGCTAGAATATTGGTTTGGGCAGAGACAACTTTGTACTATTGATTTGCTGTGTTCTCTTAAGCCAGAAGCCAAAGAAGCCAGACTCTGAATGACAGAAGAGAAATTATCAGAAATTCCATCACTCTTAAAAACCACACAAAGCAAAGCACATCTGCCCTGTTCTACCTAAAGCAAAAGCAACAGCACGTAAAAGCAAAGGGCTTCGCTAATGATTTGCCATTAAGTAAGGAGTGATTTTCCTGCCAGCTTTACATGCTCACCTGTGGGGTAAAAGCAAATATTTGATTTCTTATCACATACAGCTTGGAGGTGCCCAACACTCCAATGTGTCGGTGTGGCCGCCCACTTAATTTCATGTTCTTATTCCGGCCTGCAAAGAAAAGAGAAAGAAAAAATGTCTCAGCCAGCATCTCCTGCATGGTTTTCCAAAGTAACCATTTCACTACTTCACTAATACCAGCAAGGCAGAAGACTGGTAACAGAGTGAGATGCTACACACTGGCTGGTTTCATAGCAACCACCAATCTAACAGCCAGAGTCCTTCAAAGGCCTGATTAAAAATATAAATTTTGGCTTCACTGACCATGGGATTGGGTCTTATAATTAGTCATTGTCCATCACCCAAAGCTTCCCCACCAAGAAGGACAGGACAAGCCAGGCCATCAACATACTACAGAAATTGCAGTGCTTTCACTATGGAACATCAAAAATTCTTGCCCAAAGAAGGCTACATCAACATGCAAAGTACATCCAAATATAAAGACAGATTTTCATCAGGCTAATAAGCTCCACTTTTCCCAGAAGAGCTTATTAGGAAATGATCTGCACTACAACCTTTTCACCAGCAGCCAGGAGCTGACTTGAATGTCTCAAGCAATATGAGCCAAACAAACCATGTGCCTAAAAAAATACCACCATGAACATTCCCAACGAAGTCACTGTTAAAAACACTGTATCAGTGTGTCACATCATCCTGCTCATAACCCCCTACGAGTGGAAGAAAGCTATTATGAATTATAATAAATACAAGCTTCTGAGAATGTGTCATTTTTTTGAAGAATTTTGTGATAAAGAGACAGATTCTTCCTCAAAAGCAGCATATACCATTTCCTTTCTCTGTGTAAAGGGCATACTTTCTGAAACTTTTTTGAAGGCCCCATTACTTGGGATGCTTCTAAAAAAGCTTTCTATTAAATGAAAGAAAAACCCCTACAAACCAAGAATGACCACAACAAATAAAATGTCCATCCCATGAGCAGCCTCCTACTCTTCCTCAGCACTATCTGTAGCCAAATTGCCACGGAAACATGCTCCAGACTGATAAAGAAGCACAACAGTGGTCCACACCATAAAGGAATCTACCAGACTGATTCACCCCATCTCAACTTTACTTTGTAGTAATATCCACAATTTTGAGTTGTGATTTGCTGAAATGACTGGAGAAGTAAAACTAAATTCAATTAGAAATACATGTAACAAATTTTCCACCAAGACCTAAATAATTCCAGGAAGGATTATCAAAAAGCAGCTATGAAAATATTTTCAACAACTAGAACCAGACAGGGTTTTGGTGCTTTTATTTAACTACATTCTCAGGCTCTGAGGAAAACAGGACTTGAGAGCCACTGTTGAGGAACTGCAACATATTTAAAGTTCTGAGTCTGAAAAAACACTAAAGGCTTCTGGGTTTGCAACAAAGAGCTTCAGAAGCTCAACACAGCTCAGGGTTGGAAGGAACTTTAGCAAGAATCTGACACCCAAAGATGCTCTGATAGCAGCAGCACAGCTTCCCTGATTTGGAGCAGAAAATTTCCCAGACTGCCTTCTGTGAAGAGTGGCAATCACCCTGCCCAGTTTCCAGACATAAAACAGACTTCTGAAAGGAGAAATGTTTGATTTTTTTTCTGTGTTTTTCCAGGCATTTTTTCTAAAGCCAGTTTCTCTGTTGAGTAGTTTCTGCAGGGCAAAAGAAGAGTCAGTTCTTGCCTAACTCCAAGAGCAGGGGGGAAACTGTTTTTTTCACCACCGTTTCTAATGAGGCAATTTTTTTTTTCCTGAGTGCCTTATTTAAGACAGAAGCTCCAAGTTTGTTAAGCTTCTTTGCACAAACACATTTTTTTAGATCTAAGAAGTTGATTTAAATAAAAGACATTCAATCCAAGAAATTGAGACAGTGTGAAGCAAGAACAAAAAATAAATCACAACCCTTAAAAAATACCTGTCACAGCAGCAGAGAGGCTTCCATGTTCAGGTACTTACCCAGCATGGTGTAGAGGTTACTCAGGATGCGAGCTGGCTGCACTCGGAGCGGGTGGATGTCAGCAATGCTCTCAACGCTGATTCCACGGTCTTGCAAGAGATTCTTAATGTGATTAGATTCTGCCAAAACAGTTACTGCATAACAGAAAACAAAAACACTGAGAATCAATGTTCTACCCTTTTTCACTGACTGTCTCTACTTGTCACCTCTCAATTAATGCATTTAGTTAACTAAAAAGGCATGAAGCCCTCACTTCTTTCTTAATTTATAAGCCTGTGAGATCAAGTCAGATTTTTATTTTCTGCTTCTCAATATTTCTTGCTATTCATACAATCACAGAATCATAGAATCAATTGGGTTGGAAAAGACCTCCGAGATCATCAAGTCCAACCCTTGGTCCAACTCCAGTCCATTTACCAGATCATGGCACTCAGTGCCATGTCGAATCTCAGTTTAAAAACCTCCAGGGATGGGGAATCCACCATCTCTCTGGGCAGCCCACTCCAATGCCTGATTACTCTCTCTGGAAAGAATTTTTTTCTGATCTCCAACTTCAATTTCCCCTGGCAGAGCTTGAGCCCGTGCCCCCTTGTCCTATTGCTGAGTGCCTGGGAGAAGAGACCAACCCCCACCTGGCTAGAACTTCCTGTCCATTCTGGACTACATGGTAATTCAAGTTGGAAGGGTTCTCACAAGGTTTCTACTCAAACCTCCTGCTCAAAGCAGGATCAGACCTGCTGAAGTTACATCAGATTCTGTGAGATTTTATCACTCTTCTTATTTCTTTCAGTACTACCAGTTTGGGTCATGCAGTCACTTTCAGCAGATAGGGAGAGCAACGGGAAGCACAGCTTGAAAATCTTTGTTGTTCTAACACAGCACACTCCAACAATACAGCCAAGCCACTGAGAAACAGGTGCTGTTACTTGTATAGCCATAAATGTTACACAGGCCATAAAATGGCAGAGGTAGGGAAAAAAATTCCCAAATCAGAAGAATTTACAATCCAGGCCCTGATTCCATTTCTTGTCCTGCTTGAGGTTTTGCCCATATAGTGCAGCTTATTGGGTTGGGACTAATAATTCAGTATTCTTCTTTGTATTGTGAATATTTGCCCAAGAATGCTAAAAAGAATCCAGCACTTCTATTTCTACTGGAAATTAAGCACTTCAAAATAATGAGATTCCAACAGGGGGGTAAACAGAACCAGCCCAGGTTGCAGTACCATTGATAAATGCTGCTCCTGATAAACAAGCTGGTTGCTCTTCAGAGCAGTAAAAGCCCTTGAGAAGTCTTAAAGACCAGATCAGCTGGTGTTTGCCCTCTCCTTAATTTTCTGGGTTTGGCTGTTCCTGCACTAACTAAAGAGGCCACTTCCTGCAGCAGCCAAAGGCCAGCCCTAACTCTGGCTGTGTCACCTCCGTGTGCAGGGATCCTCCCCACTCAGTGCCCTCTGGTTCCTCCAAGAGAGGGGCTTTCCTCCAAGAAACCTAATGAAACTGATCCATCTCCAGTCAGTCCAGCTATTTTTTTCCAGAATCCACCAAGATTTTCCTTTTCACTACAAGATTAAGTGTTCCACTCTCCAGTTCCTGACAAGTCTTAAAATTTTAACAAGTATTTAAAAAAAAAAAGTATGTTAAGCCCCTTTCTCCTTCTCACAGTATCATCAAAGCATCTGTGTCCCAAGCAAAAATCTACATTATTTTTAACATATTTTTCTTCCCTCCTGTATCCAGGGGCTTTGTTACCACATAATTCAATTCACCCAGAATGTTCAGAAAACTCCTTCACCTTGTACCACAACATCAGGTTTAAATCCAGTGGAAAATCTCCTGTTTAAGGGATCAATTTCACCTGCAGCAAGAAATCCCTAGAATAAATGCAAAAGAAAGATAAAAGAAAGGAAACAAAGAATTTAAGCAAAAAGGCTTCTGATATCTAGACTAAATCTTAACCAATTTCTGAAGTATTTTTCCAGGGCAGCAGAACTTAAGGACAGGTTTATCTATCCTGACACCCAATAGTATATTCAATAAAAACAATGGCCGCACTATTTTTTGGAACAACAAGAACATGGTTCTGACTGACAATCTGCACATTCAGATTTCCTGCTTTAGAGTTGCAGCAACTGACATAATTTTGCCAGGCCAGTGATTTTTCAAGTAGCTCCACAGCCATATTCTGTAGTTCCATCAACTAGTCTGGCTAATAAGGGACAACTCCATAGACACAAAATCCTGGCTCTGGAACAGCCAAGTGAGCCTGGGCATACTTCTCTATCCTATATCCAATCCATCTGGCAACTTATTCAGCTTGATTAGAAACAGACAATTGAATATCTATATACAACAACAACAACAAAAAGGCAAAAAAATACTCCTGAAAGCTCAGAGTCCCCCTTTCATGGTTCATGTAGAAAACACATTGTCCCCTCCCCGTCAACAAAGCTGGACTTACTTAAAGCCCAAGCCATCTGAAACAAAATTAAATATAAGCTTACCTACCATACAAGAAACAATTACCTCTGCTAACAGGCAGCTCAGGACATACAATGATTGACCCCAAAGATGTGGCAACTTTCCCACTGGGACACGATCCACTGAGTGAGGATTTTCATACTCCTCATCCACCTGAAAAGAAATACATAAGCAAGAAAAATTGCTGTGAAGAACAATCGATAACAAATAAGTATTTGAAAACATATGGTCTGTCATCTACCCTTTCTAACCTGCCATTATTACTGACTTAGACATCTGCATGTTTTCGGGACTAGAACTGGAGGAGGAAAAGGACCTCTGCAATTATAGCTTTGGTGTCAGCTCTTCCCCTTCTCACCATGCCTTTGCTGCCTTCCCTCTGGGCTGCTCACAGGTAACGGGGTGTTTGCTTTCCAACCCCTTCCAAGATGGCACTTTAACTTCACTGATGTCTACCTAGTTTTCTGAAATAAAGGTGTTTTCCAAAAATTAAGGCTATTCCACCTTTTCTGTGTTAGCAAGGATGGCCAATGCAAAAATTAAGAGTGGACTTATAATTTAGAAGAAGAACAACTGCCTTGGTTTTGCAGTACAGATCTACTGAGGGCAGGGGAAAACCTCTCCCACATTACTTCTTTACGTAGACATTTTGTATTTTTTATAGACAGGCAAAATCTACCCTGTTAATCTGGCATGTTTGTCAGATCATTAACATATAAAAATCCACAAGAAGGCTCTGAACTCTTATATGCTTGTTCCCACTAGGAAGGCAATGCAGAGTTTCCACCTCAGATCTGTGAGCAAGACATCAGCCGTTGGCTGACCAGCTCAGACCAATCCAGGAGGCTCCACACCCTTAGTGAGTGAGGGCTGAGAAGTCTGAAGTGGGAGAAGAGCTGGCAGGGAGGGATATAAAGGCAAATAGAATGGAAGAGCAAACAAGCTCCTCTGAATGTCTCTGTCACAAGGGGAGAATCAGAAAAACAGTAATAGCAAAGATGGGGGGAAATACCCAAACAAAACAAACAAAAATCCCAGCCCAAATCCTGATTCACCTGCAGCCTGTTTCTGTCTCCAATATAAGCTCTGGAAGAGAGCAGCACAATCAATCAATTGACTGGAAAGGCAGCATAGTCTATGCTTTATTTCTTCTCTGAGCTTCAGTTCTTAAGTCAGTATCAACACCTCTTCATTATGTCTTGCTATAATCACGTAAAATTTTAAGCCTGCTCTAATATATTCACAGACACTCAGTTTTCCAAGTAAAAAATGTGGCAATCTAGATGCCCTAAAGTTTACAATTTTCAGCAGGAGCTGTGAGAGGTCCCCTTCTTTTTAAAATAATGTGCAGTAGTCTTTTTTCATTGCTGGTTTAGATTTATCAGAAACAGACAAAACTATAAAATTGACATTCCTTTTGCTACCCATCTCTACTTTGCTTAATGAAGTGGATGCTGCATTTTCACAATACCTTTTCTGGAGGGACTGCATACAGTTCAGGCATTAGCACTAATCCATTCTTCTCTCTAATAAGTATTCCTTCCAGAGCCTCTCTATACTCTTGTACCTGGAAATAGTTTTAAATGAGAGTAAGAATTCACATTACAGTCAGCAAAACTGAGACAAAGTTTTAGCCCTTTCCAACAGTACCTTTCTGATGAACATTCATATATTAAAAAAATGGGGGTGAGGGGAGGGAATCATGACTTACTGATGGAAGAACAGGATTCAAATTATCAGAGACTGTTTCAGTATCTCAGTGTGCAAGCTGTATAAATTGTTAGCTCTCTGCCATGCATATTGCCTATGACTTACTGAATTTTGCTTTGCAGGACTGGGAAATCAGTTATCAGTTTCTCTTAACTGATTCACTTAAAAATTTGTCCAAAGGAAAGCTTAAAATAGATTTCAACTGTTTAAAAATACCAAGTTCACTGAACAGAAAACCATCTTCTTGTGTTCTTAGACAACTTACTATGAACAACAGCAGCAGATTGATACAAAATAAAGAACATGTAATGTATTTTCATATTACCAGATTCCTTATTTTGTTCCATTTCTTAATTATCCCATCCTAAGTTTTTACTTACAATGAAATGCTTTCCAAGCACTACCAGCACCCGACTCTCAGATCCTATTTCTGCTATTCCTGAGTACAGTGGACCACACAAAGTAAGGTACCCACAGGTTCACTTTATGGTACACTCCCATTTTCAGTATCCCATCCTTCTCCACTCTTTTTGAATCCTCCAGGTGCTTGTTTTTCTAACAATTGTTGCCCTTGCAAACACTTGTTTGCAGCAATACTTGGGGAAGACTAAACAGTCACCTGAGTGTCTCAGTGACTCACTCAGCAGTTTATACAGTGGAAACCAGGAGTAATTGCCCTGACCATGTCCTAGCACAGCCTGTCTGCAGAACACAAAAGCAAACAGGTACATACTGTCCCAGATAATCCAGCTAAGTTCTAGAGACTGCTTCATGAAGTGCTTTTTTATTGACAGGACTGAAGTTTCAGTAATTCTGTTTTGCTTCTGATGTAATTTAATTTTAAGGAGCTTAGCAGTTTCCTGTCCCTAGCAAGCCACCAGTCTACAGAAGTCCTGATCTGAATACTTTTAGTTCTGGCTACGTGCTGTTCTTTAACTCACCAACAGTCTCCAAGTGCCACCAGGACCTCTGGAGGGCTCCAATCAGTTTAGCTCCCCTGACCACTGGGTGCTTGACATAGTAATGGGATGAAATGACTCATGGAATTAGTAAATATGAAATGGCTCCTCATAAGGCAACCCCGAACCTCTCTGAATGTAGAACAGGACTTAAAGTAGCATGAATCTTTTTCCCAGCAGCCAAGCCACAGAGGTTGGGGAAAAGCAGCTTGTCTGATCCTACAGTAATTGTGAAAGGGGCAACAACGTTGGTGATAAGACAAAATTAAGCATATAATCCCTGTCTGGCTCAGTTTTACCACACCAGCTGACAGAGCCACTCAACCTGATGGAGAGAGGGCAACAAGGCCCCAGTGTGCACAATCCTGCTGCATCTACTATGTGATGAACTCCCCAGGAAGGTGACACTGGCTGAAGACTATTCCACCCTGCTACTGGGTGATACTGATACCCAAAATAAACATGGAACAAAGTTACAAAATACTGTGGGTAAATGGCTTTGCAATTTGAAAGCAATTTCTGTTTTCCTTACCTGAATTTTGTCGTCATTAAATATTCCATCAATTAAGAAGTATGTCCAGAATACTGGCCACTCACATTCAATATTCTCAAAGAGCTTGAGCTCGGCAGGATCATAGTGCAGCCTGCTTGGATCCTAAAAAATTCAACCACACTTGTTTAGTCACAGTGCTAAATTAGTCACTCATATTCCAATTGTAATGGCAGCCTAATTTATACAAGTAATTAAAACCTAGAAACCAACAAACCCACCAGAAATAGTTTCCATGTAGTCTCTTGACTTTCTCACATTCAGTCTCAAATTAATGGTTTCCCAGACAAATTGACCCTTCCTAGTCTCAGAATCTGTCACTCAAATGATCTTGGCTCTGCCTCAGTTCAAAGATATTTTGGGATGCTTCAGGGACACTGCTTCTGCTTAGACACCATAAGCATATCTAAGGATTAATTTCTTACAGAATTATGAAATAAGTTCTGCCTTTAATAAACTGTTTCCAAACCCTTAGCCTCCTTCAGATATCTGTCATTTCTAGAGTGGATGCCTGGATTACCTCCAAATCCACCAAGATGTCTAAGCAGTGATGGAGAACTTTACCCCTGTGTGCAAATAAGACAAAGTATTTCTATAAAGAATGAGATAAAATTCTTCCTAATGCCTACTGAAAAGCCACATCAGAAGTACCTCTCTGGGTGTCTTGTAACCATCTCGAAGAAAGCGACAGCAGCCATAGCGGCCCTGTAAACACACACAAAATTACTGAAAATTACACAGACATTCTTCCTCACAGTCCAACATAACAAGTATGTGCTGCACTTTAAGGATCACTTAGGGATTTTCCTTCCTCTCTTCCAGGCACAGATGAACCAACTTTGGTTAATTAAACCTTGTTTAATTAAGATATTTGGTTAAGGAAGAGAGGGTCTGTTTATCTTTCTTTTTATAAAACAAAGGAAATTCTTACCTGCAACTTGGATATGATTTCACTCTTGGTCACATTAACAAGGTTTAGATCCTCCACTGCAAAAGCTGGGTAAGAAATAATAGAGAGAAGGCCAGCATCTATCTCCTTTGACGTGGATGCCCTTGGCAACATGGAGTACAGAATAGACTGAGCAAAACAAGAATAGAAGAAAGGGATGTAAAGCAATTTACCTACTTCAAAAGTCAAGTGCAAATGGAAGAGACTATATTATTTGCAAACTTATAAAGAATTCTCTGCATAGTTATTTTTAACTAAGTTAGAATGAGAATGCTTCACACCACTCAATTTCACAAGATCTACTAGAACAGGGTGAGCGTTGTCTGAAGCCATCCAAATCACACGGAGTTCTTGGTTCAGTTAATCAACATTTCATTTAAAAACAAAAGGGAGAGGATGTTGGCTTTTCCCCTAGTAAAGGAAAGAGCAGAATAATTTTTACCTGACAATGTTCTACTTCATCAGGAAGAACATGAATCACTGATTTGTGTCCTCCATGAGCTCCAAAAAGATCTAGTTCATCAATTGCTTCCAAAGCAGCCTTCAAAGATAACCAAACCACACTTAAAGTCATGAAATACCTTTTAAACCAAGTATACACCCTAGCACCTCTGTTTGTCTTCTGAAGGAAATTATGTAAGGCATGACTTTGCTCCACAGACATTTTTTATCTTTAAAGGGGGAAGCTTGGCAGTATTTTAGAAAAGGTGAATATTTCTGTCTTTCCACTAGTAGGATACAAGATTGATGTGCTGGTGATCCTTCTTACAATTTAAAGGCAATGCAAAGCAATGGGCAGCTGGATTTCCACTAAGACATCATCAAAACAGTGAAGTATTTAGTAATGAATGCTTCTCCTGTCCTACATTCCAAAATAACCCCCATTCAGTGCCCTTTCACTCCTCCTGCCTGAAGAGGTGATCAAAGAGGAAGGCTTGTTCAAGGTGACCCAGAATCACCAAAGGTTTCTCCTCGAGAAGACACCTTTGCCACCTCTCTGACACCATCACTTTCCAAGGGAAAGAAAAATTGAGATGTCTGATCTCCCCACAGCCCACTGAGACACACCATGCTCCACGTCCACAAATCAATCACCACACCTCATACCTCTTGGCCATAACGCATTTGCCTGGCGAAGGCTTTACCAGCCCAAACACTGACTCCATTTGGACACTCTTACTTTAACCTTGCAGGCTATGAAACCTGGCTTTGAAGAACTGGGGTGTGCAGCACCACGCAGGGAGTGTGGCAGGAAGAGGGAAAGGATTGAGTGGCCAGGGCCAGGCTATCAGAGCCTTGCTCTAAAATGCACATTCACAGGGTTGTGCTAACACTGAACGTTGCTCTTGGGCCTGTGTTTGTCCTGCAGCTTCTCTGACAATGGAAGGATCCCCCAGGGCAGCTTTCTTTATCTGTCTGCAGAGGAGTAAGGACATTTTTGTTCTTCCAGCACAAGGCTTACTCCCTCTGCAGAGCCCCTCTCCCAAGACCAGCACTACAACAGCAGATGTTCTCAGTGTAGCAGAAAATCCCGTTGAGAAATTGATAGCTGGGACCAGGGACAGTCTTAATGGTGCAGAAAAGGCTCTGAGATCCACCCAAAGGCATATGCTCTGTGCTGTGCTGCTGCCACAGGTAGCCACACAAAGCAGCTATAGGACAGAATTCTTGAGGCATACTTAAAACAAATAGCATCTACCTCAGCTTCTGCAGCAGGACCTTCACTGTGCTCCAACCAGTTCCCACACAAAACAGCACTGTTACTGAACTCACATCCACAGAGAAGCAAAGCTGTGCAGCGAGTTCGGGAGATCATCTCAACATCAACACATCCAGACATCACACAGAGACCACACCAGAATGTTCAGGGTACAGTGGACAGCTAAGGAACCACTGCCTGCACAGACACTGCCCCATGACTGAACAGTGGGACTAAGACCAGCAGTTTCTCTCTCTTGCAATGCACACAAGATCTTGATAACTACAAAACCCTGCTGAAATGCAAATACACCTTTGATCTTAATGATATTTGTCTTCTGTCAGTCCTCCAGACACAAAGTAAAAAGGTAGTTGTCAATTCCACATTTACATTTATGGCCTTCTGAGCTTCTTTTAGTATCTTTGTGACCTTGTGCTATGGAGGAAATCAGAAATATCCACTTTTTAAAGCATGTCTTCACTTAATTTTCTCTTGGAATCACTTGTGAAGAATTTCTTAGACTGATATTCTGCTGTTTTCCACAATTAACATCTGATTTAATTTTACCATGAAAACTTTACATATAATACTGGGTTTGGAGAATTAAGAGGAAAAGGAAAACAGAGGCCACTTTATAAGACTGCACCTTACTGAATCTATTAGATTCATGGTTCAATGAATCAGATACCCTTCTTGCAATCCCTGGAACTGTGCTGAGGTTCTTTAATGAGAGCCATTATACAAAGATTTTACACCAAAAAATACTCACTCACACCCAAACAAGAATTCTTATACAATCAGTTAACTATTGCAGTGGCCAAGAAGACTATGCAAAGGAAGCCATCAGGTTTGTCAGAGCCCTTCAGCATGACACAACAGCCAGGAAGGAGGTGTCAGGAAGACATTCTCACTTTGGCCATCCCTACGGAGCTCGCGTTCAGTTCAGGGATGCCCTGGTTTGTCTTATCACCACGTTCCCAAATTCCATAATCCTGCAAGAACATCATCAAGAAAAAACTGGCATTATTATATACAAAAACAGTGTTTTCCCCCTTGCCTCACAACAAATCTAGACCCCTGTGTGAAAGTAGTTTATAATTGGCCTTCAAAAGAAAAAAAAGACAAAGAAAAAAGAGAAAGAAAAGAAAAAAGAAAAAAAAGAAAAAAAGAAAAGAAAAGGAAAAAAAAGAAAGAAAAGAAAAAAGAGAAAAGAAAAGAAAAGAAAAGAAAAGAAAAGAAAAGAAAAGAAAAGAAAAGAAAAGAAAAGAAAAAAGAAAAGAAGAAAAGAAAAGAAAGGAAAAGGAAAAAAAAAGAAAAAGAAGAAAAGAAGAAAAAGAAGAAAAAGAGGGGCTTCAAGTCTCCAAAGAGACCCTCCTCATGTTTAAAGAGAAGCACATAAAAGTATAACCCAGCAGGATCAGGTATACAGTCATGAATCACTGCCTTCACAGAACACACAAACCCTTTATCTCCTCCTGTGCATGTTTCTCTGCATCCTCTCAATTCCCAGAGTGTTTATTAACATCCTGGTCTTTTTAGAAAGGTCCACAAGATTTTAATTAGACAATGGGAAATATTATTATCAATTAAAAAAACTCTCTGTTGTTATGATAGAACAAGTATACCTCACCCACACAGCAGTAAATCCTCCACAGCCCTCCCAACGTGTCCAAAGATGCTGCTCCCAATGTGAAGTACTGACAGGTTCTACAGCTTCTCATGGAAAAAAACAAGCCCCTATTTTTCTTCTCCATCAATAAATAATTTTCCACCCACACCCGACCAGTGCTCTGAAGATTAACATATAAGTAACTACTTACAGCAACTTTGTAGGCAGCTTCTATGTAAAAAACAAGATTCTGAATAAAGGTAACTTCATCGAGGGTGAAGATAATACGTAATCCTGATTAAAAGAAGGGAAGAGACTAATTATACTGTATTAGAGCTGAAATATTTACTCTTCAATAAGTTTCATGCTTTTGTTTATTTCCTACCAACTACTGTCCACTGCAATCAAAGGAAAAATTCATACTGATTTCAGCACATCAAGCAGCAAATCTCAATACTTGCTACTGACAAAATACTTCAGATGCTACAAATACAGTTTCAAAGAACCACTGTGGGAGTGGCATTCAGTGGGTACAAAGCAGAGGCATCTGAGCCAGCTCTTGGCTCTTCAGTGCATTCCAATTCCTGCAGCTCCCCAACCCTCTCTCTGTGGAGGAATCTCCAGGATGACCTGGTGCCTGCTCAGCAAAGGTCAGTTGCAAAGGGGCTCCAAGGGCAGAAAAATACATAAGGAAGCAAATCGTGATCCTCACATGAGTAGTGCAGTAAAGAACATTAAGACAAAACAGCACCATAAGAAAATTACCGGATGGCACCTGACTTGATACCATCACTCTCTGAAGAAACCTGGCTGACCACCAGCATGCCCTACATAGTCTCTGAACATTAAATTCTCTAACATGAGTCAATATCTCATGTATTTGTATGCCAAGAAACCTTAATGGAATACACACTGCCAGTTACTATAAACATGAAATCCTAAGTAAGTCATCACTCTTTCCCAGAGAAACATTACTTCCTTCAGAGTAATAATTATCTAGAAGTCTTTGAAGCTTGTTACTACTTTATTTTTCCTTTTTAAATGAAAGTTAGAATAGAAAAAGCCTGCAACAAAAGGCAAAAGTATCTTCTGCTTACCTGATGCAGTCATCTGTGCCAAGAAGAGCAGGTAAAGGGAAGTTGCATCCACTTGTAGGTGCCCCCACTGGTCGTCCCCGACCACCGTGGCACAAGTTGCGGAGTTGTACTTGGCATGCAGGCAGTCTTTGGTACTCTGTGTGCGTTTGAACTTCTCTACCTTATCTACCTGAAAGACACCACAAAGCTCAAAGCTGAAACATTTCAGAAGATACTCTCTGAGCTATTTAAAAATTAACAATTTTGCTTAGGTGGGGAGAAATTTGAGGTCCTAGTTCCTGTTACCTCACTTCAGTGTGTTTTGACTGACCAGAGTGTGCTTAAATATAACTCTGACTTCAGACTCCTGTTAAATACACATCTCTACAGGAAAGAATAAGACGGAATTACTTAGCTGAGTTGAGATCTAAACTGCATCTTGGGAAAATCAGTTTGCAAAGGCAAAATTGGTTTATTACAAGCACAATCTCAAAAAAGTGCAAACAAGATCCGAGTTTTGCTGAACAGTTTTAAAAAGGCTCCCCACACCACCATCTACACACATGCAAAAATAGTCACTCTACAGAAGACACAACAAATACACCTTTCAATAAACTAACTCATACCTATGACATTACCTGTCTCATCATGCACTGCAAGAGTCCCCTCATCAGCTTCACAACGTTCTGCAGGAACAAAACACACCAGTGACACCCTTACATGGTCTGCCTCATCAGCTGTTACAGACAACAAACAAAAGTGACAAACCTCACACCTCTACTAACATCCTGACAAAGGTAAAAACCCCATGTATTTGCCCAAAACATTTTCCATGTTTTGTTGTTTGTTTTTTTTTTTAATATACTCATCAATTTTTATTCCTACAGCCCTATCTAGGAGAAATCTTTTCCCAAAGGCCCTTTCTAAACAGTGGAACAACTCCCTGTGGTCCTTCTATCCATCTAAGGAAATAATAGGAATTCTAAGTCTTGTAATAATAATAACAATAAAAATAATAATTATGATTTTTAGAGTAAGAGATCCAAGGAACAGTTTGGTGACTGTAAGACACTGACATGACTAGAAGATCTATTGAGCTTCTTCTGCTCCTTATGCAGTACAACAGAAAGTAGGTGACCTGTGTAAAGAAAAGAGCCTTACAGGTGAATGCAGAGAAGTACAAGAATTTGCCCTAAATGAAGAAATCAACCCCATCTTTTTACCCAAAGTTACAGCCTCAAAATATGATCATGCAAAGTGAGTCAAGGTTATTCTGCCACCCCAGATCTCCTTGGTTTGAGAAGGACAGCAAAAAATGTCAGCAAGAAATTTACCCAGTGACTTCAAAACATCAGGACAAAGACACCAGTATTCCCTCGCTTGCCTTTAATCCATCTCTACAGTCTCACTTCTGGGGGGGGGGGGGGTCCTGTGGTGTAAAGGAGAGGGTTCTGGACTCTGAATCCCAAGGACCTGAGTTCCAGTCTCAGTGGGGACCGTCCCCTGGCAGTTCAATGCCTCCCTGCCATTCCATCCTGTCAGATCTCGGATGCTCAGGAGGGTCAGCCCCAGTTAGTGCCAGGTGCTGTGACAGTCCCGAGGACTTCACTGTCACTGTCCAAGCTCGCTCGGCCATGGCAGATGGACCTCAGGACTTAAACGGTGGGGCCAGTTCTGGGCATGCTGAGCCTCACCTAAAAAATCCACTGCATAGGCTGGAAGGGCACGTGGGGAGAGCCCTGCCCAAATCTGCGTTCACGAAGTCTGACCCTACACACACACAGTCTCACTTCTAATACCCACTTCCCCAGCTGCAGAATAAAGAAATTAACTGTGTGAGTTACATCCCCTTCCAATTCTCCAGGATGAGTCTTACCAGTTTGTAGATTGCTACTTTCTCTGGTTTGATCAAACATGTCTATACACCAAGTATCATTCCCATGAGATGACACAAGTAGACTATCCAAAGACCGCTACTTTAAATGGCATGCTCATCCTTATGGGGAAGAATGGTCTAGCAGAGAGGATCCAAGGAAACCTAGGCCTGATTTTCTGCTCTAAAACACAATTCATGAGGGACTGCAAGGTTGAATCAGAGACAGGCTTGTAAATCTGGGCACAAAATCTCTCAGAAGCCTGATTTTGAACAATCGGCCAGTCGATGGAAGTTTGACTCCTACACATTTTTGTTCTGTTTGCATTTTAATTCAGATGTTAGCCTCTCTGCCACCCTGCTCTCCTAATCCTGCTTGCCAGAGCATTGCCAGGTGTCGCAGGTTTGGCCTGGCTGTTGCCAACCCTGGACTGGCCCCCCTTCCCCCTCCCAGAACTTTCCCAGCAAAGGAAAGGGGAAAAAAAACTACTGAAAAGAAACGCACTCTAAAGAAACTGAACTGAATAAAAAGAATAAATTATATTTACTAACATTTACAAACCACACTGTATACACAATACATAGGATCCCATCCCCAGGGGAGAGGGGAAGGGAGAAAAGGGGATCGATTAGCTGGAAAATAGGGAAGACACCAACCCAACCTAAAGAAACTGAATGAATCAGAACAAACACAATTAAAAACCTCAAGGAAGGGGAACAAGAATGAAACACTCTCACCCAGGACAGGAGAACCACCAGGGACCGGAGGGACCAGACTCCAACCACCTCCCCCAGCTCCTCAGTCAAGGAAGGGAAGAGAGCAACAAACCACTCCCCTCCTGCTACGTGGAAAACACATGTGTAATACTTGTAACTTCCTCAGATACAATGGTTACTGAGGAAGCCATGGGTGAAACCATAACACCAGGGATACTGCACAACACATGCTGCATGGATGTTGCTGTCTTGGAACAAGACACATACTCCAAACTGGGAGAACCCTGCCAGATCCCAGACACAGCAGCAGTGCAAATGTAGTCTTCAAAAACACTGCCATATGAAAAAACATTCAACAGCATAACTGGTTTATGCCAAACTTTGACATACCTGCTCAAGCTCGTAGGCTTTGGCCTTATCCTCATCCCGGTCTGCATTCTTCCGATAAGCCATTCCCAGCCCCCACACGGCCAGGATGCTGTAGATGTTGTCCCGAACCCAAGCATCCTTATGGTCCGTACCGGCTGAAAGCAGTCCCGTAACTGGATTCTAACCACAGCAGAAGGAACAAAGAACAAACATTACTATATGAAATCCCATCTATTAAGAAGCACCACTTCTTTCTGTATTAAAGGGTAACAAAACAAAGATGATTTCATGCTAATTGCACACTGTGGCTGATCGCAAGTTCACAACAGAAGTGAGATCCCGTCTTTCTTTCCCAAATTCTTGCAAGTCAAATGCAAAATTTATTTGAACACTTCAGGATGTAAAATTTATAGCATCCAGCTGGGCATTCTCATCCACATAAGGATTGTTAGCTAAGCAACTGATTGAAATTCTAAACAAAATGAGGAAACAGGAATTTAAATTTTACATATTTATGAGGAAAAGAAGGCACCAAGTTAACATTAGAAATTCCGTCTGGAATATATTCTTCTCTATGCAGCTGGTCTCTGGCCTCATCCTGAGCAAGTACAAAAACACTACTTATCTTCTAGGTGATTAAAAAGTATTTCTATATGTCTGCCTGCTGGGTTTATGACAGCTAAATGAATGCATGCCTGGCCTCTTTATACTCTCCTTTGGAAAATATACAGAAAGACAAATTGATGGTGTTGAAAAGCAGCACAGTAAGTAGTCTCCTGAATCCCATGCTCTCATGAACTGAGAACACATTAGTGTCTTTCCTCATGCACATTCAGACTGTAAGCAGAACAATGTAATGCAATAACTAATATTTCAAGTAGTTTTGGTTTCCATTTTTTAGAAAGTGTTTACTCTTAAAAACTACAATTATTTTCTTCTGTTACCTGCTGACACCATATGAAAAGTAAAGCACTCACAAAGTGCTAAAGAATCCAAAGAAACACTGAGTGCACTTAATCCCAGATGTCAAAGGAATTTTAGCTCAGCTAGGACTTCAAAGCATTACCTCTATGCACTGATTGCTAATTGGACTAGCAGGTCTCATCCTGCAAATCACACTGCACATACACATCCATGGAGCAAGGAATTTTACCAGCACCTGTCAGCTGAAAGCACTGCAACAGAAAGCTGATTGCTGGACTAAGACTTTAAACTGCTGTATCATGCCCAATCCTATTTTTAAATCTATCTATTAATCTGGACAAAAAAAACCCTCCAGCAACTCAAACCACAAAACACACCAGTTCCTACAGAGCAGCAGGCACTAATAAGAACTTCAGCAATACAGGCACAAAACCAACAAGGTTCTAATCAGAGCATCAAAACAAATAAGCTCCCATTTAGCATCTTGCTGAAATCCATTTAATTTGCACCTGTCTCATTGGTCTGTCAGATGAAAACTGATGTAAGCTCTAGCAAAGCCTGCAGACAGCTTACTTGTGTGAAACCAGATGTAACACAGTTGGGGTTACCCACAAAAGTATGACAGATCCTCTTTCCTTATCAGCTCCATATGCTTTTCACTTACAGTACTGTAGCAATATTTAAAATGTACACAGATGTTAAATTTTACTCTTTTATGGGCTTGTCTTAAGATTCACATTTTTTCTCATTCAATTTAACAGCTGTAATAAGCAGCTGAGAACATCCTTCTGGTGGTGCACTTCAGTGTCTGCTCTGCTCCAGCACCAAGGCATCCCTCTGTCCCTCATCCCTGGGGGTACATGGAACTGCCGGCAGATCCCACACAGACAGGAGCCAGTAGTCTGGTCTTGGGCTTGTTGTACAACTTAAAACAAGACCGTAACTATCACTGTGCATGCTGCAGGGACAGATCAGCAGAATGTAACATCTGCAAAACAAGAAAAAGTTTGTTACTGACTCAGACCTGTGAGGTGCTACACACAGAAAACTCTCAGCCCCAGTGCAGAGTCCAGATCTGTGCTTTGAACACGTCTGCCTGGTAGCACATACACTCCGAAATAAAATCTGCCTCTAAAATTCACATCAATTTAGAGTGATTGGAATGAACACAAGATCAATTGCTGTGACTGAGAAACCTGACCCCTGGCATATTAAACACCTACTTAACTAAGCAAAATGTTCTGAGCACACTACATGTGCTGCACCCTTACAAAGGTGAGCATGTCACTGCCCTTCATCAGAGATCAGAGCACACCAGCTGGTGCACCAGGTCTGCACTGAGGCAGCTTGTGGATGTGAGGTACACAGTCACAGTCACACATCACCTCTGTGTTGAGTGGTGACACCTCAGAAGCATTTTAAATGCCTTCTGGCTCCTCTGCCAGGCTGTTCTGGACAAACTGATGGCTAAAATTCCCCTCCCTGGCACCAAGAAGGACCAGCATCAGTGAAGCAGCTGCCCAGCCCATCCAGCCACAGATTATTCTGCTACCAAGGAAGTCAGGACTGCACGTGGCACAAAACCAGTAATTCTAACTTGCCCAGGTTAAGTACTGCACCTCTTCACCCACCTGAGCACACTTTCAATCTATTGCAGTGAAAAACCATAAACAGTATAGATATAGAAAAAAAATCTAGAAACATGCCTTGAGCATCTCTCTGGGCCCTCTTGTGATATCGCTGTTCCTCTGCTTTGCTGCTGGCCTGTGACTTTTCTCCACATAGAGAACAAAGTTTTTCATTTCCTTTCCCCACATCTGAAGTCCCCCAGACACTGAGCCCTTAGTGTAAAAGGCAATACACAGTCACGAACACTCATCTTAGCACTGTAAGTAGCAATTACAAAATTCTGGGTGACCAACATTAACTCCTGTATTACCATTTAGTTACGCTTTTTACCATTGTTAAATATTAATATCATTAAGGCACAGCTTTCATGAGGCATATTTGACCTCCTGATCTCAGAGGCTCCATCTCCCTTCTAATGGAGGCTGTTATCAGTATCCTCATCTTATAAACATGGAAATCAAGGCAGGCACTGGAAGTCAAAGTGATTTGCCCAAGGTCATCCTGCAGACAGAAGACAGAGACAGGAGCACAAGTCTAAGCATCTCCTGTATCCCAGCACAATGAGAGAGCAAAATTATCTCTTCACACTGCTTATATTACGCTCTTGAAGTTCTTGCATTTGTTTACAAATACAAGAGTTTACCATAACAAGTACACAAACATTAATGCACAGGCGTCTGGACCCTGTGCCACAACAGTCAGTGACAAAAATCCTACTGACCTAAGCAGATTTGGGCCCCACTCTCTCACTGCTTTTGAGCTTCTTGTAACTCTCACCAACAAAATATATGTGCTTACTCATTTGTGCAAGTAACACTGTTGCTCTCATCTTTATGTACTGTCCTAATACAAAAAAGGCATGACACTGGTGAGCACAGGCTGAGTCTGCACAGCCCTCCTGGTTGCAGCGAGCACACAGAGCACAGAGAATTGCGCTGACCAAAAGCACAGGGTGGAGAACAGCCTTTCCCAACCATCCCTGCTACCTTCATCCTTCCACTGCTCACACGGACAGGCAGCGCTGCCCGACGAGCCAGAGTCCCAGCAGCGAACAGCCGGGAGAAGAGCCTGGAATTCCTGGGACGTGCCCTGCCGCACACACGTCCCACAGGGAGCACACGGGAGGCCGAGCTGTGCTGTGCTGTGCGCTGTGCTCTGTGCTGTGCTCCGTGCTGTGCTGAGCTGTGTGTGCTGAGCTGTGTGCTGAGCTGTGCTGTGTGCTGAGCTGTGCTGTGCCGTGTGCTGAGCTGTGCTGTGTGTGCTGAGCTGTGTGCTGTGCTGTGTGTGTGCTGTGCTATGCTGAGCTGTGTGCTGTGCCCAGCTGTGCTGTGCTGTGTGCTGAGCTGTGCTGTGTGTGCTGAGCTGTGTGCTGTGCTGTGTGTGTGCTGTGCTATGCTGAGCTGTGTGCTGTGCCGAGCTGTGCTGTGTGCTGAGCTGTGCTGTGCTATGCTGAGCTGAGTGCTGTGCCGAGCTGTGCTGCTGTGTGCTGAGCTGTGCTGTGTGTGCTGAGCTGTGTGCTGTGCTGTGTGTGTGCTATGCTACGCTGAGCTGTGTGCTGTGCCGAGCTGTGCTGTGCTGTGTGTGCTGTGCTGTGTGCTGCACTGTGTGCTGCGCTGTGTGCTGTGCCGTGTTGTGTGTGCTGTGCCGAGCTGTGCTGTGCTCTGTGCTGTGCCGTGTTGTGTGTGCTGTGCCGAGCTGTGCTGTGCACTGAGCTGTGCTGTGTGTGCTGAGCTGTGTGCTGTGCTGTGTGCTGAGCTGTGCTGTGTGTGCTGCGCTGTGTGCTGTGTTGTGTGCTGTGTTGTGTGTGCTGTGCCGAGCTGTGCTGTGCTGTGTGCTGAGCTGTGCTGTGTGTGCTGTGTTGTGTGTGCTGTGCCGTGTTGTGTGTGCTGTGCCGTGTTGTGTGTGCTGTGCCGAGCTATCCTGTGCTGTGTGCTGAGCTGTGCTGTGTGTGTGCTGTGTGCTGCGCTGTGTGCTGTGCTGTGTGTGTGCTGTGCTGTGTGCTGTGCTGTGTGTGCTGTGCCGAGCTGTGCTGTGCTGTGTGCTGAGCTGTGCTCTGTGTGTGCTGTGTGCTGAGCTGTGCTCTGTGTGTGCTGTGTGCTGAGCTGTGTGCTGCGCTGTGTGCTGTGCTGTGTGCTGTACCGAGCTGTGCTGTGCTGTGTGCTGAGCTGTGCTGTGTGTGCTGAGCTGTGTGCTGCGCTGTGTGCTGTGCTGTGCTGAGCTGTGTGCTGTGCCGAGCTGTGCTGTGCTGTGTGCTGAGCTGTGCTGACAGACACGAGTCACAGGTCCTGCTCAGAGCTTGGTGTTGCTGGGGCTTAGCGGTGTTGGGGGCATGCATATATATATATATAGTGTGCAGCGGGTGGGTGTCTATCATAACACAGAGTCATGGAACCTACCAGGTTGGAAGGAACCCATCAGGATCACCAAGTCCAGCCTCTGACCCTGCATAGGACACCCCCAGAGTCACACCACGTGCCTCAGAGTATCATCCAAATGCTTCTTGAACTCTCTCAGGCCTGGTGCTGTGGCCACTGCCCCGGGGAGCCTGTTCCAGTGACCAGCCACCCTCTGAGTGAAAAGCCTTTTCCTGATATCCAGCCTAAACCTCCCCTGGCTCAGCTTCATGCCGTTTCCTCGAGTCCTGTCACTTCTCATAGGCGTGGAGGAATCGAGACCTGTCCTTGCCCCCGTGAGGAGGCTGAGCACCGCAGCGAGGTGTCCCCTCAGTGGGAGGGGATGGCGACGAGCACATTCCACCCACAGCACCATGATTTGTAGGCACAGGGCCCGGCTTCCCGGCGGACACGGCAGATGCGGCGGGAGGAGGCCGGGATGGAGGAGGCATGTTCTCCCACCGGCCCCGTCCTGTCCCACCGCACCCACAGCCCGCAGTCCCCGCCCCGGCAGCTCCCCCGCCAAAGCCCCATCGCGCCGGGCGACCCCAGCCCCGAGTGGGTGTCCCCAGCTCTGAGTGGGTGTCCCCAGCCCCGAGTGGGTGTCCCCACGTTCCCAGCCCCAGGGGTGCCCCAGCCCCCAGCGGGTGTCCCTAGCCCCGACCGGGTGTCCCCAGTCCCGGGGGTGTCCTCAGCCCCGAGTGGGTGTCCCCACGTCCCCAGCCCTGGGGGTGCCCCCAGCCCCGAGTGGGTGTCCCCAGCCCCGACAGGTGCCTCCAACCCTGAGTGGGTGTCCCCACGCCCCCAGTCCTGGGCGTGTCCCCAGTCCCGGGTGGGTGTCCCCAGCCCCGGGGGTGTCCTCAGCCCCGAGCAGGTGTCCCCACGCCCCCAGCCCCGGGGGTGCCTCCAACCCCGAGTGGGTGTCCCCACGTCCCCAGCTCCGGGGGTGTCCTCAGCCCTGAGCAAGTGTCCCCACGTCCCCAGCCACGAGCGGGTGTCCCCACGTCCCCATCCCCAAGAGGGTGTCCCCAGCCCCGGGCGGGTGTCCCCAGCCCCGAGCGCGTGTCCCCACGTCCCCAGCCCCGGGTGGGTGTCCCCAGCCCCGAGCGGGTGACCCCACGTCCCCAGCCCCGGTGGAGTCCCCAGCCCCGGGCGGGCGTCCCTGTCCGCGCTCACCTGGTGGCACAGGATGGTGCGCTGGACCAGGCGCGCGTAGCCGTCCAGGCGCACCCCCGAGTTGCTGCGGCTCCTCATGGCCCCTGTGCCGGCCCGGCTGCAGCCCGGGCGGTGATCGGGGCGGGCTCAACGGCTATGGCGGTGCAGCCTCTCCCTCCCCGGGCGGCGATCGGGGCGGGCTCAGCGGCGATGGCGGCGCAGCCTCTCCCTCCCCGGGCGGTGATCGGGGCGGGCTCAGCCGGCGATGGCGCCGCAGCCTCTCCCTCCCCGAGCAGCCCCAGCCCCAGCCCGCCCTCGGGGCGGGGACCGCGCGGGGCGGTGCGACAAGGGACAAAGGCCCGGCTGCATCAGTCGGTTCTAAGCATCCTTGTCATTAATTCGTAAAATAAAAAGGAAAAAACCAGAATGCTCATTGGAAGCTTCCCACATCCCTCCCTCAGCCTTAAAACACCCTCGGTTTCGAGATCTGATTGAATAGAATAAATTAACAAATTAAAAAAAAAAAGGGTAAGACTTTCTCAGGTGTTCTCACACTCCAGTCTTGGCTTTCCCACTTGACAAAGAGAGACGACTTGAGAGATTTCTGAAGGACACGAACCTGGTCTCTTCTCCCAGGCAGCCAGCAGTAGAACAGGAGGGCACAGGCTCAAGCAATGCCAGAGGAAGTTTAGGTTGGATATCAGAAAGAAATTCTTTTCAGAGAGAGTAATCAGGCATTGGAATGGCCTGCCCAGAGAGGTGGTGGATTCACCGTCCACAGAGGTTTTTAAGGTGAGACTGGATGTGGCAGTTGGTGCCATGATCTAGTAATCAAAGTGGGGTTGGATCAAGGGTTGGACTTGATGATCTCGGAGGTCTCTTCCAACCCCGCTGATTCTATGATCCTGTGATTCCCAGAGCATTCCTGAGGGGCACGGAGCAGTGCTGGCTCCAGGCTCGACACGCCCTTGCCCGGCTGCAGCATGGAGATCCCGGCAGGCGACGGTGTCAGGCGAGGAGAACCAAAACATTTGCAAACACTTAAAACCCACAAACAAACAAACAAATGTATTACCTACAGTTGCAAAATCTTCAGCACGTTCCCTCTGTGCTCCTGGCAATAGGAATAAATACAGATGCTGAAGCACCAAACAGAAGTTGCAGAATAGTTGAAGGTGTGGGATTCACTCAGATTTCAGAAAGGATTTTTTTTCCTGACATGAACTTGCAGCATTAACAGAGTTAATATTTTAACGGTTTCTTGCAGCGCTTCCTTCATTGACTGTGTGACAGCCGTTCCTGAGAAAGCAGAATTCCAAGGAGACGTGTTGGTTCAGCAAACATCAGACACCCACACTCCGCAGGTTCCAGCAGGACGGGACAGGGCACCGCTCAGAGGTTCACCATCCCCATCAGCCAGAGCCACACGGTGAAGGATGCGCTGTCCCAGGACATGGACCAGCCACTCTCCCCTGAACTCCACACCCGCTCCCTTCTGCAGGGCACTGCTTTTCACAGACACTGCCTGCACTCAGGGCACAGGGTTGGCTGCACACAGCAGGTTGCTGTTTGTGTATGACTAAGCCTAAAACCTCCTTACAGGTGCCCCTGAGTTAGCTTTGCAGCCACGAGCTGATGCACAGAGCTCTACTTTGCGCTCTGGGAAGGGGGTGCAGCTTTCACCAAGCTGTGAGTGGAACGCCTAGCAGTGCCCAGGGGGCCAAATACCAAAAGGATACTGTAGCATTCAATGTGAAAACACGTTTTCAGCTAGTTTAATTAAGAAATTATTTACTGCGATAAAATAATTTGCTGGTGTGAGTGCGAAATTTTGCTACAATATGTGGGTGCTTTTAAGTGGCAGTCAGGAAGGCGTCTCCATCCCCAGGAATATATAAAATGAAAAGTATTTTAAGAATCCTAACATATCTTAGTTGCAAAAAAAGAAACAAATGGAAGACTCCAAGCAGGGCAGTGACACTGGAATGTCACTGTGATGTGAAAATACAGTGTGTTTTCATAGGGAATTCTCTTACTGAAGCCCAACAGCTATATGCTTTTGCTTATAGCATTCTTCTGGGAGAGCTTCAGCAGACATGAGGACAGGCATTGGCCACGCACACTTATCACAGAATCACAGAATATTCCCAGCTGGAAGGTTTTCTCTGCTAAAATTCAAATCTTCTAGAACCATGGAAGGTAAAATATGTGAGAGATAATAAATATAATGACTAGGTCAGCATTTACTCCAAGAGGTTAAATACTGCAGCTCATGTAATCTGAAGAATTCTAACACAAGCCATTATTAATGACACATTTATCTAAAAGACAAAGTTTATATATTTTATGTGTTGTAGTTGCTGTAAATTTATTACTTTTTTACAGTTGAAAATATAAATATAAGAATATTAAATAAATTTACAAGAAACACTGCAAAGGCAATTAGCCAAATAGTTAAAGCATTCACAGAAATGCATTCCCACTACTACATTCCAGGATGGACTTTTATCAACATGCAGCTAAAACCTTGCGGATAAACTCAACAAATACTTTAAATTCTCACATTAAAAGCATATTCAGAGTAATCTTAGACATACATGACCAAAAGAACCCATGTGTTACCCACAGAACCACAAGAGGGTTTGAGTACTGAAAAGGTTCAATTGCTGAATTGCAGCAGAGCCACAGATAGGAGGCATTTAACTGATGCTTTTTGTCGAGAAGAGTGTTTCCGGGGCTCCCTGCTGAGTCCTCTGGAAAAGCAAAGGCCTTGCTCCCCTTCAGCAAGCATCTGCTTCACACAACCTCCTGTACAGACTGTGCTGCTCAGCAGTCTGGTGCCAGTTTGTTCTAGTTCTTGCTCTAAGAGCATCCAGCCTTTGCCCAAAACACAAATTAAAGCAGTGGCCACAGCTGCACGCCTGTGTGAGGAAGAAGAGGTACAACCAGGGCTCAGGCTAATTTCTGCTCAGGAAGAATCTTCACAATGTTATATGGGCTTTCAGGTTTTTGTATGAAGAGCCAAAACCCATCTTTTTCAGGCAAATATCACACGGGGAATGAAATTTTGCTTTAGCAATTACTGACCTAGGGCTTCAGGATTTGATTTGCCAACCAAGGGCCAAAGCACAAGCAATACTCATTAGAATAGCTCAAGAGCTGCCCCTTAAAAAACAGCCACGCAATGAAACAAACAACTTCTCAGCTACTAAATATAGCAGCTGGTATTTATTATTTCCATTTTTTTTTTACCAAAAAGCCCCAAACTTCTCTACTTTCATCATTGCAAATGAGAGATGGCATTGTGTTTAATCTCTGGAACCACCACTCTGATGGTCTTCCTCAAGCTACTAACCTTAGTCGTATTTAATAACCTACTGACTACTTTATTTATCATACCCTCATTCATGGCACTTGGATTATATCCACTTCCTATCCCTTTGTGGTGTATTAAAAGGTTGCTAAAGGTTCCAGATGGTTGACCGTGTTTCTTATTTACAGTTCTCCATCTAGTGAATATATTCAAACCACTGTAAGTGATTCCAGTCACTGAACAAAATAACTTCTGTACCATTCTTTGTTAACATTAGTTAACTGAAGAAAAATGTGAACTTACAATAAAAGTTAAAAACAAAATACTGATTATTATTCTATACATAGGAATATTTATATTACAAGAAATAAATATAAAAGTATCATTGAGATGCTTAAGGGTTGACAGTTTTGTTTATGTACATCACTACAGAGTTTGACACTACAATGTACAAAAAGTTGAAGACAGTGTGGATACCATTTTTAAAGTTAACGTTGTTTGTATGGACAAGTTGTAACTTTCTACATTTATACAATACTACTAAGCATTATATCCAGATAATTGTAAAGAAAAAGTCTAAACAAAACTTTTGTTTAGATGTAAAAAAAACTCTCAAAAACCATTCTGATGAAGAATCAAAACGGAAATGTGGCAGCTGTAATCTGACATCCAAGACCTTGTAAAAATAGTAGCTTCCTTTTTTTTTCCCTTTAATAATTGTCCTTGTCAATTCATTGCATGGCTGCCTTGAAGTTCCAGTACCATATATTAAATAAAATCAGTTCTTGGTCTGCTCACATTATGTAAAACTGTAAAACAATGTGCTGTTTAAAAGGAAATCACATTTTCTCCATAGAATTTAGGCTTCCTCTCTTTGAAGTCCTTCTGAGTGTGATATGGTTTTCTTGGCTGCCAGTATCATCCTTGTCTTGAAATCCAAGTTGTTTGCCTGAAAAGTCATGGAGACACACATCACCATTCTGTACACTGAAAGGAACACCATTCTTCTCACTGGAAAGATAGCCTGTTGAAACAAAAAAAGCGCATCTCTTATGAGAAAGGTTCAGAATTAAGTCTCCTGTGCTTTCTCAGTCACTGATGGGAGTTCGTGGACTCTCATTTTATCCCTGCAACAAATAAAAATTGTGGATTGTACATATTTCTCTTTCTGTGTGACAGCATGAGATTTGAGAGATGTTAATATATTTATGCACAATAGGATTCCATAATTTTAAGCAGTGAAGGTCACGATTCTCAAAATGTAGACTTTGGCTTGGAATAAATATCACTAGACAAGATGCAAAATACTTCTTATTTTAGTTTTGCATTATCAAGTTAAGTTTAAAAGGTTTCTCAGGTATATCACAAATTTGAAAGAAAAAAGTGTTTGCGGAAACAAGGACATTTTTTTCCTTTGAAAGGCATTCAACTTGCAGCATTTATTTCTGGAGGACAATCAGAATATGGCCTAGGACCAATCATGGCAGTTTTTTTGGAGGTCACTTTTTAAAATGAGGCATTGCAATGTTATTTTGAAGTTCTGGCTGTGTGAGCAGGGTAATCAGGTACAGCAGTTCTGAACACCAGCCAGCTGCCTTTTGGAGGCCTTTGCCCAGCTCTTCTGAGATGCAACTGCCTCATGTTTGGAAGATTAAGGGTAAGAAATTGCCTCAAAAAGCTTTGCTGGGAGGATCAGTTCTATCCAAGCACAGGTTTAGCATCTTCTTATGGAAGTCCTAAAGGCCCAGAAGAATGATTTAGTCAAACTATGCAGAGAAGGTATCATACAACCCTCTTGCCATGAGTGAAGAATGTGGTACAAGCATCACAGCATTCACAATATACAAGAAATTACAGGAGGAAATGAGGTGGACCATCTGAGACTTCTGTATTTGTGAGCACACTGGAACAAAGTTCTTTCAACTGCTCTGTCTGACAAGCCTTTGGCACCAGACACAGACTCATCCTGGAAAGATCTAATTATGTGAATAAACTAGGACAGATTTGGAGCATGTCCCACAGAATTGGCATCACTCAATGGTTTAGATAATCAATTTAGCATCCCATTCTAAAGCACTATCCAAAACAACAAAAACTTTTTCCAGAAAGCCACAACAGGACCATTCACTCAGTTGTTACAACGAACAAGTTCAATAGAACATTTCTGTTCTCTTTCTTTCTGTTGAGAAAAGCAGTCAAAATGCTTTTGTAGCTGTGTGTAAGCATGTAAAATATTGCAGGGAGAGATGGCATCTTTTATCAGAGTAATTAACACAGGTGGGGGAAAAAACCCACACCCATCAAGACATGCAGGCTTTTGTGCCTGAAAATTTTTCTCTTTGATAGGTAATACTTCTACCTAAAATACTGCCTGACTTTGGTAGTGAGTGACTGGATTCTGGTTTTCAACTAGTTTTCAACTGACCTGTTAGATACAAACTAAATTAATTATTGCACTGTGTGTTATCCAAAAGAGATTTTATAAAGGAGTGCCAACAAAAAACAAAAAAGGAAAAAGGAACTAATTTTTACAAGCTCAATTTGGAAGGCTGTTCAGGGCATGTCCAAGTGCCATTCATTTCCTGAAGTGCTGTGATTTCTTTGCAAAATGCAGTTAGTACATGCAAAGGGACAGGAACCTATTAAGGGGGTAGCACATATGAATTCCACAGCTTTTACTCTGTACATCTGAGTGGTCATTTGCTGAGATTATCCCATTGATTCTGACAGCATAGGCCAGGAAATGAGGGCAACATCACCTCTCTGAGCATGTTCAGCAACTTCATAATAAACATTCTAGTTGATGACATGACTTCTTAGCCTCAATTCTAGGTGAATTGGGAAAGATACCTCAGGCACATAGGAATAAGGTCCTTGGAGTTCTGTTTAATTTGTTTTTATGCATAACTTAAAAATCTATTTTTCTCTTTGAAAAATTGATTGTCTTTTCTGAGAGCTCAGATCAGCAGCATGACATGTGCCCAGCAAGAGTGTGAAGAACTAGATTATGACCACTGAAAAAAGATCAGTTTTTATTAAGTACATTCAGTGGTGATCCATATCTAGTTTTCTCAATAGACAAATAAGCCACACCAAATTGCAAGTGAAATTGAGTGGAGTGCTACATACACCTGCATTTCAACTTCTCAGGAACAGAGCAGAACACAGCAGTTCAGAGGACAGTACTATGTTAGAACAGGAACAATAGAGAATTTTACATCTCAAGAAATGTTTCTTATAACAAAGATGTTTCTGTTAGTCATAAACATCCTTAAAACCCTGTTCAGGGAAATAGAGAGCTATAAAAAAATTCAATTTCAGTATTTTCTCTATAGCCAACAGTGAGAAAGCCCTCTCAGCTTGAGAAATACTATTATTCACTATACTTACCATTTCCATTTGCATGCACTGAGTAATCATTATTCACTAGCAGTGTTGTAGAGTTAGTGGAGTTACTGTTTGATTGTAAGGAGTTGGAAGAACTGGATACTCCTTGATTTACAGTCTGCTTCTTTAAACCATTAGTAGCTGTTCTACTCCAGTCTACAAGAGATACGTGGCACAGAAAATAGCACAATTCATACAAGCAATGTATAAAAATACAGTTAATAATGCAACTGAATTAAAAGCAAAGCTTTATGCAGTTTTCTCACAGTATTCTAGATAGAATTATATTCCCTAAGAACTGAATCATTCTTGATGTTTAAAATTATTTAAATATAGTTCCTTTTTCTCCTGTCCCTTTTTTAAATACAAGCAGACAACTGTCATATTTTTACAACTGCAGACAAGACAAGAAAAAAGCTAAAGTGCAGTTGATCCTCTATGTTAAAGTGTATGAAAAGTATATAGATTTACAAGAAGTCAACTACTGAATAAGAACATAAAACTATTTATAGCTTTTTTGCTTTAAACCTTGCTTCACTTTGTTTTTGTGCAAGGCACTGGTAAAACTACAGCTGACCCAGAAGCTGGAACAAATCTTACCATTTCTAACTGACCAAAAGTCTTCTGCAAAGACATGCCTTTATCCTGCAGCGGAAGAGGTCAACTGCATTAAACAGCTTAAGGCAACAGCATGTAAGCATGTAAGAACTGTATCAGCTACCACCTTTGAAGACTATAATTTGGGAGGTCTATTATATCTTGGATAATAGATTAGAACTGCAATTACAGCAACATGATTAATTGAAGGGGTTTTTTTAAAGTATTACAAAATACTTGGAACTTAACAGTGAGTATAAGTATTCAGAAGTAAAAAAATAAATTAAAAATTTTAAAACAAAATAAAAATAAAAAATATTTCATATTTACCAGAGTTTTCAGCCAGCCTGAATTTTCCACAACAGAGATATCTTCTCCACTGCTTACGGACATTCTCCTTTGTTACACAATAAAAGATGAAAATGAAGAACCCTGCAAAGCAATAACATTAGAGAATGTTGCAAAATTTATTACTTCTTGATGAACAATGTATTGGTTTTCTTTCATTTGTTTTAAATTTTTAAGCAAAAGTAATCTTTCTTTGGTGAAAAAGTTTACAACTCTGAACACTGAAAAGTACTTTTTCCTTACACAGATTAGAAAAATCATAATCACAAATGGAAAAACAACAAATACAACCAATCCACAATGTTAGTGCATGAAGTTTCCTTCTATCAAATAAAAAGGAAAAAATACTATTGATCCTGAAATTTACTTAATGCTTTTGGAAAATAATTCAAAGCAATGCCAAACAGAGGGTATGATATGACACTGTCAGGCTGTGCAGCTTTTAGCACATGGTGTGACACTGTCACACCTTTTATTTGCAGCTTTTCTGTTACCAGAAAGTAACTCATATATAAAAGAATGAATGAAGGAATGAAGGAATGAAGGAATGAAGGAATGAAGGAATGAAGGAATGAAGGAATGAAGGAATGAAGGAATGAATGTCCCCCACTCCCTCCAACAATTTCAAAGTCAAATATTTTCTAGAGGGGATGGTGCTCATCCCGTTTCTTGCCAGTGCCACATTACAAACTCTTTGTCTGCTTCTCATTCACTACTAACTTCCCCTGCTTAAAAGTCCCATTATTGTCCCCTTTAAAGAAAAGTGGCACTCAGTCCTTGCACATTTTTGCATCTGCAGTATTTCCCTGAAAACAGACATAGTAGGTTTACAGTGAATAGGAAATAACCTGAGATAAAGCTAAATGATCAGACTGGTGTAGACACACATGTATGCTATGTTTACACTGCTCTTCAGACAAATTAAGCATGTAAAATCCCAATAAAAGAGATTATTTACATCTTCCTTTGCTTAAGTATCTTTCTTAACTTTGGTTTAGAGAAGTAGTTTTTGAAAGTAACTAAGTGTAGCTCTATACCAGATAGTTCTATGCCACTTTCAAATACTTTGAAACAGTTTTGAAATACCAGTATAAGCTTAATGAAAGTCAATACAATTTATGCACCTTTAATACTTTTAATATGAAAATTTGCCTAGCACATAACTTAAAACTGGATAAACAGGGAACTCAGCTTCATGTAAAAGATTACTCTGACCACACAGCATCTTGTCTTGTGTTAGTTCAACACAATCCCATGCAAGATCTGGGAAGATGTGGGTCCAGCCCCTCATGTTACCAAAGAGTAATGTACTCAAAAATCAACACAGAAAATAGAGGAGAGGTATATATGCTGAACTACAATTTTAAATGCTTTAGTCTCTCTGGGAAATCACCCAGACAGTTCCCCAAGTGCCATTTAAGCAGAAGGCTGGATCCAAACTTCAGCAGGGTAATTCAGGTATACTATAGTACCTCCTATTTACATGAAAGCCTTTGCAGCCTCTGACACTCTGCTTTTGGATATGTCCATTAGAACTGAGGTCTTTACAAAGCTTTATGTCTGCATATCTAAATCTACTTCTGATGTACTACAGGCCATGCTTAAGAGTTAGACTGCTCCCTTTTAGTTAGGCAGCCTTGCCTGTCTCAATGGCCCTTTGCTGAATGTCACATCTAAGCCTTAGGGGAAGTGTAGAAATGTTACAGTTTTCACTAGATTAATTGCATTACAATGTGAACACCCACAGGAACTCAGTATTCACAATTTATCTGTTGACTAGAGAATCACAGTCACTTCCAGTGATGTCTGGTTTGCATACACTTTTTAAATGATAATCTTAAATATACTATACTTAGAGTATCTAGATTTCCTGTACCTCGCTATAACAAAACTGCAATATGAGATACAGTAAGGCAGTATCATCTCTAATATAATTAACATGTTAAAGCACATATCAAAGTTAAATTCTTATTTCTGAATCAAGAAAATGACATTTCAAAATGTTTTATTTATTATATTGTATTATATACATGTGGCTGTCACATGAAGGATGAACTTACCTTGCAAAGTGTTGAAAATCGTAAAGAGGTAAGTAAATACCTCATTTACTGTGAAGAAAGCAAGTCCCCAAGTAATTCCCAACAAGAATGTGAGGCCAACAACACTCCTAACGTCTTGAATACTTGTTCTCCTTTGAGTACCAAGCTGTTTTTTCTTTTTGATACGACAGAGCTGAATCAGCACAACAATGAACATGCTGACATTGATCAGGAACATCAGGCAAAAATATCCCACAGCAGTAATATAGAAGACAATTCTGTTTTTAATCCAGCAGCTAGAACAAAAGAACAGTCTGTCAACTATTACCAGAAACAGAAATTAAGTAAAGTAAACAGGAGATAAACATGCAGTTTGTTGCACATGCAAACCATATTTGCCCCTTTAGAAAGGTTCATTTGGCCAAAGGGTACAAGCCTTCACAAACCCAATAACTACAAACACAAGAGATACTGTAGAGCTCTATCATTTCAAACATTTAATTTCATCCATTGCTTCCCTCCCTTCCCTGCCTTTAAAGGAAACCAATTTTTCAGGACCTCCCCCCCTCCAAAAGCACCTCCCTTTAACTCACAATGTATCAGGTCCATTTATTGAAACTTTTCCAGTGGTTATAAGTCCATAATTATCTGGTGATACTGCCAAGACAATGGACACAACTACTGCTGGTAATCCTAAAAAGATAATAAGCAAACAGAAAAGTGAAAAGCCTGACAAAGACAGCGTTATGATGATTTGAAATTACTATCATTTTCTTAGACATCTATAGCTTTATGAAATTTCTCTGTTGAATTCTGCCTGAAAGAATCTAAAAACTGCAGCATTAAAACTGCTCAGGAGCACAACTTGCAAAGAAACAAGAGGAGTTCTCCACATCTAGCTCCAAACTTTCTGAATAAGCCAACAAATGCCATCACTCATCAAAGTGATTTAAAATATCCATTACAGGATACCTTATTTTCTTCCTTATATATGTTTTAATTAAAAAAATTCCATTCATTTTAGTGCCTTGACTCATGTTTACTCAAGTGGCCAGAGACAATAAGCAGGCCCAGGATCTCTTCATCTTCTCTTGAATCAGATCCATTTTGCTCCTTTTTGTTAGCAACAGTGCTACCCCAGAAATTCTATATCTCCACATTGGCATTCATTCTCAAAATACAAGTGACGCCATCTATCTGGTAAATGGAAGTATGGCCATCAAAAATTCATTCTATTGTACTAGCATAAAGAAAAGTCATTATCAGTTTGCACTGCAGAAGCTTCAGTTCTGCAGCTGGGGAGGTGATCCATGCCTCAGTAAGGTGGAACACACAGGATCAGCTTCACTGATAATGAATACACGGTCACTGCAAGGTCACAACACTTAATGATTGCTTAATTTTAATTGCTGAAACGTGTCACATTCACTGAAATACTTGGTAAGAGGAATTAACTATTTAGCATACAAAAGGAAAAAAAATTACATACCCCAACCAACAAGACAAAATTTAAGAATGTATCTCTGTACATAGGTATTAAAGACTTTCACAAGGGCCAGGTACATGTGGAAAGCTTCCAGGCCCATCCAGGTGAAGGAAACCAAGAGGAAATAGTGAAGAAATACTGCAACTGCAATGCACAGGCCTCGTGTATCATACAGTGCAATCCATGAGTCAAGGAGGAAAACCAAGTTGAGCAGAAGCAATGCAGAACACAATTGAATAAGTATTTTGGAAGGGTAGTCTCTCCGGATTTTCCTAAAAAAAAAAGCAGATCAGTGACATGACATCAATTGTCCATGGATCGATCCCTGATTTATTTTCTCTCTTGGCACAAATGCCAAGAAAAAAATAACTATATATCTTCATTCATATATATTGCTTCATATATTCCATTTATACATGGAGAGAATAATTCACAAAATATTTCCCAATTAACACTATGTATTAATACAGTTTTTTAGAAAAGGGTACATAAACACAAATAATAACTTGGAGTCTGAGTTTAGTATCATAGTTTTTTTTTTTTAATTGTATGTTGAACTTCTTGTTACAGTGCTTCCAAAACCCAAAATGTGACTGATCTTTATTGTTAAACTAGATCAGGCTTTTGACTGGGCTTTTAAAGCTTTGACAGAGACAAGTCTTTGATGACAGAATAATGAGAGAATAAACGAAGAATAAAAATGCATTCAAAATGCTACAATTCTGCACTCCTTTCCATATGTTGTATCTTAAACACACTCCTTCACACTTCTATTATGATAAAATCCATTATAAAATACTTGAGTGCTACTTCTTCACTTCTGACTGCATAGAGCCTCATGACAATTCACCTGTTCACAAGATTAACATTCCTGAAGAGTGAATCAATACTTTATTGGGAAACTGGCCAAATTTGTGCATTATTAATGGAGACAGAATCCATAACTGTTGCACAGGACTTTGCAGTGAAGAATGCAATCAATCATAGTTGAAGACTAATGGGAGCTCAGCTGAACGGGTACTTACTCAAAAGCAAGGTAGGTCACAAGAGTAACAGAAAGAAAAATTGCAGAGAGGCCACAGCCTATGTAGGATACAAAAGTCAGCACCAATTCTTGTGTGGGATTCAAAGAGATATTTCCATACACATTCTAAAACAGAAACAGAAGTCAATTTCAGAGAACATGTTCATTAAATGAAAAAAGGTGAAAAAACCCCAAATGTACCTTTCCCTATGCAATTAAAAGAAAAGAAGAAAAAGGCAAACATTCTTTTGATCATGGATCTTATAAAAGGGTAACTGAAAAACAAAAAGCCAGTCTAGTCCTGCAAAGAGAATGGAGTTGGACTCCACGATCCATATGGGTCCCTTCCAACTTACTATTCTACAATTCTATCATTCTAATTGTGAACACCCATTTGATTAAAAACTTGGCTGAAATGTGATTTCTCCTAAATTTTATTTCCTAGAACATAAAAAACTGCCTAAATGCAAAAACTGCAGCACTTAAGGAATTTTTTTACTCCAGTGGAACTCCTGGATTCCCATTCAACCAATAGCTGAAGCATGTGACTAACTGAATGTCTATAACTACTAACACTGAAGTGAACAGAACCTGAGTATTATTTCACAGGTATGTGCTTATTGGGTCCTCATTTGCTTAAGACAACAGTTGCTTAAATGTGTTCCTGAACCAGGATGAGATTGAGTAATTTTTAAAACAATTACCAACAAAACTGCAAAACTGGTGAGGTGGTTGCATGAACAGACTGTTTCATTTATTCTACTTTCTTTAACTATGCATCCTTCATTAGACCATCCTCCATGTCCACCTGTTAAAGAAAGCAGATGTGTTATTCATAAAAGGCTTTATTTATATTAACATGGGTTAATGCAGCTAAAACAACATGGTATCTTGGGTGATATAAATTACTTACCATTTTTATTAAAGTCCCAAAAAACACATCTAACTGTTGAATTATCCTGTTTAGGAGGTAAAAAGGAAAAAAAAATTACTAAACTATGAGTTTAGAACCAAATGATTTATGAATTACCTACAAAACGCAGGCAAGAATAAATACTGTATATAGCAAACATGGCTGCTTTACATGGACACAAAATTATTTCAGGTGCATAGAATGGATTAGTATTTCAAACCACATGCAAAAATATGCTGAACAAATTTGAAGTCACCATACAGGAGCTAGCTCTCATGCTTATGCAAAGATTCTGTGCCTGGCAGAACATTTCTCCAATGCTCTTTCATTGTCTTCCCACATTATACAAATTCTTGGGATTTCTCATCCTTCTTGATTTTACAAGGATTGAGGACATAAAAGGAAAAACATTTTCATTTTCAAAAGCTTGATCACTTTCTATTACCATGTTATTAAATGTTTACACACAGATTTCCTCCTTACACATACAAATTCTAAAAGCAGCAGCAGCATTTCATTACACTGCTCTGAATACTAATAATTCTACAGTTTTATCTCAAAACTCAGTATTATGTCAATACAAGTAAAGACTGCACCTGAAGCCAGCTCCTGAAAAAAGCTTTAGGTACATTAGTGGAATCCCTACATTTCTCAGTTTATAATAACTTAGTATTTTAAACTCTGTTAAGATACGGGATAGAAGACTTTAATCCTTGATGTTCATTTGAGAAAGAGCTGGTGTATACGAGTCCTAAGACTTCCAGATGACACAATCCTGTGTGTCAGTTCCCCTAAGGAAAAAGACTTATGTTACTTTCAGGCCATGCAGCACCTACAAATGTCATGACTGCAGCATCTTCCACAGAAACCCACAGCTTTCCATCAAAGAGTTTTTATTTTTTGTAACAGTAAAACAGAAGGGTAATTAATAAAGATAAAGGCTGCATGGTTAAGTGGTAGAGCAAAATTAACTTGAAATCATTTGAGAACCAAAATTTATTAGTGGTGGTAAATATGAAAAGATGAGGGATTTTGACTGTCCAGATGAAGATGAAATGTCCACACTAACAAAGTAGAACCAACTGATATATACTCTTTGTACTGTATTTCCTCTACAACTGCAGTGGAGGCAACAAAATTGCATTTTAAGTCTGCCAAAATGTAAATTATACCTGATTAGGCTTGATATTCTGTAAAGTGACAGTAACATTTGCCTTTAAATTGCGCATTGTGATATTAGCAACACTCGATGATATAACATTGCTGATTAAAGATGCATTCTTCAAGGATGGATCCTGGAATGACAAAAAAAGGAACCAGATTTTAAAGTCTTAGAGGAAACAATACTAGAATACAGCATCCCACAAGCTCAGTTACTATGCAGAGTAAGTACTGGACAAAAAACGATTAGTTTTAAATCAGAATTTTTAAAATGTGTTTTGTGGGGAAAAAGTCTATTTATACTCTATTTTGCTCTAGGCTTGAGTTTGAAACTCGTAGGAACAGAGGACCAAAAAAATACCTGGAAGACATTGGTCTTTTTAAAGAAGTTGAATATAATTCTAGAAGCCAAGTTCAGCTCTTCAGTGCGGAGATTTGTCAGCAGTGATGGAGGGAGTGTAATTGATCCAAGATTATTTAAGTCACTAATTGCCTGTACTCCTAGAGAGACCTGAAAAATAAATGCCAGGATTATGCTTCATTTCAGTCTCCAAAGAAATAAATTATGACTTATCTTCAGTTTAAAACTTGAGATATGTATCCCTCTAACCACTGTCACAAACTCACTGGTGCTCTCATTCCTCTCCTGCTCCAATGCATAAATAGCATCTACAGGACTGAAAAGGAGGCATCCCATTTCAGGACTGCCTGCTACTGAAAATGATCTGGCTTTACCCACTTGCTTACAGGGACAGAACACACCACTGTAGTAGATAATATTGATTTGAAAAAGGTGAAGAGCAACAACACAGGTAGGTCTATGTAACTGTGTAGGGAGACCAACATTCCACAGCATTGAAGCCTGCAAAGGCAAAGAGTTTTTATAGCCCAGGGGAGGTACATTAGAATTCAGAAAAAGTGTAAATAGCCATTATTTGTCATTAAGTTTTTAAGTACAGCAGGTTAAGCAGAATCTAAGAACATTAACTTTTGGATCATCTGGCAAAAATGACAAACTGGATAAGCTACAAGTCAGGTATCTCATGAGCCTTGTGATCTAACACTGAACAGAAGAAAGATCTGAACTTTTTCCCTGTTGTGCAGCTGTACTTAGAGGCTGGAGAGCTTTGTTTAGTACAAAATCTCTCAGCATTCTCTTGTCGCACTTTAGTCACTTTACATACAAATATCACCACCTCAGAGTTCCTGAGAGATCTGAAACATTAATAGAACTGAAGAAAGAAATTACCTGAGTATTCAAAGAATGGCTGTAAGAACAGTAACAGTGTGAACTCCCCACAGTGCCCCAACAACATGATTTAACTCTTCTGTTTAGACCAGTGAACTCCAAATGCTTTTGATCATGCATCCCCTAAAATTTTTCAGCATGAACCCAATATATACCTATTTATATGTATGTACTACTGTACCAACATATTAACAAGTTATAAAATATAAAAACAAAAAATTTTAAAAGGAGATTAAATATTATTTTTAAAATACATTTTTTTATTATTCATATAAGTAACATTTTCTTCCCACACTGCAATGGACTGTCATGTACACACCCTAGGGTACTCAAACACCACTTTGGAGATCACTAGCTTAGACAGCCACCAAAGAAATTCTCAATCAATTCCATGAAATCATTCCCGTTGCTCTAGTTTGATATAGATGATACTTAGTGAAAAGTTTCTGTATGTCATTGCCAGTGCCATGAAATAATTAAAAAAATCCTTACTTAGCAACTATTTATTGCTGTATTTCAGCACTACCACCTCTTAGTCACCTCACACTCATGGACTCATGCTAAGAAATAGAACTCACACGTTATACCACTTTTGGTATTACAGAAAAATTCCAGTACTACTTATGGCTCATGCTACATTAAGCTATTTTTGTGTCTGAGAAGGCAGGATGTGCCAATATTTTCAAAACCTTCCATCTCTCCTTGCTTAAGCCTCTAAGGCTGGTATTGTCCAAATTATTCTTTCCTCAACCAGGAAGGAGGTTTTGAATGAGACGACGTGGATCCAAACTTTCTAAGCGCTTCCTTCTTGGAGAGATGAACCAGTAATAAGTGACAAATGTGTGAAGATCATTGTCCAAGCAATGTAAATGACAGTTCTTTCCTGGAACCCTCCACAATTAATCTCCTTCTAACAGGTAAGCCACTGGGCAACACTCCTTGGCAAATTTGGGTACTGTCATGGTGGCTGAATAAATGACTCATGACTCTAGGGTTTTGAGGCAAAGTTAGTCTGCCAAGTACTCTGTCCACTCTGGTGTTCTGGCTGCACCCTCTCTAACAGCTTATTAGTCCTGCCACTTCCTGCTAAGTCGGTTGCTCTCTTACACCTGTTTACACAATAGGAAGGAAAAACTATGGAGAGCTCAAAAAATCAAGTCTTTTTTCTCTGAAACAAACGCAAACAAAAAATCCTGAAACTGTGACAAACACAGAACAAACTCTCCTTCTTATAAGTATAAACCCATAAATACGTAAAAATAAATATTTGACAATTTTTAAGTATTTAGAATTATTGATGTTTAACCTGGAGATCAGCTGGGTCCTGGACAGCAAAAGACATTTCATTGGAGCGGATGCTGTTGGTCTTCACAACGGCCAGAGCCAAGGAAGGGGAGACAAATGCAGCAGAAGGTGTTGAAAAGTTCAGTTTTAAGCCAATATTATCCACCAGTTTTATAATTCTGTTAAGAAAAAGTAACTCAGTATTACCAAGCATGTATACCCACAATTCTCAGGCAAGGTGTGGTTATGGAGCAACAATCCAAGTGTAATGGAAAATACAGCTGACTCTGCTAACTTATTGTGGAGTCAACACAAAAAAACCTACACTGTTTTCCATGGCAATACATTACAGTGGAGCTGGCAACCTTAGAATGATAGTCCTTCCATTTTGTATAAATACACTAAAGAACTAGAAATATGCTTTTGGATTATGAAAAAATGAAACTCGCTGAAGCCAATTTACCAAGACAGTTAACACAACACTTCTTTAATCTATTGCCAAAGTGACCTACCTGTTAGAAATTCGGGGTGGTAACAGCTCAGAAGCAGTCAGGACACTGCTAACCTCATTTACCATCCTTTCTACATCTTGCGGCTTTACTTTTCCAGCTGCTAAATCACTTTCTATTTTGGACACAATTTGCTCAGCTGTGCTGATACTGATGGTGGTGTGTACAGGAGTTGTGTTTCTGGGAGGTGAAAGTGTTTTTCCTGTGACAAAAGAAAAGTTGTGCATTTAGTTAAATCTTGTGTTCAGCAAACCAAGTAAGCTTTGAGAAGCAGAAAAATAAAGGAGTTCTCAGCCTGGAGAAGAGGAGGCTGAGGAGAGATCTTATTGCAGTTACAACTTCCTTGTGAGGGGAAGAGGAGGGGCAGGCACTGGTCTCTTCACTCTGATGACCAGTGACAGGACCTGAGAGAACAGCCTGAAGTTGTGTCAGGGGAGCTTTGGGCTGAATATTAGTAAAAGGTTTTTCACCCAGAGCGTGGTTGGGCACTGAACAGGCTCTCCAGGGAAGTGGTCACAGCACCAAGTCTGACAGAGTTCAACAAGCATTTGGACAACACTCTCAGGCACATGGTGTGACCCCTGGGAATGGTCCTGTGCAGTGCCAGGAGCTGGACTCGATGATCCTTGTGGGTCCCCTCCAACTCAGCATGTTTCATGACTAACAAACCGTATCACAAGTTGTAAGGTCTCTCAACGAGTTATGTGAGACAGACTCCCTTTTTCTTCCTATCAGATACTTTGCAGAGAGCAATAATTTAAACCTCATGAAAACATAAAGTAAGGTTTCAAATTGTCAGCATTAATTTCACATTTTATTGATTACAAAGTTCCTTACATCAGATCATTAGTGATATTAAATAACATATCCTTATTGATATTTAGCTACTGGATACCTGAAAGTAGATTAAAATCAAGATATAAGAAATTTCAAAGGAAGTTTGTAAAGACGTGTACAATCTTAATAAGAAAATAGTCATTAAGAATATTTCTAATCAATAGCAGTATTTTAAGGATGATCCAAAACTAATTTGCAATATTTTAATACTAGCTTAGTTTAAAAGGGATAGCTACCTTGCTCTCTGACTTAATTTTTTTCTGCCAAAAAGAAATTTTTCTGTTGGGAACTTAGCACAGTACCTATCTATGACATTTGCAAACCCATTTGTAGGGTGAGGTACCAACCACCATGGCCAGAGGCATCAGAATGTGTTTTAAAGTAAGTGTACACCTCATGAGAGTTGTCCCAGGTTTTTCACATTGAACAGAATCACAGAATCGTTTAGGCTGGAAAAGACCTTCAAGATCATCAAGTCCAACCTTTGACCAATCATCACCCTGCCAATGACACCATAGCACTAAGTGCCACATCCAGTCATTTCTTGAACATCTTCAGGGATGGTGACTCCCCCACACCCCTGGGCAGCCTGTTCCAATGGTTAAAGACCCTTCCTGTGAAGAAATTCTTCCTGATGTCCAACATGAACCCGCCCTGGTGCACCCTGGTGCTCCAGACCCCTCAACAGCTTTGCCTCCCTTCTCTGGACACACTCCAGCAGCTCAGTGTCTTTCTTGAAGTGACGGGTCCAAAACTGAACATGGGATTTCAGGTGCAGCCTCACCAGTGCCGAGTACAGAGGGACAGTAACTTCCCTGGCTCCCATGCTATTTTTGACACAAGCCAGGATGCCACAGGCCTTAGCTCAGTTGGTTAAAACTTGGTTGTAATAATGCCAAGGTCATGGGTTCAATTCCATGTATGGGCCACTGACTTAAGAGTTGGACTCGATGATCCTTGTGGGTCCCTTCAAACTCAGAATAGTCTCTGATTCTGTGATTCTTGGCCACCTGGGCTCATACTGGCTCATGTTCAGTTGCTGTCAACCAACACTCCCTGGTCCTTTTCTGCTGGGCTGCTTTCCAGCCACTCTTCTCTACGCCTGGAGTGCTGCATGGGGCTGTTGGGACCCAAGTGCAGGACCAAGCACATGGCTCTGTTGAACCTCATACAACTGGCTTTGACCCATCGATCCAGCCTGCCCAGATCCCTCTGCAGAGCCTTCCTACCCTCCAGCAGATCAACACTCCCATCCAAAGTATTCATGGTAAGTGCAAGGTCACCTCTCATATATATAACCTTGTTTAATAAAGTTTAAAAGCAAATCCAGTACAAGGCGTTGAAATAAAAAAAAATAATTTACTTGTCATATTTACCTGCGCTCCCATGGCCATCAGCAGTAGAATGAGGACGTGAGGCTGAGACAGAATGGTTGACAGGACTAACAGTAGGGGTCAAAGGTATTGTGAAAGGAGTAAGGGGAACAATAGGTACTGAACTAATATTTTTGTTACCAGATACAGATGGGCTTGTAGCAGGAGGAATTTGTGCAACAGATTGTGTGATAGCCTCAAAGTGATGATTTACCTTTGGAAGTTTGTGGGGAAGCTTAGAAGAGGAAAGTGTAGACTGTTTAGTGAAAGCTACAGAAGGAGAAAGTATTGTAAAAGGCTTGTTAAGGTGTGCAGCATCAGTTTTAACTGAGAAAGCAGCATTAGTGACAGATTTTGTTGCAGGTGTGGAACTAGCAATGGATTTGTGAGAAGCTACAGAAGAAAAAGTTGGCACAGTAGATTGATCAAGAGACTCAGAAGAGGAATGTGCAGTGGTAACACTGGTGGAAGACACAGAAGTTTCAGCGAGAGTGTCTGTAGTGGGAGACGTGAAGAAAGTTCCAGAAAAAGAAATTTCTGTGAGTGGTGTGATCAGTGGCCTAATTGTGGGGCTTTGTTTAGCAGAAAGCAAAGTGGGGGAAATAAAGGTATTAGATTTGGGGGAAGTCTTTTTAGGGAGAGAAAGAGAATGATGGAAAGGAATCCATATAGAATGGGGTGGCACTTGTATGGTACTGTAAAAGAAAAAAAGATACAAAAATGCATGTTAAGTATTATATTGCTTCTATTTTAAAGAAAATGAATTATAATATATATTGAGGAATATATATGAATGATACAGACATCCTAATAATAATGTGCATTTTAAAATCAATCAGATTGGATGCTTCATGCTCTACCATTTTGAGGGTTCTTATATTCTACTTTGCTGTAGTTGTTGACTAGCAAGTCCATAAATACTACTACAGCCTTTGCTGCCTGTTCTTGAGGTGATCTGATGTTGAACACAAAAGGTAGAGGCATCAGGAAAAAAAAAAAGAAAAAAAAGAAAGGAAAAGAAGTGAGGGGAGGGAAAGAGGGAGGAATAGGGAGGGAGCTATATAGGAAAATGCCTGTCAGCTTTTCCTTGTGGAGTCTTTCCTGGCTATTACACTGCAGCGTGGAAGTTGACTCTAGTAATGTACCAGGAAATTTAGGAAATAAGCAAGTCAAATTTTGTATTTATACTTACTACATTTGTAATTCTTCAGCAGTCAGGGAACAATACTTTGGTGATGAACAGCAGCACCGATCTGATGTGACAAAGAAGCATTACCCTACTTTATCCTGAAGTAAAACAATTGCTAATACTGCTAAGCAGAATATTTAGCCATGTGTATTATACTCGTAAACAACAGTATATACTGCATAATTTATTTTGAACTTTTATCTGAAATTACCTTTGCTCAACAAAAGAAATCTTTACCAATACCTGACATGTTCAGATTTCTCTTTTTGTTATTGTAAATAAACCAAAATGCAAACCTACAGCTTTTGAGACAGAGATAAATGGTATGAACCCCTACTCTATACTATCACAATATCACTAAGAATGCTTGGCAACATAACAAACCTTTCAATTCAGATTTTCGTTTGAGTAACACATTTATGTTCTCAGCTAATTTTACACTTAATCCATTCAAAGTGTATTTTGTTAAAGTAGCCAGTAATTTCATACCAAATTTTTTAAAAATATATTTCTATCACACACCCCCTCAAAAATCAGAAGGCTGAACTTTATGTATTTATATTGTTTAATAACAAAAATATTTTTATCTAAAAATAAGTAACAATCTTTTCTTTTAGCTACTTGGAGGTCACATGCAACAGCATAAAATTGTGATGAGACTGTGTTTAAAGCATGACTTACCAAGTTGGCTTATTTTTGCTTTGTTTGTTAAACTGCTTATATTCTCCCTCTCAGCCAGCTTCATTATGAACTTGCAGTGTATACTATAACGAGAAGGAAAAGCTTTAGACTCAAGAAACAGAGCTGCCTCATCTTTGCAACACATCAAATGTCAGTGAAAGCACATTAGCACAAATGCTCAGTGTGAAAGCACATTTTTCCTTGGCTCTGTCAGATTTGAGCATATTTGTAACGCACATAAACCACTATGGCAGCCTATTTAGAAGAGTAATGTATCAGTTTCTGTCAGCTTATTATCCCTTATCTCTACAGACACTGATGATTCTTAAAAATGGGGTCCTCCCTAATCAATGTTAGCTGTTAAAGAGTTGGTAATTTTGTAAAGACAATAATGCAGTCTCCTCAGTTAGTGTAAAGAAAGTCCAGAGAGGAGCTAGCAAGTGGCCTTGGTGGCCGTGTCAGTGTATATGAAATCTCCCTCAGCTGAGAAAAGCCAGCATTCTCATTCTTTAGGGGGAACTTAAATGACCCTTTAAAGCACCTTTCCAATTACAGTTTGATGACTTGAAACTCTGCCTAAACTCGTAAACCTACAGTAAAAATTCTCAGCAAACACAACCACATTGGTGGATAAAAAGGCATGACATGAAAGATGAAATGAAGCTTCTTTCCAGCTCCTAAGAATTAAAAGACTACCTTAGTGACTGCCAGTATACGACACAGAGGTGTGATCTGACCTGTTATTACTACATGAGCATTTTGGACTTTTCTTTCATCCTGATCCAGGAAGATGAACACCTGATTCAAGTATTTGGCAAAATGAAGTTTCACTTTTTTTTTTTTTAGAATATAGCGTTTTCAAGCTCCTTATTTTAAAGGACCAGCAATTTAGTGGTGAGTAGCAAATAAACTCACAGACATTATCTATGCTTCACAGTTTCCAGGACCATGGAAGACTGTGGAGCAGCCTTGCCATTCTGATAACCCATGGCTTCCAGACTCTGAACTGGTGACCTTCTCAGGCTTCCCCTGCCCTGAGGATGGTGGGTTCCCCAAGCTGAAGAACAGCAGCTTGGGATGTCTCAAGCAAATCTGTCCTAAAGATGGCAATATATTCACAAGTTCTGGAAGGTGCTCCCAGTTAATACTAAGATGCAGAGGAAATATGGCAGACAAGCCTATGCTTCAGCAGAAGATTAATGAAAAGTAATACAGTTTGGTTATAAAACCCAAAAAAACTCCAAAAAGTTTTTTAACAATCACTAATGCTAGGAGAATAATGAAATACATGTTTCTTCAGCTTGAATTCCTAGAAAGTTTGTTTTTTCTTCTGTGGCAGAGCCATGTATACTTCATATGTCACAACACAATATATAAGCTTTTAAATATTTGATCTTTAAAAATTTAGTAACAAACCTCTGGTTTTCTGCACTGCATTCCATAACAGAGGACTGTAATGAGAAATGAAAACAGATAAAGATTGTTTTATTGGGAGAAATCAGGAGTGATGCTTCATCAGAAGTAAGTTGGAAAAAAGCTTTCCAAGCAGTAACAACAATCAGTAATCTTACCTCACTTACTGCTTGCAAGGTTTTGTTGAACTCTGACATGCTTTAAAATAAAATGTCACCATTAGGGAGGATTGTTAGTTATGTTTCTAAAAACAATTACAACAATATAATAAAAAAAACAATAGAAAAAGGGTATTTTTCCAGTTGATCAGTGATTTTTCAAAGTCATGTCAGTTCTAATACTGTAAAACCACCTTTCAAAGCATTAAACATTTTAAAAGTTGACTTTTATTAGTCACTACACAAACTAAACCTCTGTCACCACATTTTAACATGTGCCCATTATAAAAGATATGTAAAAGAGCAAAAGATAAATCTTATTGTTGCCTTTTGCTTGTTCCAAGCAAGCATTTGGAACAGAATTCCAAATCTATACTCACAGCCACAGAAATGGCATGAGTAAGAAATATGGATTTCTTCTACAAACAAGATCTGTTGGCCAATTACATATTTTTGATTTTCAGTGTGAGTTTTGGAAATAGTAGTAAATATTCACTCATTCAAATTCCTCTTTACAAAGACTGTGAAAGAAAAAGCTACACCAAAATAAAAACGCAGATATGACTTCAAGAATATTAATTGGACAATATGCAGCAATGGAAGTTCTCTTTGTAATTTCCTACCAGACAGACCAAATCCTGAAACTGTACAAAGCATTTATTCATGAAGAGCAGCAGCCAGACTGGCATTCTCAACAATCCACAGCTCATGTCCTCAGGTAGTATTATTATCAGTATTATTATTATTAGCAGTATTATTACTACCACTACTACTCCTATTACTATTACTAAGATCAGCAACATATAAACAAGGACTTCAGGTCTTGTTGAGCCCCAGGGGACCAGAAGGAACTAAAAGGAAATCAGTAAGTGTACCACTTTTTAAAAGAAACTCCAGTGGTACAAAAACTAAGACTATTCTAACCAATATGAACTTTATGTTAAAATGCAATAACTTAAAACTCCTGAAATTCTTAAATTGCAAAAAAAGCACAGTCTGCTCAACACAGGGAATATCTCACTTCATCTTTATCCAATACAACAACGATTTCAGTCCTGATTCAAAATTACGTACCTCAGTTCTTGTGGGGCAGATGCTGGAATTGCAATTAATTTTGTAACTTGCTTGCTGGTGGTTATGTTATTAATCTGTTAGAAACAAAGATTCCAAGGGTAAGTGCACCCAGTAATTTTTAGCCTTAAAAGAAAAATGTTAATTTCACACATTTTAATAAGTTGAAATTACAAACATAAGAAGTGTGTTTCCTCAGGAATACACTGCAACAAATATTTACCATGACATTGTTGTCACAAATTAGGGAAAGAATTGTTGATCTAGTATAAAGCAAAAAATAAAATCTGATTTTTTTAAAGAAATGGGCAATACGATCATGACCTAACCACATTTCATGTTGGAAAAAGAGGAATTTGGCTTAATTTGCAACAAAGACAGCTTAGAGCAGACACTGAATTAGTTTCCTAACTTCAAGTGCAACGATGGGACAAGCTCCATAATAGACCTAAGTAACAAAGGGCAGAATACTGGGAGGAAAAAGTCAGGAACTGAGGTGAAAGACATGGTAGAACTGAGCTAAATAGTATGATGTAGCACGAGGGCCTGGGGATACACTAAGGTTTGTCTAAAGGCCCTTTACAGATCTGCATTCTTAAGCTCTTCTGGTTACCACCATTAGTTGTTATTTTTACATTTCATGCAAGCAGCAAGAACCACGAGGAAAAACATCATCTAACATATATGGTATTGACTTCACCTAAAAAATAGTCTTCTGAAAAATAAAAGAGCTTTGAGAGACACAAACCAGTTTTCTCGTAGCTGTAGGCATCATGTTAATACACCAGGACAGTTTCAGTGGGCATTATCCCCACTGAAACACACACAGTGGAGAGGTGCCCTCTGCCAGGACTGTGCCCTGCCCAAACTCAGTGCTCCAGTGTCCTGTGGTGATGTTCCTGCTTACTCCCATGCAAAGAATGGCATGTGAAATCTCACACTGAGTGAAGATGGGGATGTGTAGGATAAAGACACCAGTCCTTTACAAGCTGATGTCTTTTTTTTCTTCCTTCCCTTCAGTTTTCTATCTGTAACAATTAAACTATACTGAATCATGTCTCTGGTCCTTGCTTTCCATGATACTGGCTTCCTAAACCTCTATGGTGTTGCATAAATGGACACACTCTTGTCACACAGGCCTACTCCAAAATTAATAACTGATTAATCATATGCCAAAAAATATAGCAAGGTTATGCAAAAGCATTGTCAAAAAATATGCAAAAAGCATAGAACTATTTATGAAAGTCTTAACCTGCATTATGTCCAGGATGCAATCTAACTTTAATTATGCCCAAACTGTTGCCACTGCAAACATGGTAAGAATCATATTAAGGTATCAGTATTTGAAGTGTAGACAAAGAAACTCATTTCAACCTTCTGTACAACAAAGTTTTAAAAGAAATACTTACTATTTCTACACTTAGCGATGTGTTACTTTCTTCGCTTGCCTTCAGCTTTACCTTGCCCACATAGAACACTAAAACCAAATGCAAAAAAGTTAAGAAAATCAGTGCTACAACACATGATGTAAAATTATTTGAGAATTCAAAAATTTACTGTCTTGTGTTATGATACAAGGAAAATAAGAACTACCTTTTCTAGTTTTGCATTTCTCCACTTACTATTTCAATAGCTATTTATTTTCTGTATATTTAAATTTTCTGGTTGTCTCTAAATTCCTTCCAGTAACTTTTTTGCATATATGACATCACCCAAATCATCTAGTAGTTTACTGTGTCAAACACTAGGGAAAATTTATAGGAAGGGGGTTCTAATCTATGAAGTACTCAATTTATGGCTACTTGGCAGAAGTGACTTCATTTTCTCAGGTATGTCTCATCTTTTATGATGTTTTTGTTAATACCCATAAAGGGAACATCACTGCCATTTCCATTTTCCTTTGTCTGTTCTGTCACATTACACTTTTAAAATAAAAGTAAGCTCTTAAAATAATTCCCCTAAACAGTTTTTCAAATTCTATTCCTGACAGAGTTAGGCTCAACGTGGCAGACATGAGCATCTACCATAGTATACTGGTTTCTTGCTTTCTTAGGTTTGTAATTCTTATCTGCAATTGTGTGTCCTTTGATAAGAAACCAAAAAGACAACACATTGCTTTAAAAGAAAAAACCTCACATTTTGTAATTTTAGAAACTATACAAAATCTCTGTAAATTCACAAGAAAATTTATTACAGATCGAGCTTTTACATGGCAACTAAAAGTTGCATTGTTACTCAGAATATAAAATAGTTGGACACGTCTTCTGTAAGAAAAAGAGGAAAACCACTAACCTGAATAATTACAGACACGTGTTACGTTGCATACAATGGTTTCACCTGTTGTAGTTTCTTTGAGGAAAAAGAAAAACAATTCCTGAGTAAAAAAAGTTGAATGTAAATCCAATATTGACACACATATTTACAATTATTGCAATGTTTTAAATGTAAATACCTTTTAGAAATATTTGACACACCAGGTTTCACTTCTCGAGAGGACTTACTATGACATTTTTCAAGACCGCATTCAGAAACATGCTGGCTTTGACTAATTAATTCTGAATAATTTTCTGCAACAGTTTCCACATGCTTACATGCAAGTGATCTGAATTTTTCCTTTTTTATTTTTTAATCCAAATAGAAACAGAATCAGCATATAAATATGCTGTTCAAATATCACAGAATTCAATCACTAGGCAGCAAATATATTATCCATTGCTGAGGATCCTACTGTGGCTACTTATGACAGCATGAAGCTAAAACTGTTCTAGCAATAGAATTCAAACAATGATGATAACGACCATGTATGCTCTCATCTAATAGAACACATCTTTATTTAATTACAGGAAGCTTTTTCCATGTTTTTAATACTACCTACACTGCTAAGAATTAACACTGATCCTAAATCAAGGATACTGTAAACAGATGGCTCTGTCGTATAATATCAAAATAAAGGACTGGAAAGATATTTGCATCCCAGGCAAAACTCCTACACTTGTTCATGAAAACAACATGGCAGCACAACTTTCCTTGCTTAAGTAGACAGATTGGCCTCCATTAACAGAAAAACAAATGTTGTTTTCTCTGCTATTATCATTAGTTAATACCAAATGAGATGGACATTTTATTCATCACTTTTTCTGTGGTACAAACATTTGACTCTTAAAGTTTGATGCTTCATCAATTTTATCACAGTCAATAGAAAGACATCAGAGGCTACGAATTTAAGCTGGTGTAATGTTTAAATTATTAGGAAAAAGTAGATTTTCAGACAGCAATTTAGAGTTCAATAAATTTGATGGTTGGACTTGATGATCTTAGAGGTCTTTTCCAACCCTAATAATTCTATGATCCTCAATTTGCCTTCCCTTGTGTTGGCAGTTGGCAATCAAATAGTTACAAAACTTATATCAGCCCTTTTTTTAAAGCAATTCTTAAAAAAATAAACTGTTCAGAAATAAACTGATAAAAAATAATTGATTCCCCATATACCAATAAATTACCAAAATTATTTGCTACATAGAGAATAACACTTATAAAAACTCAAGGCAAGATCCAGAAGTGACACAGAAAAGCAACATAGCCTCTTTTTTTGTACAAAGCACTCATTTGTGTGCTCTGTAGTCTTGCTAAAGACGTCACCAAAATGCACTACATAGATAAGCAGTGTGGGGATAAAATACTGATGAAAAATCACTAGTGCTTTCAGCCTCCAGAGAGCAGCAGGTAACACAGCCGCAATCCTACTGCAGGTCACATTCACACACTCCAATTGTACTTGATATGGCTCCATGGCAGTTCTTCTTCCACTTGCACTAATTCAGGGCAAACACATTCCAATGGGTCTACCCAGCTCTGACATGGATGATTGAAAAATTAAACTCAGTCTATTCCTAGTCCTACTGGACCTGTCCGGAGGTCAGACATCATGACTATATTCAGTTTGCTTTAATCTGCTAAAAACATGAGGATTTTTTTTAAGCAAATGTGGTCCCTGAGACTGTGTTTCTTACATCTTTGTGGTAACCTGCTGATTTGACTTACAAAAAACCCAAACTCTTCCATATGCAGCTATCTAGAACCATAGAATCATAGAATCGATTGGGTTGGAAAAGACCTCAGAGATCATCAAGTCCAACACTTGGTCCAACTCCACTCCATTTACCAGATCAAGGCACTCAGTGCCACGGCCAATCTCAGTTTAAAAACCTCCAGGGATGGGGAATCCACCACCTCTCTGGGCAGGCCATTCCAATGCCTGATTACTCTCTCTGTAAAGAATTTTTTTCTGATCTCCAACTTAAATTTCCCCTGGCAGAGCTTGAGCCCATCGTGCCCCCTTGTTCTATTGCTGAGTGCCTGGGAGAAGAGACCAGCCCCCACCTGGCTAGAACTTCCCTTCACATAGTTATAGAGAGTAATGAGGTCAGATCTAGACAGGCATTGTAGGACTAGTCCTTCTACCAGACTGGAGATCAGTGTGAAGTAAGGCAGATTGCTAGTATGACACACCACAATACCAAGAAAAAAAGATTCCATTTAAAATATTTGGGAGCAGACTTCCTGAACTCACACAAACTTAAATTTTGAGAAGCGCAGAAGAAGATCAGTGGTGATATATGAATCCTACCTGGTGTTGTGGTGGAATAATAATCAGTGGTGCCAAAAGCCTCTGTTAAAAAGAGAGTTTAAAGTTTTTACATTTTAACTTAAAAAGCCGATAAAATACATGTCATAAAGCTTATTAGCTTTCTTACTTCTAATTCAGACTTCATCTTTCCTTAAATACATGACCATTTATAATGGAATTAAGTTACTTTTATCACAGAATCACAGACTATTCAGAGTTGGAAGGGACCCACAAGGATCATCGAGTCCAACTCTTCAGTCAATGGCCCACATAGGGGATTGAACCCATGACCCTAGCATTATTACAACCAAGTCTTAACCAACTGAGCTATCATCTTAGCATGGGAAATGCAAAAGCAGCAATGGGAATCACACATTTCTGTCCCAATACGATCCAGTGGCTCCAGGCTCCCTATTGTTCAGAGGAAAAAGTGGTGCTTTTAAGGTGACACAGGCTCTGTGGCATAAGTTGAATCATGTTCATGTTCTAAAATGTGTCTTTCCATCATCAGTGAAGACCAACACATTACAGACATGGAGGAATCTGTACTGATATGGGATGGACCTGCTCCTTGTTTTCAAATGCAAACTCAGGTAAAAAAAGGGTGGCAAGTTCTTCTGATTTTTACTGATCCTATTTAGCAGCTCATTGCAAGAACACACATCATGTCTATGAGGAAAGTGGTGTACATTATAGTTCTGTAAAATACCTTAAATTGTATCAGAAAGCATAGAAAATAGTCTATCTATAGATATACCCAAAAACAACATACTTGCTAAAAAAATAAACATGCCTAATTTGGGTTTGGGAAGCAATGTAGTATTTTGAATACAAATGTTAAGGTCATGCAAGAAAATCTGGATTAAACAAATCCCAGATATTAAAAAAAGAACCAAACCAAAACAATAAAAAACATGAATACAATGAACATTTCCCCTGAAACCTTACTCTCTTCATGCAAAATCTCACCTGCACTTTGGGTAGTCTCCTCTGAAGACATATCTGAAGTAGAAAAATTAATAACAGTAAAATCAATAAAAATGTAAAAAAGCCAAGAAGTCTAAATCTAACAAAATCTAAACAAGAGAGACATTAATAACATCTTGCCTGAAAGATTGATAGGATAGGTGATAAAAGAAACAACAGAGGATTCGGGGCCGGGGGGGAGATAAAGAAGTAAAAACTGCATTAATAAAGTATTTCACACTTATGAATTTTTTAAGATCAAGCATGCAAAATGAACACAAACTGAGGATTATTTATCAGTTCCACTTTAAGAACAACTGCAAAGCTTGTTAAGAATGTTCACATTATTTCAATACTAATAATTGAAATAATGCTCACATTATTTCAAAAATCTGAGTATCTGGATACAGATAGTTGGTAAGTGAAATGTTCCTTTTATTGGTTTTATTCTTTTAGAAGATGCAGATGAATTTTGCATATCCAATTGCAATAAATGCTTAATTCCAAGGGCTTTTTCCTGCATGAACTCACAACATTCCTGAGCAGAGATGACACTTGGTTTGGCAAACTGTCACTCCAAAGAAGCTATTTTTGCCAGTAAACATATATAAATAAAATAATGATGCAAAGTTTTTTTCCAGCTCCATCAAAAGAAATGAAAAACAACAGAAAATTAAATTAAGACAATAGAAGAAAATTTACAGAAGGATGTGATTAGTAAGCATATCTTAAATGTCAGCACAGGAAACCAAAGTGGTTAGAGGACCCCTTTGTACCATTCCACTATGATTAAATGGGCCAGAGCAGCTTCCCAACAGAAGAGCATTATACTTTCCAAAATTCTTTACTAAAAGCATCACTGCCGTTAGAAGTAATATCTTAAGTATAATAAAGTTGGTGCCTCTGCATAGATAGTTGCATATCAAGAAAAAAATCCACAATCTACTCCATTTCCCTGTGAAAGGGAAAGGTAACTTTTTTTTTCCTGATGCATTTATTTCAACTAGGGTAGCTATTTTAAGTATTTTTAAAATTGGCTTATTAATTCCATCAGCCGAGTAAACACTAAGCATATTTGGTTCCTAAGTAAAAACCCTGAAGACAATTAATTTTCCAACACAATTAATAAGCAGGAAAAGTATGAGGACTCAGAGTGAAAACTAAGTGCTGGTTTTATCTGTATTATTTTGCTTGGTGTATACTATAACAAATACTGAATTCGTTGCAGTTGCTACAGATGAACCATTGCTGAAGAAAGACTGTGTCTGTACAAGAAGAAAATCATGTGTGTTTCTGTCTTATTTCCTTTATCCAGATTACTGTATGTACTACACATTAACCAAGAAAGCAACTGGCTTTCAGGTACAAGGTAAGCTATTTAATTACAAAACAGAATGAAATAATTAATTTTCTCTTAAAAAATAAACAATGAAAACACTGAATGTTGGAACTCATTTACATAAAAAATTTTCTGTATTACCTCTGATAAATGCAGAAGATTTATTTAACAGGAAATAAATATATTGCAGAAATTAGTAAAGTCCTGGTTTTCTTACCAGAAATGGTTGTTGCAGCTGATTCTCCTGCCTCTGGGGATTTTGTTTCAGAATTAAGAAAAAAGAAAAAAGACCATTATGAAGTTTCAGGCACGTACATGATCATCCCCAGCAGCCGTGCCTTATAGTACCAAAAGTTTACTGCATTCACCAGAAGAGGGCAACACTGCCTTTTCAGACAGACACTTTCAGGTTGTCGAAAGAGGCAGATGAAGCAATCTCTGATTTTAAAAAAATTACATTTTTTATGAATTAAAATAGAACACAACACAAAAGGATTTCTCTTCAAGAAATACTGGACAGTTTGCACAGTATGTTACGAAACTAAAGATCATTGACCCAAGACATGCTACACTAGCCTGAAAGCCACATGCCTGTCCCAAGTGTTGGTAATTCTGGGAATGAGAATCCAACAGACACAACGGGATGGTGTAGCTGGGTATGAAGAAGGGAGATTTGCCATTTCAAATTCATCCCATACATATCTGTTCTCTTTTCTATCCTGCAAAAAAGCAGCATTTAAAAACCCCTAATTCATTTCAAGTTTGAGCCTCTGCTCTTAATAGGAACCAGCACACTATTTATACAGCAAACACTAACCCCTAGATATTTATATTGATACAGTGAGTATTTTGATCAAAAAGAAATTAGGAAATTTGATATCTGGTTCACACAGCAATTTCAAAGTTAGCCCTTTCACTCACTGGGTGGCTTTGGAAGGTGTCACAAACAAGTCAAGTCACAGTTATCACAGAAATACAACCTAAAGAACAGCTGGATGCAAATATGAAGCATTATTTTAAAAATATACTTCAGGTATTTCAGCATCTTCTCTCAAAGCTCAAAAGTCATCCTATAACAATGCTTACAATACATTAATTATACTGTAAAGCCTTTTCTACTCCTGCAGGAGATTTAAGTCAGAGATACCAAAAGTCCCTAAGGAAAACCAGATTTTTCTTTTTTATTAAAAATGGTAAACAAGGAGTTTCTGAAATGCTAATCCCTCATGATTCCTTGCTCAGACTGCATTTTCTCTGGAAAATTACTGATGCTATTTGCACTGTGAAATTGGCTAATAAGCCATAAGGATGACATGGATAGTTAATATCCAAATATTGGCATATGCATAGCTATCTCCAAGAATTAAAAATTAATAGCAGCAGCAATCTTCCTATATACTTTTTAAAATACAACAATGGGGAAAAAAACCCACAGAAACCCAACATACCTGCTATCTGCTTTCTGCCAGGCAACGTAGCAGTAGTTTCAACTGCAAAAAAAGAAGATCTTTTAGGAGCAGAAGCTTTTACATATACTTGTACATGCAAATATATATACAAACAATTTTAACCACAAGAACTTTTTAAATGCAAATATATATATACAAGCACTTTTTTAAACACTTTTTCTAGATGTGCTACTCACCTCGGTTCAAGCTGGTTTGCAAAACTAGTTTGCAGCCTTGAGAAATAAGTTTCAAGGCTTTCTGAAAGCTGGAAATTGAACTTTTTTGAGTTCGATTTTTTACTCAGTTTATCACTTTTATACTTATGCAAGATACAGATTAGGCCATGAGCTTTCCCACTTCCCTTGCTCTGCCAGTGTCTTTAGAAACAAATGCTGATGAATTATTCAAGAAGCGGCATTTTATTAATAAAAAGAGAAACACAAACATGAAACAACAAAAGAAAGCATCAGATCTGTGTAAGAAAAGGATGTGTTATTCCACACACCCTGATAAATGACATGAGATGTACTTTGAGAACACACGTACATCATGATGTGCATACACATCATGCAGACACTCACATGTACAAGAGCTGCACCATCAAAGTGCACTAAACAATGAGCAGACAGATCAGGCTGCCAGAAATGCAGTGGCTGGGGTGGACCTGGACTGTGAAAAAAAAGATGAGCTATTTCTAGCTCAGTGTGCCCAGGAAACATGTCCCCAGGGATGTGACACAGAGATGGGGCCTCAATCGAGGTGTAAGTCTGACAACTGAAGTTGTCACACAGGCTACAGGATGTGAAACATGGGCTGCAATCAAGTGAGCCAGGGGATCAAAGCCTCCCTGGGACAGAAGATGGTGGCTGGGCTACCAATCCATGAGGAGGTCTAGCAGACTGATCAAATCACATCATGGCTGCAAACCTGCCAACAAGGCAAGTGCCACGTGCTTCCTGTGCTGGAAGAAACTAGTCAGTGGCTACAAGTGTCCACTGCAGCCTATGTCACCACTCAAAACATCACCTTGGGCCTGGAAAAACAAGTGGCCAGGCAGCATCCCATCCAGCTAAGGCACTGCCACCCACTTCAGCAACCTTGATGGGTGAGACCCTGCCTGCTAGGGCAAGGAGGAAGGAAAACTCCCTTCAAGGCACTGAACCTGGTGGAACACAAGCAACAGCCAAGATGCAGACTCACAGGGGAGCAGCAAAAGGGAGATTCTCTCTGAATTGCTGGAGCTGGTGGGACAGTTTCGCCACAGTCAGTGCCTTGATATCTGGGCAGTCCATCATTACCAAAGTGTTGGCATGTTACACTGCTGGGTATTGTACCAAACTCTGTCACATGGCCCATGTGCAATGGACACCATCCAGATCTTTGGAGACCTTGCTGTTGTCTAGGTTGCTGTGGGCTACCCTCCACCACTGCTAATTCCCTCAGATACTGGACACCTTCCTTCTTCCATCACTGGTAGTTCACTTCCATCTGTAGTCTACATATGGTAAACAGACTGGAGTTGGACCAAGGGTTGGACTTGATGATCTCGGAGGTCTTTTCCAACCCAATCGATTCTATGATTCTATGACCATTCTATGACCATTCTGACACTGAATACAGTGGCCCAAGCTCAAATCAATGTGTGACTTCCAATAACCAACCATTTAGAGATGACACACAGGAAACAGAGCAAATTCCTGGGCAGCAAGGTGTGTGGGAGAACTTGGGCAGGTGGCTAGAGCAGGTTCACCTCTGACACCATGGGAGTTTACACCTGAACAGGCAAGGAATCCTGTTGAAATGGCAGACCATTTGAAGGGAAGATTTCTTGCTTACACTGAAGGCAGAGACTTTTGGTACTGTGTTGTGTTCCAGCACATACCTACCAGGCCTGTGTCCAACACCCTGGAAGGAGCAATGGGGTCTCTGGCTCTAAGGATACAAAAATGGATGCTGCAGCTAAACCAGAGACACAGCCCTGACCCCAACAGCCACTCCTGCAGTCAAGGGGAAACAATGGAAGTAGAGGCTGACCCTGTTAGTGAAGGAGGAAGATTCTCTTGGGGTGAGGTAGGAAGACGACTCGGAATAGGCAGCCTGTTCTGCAGCAGGACAGTCACAAGAACAGGAAACAGAAATGACAGAAATCATAAAAGAGACAGAAATGATCCAGTCCCTATTTCTGAGCAAGCTATGAGATGGACAAAGATGGCAAGCTGCCACCAGGGAAGCACAGTGCTGCCTGGATGCTCTAGTGCTGGGATACTGGGACCAGCGATCTGGAGTCAGAGAGTACATGAGGGCTTGAGGAGATGAACAGAAATGTCAGTTCATTTTTGCTGAATGTCACACACTGCATGAAGCTAAAACAGCAACTCTGAAATATGGCAGGATGAAAACATGGAAATCAGAGTAATTGTACTAGGTTTAATTCTTTTAGGTATTTTCATGAAACTTTTAATTTTAGTTAATTTACATCCTAGGTGGAATTTTTTTCATGTAAAAGAAAGAGACAGACAACCAATATTCTTAGTATAATAATGCACATCCATTAAGTAAAAATTATAAGTAAAAAATTACACCTTTATATATATCAGCCTACTGAATTCAAACTCTTTTAGTAAAGATAAAACCAAGTTACATCAAATATCCCATCTGAGACAACTACAATTCTGCTCACAGAGAAATACAATTTCTTTTTAACATCTGGAACTGTATGAACTTGACATACCATGAAAATGTGCATATAGTCTAAATTTTTACAGTCAATTTTCAGGAAAATTAGGACTTCTCACTGTATAGTAAGTCCAGATAAATGTTCTATAAGGTGTGTGTTCTAGAGCTCTTACATAAAGTGTTACTTCAACGTCGTACAGTGATTGGGGGTTATAGTACCTATAAAATTTTCTTAACACCCACTGTGGGCTCGGGGAAGACCCTTAAGAAACAATATTGACTTCAAGTAATATGCAGAACTGAAGGAGTAGTCAGATAAAACTGTTCTGTATTGTTTAAACAGTAAATATGTTTTTTATGTAGAATGAGGTGAATAAAAAGAATGGAGTAAATACTACATGAAGTGAACTTTTGGTTACAGAAGAAAGTGTCCTTCCACAGGAGGGCAAACTGAATTTCCTACCACAGAAAGTGAATTCCATCTCCAAACTTTACGTGTTACTGGTCCTGTCTTACTCTGTGGTTAGGACTTTGTGCAGAAGCCACTCCAATAAAAAGGCCCTGGAGGAAATCCAATTCTCAAAAGGAACCCACCTCTCAAATGTGCAGTATTTCACAGCAAACAAAAGATTTGCCCAGGAAATCTGGCCTTAAGATCTTTCTTTCATACCCTTGTGGATTCAGTGTAGACACAGTCTTGCTGTACACACACTGTGTTTTGCATCCTCAGCCTGCTTTGTGAATTTTTGAGAATACAAGCAGTACCCTGAGACACGTAAGAAAATTGTCCACTAACATATTTAGTATTGTAAGTTAGTAAGAAGACAGTGAACTCTAAAAATGCCAAATGCTTTTTACAACAAATCTAAAGTACAGGGAGTAAAATAAGCTAAACACAAACCATGAATACGGAGCTGGCAGATGCAGCCAGTGATGATGGAATGCATAACCTGAGGGGCACTTTTTTCTGGACACAAACCTAACCATTACTTCTCTTCCAGTACAATACTCACAAGCCTAGAGTTGCTAGAAATTATTTATGAGACTTGTCCTTGATCAAGGCACAGTATTAAGTTAACTAACAAAGTCTTTCCTCAGAATCACCTTTGCATACAGACAGGCGGAAGGAGAAAGGCTGTCACAAATTATTTAATATCACTTGCATTTGTTAACCCTCCTCCTTTGTTGTGTTTAAGAACTAGAAAAGAAAGTGAATAGGGTTTATTTGGAGAAGGATTAAAGTTCAATCTAAAATATCCATAAAGTTGACATGTAAAAAGGAAAGTAAAATAACTCAAGGTGTGCTAGTTACAAGCCAACAGAAAGTATTCTCCTTAGGTTGTTTACCATTGATAAGAGCAAGAAAATCCATATATACATGAAACTTCATTTATTTGCCCTATGGATTTTTATTTGTAACCCTGTTAGTTCAGGATCACCAAATCAACATACCTAATATATCCTATTCCAAAAGAAGACATCATATATTGTAATAATACTTTGCTACATTTTTCCTAATAGAAACATTCCTGAGGATTCAAACAGCAAATACATAAATAAAAAACATTGATTATTATTCTTTGCTTTTATTACAAGGGAGATAGAATAGGTCCTCACATAAACTGTTTACTTTCTTTTCTGAGGCAAAAGGCAACTCCATTAAATGAGATAAGCACCAGTTTCTGTTATTAATATGCATCACAAGAAACAAAAGCAGCAAGTCCCTTACTGTCTTCATTTCCCTTTACTGTTCCGATTCAAATATCTACAGGATAAGCCAAGACTTGAGAATACCATTCCTGCAGGCAGAGAAAACTGTTCCACTAGTACGAAACCTGTTTAGCAACCACAGCTCCACATAACAGCTGCTAAAACTGTGACAACCTTCATTACCCACAATGACTTTGTATGACAATGGGAACCAGCACAACTTTAGCAGCTTCAGTCTGGCAGATGAAACCCAACACTGACAGTACTTAAGGCCAGATGCACAAACTGATGGAGCTCTGAGAGAGACCAGTGCTTGACCCTGCCTGAAAAACAGCCTTGTGCTTACAGCATTCCTTAGCATAACAGCTCTGAAGTCTCAGGCTACAGGATGTGATGGTCTCTACTTGTCCTGCTGAGGCTGTTCCACCAAGCAACACAGAACTGAAAAATCAAATCAGCCAAGGGAAAGAAAGGCAGAAGGAAGTTTGTAACACAGTGGTCAAGATGAGACAGATGGTTCGGAACCCTGCACCAAAGGCACTCTCACTCTTAGCATGCCATTTGTTCAGAAACTCAGGCACAGGATACAGAAAAATTGCTTAAAGCACAAAGAGTGTACAATGTTCTCTATCGCCAATGGGAAGAACGAAAAAAGCCTTTTTCTTCTCCCTACTGCCAATCTAACTTACAAGCTGTACACTCCTTCTGAAACCTTTTGGAGTGGCCAACACCCTTTCTGATTCACCTGTCTTCAGGCAATCTGCTCTACCAGAGGCAGTTCAGTTTTTCCAGGGTGGGGAAGTGAGAAGCAGCCGGAACCCGGCAGCCGATAGCAGCTTCGTGCCAGAGCTGAACTGCTGGCAGCTGCTCCTTGTGCCCCTGCCTCAGGGGGCAGTGCTGCTGCTGCTGCTCAGTAATACTCTTCTACCTAACGCTTCTTGGTCCCCTTCAAACTTTTGCAGAAAGCATCCTTTGTGCAAGTCTGACACAACAACTACACGGCTTTCTTAGGAGGAGAAAGGGTCTGAACTGTAGTGACCTGGAGGCTCCACATGGAGAAGCCCTTGGGACAGGTGTGGATGGGCAGGGGACAGGGCTGTGCCAGCTTGGCCTCTGTCTCTGAAACACAGTGAGGGGATGCAAGGGGCAGCTGCTTTCTGGTCAGCTCCAGACACGAAATAGGCACTGAGCACTTAAGGAGCAGCAACAGCCCTGGCAATCTGTAGAAGCACAACAAGATTCCTGACACAGTTATGGACTTACAGTCCGGGGCCTAGATGACAGGTTTGTTAAATGAAGTGCCTAAAATTTTACTTATATTAATTGAAAGACATGCCAAAAATGAGAACAGTTTGTAATACCACCCAGGACTATTCTTTTAAAGTGCAGGTACCCTTGACCATGTCAGTTCTCCCCAGCACAATCCAAATGGAAGAATCCCAAGGGACACCTTGGGGGCTATGTGTAATATGGTCTCCTCAAGCCACAGCACTTGGCTGTCACCACAGAATGGCATTAGATAGCCACAACTGTATGTTGCTGCTAAGATCAGTTTTGACTTACAGAGGCACATAAAAATGAGGAAATTCTTAAAAATTCGATTTTTCTAAATAAGAACTTAGAGCAAAACTTCTAGTGCTGAAAGCTTTTTCACCAAAAATTCATCTCACTCAAGCAGGGGAGTTGATTGGGACTAAAAAATCCCACCAGAAATACCAAAGTGGAAGTTTTTATTCCAAATAGATACATAATATCACCTTCTGGTTTGAAAACCATTTTATATTGAAAAGTCAATTCCATAGTGCATTTTTTAATTCTGTATAAATCCTCTTCTAGACGTTCTTACAGGCAACAGTGACTGGTATGTATTACTGTGCAGCAACAACTGTCCATCTGCATTCAGTGAAATGAAAATGCCTGGCACTAACACTTTTCACAGGACTTGTTCACAAAAAAACCTGAGAAGCTCAAACAGCAAAATTTCAAGATGGTTCTGTTCTAAAGTCCAGCTTATGGAAACGGGCACCAAAAATATGACATTTGATTCTTATATTCACAGTAAATCCATATTTTCTATTAAAAGATTGAGTCTCTCTAACATTTGATAAACCTTCAATGAATAAATGTTCTGCCAAAATTAATGATTCAGTCACACAAGGCATTAATAACAGGAGCACACCAAAATCCTCCCCAGCTAACAGTTGTTAATTAGTTAGCTGTAGATTGTAGACATTAGCCTATCTTGACTTAGATTTTGAGGCAGATTATATAAAAATTTTATAGATAAAACTTACATACAATCTTCATTTTATGTTTTGATGCCCCTCATGACACCTCATACCTGCTCTGACGCCCTGTTGTGGCACCATGGAAGAAAGGATGAATTATCACTGCCCAGGGGACAGAAACAAATGTAAGAAAACAATGACATTGCTTGTTCACATCAGGGTTTGTCATCAGGGCCAGTTTTACTTATCCTTAATAGAAAATCTAGGTACAACTATTTTTAACTCAGCTTTGATGTTACACAGCTTTTAAGAAATCAGGTTATAAATACAGTTTTTATCTGTTTGTAGAAAGCTGTACATTAGGTACTAAGTTGGATCAAATCTCCTATTCTCTGGCAAGCTGATTTCCAAAAAGCCACTTCCTTTGATATCACAGAAGAGGGAGGGAACGAGAGCAAAAACAGGGCAGGTCAAATATGCATTCTGTTAATAGGTACAAAGCAGAGTGGTACATGACTCATCAAAAAGGTACTCCAGAGTTAGGTACTTTTTTCCCCATCACATTTACTTCCTTCAGGAGCTTCTAGAGGTTTCTGTAGTATTTTGTCCTTACAGTTTTAGAAAGAAAATTGTATTGGGGCAAATAATTTACTTTTTCATCTTCTGCTTTCATGATGCACTCATGAAAAAATACATACTTATAATATATATTAAATATGATACAGCACAAAGTTTGGTAACCAACAGAATGGGATGCAGCCTGGATGAGTGGCAGCTTCCTTTCCACTTTCTGCCTGAGGACATAAAGCCTTGGCACTCCAGTCTCCATTCCAGGAAAGGTGATCCTGTCATCAGATGGGCACACAGCTTGGAAAATCTTTAAAAGGAATTATATGAGCCTAAAACATACCTCCTGCTGCCCACACCTGCAAACTAGAACAACAGCCCAAACCAAAGTGTTCCTCTTCCTTGAGAATGCAAAGGCAAAATAGTCACACAGGGCACTGGTCACCTCTCATTTCTCCCAGCAGCATCAAATTGTTTTGTTTCCAGAAGCCTGGAAACCTCCAGCAACACCACCAGCAGTCTCAGCAATACTGAGAGTGAAACACATATATGAAAAATAGGGGGCAACAACTTAAACTTGAAGGCTGGACAGGACAGTTTAGAAAAATCTAAAATGCCACAATATATTAACAGAATTTTAATTATTAAAAAAAAAAGAAACAAAAAAAACAGGCGACCAAAAGCAACAGGCACTGGGCTCCTCCTAAACATTAGAGCGCTGATACCATGAATGAGATGACAGCACTTTACTGTCAGTGACACTACTTGCAGTTTTGCCAAAAATCATGTGTTTTATTTATTCATTGAAATTTGTTAAAGATATCCCATAATCTCTGTGCTCCTTGCATAAATGCACAGTTAAAAGTTTGGATATTTATATCTGGATTAAGAAAGTTACTGTTTAATGTGTAACTGAAATGATTAATGTTTAAACGGTGCATTTCTTCCCGCTGTGAAGTTATTATTAAAGGCAACTTGCAAATATCCCACGTAAAAATGACAACTGAAGAGCTGGTGCTCACAGGTGACTAATTTTCAAGGGTTCAGCATTTTAAACTCACTTATTTTCTTGTGGGTTTATTCTCTTAAACCACCCCAAACTTTAGATTACTTAATAGACTGTTTTGTTGGATTATACAGAGGCAATAGTGATGTCATTCATATTGTCCACATTAGAGTTGGTAGCTACAGAGGAATCATTCATCAAGGAACAAGATACAGAAATTCTCCAGTTAGAATTTGGACTAGTAAGCACATCTTCTTTCAGTTACACATTTTTAGAGAGCGGGAGATGATCGGTAAAGTGAGATACACTCAACCTGTGCCACTCTTTTCTCCGTATCACAGCTGTTATGGCACTTCTCATTCCCAGCAAGAGAAGAATTACCAAAGGAACCTGAGGAATGTAAGTGGAAGGCCAGTGACGCACAACATGTGTGGCCTCCTTCCCTCTTTGGCCCTATCTGTACTACTTACACCTGCTCAGCTACGCCAAGCAGAGGAGAACCAGAAGACACTGTGACCAGAAGAAGCAAGAGTTTCATCTTTAACTCAGATCTAAAAGCTTACTACTTGGACTAAGTACCATTAGTCCAAGAAATGTGATCAGCTCTCATCACAAACTGGGAAGCAGTCAGATATGTCCTTTCTTCCAAATCTTCAGATGCATGAGAGATGTAGTTACTGCAAAGGTAATCCCATCCACTTCTGGGGAATAAACTACTTGGTTAAAGTTGAGCATGCCTTAAAGTGCTACATAGGTTTGCAAATCTTCCCAGAACCAGGATTTTGGTCCCTATTAGACCTTACACTAAGAAAAAATTAAGAGTTAAGAAAAAATTAAAACTAATTTTTGGTAATCTGAAAAATTAGCATAAAATAAATTATAAAGCCTACAAAAAATAATCAGAAGAGTCAACAAAAAGAAAGGCAGGAAAAGGAGGTAAGGAAACATAAGGTAACAATGTAATGTTAAGTGGGTCAATTAGCCAACAGCTTACACTGGACAAAGATTTTGAGTGGATAGGCAAAGGAGAAATCACAGAAATTACGGTAGCCTTTGACTGACAGTTTACAAGTAATTGTTTTATGTAAGCACAAAATTCCAACCAGGTCACAAAAAAAATTCTGAAACTTGTCCTCCGGCACAATTATGACTGTAATGAACCACTTCCTCCTCACCTTTTGTGCCTACACAGGAGGTACAGCCCTTTCCCAAGCTTTATTCCTGGGACAGTTATATTCTTTGTAGATGCAAAGCCAGACCTTTCTGTTTTAACAAAAAACAGAGAAGCCTCTCAAATTTGGTAATTTTTACACAGATTCAGAGGAACTTAGTGAAAGAAACCAGACTGTAAGACTTGTAGCATTATCAGAACTGCCTGACACTGACTATCAGATATTCCTACTCTAAGTGCTTTGTTATCTATTGAACTGGTATTTGCTAAATACATGCTTTTCACAGGATGACTTGGGGAGGGGCAAGCAGATAAAATGCATCTTTTACTGAAGAGAGGCAAATTGTAAAAAAAAAATCCAGAGAAAATCTCTTTGAAAAGCTGTTCAGCTCCCAAGTTATCCAGAGATTCCACAAGCCATTAAATCATGACTTCTACCATCATTAATCAGTTTGGCTGGAGTAGGATGTTGCCTAACCAAGCTGATCAGTGATGCTCAAGGATGCTCTACATTCCGAGCAGAAAGTGCTGGAACTGAAAACAAGGAGGTCGTCCTTTAAGTACATCAGTGAAAGAGAATCAGATGCTCCACTCCATGCAGACGTATCTCTCTCAGACTTTCTTTGCAGAAAACTTCTGTCTGGTAGCCAGAATGTTCCCCCTTTCAGTCTTAGGACTGTGTTCCTTCAAACACAGTCACACATGCATAAAATAAAGACATTCTTTCTTCAGCTCCTTTCCCAAATCACATAACCCAACAATGATGTCTTCCCATCTACAGCATGAGGGCCAGCAGAGGCTTTTCATTCATTACTAACCAGTTTTACCAGCATTCTCCATGAGTCCTGCTTTGTTGGACAAGTTTCTTTCTCTCCCAGAAAGGTCACCTTATTTTAATGTCCTTCTAAAACACTTTGAATCTACCCAGTCAGGCAGTGGTTACAACATTACATAGATAAAGATATTTTTGAATCTGGACAAAATAGATAGGCACAGTTTTTAAGGAAAAAGGTGATGAAGACCAAGACTGGTGCCACAGTTTAACTGAATCATTCATGCTATGGACAAATTTTAGGAAACAGTAACTGAGCCAGTCACCTTAAAATCTCTTAGGGGATAATACTGTTTCCTATGATTCATAAATTGGATTGCACTGAACCTTGATTCGAGTTCATCTTTCTTGCTAACAGATAGGCTAGGAAAAGCTAAAATGGGCTTATTCTCTTGCTAGAACTCAATTTCTCTGAAAATAAAATCTTGGTTTGGTTTGATTTAAAACTTTTTATGGTTCTTTTTCAGAGCAGAGAGCAATGTTGAGAAATGTGTGAGAAACCATTTGGCCATTTCAATAAAGGAGACTGATAAAGAGGAAGAAATCGGAGCCTCCAGTAATTTTTAGATGTAGACCTTACCAGCTGAAGATGGTGTAATGTCCCAGTGAAGCAGCAAAAATGTTACACTCATTCCCCAGCAAATGTGCACAAGGAGGACCAGCAAAGCTTTCCTTTGTATTTATTCCCTGAACAGAAGGTGTGTAAATTAATTAGATGATGTTGATACATGCCCCAGTACTCCATGGAGTTTTTTGGTTGCGTTCATTGTCCTCTCATATTACATTCACAGTAGATACAACACAAAAGTTGAAACAAGTTGAAAGTTTCTAAAGAACTGCTGCTATACATCTTCATTTGGATAAAAGGTAGCAAAAGCTGCAGGTCTTCACATGTTCTTATTAAGAATTAAGTCAGAAATTATTAACAGACTGAGACTTTGTAAAATCTGGAAATGTTAGATACATTCAGATTAACTTCTGACTAAATTACTCTTTCAAAAACAATGCAATGGTACTTACCACAGGGCAAAGAGTTATCCTCTTCCACAGTCATGGTATAGGTCCAATCCTCCTTTCTCCAGCCTATAACACCACTGTCCTGGCAGTCCTCAGATTGTGTTATATTTGCTTTGTCCCACATTCTGAACATGTACAGTTCCCCAGTCATACCCTGGTTAGGTGATGCAGCTGCACCTTGCAGCTTTGAACAGCCAAGTAAGAACTGGCCTTTTCCAGGCAAATTCATTTTCCCCCTTAGTTTCTTCCTTAATTTTTTTATTCCATTTATGAATACAGTCATCTCCTCATCGTCACTTTTCCACTGGATACATATTTGGTTCCAAGTGTTTTCATGAAGTCTTGCTGTTTTATTTATTTGATTTCCAAACAACCATATCTTCAATTTACCATGATCTCCCATAAGTCCAAGATCATATTTATTTGTAGAGCGATTGGTGTGAGTCTCTTGAGTGTATACATATGCTGTCCATGCACTATGGGATGAATACAGCTTGAGGCGCACACACACAAGGAATTCTTTCAAGGGATGCAGAGAAATTCTTGATGACATAATCCAAGGATCTTCACATGCAGTCTTAAAGACAGCTTTGTATCGCCCCAGGAAATCCTCCTGATCTAAATAAAGAAAAGGTGATTTGTGAAATTATTTTCTTTTTAAAAGTATCTTTTATATGAATGTTATTCTTCCACATAGTCCTGTTCCTAGGTAGTTATCTAGGGAGTGTTTAAAACAACACATTAAGAAATAACCTTGTAACTTACTCCTTTGGTGTTTCAGTTTTGGGGGTTTTTTTGGGGTAGGGAAGTGACAATTTTGGAGGCAGTCAATAAATCCTAGCTGCTCATGAAAGTTTTGAAGCAAAACTCATGCACAAGACCAAGGATGATCATGTAAAGCCACAGAATCATTTAGGTTGGAAAAGACCTCTAAAATCATCAAGTCCAACTGTTAATCCAGCACTGCCAAGTCCACCACTATACATATTTTAATATCTTCAGGGATGATGACTCAACAGCTTCCTTGTGCAGCCTGGTCCAACACTTGACAACCCTTTCCATCACAAAATTTTTCCTAATATCCAATCTAAATCTGCTCTGGTACAATTTAAGGACATTTGCTCTTGTCCTATCACTTGCAATCTGGGAAAAGAGATCAACCCCCATCTTCCCACAAGCTCCTTTCAGGTAGTTGTAGAGAGTGACAAGGTCTCCCCTCAGCCTTCTCTTCTTCAGGCTAAACACCCCCACCTCTCTCAGACACTCCTTCTAAGACTTGTGCTCCAGACCTCTCACCAGCTCCATTGCCCTCCTCTGGACCCACTCCAGCAGCTCAGTGTCTTTCTTACCATGAGAGGTTCAAAACTGAACACAAGATTTGAAGTATGGTCTTACCAGTGCTGAGTACAGGGGGACAATCACTGCCCTTGTCCTGCTGGTCACACTATTTCTGAAACAGGTCAGGATGCCATTGGCCTTCTTGGTCACCTGGGCACACTGTTGGCTCATGTTCAGCTGCTGTTCATCAACACCCTCAGGTCCTTTACTGTCAGGGAGTCTTCAGCAACTCTGCCTCGAGCCTGTAGCACTGCCTGGGGTTGTTCTGACCCAAGTGCAGGACGTGGCACTTGGCCTTGTTGAACCTCATACAACTGAGGCTTCATTCTGCTCCCCATCCCTGTATTCTGGTCCAGGGGGGCAGGTATCTGGAGAGCAACTGATCTTTAAATAAATGACTAAGGCAAAGAAGGCATGAGCCTTTTCTTCATCCTTTGCCATTATGTTTCCCACTTCATCCAGTAAATGCTGGAGATTCTCCTTAGCCCTTGGTTGTTAGTACATTTATAGAAACATTTTTATTGCCTTTTACAGCATTGGACAGATTGAGTTCTAGCTGAGTTTTGGCCCTTCTGATTTTCTCCCTACATAATCTCATGCCATCCTTGTAGTCCTTCCCGAGTTTCCTGCCCCTTCTTCCAAAGGTCATAAACTCTCTTTTTTTCCTGAGTTCCAGCCAAAGCTTTCTGTTCAGCCAGGCCAGTCATCCTCCCTGCTGGCTCATCTTTTAGCACGTGGGGATGGTCTGGTCCTGCACCATTAAGATTTCCCTCTTGAAGGAGAATGTTCAGTCTTCCTGGACTCCTTTGCCCTTCAGGACTGCCTTCCAAGAGACTCTGTCAATCAGTCTCCTAAAGAGGCCAAAGACTGTGCTCCAGAAGTCCAAGGTTACAATTTTGCTGACCCTCCTCCATACTTCTTCAAAAATCAAAAACTCTATCATTTCATTATCGCTTTGCCCAAGACACCCTCCAACCACCACATCACCCACCAGCCCTTCTCTGTTCACAAGCAACAGTTCCAGTAAGGTGCCTTCCCTACTTGGCTCCCTCACCAATTGTGTCAGGTCACCTCCCACACACTCTGGGAACCTCCTGTACTGTTTGCTCCACTCTTTGTCATGTTTTATTTCCAGTAGATATACGGTAAGTTGAAGTCATCCAGGAGAACAAGGGCCAGCAAACATGAGACCTCTCCCAGGTACTTATGGAATATTTTGTTTACCTCTTCATTCTGCCTGGGGGTCTATAACAGACTCCCACCATGATACCTGCCTTGTTGGCCTTCCCACAAACACTTCAGCCTATTGTCACCATCATTAAGCTCTAGACAATCAAAATACTCCCTAATGTAACACAGATACCCCACTGTCTCTCCTTGCCTATCCCTTCTGGGTTTAAAGCCATCCCCTGCAGCACTTTGGGTGTGAGTGTCATTCCACCATGTGAGCAGTACTTAGATTGGTTCTAAGTGGCAATGGAAAAGAATAAACATATTCAACCCAACAGCAACCAGCAGAATTATTTCCTCCCTGCCCAACCCTACAGCATGAATTCACTCATTCAGTTTGGCCACTTGTCAGAGTCTAAAAGCAAAAGTTCAGCATGGAAAAAAATTTTTTAAAATTACTTAAAAGCTGGGGTGATGAAGACTGGATGGGGGGAAAAGTGTCACAGAAGACAAGATTTTTAAATACAGATTTAAATCTACCTACCATTTTTAGTAAAAGGATTACTACAACTGAAACAGATCTGTCACCTTACAGTGTGGACAGACAATGAAGAAACAGATTTTATAAAGGAAACAGCCAGCTAGTTATATGCCAACACTTGTGACACAGTCCCTCCAAATAAAAATAACTGCTCAAGTCATTCATTATTAAGTAGAAATTATGCTGAAGGTTTTGAAATATTTGATGCAGCTGCTGTTCCTCATAAAGTGTAAGTCAGAAGTTTACTTGCATGACTCACATAGCCTCCAAAATTCCTGTAAGCAATCTTGAGCATGCAGATATGGCCAAAGTGACTGCTTAAGGAAGTTTCCTGTCACAGCTTCAAAACTTGAAGTCACTGTTAACTCTCAAAACTGACAGATTGGAAGTTAATTTCTGAGCAAAAATATTAATCCAAACTTGAAGTATCATCATCAGACTTTATTTTGGAAGTGAGCAAATTCTGAGAGAGGTTTGATTTCATGTTAAGCATTAAATCAGAGTTGATGTGCCAATAGTGAATTCAGGGGCTGCTAAATGCTATTACATTATTTAGGGGAATTGACACTTCAAAGGTGTCAAGGGAGGCAGAGTGGATATAAACTCGCAGATGATTATAGTCGTAAGGCAGGTAGCCAACAGAAATTATGGAAAATGACAACAACACGATCAAGATTTTTCTGGTCTGCCTTATAGCATTCAAAAAGACTGCTGTTGATCAGTATGCAAGGACTGAAGAATTAATTTGAACTAACAAAAACATTTACATAAAGAAATTTATGGAAACTGCAAAGACTTTGCACTAAAGAGTTATAAAAAAGTGCCAAAAAGGGGTGCTAAAGTTAAGAGAATCGATATCAATACTATCTGAATTGTTATAAGAAAGGCTTGGAAATTTTTCTAGGCTTTATGTACCCAAAGATTGCTGAAAAAGCACAAAGGAAATCATAACCACAGTCAGAAAATGGACTTTGCTGTTCCAAAGGGAACATACACAGTAGAGCATTATGTTGGAAATTAATTATCAGTATTATCTTGGCTAACTCTTTGATATATGAGTGGATGCAATGTAAGGAGGAGATGACATGACATTAAACCCTTTGGAAGTTCTGTTAATCATCACTTAATTTTCTCTAGTAATAGTACCTGTGGTCTGTGGCCCACCCTTGACCAAGGAACTGAGGAGCTGGAACCGGCTGTGCCCTGACATGGCATTCCTGGCTGACAATCAGTTTCCTTGGGTCCAGACAATACAATACATTCAGAAAAGTATCTGTGAACATACCTCTGTCACCACAGCACAGAAAAGGTAGCCTAGTACAAAGAATGCTCCAAACATCTCCAGAGTAAGAAAAATAAGGAAAAAAACCCCAACACCATTTGGAGTGAAGGAAAGTCCATGTAATAGTAATTGTGGGCTGACTTTTCAATGTCATTTGCTGTATTTGGGTACATAAGCCCTTTCAGAAATGCAAATTTTCCCTTCTTACTACATTTATCTCTAACAGATGCAACACCTGGGGGTTTTAACCTCACTAGAACTGAAAGTCAATAAGTATGTTCTCCTAAGCCCTAAAAGAAATCCTGAAACACATGCACATCCTTCCAAATGTTTAAAATAAACTTTCTGAGAATGACAACATAAACCAAAAATGCACTCTCTTTCTTTTTTCCAAACATTTCTATAGTGATAATTGAAATCTTTACAAGACACAGCCAACCACAGGTAGTAAGAATTACACATACAGTACCAGTGTAATTTTCCTTACATTACTTACAAATTACCATAGCCCCAGTGTAATTTTCCTTATATCACTAATAACCACTGTGCCAGCATAGCTGAGCAGTAACAGAGTCAAGTATTCTCTTGAAAAAAGAATAGTCACAAGTGTTACTACTGACACTTGTAGATGATACAGAGGTGAAAAATGAAATCCCCCTTTGTTTTTCTATGACATCTGTCCACCTGCTTAACAGCTCTGTCCTTTTTACTGTTTAAAGTACAAGAGGTTAAAACCTCTTCATCTTAGTAGCAGTTTTATCATGTGAATCCCAGATTCTGTCTCAAAGAAATAATTTTCTGAAAATTACTACATTTGGAGAATTATAATTAGAATTAGTCTAGTCTGTAATCCTATGAAATCTCATTGCTTGTACAACATTGTTAAGCAGGCACACTTAAATTTAAAAAAAAACCTGGCAGTAAATTTGAGCTGCAAGAAGCTCTGACTTTCTAAGGTAAAATTGCATGCCATGACACAGGAAGCAGCTTCTGAAACTACCCATTAAGTACATGGCCAAAAACACTTCCAATTTTTTGATACTCCAAGCACAATAAATATATTACACACTATTGAAAAAAGGGAATCTTTATGGATGACAAACACTGTTATCTTTATCAGTTGGGGTCCAGAGCAGTGAGACTAACCACTAGTTTACAGAATAGCCATGAAAAAACATAAATTACTTTACTTTACTTTATTGTACTTTACCTCACATGAAAGTATTACAAAAGTTATCAAATATGTACAAGAACCTTATGAATTTATTTTTCATTTACTGTTACATAATGGGCATAAATTGCCAAGTTCAGATGTGTCATTTTTGTTACATGTTTTGGACTTTGCTACATTTTCCTTGGCCATATTCAGATCAAGAGAATGCAGAAGTTCTGTGCTCATAAATGGTCTAAACAGAGTGAAGCTCAAATAATCTTGCAGTGTTTTTGTAAGAGCAGTGTAAAAAATTAAACAACATGTTCTGAAAATAGAAACTCTTGCAGTTTATAAAAATAGCAAGAAAATAATTTGTCTTGTAATTACATAATGCGTTTTAGTTCTCTCCTCATCCATAACCTAAAAGAAGTTACTACCAATTCTTTTTTATGAAAACATAAAAAGCATCCAAAATGCTAAGTGCCAACTGTTTCATTTCTTCTTAGTGACAGTTTTTCCTCTGGATTCCAAGAGGGCAAAAATTTGCCCATTCTCAATATATTCAAAAGTCCTGTTCATCAAGACTAATGCTATTTATTTGCAATGCCAACACCAGACAAATGAGGAAAAAATTCTCTTACCCTTGCCAGCTGTAGCCAGGAACAACTGAAGTAAAAGGACTGCTTGAACAATCCTGAATCTCAAGAAAATGTCCTGTATTCTGCCAACACAGCATTGCTGTTTTCCCCAGGCAAACATTCTAGAAGAAAAAATTAAATAAATAAACCACAATGACTACAAAAAGTGGAGGTTTATGGACATTATAACAAATTATGTTTCCAATACAAAAGTATAAATCTTTACAACTCTGTTATACTGATGGGTATATACTGTATATAAATGCACTGCATCTTGCTAAGACACTAAGAAAGAAAGAGCTGTTTGCTGAAAGGAAAAACAAACAAAACGAAAAAAACCCACTCAAGTTCTAATTCTCCAAAGACTCAGAAATACATCAGAGCATGACTCCTTGCACAAATAAGACTTTCAACATTTGAAAAACAAACAAACAAAAACTCCAGAAGATACAAGCACGCAGAGACACACAAAACCCCACCCAAACAAACAAAACCCCACAGAAACAACCCAACCCAACCAAAGGCTGACAGAGCAAGCATGGAGAGCTTATCCAAAAGCTTTTTTAATCTCATCAAGCATGTAAGAAAACAACTCTTCAGTCCCCTACCCACAGGTAGGGGACTCTCCTGTGCCATTTCAACAGAAACGCTGTGAACTCCTAAGGAAGAAGCAAGACTTTCATTCCCAGTCCTCATCTCCTTATCAAGACAAGGAGGTACAGCCAAAAAAAAACAAAGCTAAATGCCACAAGTCACTGTGGGCAGCAAGTTCATGGAGAGTATCATGGAAACCTGGTTTGTCCACATTTCTTCCTAGTGATGATTGTCTAATATGAGCAGCAGGAGATGGTGTTGGAAAAAGAATATTCCCCATATTATGAGAAATAACAACCTATGAAATTATATGATTTTTTTTAAAGATCTTTTACAAAAAAGGTACATCTGAATATTTTCCATGCTGAAAGAAACATTAAGTGAAACATTCTGGTGCTTTTTGCACACATTAATTCTTAAATAAAAAGGTTTAGAGATATATAATTCCTAGGGCTTCTATAATTGATTCTTGAAACAGCTGCAAAGCAGTAAACTTTTTATATTGACTACCTTTAATGTATCAGCTTTATGGTAGAGGAGAGCATTCTGCACCACACCAGAAGTGTAACTCTGCCATCACAGGTCTGGTGTGAGTGTATTGGTCAGCACTGCTCCTGTTCCCAAACTGCACATGCTGGATCAGGCTGCTCTAGTTCAGGCACTGTAAGTGGTGAACTCTTTCAGGAGCTGTAAATTTGTGTTAAGGTTAGGGCTAAAACGTTGGTGTTTGGGGGTGGGGGTGGGGGGGAAATAGGGGGTGGTGGTGTTTGTTTTGGGGGTTTTTGTTTGTTTGGGTTTTTTTTTGTTTTGGGGTTTTTTGTTTGTTTGGGGGTTTTTTTGCAAGTATTCACACAAATGTAAATATTTGTTAACATAAACTGGTTACTATGGGCCAAACTCTGCAAGAGAAGTGCTACAGGAATAAACAGAGAGACAGTGAAGTTGCTACATAATTAACAGTTTGGAAACTGATTAAATGTACATGCACATGTATGTGTGTATGGCCTGATTTGGGAAGGGCTCTCCCCACGTGCCCTTCCAGCCTGCACAGTGGGTTTTTTAGGTGAGGCACAGCGAGTGCAGAACTGGCCCCACCGTTTCAGTCCTGAGGTCCTTCTGCCACGACCGAGTGAGCTTGGACAGTGACAGGGAAGTCCTTGGGACTGTCACAGCACCCGGTACTGACCGGGGCTGACCCTGCTGAGCATCCGAGATCTGACGGGATGGGATGGCAGGGAGGCTGAACTGCCAGAGGACGGTCCCCACTGAGACTCGAACTCAGGTCCTTGGGATTCAGAGTCCAGAGTGTTCTCCATTACACCACAGGACCGCCCATTTACATGCCCATAAATTATACACATATAACAACGTGGCATAGAAAGCATAAAGCAAAGGTTTCTCAAAAATTAACAGCACTGCAACACTGTTGCCACTGTTTTCAATAACTACACAGTAGGTAATACTGCTGGCAAAAAAAAAAAATCAGGAATACTGATTGCACTGAACCATACCAACCTGAGTGATGACAATACTGCTCCCACAAAAATCAAGCACACTGAAACTGATAGAAAATAAATATGCTAAAACAATGCCCATAGCTAATACACACAATCTTCTGCAGGATCAGAGCAAAACCAAACAAGAACAAGTAAAAAAGGTAAAAAATGTCAAAGGCAGGCTAACTTTGTAAAGATCCACAGGAAACATGCTCAAATCTGTCTTCGTCTTGCTTCTCGGAATGCCTAAAACTCACATTTTAATAAAGTTGTTTGGTCAGCAGACTAAGTAAAGAACCTCATAATGAAGACTGTCATGCTTAAAATATATCTGACAACTTCAAGGATTGTGAATCTACAATGTAATTTCCTAGGGTTAGAAGAGATGCCCATCCAAAAGCTGTGTTTCCTTTCTCTGCTTACTCATCATTCCCATTCCAGTATCAAACTAGGTCACTTCCAAGCAAAATCGAGATGTGCATCTGTTTTATGGGGAAATCTCTTTTTCTGCACACAGTGATGTATTTAGACAACAAAACAAACACAAATTCCATTATACCTTGTCTCTACTACCTAGACATCAAGAGTTGAGATGCGAATGGGATGGAGTCCAAAAACACTCAGTGGCATCCACGAGTTTAGCCACTGGTGCTGGCAGGTACGGAGGTGAACTGCTCGCTCTGTGTCAGATGTTACTGACTTGGAAGGCCCCTACATTGCCTGCACTGAGTTTTCTCCTTCAGCCTCAGTTCTGCAGAGATATACATGAAATGAGCTGACTAGGACAAAGGTTCACTCCTGAACCATAAAGCCTTCTGTTTGTCTGGTAGTTCTCACTAGACAACAATGTTAATGCCCCATCACCACAAATAAAATCTGCATTACAAAAGTCTAAATTTGAGAACAGAAGCCAAGCAATTCCTGGTTCTGACTCCAGCTCTGCCTGAGCACTATGTAGCCCTGAGGAGTTTGGATGGACCTTCCTCTAACTCTGGCCTTCCAGAGTGAGCTTCGCTAATATTTGTCCAGTGTTTAAACGAAAGGGTGTCATAAATAGTTTCTGTACATTTAAGTTTTTATCTCATCTGGTTTTTGACATTGTTCTCACTTCCTGAGATGGGCCCAGTGAAGACAAGTGGGGACAGATACAGGGCTTCTTGTTGACTGAACACGGTCATATCAAGAACTCTGAAACTATTCAAAGCTATGAATGGAGATTAATTATCTCAGGGAAAGCAATAAAATCCAGACAGCAGGAAACTGAGTAAATGTATAAAGTAAAATACTGACATGGTCACAGCTCAGCTGACTTTTACCAAGACTTTGGATGTTTATACTAGTTCAAGACTTGTTCCACTGTCTGAATAAAATATACAATTAAAAGAGTTGGAAAAATAACATCAGTGTTCCTTTCTTTTTGCCACAAAGCTGTTTGGACACTGCCAAAGAAAAAGATGCTTTGACAGATCTTTTAAAGAAAAAAAAAAGATATAAAATATGATTTCACCGTATCTATTGAAAAAAATCATACAATATATTCCAAAACATTATTTTCCTCTTAAACTTAAGTCCTTCTCTGTATTAAAATCCTAAAGCTTTACTGTTATTGATCCTGAATATCAATGTAACTGCAAATATATAGTTATTGATGTTACAGAATTAGGCACAAGTGATTCTTTTCATTTGTTATTAATTTTGCTCATTTGTTCAAATGAACATTTTTATTGTTCTTTATAATAGATGAATACAGCATGACTCAGACAGCCCAGCATGAATATGCACAGTTTTTGCAGTTGGATGAAAAAATTTCATTTGTAAATCAAGCAAATCTAATCACTTATAACAGTTACTGAGCCACCCAAGCATGAGAAAGAGTTCTATGCACAGAGTAGAGGTAAAGATGCAACTGCCTGTCTTTACTTTCTCACTTACAACTAAATCACTTTTATTTATGAAGAGCTAAGTGTCTGAAGTAGACAAGAATATAAAACACTTCTTTATGCTCAGCAGAAAAAATGGAAATTCAGAGAATATAAAGTAAGGGCTCAGGCATAAATTTGCTCCCTCTTGCTTGTTCTCCATGAAGAATGCTCTACTTTTACCAACCACAATCCAGCAGCAATGCCACCCAGGTTTCACAACATTTCAAAGTCAAACTAGAATTGACAGAACTTTTCTTAAAACAAATGAACACACATTCTTTGAAAAATCAGTCGGTTATTTTGTATGTTGTGTTACACATGATGCATTTCTGCACTACTATCACATTCTCTGAAAATTAAAGAGGTTAGAGGAAGCAGAGACAGGAAGATGGTATAAAAAGGAGTCTGTATTCTTATAATTAATATTAATTAGCTGATGCCATGCTATTTTACATTACTGCTTTCCAAGTGTGCACCCACAGGTGATACATAAGACATACAGGACTTAAACAACTGCTTGCCTTGTATTACACCAGATATGCTTTCTATAGGACTGAAGCCAAAGAAAGTGCAAAACATAAATGGAGCTGTTGTATTCTGCATTTTGGTCAACCACTTTTTGAAAAATACATCTAAATTCCTGTTGAAAATACCTATTTACTGGCAGTCTTTAACATTTAATAAACTGTTAGTTGTTTTATGACAAGTTTTAGCCAGAGCAGGTTCTCACTGCCAATGCATAAACTGTTGGTAGAAGAAACTTGATGGAAATCATGACCCAAAGCAATCATTTGTTTACTTCTGATCATGCTGTCTACTACTGCACTTCCAACTGCTTTGTTCAAGTCACACTTCTTTCATTCGTAGTTTCTGGGGCTCATTCTGTCTTCTGTATTTATCCCTTATGAAAATTTTGGCTTTTAATAAAAATATTTCCCAAATGTATAGAATTTACTGCTGAGGAGAAGGGTAATAATGAATGGTAAGTCTCTGGCTGCTGTTCTATGACACTCTGCCTTATTCAAATCTATACCAGGTGATAGAAGGCTGAAAAGAACAAAACAAACACATCGTTCTGCCCAGGTATGAGAACTTCTTGACGTCTTTAATTACTTTCAAAAATGTAACACTGTAGACTTCTTCCATCAACCCTTTATATTTTCCAGACTGGAACCAAAAGGCAGTAAAGTTCTCATGTTATTTTTAAATTTTGGCTGAAGCAGCTCAGATGTAATAGGGAGGACGCTTATGTTGGAAAGTCTTATGTCACTGTGAATCTTGGCACATACAAGTATTCTCTGACTTAACAGCAGAAGTAGCACCATTGATTTTAAAATGTTGTTCCATGGGGGGGTTTTATGTGTTTTTCCAGAAGACAGTAACAGGATTATTACTGTCTGATAATAGCTTGGTGTTCATTAATTTTCTCCAGTGTTAATCACGGCTGTAAAAACAGGCAGGCAGTGTCCAACAGACAGTCACTTTATGCAGAACACCATTTTTTCCTAAGACTGTAATGGCAGCGTGTTCAAGTTCCAGCATCCTCCAAAGATGTCCTCCTGACACAAATCTTTACTGTTTTCAAAGATTTAAATGTTTTATTTTTTAATAAGTTGGCTTACAGAGAGCAACAAGCCACTTAGTTAAAGACAAGAGTTATCTGCAAAACTCATGGCTTGTTGGCTCAGCTCTTAAAAGAACTAAACAGGAGGAGGAACTCTCCCAGAAATCCATTCCTTGTCTTTATTCTTTCAACTGTTGCAGGATATTGGCATTAGACTTTTTAATATATTTTATTTTGCAAATACCAAGCTGTGCAAACCAAGGTCTATCTTCAGTCCAAATCAAAGATGTCTCTTTAAATTCATGTAAAAATGCAAACCTAATCACTAAGGGCTGTGTAAGTGGATTCAGGAGTGTAACATGCTATTGGATGGCTCTGCATTAGGGACCTCAGTGCCAAAACAAAGCACTTTTGGTACTTAAATTTCTTACACAGCACCTTGTGGGATATGTCATGCAAAAATGGAACAGGGGACAATTATAAGAAAGTTTCTGTTCCCTCTTATCCAGATTTGAAATGTTTCACCTCCTCATATCCAACTGTCACCTGGGAGATGAGCCGTTCTCTAGTTCTTATAAAAGTTTTACACTATCCAGGAAATCCTTGTCTGTGCTGTGTATTCCCTCGAGAGCAAAGTATCACCCACACACTCCAGTAAATCTTCTAGAGCAAACTAAAAAGCCCTTTGGTGACAACACCTGAGCAGGTTTCCACTTCAAAGAGTTTACAAGGTCCCCAGGATGCGTGAGAAGCAGAGATGTAATAAAGGTAGTTATGTTTGCCACAAGCCTGGTTATTTCAACTTTAGGTTGCTTACATTTTCATTAATAATACTTAGGGTTTAGAACTATATAGGTTTAATGGAGGAGGAAACCACAAAACATGTTCTGCAGAGTAGAAGACAAAGTGCAACAAAGACCACATAAAAGGCACATCAAAAAAGATTAAAGGAACACAAGACATGCACCTTGAGCCAGGTAAAAGGCACTGGGAAGGGTGTACAAAGGTACAAACATAAAAAAGTAGACAAAAAGTTTTGGAAAGCCATTATATTCAGTTAGAGGACTTGAATTTGCTGCAGAGAGAAAGAGGGAAGGACAAAGACTTTCCTAAAGCTCAAATCAGTGAGCAATGCAAGCAGGCTGTGAGGAATCAAGTTAAGGCCAGGCATGCCAAAAAGAAGGCTCTCCAGCTCATGCTTTCAATTTTCCTACTTTTCAACGAGTTCTGAAAGTTTCATCTTACTGTAAGTGGGGGAAAAGAAAAAGTAAATAGTAATTTCTGCTCAGTTTACACTTCCCATCCCCGCTTTCCTTTCCATGCTCTCTTGGCTTGAACAGCAACACCCTAAAAAAGAAATGATGCTGTGATTTCTTCCTAAGCTTCACTTCATGGATTTAACAGGTCTCTTGGATCTTGCACTTGGAGCTGTTAAAATTTCTCTGGAACCTAAGCAGCACAGTATTTGGTGGAGGTTTCTGATTTGGTTTTTTTTATCTTTTAAACAACCTCTTAGACCGTTTCAGTCAACCAATCACCAAGACTAATAGTTTGTTCCAAAGAAATAAAACTCATCAGTTTGGAAAGATCATGCACCAAAGCAAGCATCTTCCAAAGTCCCACTACAACTCTGATTGGGAATATGGCATCACTACCTGATACAGCCTAAGGAAACAGTCAATTTGGCACTTCAGTCTTCACATGGGGTAAATATTTAGGGGCTCTCTATTAAGACATTCTAATAAACAGACCTATGCCAGAACAGCATTCTGGTCCTCTTTTAACACTCCTCCTCCTTAGGCTAAATATTAGTCTGTGTAGGGGGACAGGAGATGGTCCCATTGCCAGGACAAACCATGGTCAGTTGTTGGGGGAAGAAGGGAAGCCAAAGCTGTGATTGGAGCCCACATTAGACTACTACAAATAAAACAGGTTAGTTAATAGCAAACATTCTCAAACACTTGAAAGTCATCACGGAGTTCAGTAGATGACTTCAAAGCAACTTCAGAAAAATGTATTTAAAGCAAAACCATTTCTGTGTGTAGCCCCCACAAACATATCAATTCAAAAATTTTGCTTTGTACAACTGTACTCCACATGGCTTTTTCCACCATCACTACCTCTATAAAAATAGCAATTGGCCTTTTCATAAATAGACAACACTAACCCAAATTCTGGCTTGCTGAAACACAGATACGGGTGAAAAAGGGAACGAATTTTTAATTCAAGTTATGTGAATACTTGGCCTATGCTATGAATGAGTAATTATGGAATGAATAAGTAATGATGGAACTAAGTCACTTCAAAATAAAGTCCATCAAAAACCCATTCAACCACCTCACGTTCTTAACTAATTTGGTGCAAAAGAAACAAGATATTCAAAATCTGGTTGGAAACTCAGAAATTAAACCTGGAATTTGGCAACACTGACAATCAGGCCTGCCCAGGTGTCTAATAAATCCAGGCAGACAGACACAGTAATTTTTTCTCTAAAGAAAGGGACTTATTGTAAGAATATTTAAAACACTAAAAGCATCAGTAAGAAGATGTTGAGTTTTGCTGTGTATGCACAATAACATCTCCATAATGAGCATATTCACTCACTGTCTTGCTAGTTCTACCATTTCTAAATGTGTCACATCTTGTCAAACATGGCAACTTCTGGCAAAATACTGATGGATCTCTTAGACCTTAACTCCTCAATGATTCCTTTAAGGAACATCATAAATGAGAACCTACTCAGTGCTTAATTTGTGAGTGGTTGTACTTTTTTGGTAACTAAGGCATCACTTGAGGCACCCATGCAAATTTCAGAAAATAGAAATAATGTGATAAAATCTAGTAATTTTCTCTAAATTCTATGGAGAGAAAAAGTATTTTAAGTAGGTTCCAAACACTGTGTCATCTAGTATAGCTGACATTCAAGAATTTTCTTTTAAAATAAAAAAAAATAAGTTAATTATTTTACAAACTACATTTTTGCTATGAGATGTTAAGCACACTGCATTTCAGCACCCAGTAGAAGAGGATCTAGAATGAAAGTAAAAAACCCACTGTTTTTATAAGGCACTAGCTGAAAAGCAGCTGTTGTGTCAAACAAGAATTGTATTTCTGGGCTACAGCGCTCATTGACAAAAGAGCACAAAATAAAAATAGATAAAACCAGAAAAAGTTGAGTTTTGGAATTGAACTGCCAGATATGCTTCTAAAATCTTTTATCAGTTCCACTACATAATACCTACAATAAAGCTGTCCTGAAGCGGATGTAAGTAACACTCACCTGTGATACACAAAATGTTCAGCTCACAGCTGAAGACAAATCCATGTGACTCATGTAGGGGAGAGTTTGAGATCCATTTCTTTTGTCTTTGATTTATTGTTAGCTAAAAAGGATCCTTTGTCCATCCTGAACAACAATAAATTCAAAGCTATTTTGGCACAGAAGCAATGCAAGACTCCCAAATAATTGAGTCCTATCAATTAACATGTTGTTACATAAGCCAATCTTTTTCATAGAGCAATTATAGATCCTTTCCAAGTTGTAACTCTACCAGGAATTCATGACTGGAAAGAATAAGACCCTCATAATCGCGGGCACCTATCTAATAAACATGAAATGGTCCACTCCTTTCATGATCACAAGCTGAGTGGCACCTACCAATAAATTCATATTCTCTAAATCTGCATCTGGAAAAGAGCAAAGCTTTGAACTGAATGTAGATGAAAATGCACTACTAAACTTGCCATTTGTCAGAAAGCGAACAGTTCAGGCCAAATTGCATGCCTTATTCATGGTCATTCTTGTGCTGAAGTCTACAAGATTAATTGAGCTACCCTTAATCTGGCCTTCAAATAATCTAATCTAGTATTCCACTGAAAACACAAAATTCCAAACTCAAGTGCAGTGACCACTTTTAAACCTGTATTCTGTTTGCCAAGGTCACTGATCGTGTTACATATTAAGAACTAAAAATTGTCCAAATTTAACAAGAGTTATTCACTCATGAAGTCCAAAACTTTCACAATCTGCCAACACTCTGCAGTTACCAGTGGAAGACCTGACTAAAAACATTCACAGCACAAGAACTTTGGAAACTGAGTAATTAACTTGAGAATGGGAGTTTAGTCCTTCATCCCTCTCCAGCTGGCCCTATTTTGAGCCAATTTCTGTTTATGTATTAGAAACAGAGGTTTAACATTACATTCAGAAGGCACTGAAGATAAAAAAATATACTCACAAGCTCCATTTGATCAACAGAATTACCTTAAGCCACTAAAGTAATATTAATAAAGATACCAATAACATTAGTTCAGTTGGTGTCTTACTGACACAGCAGAAATAAAATAATACCATCTTGCAGTGTAAGTAGAAAATTTTGTGGCCCTGATTCATATTTCAGCGAATTTTGTTTACATGCAATTTCTTTCCTGCATCTTCTTTCAAAGCATTCCACTTTACAGGTTGCTTTCATGATTAAGTTATAAATGTGCTTCTACAGTGAAGACAAGTACCTGGAGATCCTCCTAAGCAAAGACATGTTTTCTATTCTTTAGTTTAATTCGACAAACACATTATTGGTCACCCAGCAGAGAAACAAAACCTGCTTGTTTCCCCCATGGAAACAGTTACAGAAGATACTTTCCAGCTTAGGCACAGCCTTAAACTTTAAGAGCAGGAATATTAACTTGCCCAACTCTCAGCTAGTGACGATGTAAACTGTGAGCCTATGCAAGCAAAAGAGAGAAACTTATTCTGAGTACAGACATATAACACCAGCTTTACTTTGCCAGCACATGTGACAGAGCTGAAGACCCAACTAATTTGCTTTGGGATTGAACAACACTTAGATGTGCATGTTGGAGATTGTAAACTCTATTTTGGCTCATGTTGAAGCTCCTTCTATCACCCCTTCATCGTTATTCTGACTGATTTGAGCAGGGAGGTTGGACCAGATGACCCACTGTGGTTCCTTCCAACCTCACCGATTCTGGAACTTCATATAAGTCAAAACCAGCCCAGGCTTGTACCATCCCACATTTAATCTGCTGGGTAAGCACACCTTGAACTAGTTTACAAACATTTCTTTCACATAAATCAATGCAAAACAGTAACACAGTAAAAGCAAGACTTCAGTACTGTTCTAAATACTATCCCTGAATGACAAAACCCATCTACTTGCAAAGCAGAAATAAACTCAGGCAAAAGAGGATGCTTCTAGACCCAAAAAAACCCAAATACACCCCTCAGGATAATTATTGTGCAAAAAAGGTGACTCTGAGGACATTTTCCTCTCAGTGATGTAGGTTTCCTTGCAGAATGTATGTGAAAGAAGCAGGTAAAACTTTTAAACTGAGTATATTCCCTGCCCCGTTCCCACAGAAGACTCGCGTGAGACCAAACCCCGACCCAGCCCAGCAGAACAGCCCCGACGGGGCGTACCCCGCACTCGAACCGCACCGCCGGGTCCGCCACAACCACTCACTTTTTAGGTCGGTTTGAGCACGTTACTGGCATTTTCTCGCCGTTGATCGATTAGGCGCTTAAAATAAGACCGGAAAGCTGTAGGAAGCCTTTCCCCCATCCGCACACACCTGGCCATCACCGCCGTGCTCCGGGCACGCTCCCGCATCCCCGCACCGGCCCCGCGCGCGCCCCAACGGCCCCGCAGCGCTCGGGCCCCGCCCTTCGTGCCACCGACCCCCGGGCGGTACCGCCAGTGCCACTCCGGGGCCCGGCACGTGCCCAGGCGGGCTGGGCTGGGCAGGTCGGAGCGCCCCGAGCCGTCCCCTGCGGGACCCCCCCAGCCCTCACCCCGCTCGTCCCCGCGGGGACGGTCACGGGGACGCCCCAGCCCGGCTCGGAGAACTCCCGTCCCGCAGCCGCCGCTCCCTCCCCGCACCCGGGAGCCCCCGCGACCCGACCCACCGCTCACCTGGCGCCGGGCGGCCGCCCGTCCCGTCCGTCCTGTTCTGTCCCCTCCTGTGCTGTGCTGTGCCGTGCCGTGCCGTGCCGCGCCGCCCGCGTGTCCTGCCCCGTCCCGTCCCGTCCCGTCCCGCCCGGCTCGCTCGCTCGCTCGCTCAGCACTGGCCCGGCGGAGGCGGCGGCGGCCCCGCAGCTGGGGCAGCGCTGGCCGGGGGCGGAGGCAGCGAGGGAGGTGCTGCGGGGAAGCCGAGGGAACCCGCCCGGGCGCGGCCCCGCGGGGGTGGCAGCGCCGGGGGCGAGCGCTGGCCCGGGCGGGCTGCGGGCTGCGGGCTGAGGAACGCGTGGGGACACTGCCCGCACACAGCGACCTCGGGCAGGGAGCTACCACTGCCAACAAACTGTTTCCGATTCTTCTTGGTGGGCAGCGTGTTCGGTGTTAAACCAGCCTTTTTTCTTGTATGATTCACTCTTGTAACAGAACCACATGAAGCCCTAATGTAAACGTAGTTTTCTGGAACTAGCAGCCTTTCCTTCATTCAATTTCAGTAAGAGTGATACCTTCAGTTGGTGGCGTAAATGGACTTCGCTATTATCAGCTGAAGCTGTGGCCCTCCTCTTCCCCTTTTTAATTGCTTGGAACAAAACATGTTCGGAAAATTACAGTGTTTTCAATGACCTATTTTATACCAAAATGTTCAGGAACTACTCCCTGCGTGTGGGCTGGAGCTCTGGTCACTAGACATTGCTGCGTAGAGCCTGGATCCAGGACATAGCTGGGTGAAAGCACATCCAGAGGGGAAAGGCTGAAGCTTTACAACTCTTCTCAGTGTTACTGAAAAGACAAGACAGGGACAAATTCTGCAAACTGCACAGACAGCAGGTCTTCCCAAGGATACAGAGTGTGATGAGTCCGTGTGATGAGCATAATTTTGTAGAGAAGTACTTGTAAAGAAAAGCTGGGGTTGGATGAAGAGGGTCGTTTCATTTTGCTTAGATCGGTGGTGACTTTGAATGCTTTGGACTGGCACCTAGTGGAACACAAGGCCAGTGCTTTTGCAGTTCCTCACATAGGAAAAAACAGGAGACATTTGTCTTTCTCTTTCTTGCTTACTGGAATATATTTCACTTCCCCAAAGATCTAAGGACCACCACTGCTGTTCTAGTCATACCTTATACCACGTGGTAATTGTATCTGCTTCACTTTTGACCTGGGTATCTGAGGTCAATAAGAAGAGAAAAATTGCCTAGAATTTAGTGCTAGGGTGTAATGCATGAGACCATCATCTGCCTATGAAAATGCGTGCCGAGGGATCCTATGTTAGTGCTCTTTTGACACATACACAAACAGTGCACTTCACCAATGTGGCTTAGCAATGTCTCCTCAGAAAGGCTAAAAGGCTGAATGAGGTTGGAAACTGAAGCCCAGCTTATCCCAGGACACGTTACCTGTTGGTAGTGCAGGGTTAGGAAGCTTTCCGTGTTGCTTGTTGTGTTAATAGTTACCAGGCTACAGATAAAAGGAAGTCTGCCTTTGTCCACCGACATCTCTGACAAATGATACATTTTTTGGGATAAAAATCGGCCAGTTGCTGAACTTTCAAGCACTGAAATGCTTGATGGTCAGGGGAGTTACTTCAAAATACCTATTTCCTTTCCTCTCAGACCAAGTTAATTTACTAGGAGAAAATACTGTGTAATTTACAAGAGGTAAACACTCAATTTGTATCTCTAATTGTTTATTTAAACTGTGTTTTACATACAGCTGGGTAGTGTGGTAGTGTATCCAGTAACACACAGAAAACTAAACAGAATTGATTTATAATGACCTAAAACCAGGCTATTTTCAGAACGTCATTCCTAGTGTGTTTGTATAGCTGTACATAGCTGGAAAAGTCACTGAAATCCATGTATACTCACTCATATACCAGCATGCAATTTGTAGGACTACACAGGATCTGGGCAGTGATACATGGAAACCAAAGGCAAACTTCTGTCCACTTACCAAGAAAATACAAAATTGAACAGGTCTGAGGAACAAGTATGAATAGCTGAATAATAAGGAACTTTTCAACCCCACTAGTTTGTTACGTTTTTGAGAAAATGCAAAGAAAAAAAAAGTTGTACTGATTCAGATTGCTCAATGCCTCCTTTATTGTGTGCTTGTGCAATACTGAACATTAGTTTAGTAGGAATAGGAAATGATTAATGTAGGTTTAAGAGAACAATCCTCTCTTGAAGAGGAAGAGTCAAATATTCTCTCCCCAGACAAAATGATCATATTAAAACATCTTCAGTAAAATTAATAGTTTCTGGATCTGAAAGTCTCCAGAAAATGGGAGCATGGATACCATAAACTGGTGTTGATATAAAGTTTAGCCGTGCATCCTGCAAGTGGAGAAATACTGTGTTCAACAAGATCAGATGTAGAAACCCCAACTAATCCTACAAAGTCAGTGCCTAAATTCCCATTAATTTCATGTTAACCAGAATTTCATATTATGCTTTCTAAGTTGGGATTTATTATTATTTTTATTATTATTATTATTTTTGCTTTAAACTCTTTCTTTATTTATGTGTTTGTGTGTACATGTTTCCTAGGGAGATAAGGGAGATATTGCAGTATTCATTTCATGTTTATAATTTATGTATCCAAATGGAATTTGTTCTGATGATGTAATTCATGTCTCAGGGGAACAAAACATGTAACTGGTAAGGGAGAGGGAAGGTAGTGGGAGGAGTAAGATCTGTTTGCCTCTTCATTTATGCTGTTAAGGTTTGATGCTGCTGTTTGACAAAGGTGCTTGACAGGCCAGACTTGTCCTGTTCTGGCTACTCCTTCACTATCTCTGGTGGGAGGATTGGAGGTTGCTTTGCTCTCTGATGTGTACGTGGCCAATCCCAGGGAGAATAAAATTAGGAGAATTACTGTTTCAATGAATCACATTAACAAAACACCTTTTATGTCAAATCTAACTGATCAAAAAACAAAGCAAAAAACCTCCTTATGATAATTTCCATGACTCTGAATTTTGTGGGGTTATCTTCTTTGCCACATTACAGGTTTCTGTGAACACCAGAAACAGATTGGAGGTACAAAAAACAGTTAAAATGGTTACACTTTGCTGCTTCATATATAAATATAGTTCTTCCCAAAAATCACTCGTGTTCTGTGCTATAAAACCATGTACTAGTTATGAGTCATGTAAATTACAAATAACTAGATAAAAATAGGTTAGGTGTTTTTTTTAACTGATGGTAGCAGTGAAGACTGAATAAAACCATCTATATTCTGCTTTCAACATTACAAAGCCATAAACAACAAGTGAGCAATTTTAGGACAGGGGAATTATATGGACTAGCTGTAATACTGAAAGTCTTTAAACATATCAAGGGAGGAGGATTTAAAGTCTAATCTTAAAACTGCACATATTAGCACAAAATTGAGAGCTTAATTTGTGAAAAAGAGGCTGTGTCTGTTAAAAATTTGTGCGTGAACAATAAACCTGTATCTTACAAAAGAGTCCTTGGGGTAGATATACCTATCTAACATTCTAATAGAATATCTGTGTGTTAATATTCTCTTGTCAGAAAGTAGCATATAGGTGTGGGTACCATGAGCACGGTATTTGCTGAATGTTAACTGAGCCAACATGTAAAAGAAATCTCTTAGATAAGTAATCATTAAATAAGGAGGTTTAGTCTATCCAGCTGTGACTTTTACACATGTTCTCAAACACCAAGTACAACACCCAGGGTAAGATTTCCTTTTGACTGTAGCAATTTCTTCATAAGAAAAAAAGATGTGCATAATATCTTCCCTACTGAAGGTCCAGGAGGGATATTAAAATAGTAATAATAAAAACCCCTGTATCTCTGTGGTTAACTTCTAAGCCTCACCTCACTAATGAAATATGCATTTCTCTTCCTGTATCATTACTGATGACAAGTGATGTTTACGTTCACCGTGTTACTTGGCCCTATGGATTCCATGTTGCAGGTTGTCCTGCTGCAAACACACAGCTGTGTCATGTCAGATTGTATTCCTACTCTGTGTCCCTATCGCATTTACATTCCAAAACCGGATAAAGGTGGAAGGCAATTTTTTAGGTACTTGGGACAAAAGAAACAAGACATCTTTGATACCATGTTCTTTAACAAAATTTCATGTTATATTTGCATTAAGAGTGAATGATTATATGTAGCAGCAGGATGAGCATTCTGTTCTCTTGGGTGATCAGCCCATCAATACCCTCTGCATATATTTTCGTGCAACACTCCATTCTGTGGAGTCAAGAGCCTTAATTTTTACCTATTGGAGTAAAAAGTGAGTGGAGCACAAACTGAAAAGAAAGCAATTCAATTTAAACATAAGAAAAAGATTTTTTGTGGTGAGAGTTATCAAACACTGAGCAGATTACCCAGACAGCTTGTGGAGTCTCTACCCTTGGAGATGTTCAAAAGAAGTCAGGATACAGTCCTGGGCAACCTGCTGCAGCAGCCCCTGCTCTGAGCAGGAGTTTGGACTGGACTATCTCCAGAGATGCCCTCCAGCCTCAGCCTGTCTGTGACACTGTGAGAAGAGAATGCTGCTAACCCTCTGCTTTCCCTTAGAATGAAATACCCTTCAGGCCAAGCAAAGAACAATGATCCTCAAATTGTAAAAAACTTGAGGGTGGCTGAAGGCTCACATGTCCAAAAGCCCAGACCAAGGTGCTGATCAGCATTATGGGAAACTACAAGGAAGAGTTGCCAAGGCAAGCAATCTGAAGAGAACACCTGGAAAGGACAATTAAACCTTTCAATTCTCCATTTATGGCACTCACTCTCTGTAAATTGCACCAACATTTGTATTTTCATTAAATAAACATTTTAAAGGACTTGTAACTTGTCCATAAGAAAATAAGTCTGTGCAGATCTTGGCAGGCAAATTCTCATTCTGGGAACTTTTCACATTTTTGCTTCGCTTTTTAAAAAACTTAATTTACAAAAAAAGCTGTGTTAACCACTGAAAGTTGACACTGAGTCTAATGGCTCCCCATTAAATGTGTAGTAAGACTTTTATCATAGCATGAACTGTTAAAATAAAGCCAAGGAAGTTACTATACCCCTGTTGATTCTCGGGTCTGTGTAACTGATAAAGCACCGGAGAAGGATTGGTTTTTATCAGGAGACACTTTTGCAGTGTATGGTCTGCAATGTGTATCTTTCATGTACTAGGGAAAGCATTTTAGCTTTCATGCCAAGTCCTTTCACCCCTGACAACACCTTTTTTCTTCTTTTCCTGAGAGGAAAACTTGTGTTCATAATTGTCCTGTCTTAACTCTGTTCTTGGCTTTGCTGTGTCTTTTAAACAAAGTATATGCATCTCAGCTGCAAAATAAGAGGTGGATGGTGTAAAGACAGAGAAAAATGTGAAATGCCATCATGTTTTTAGGAAGGCAACCTGCTTTTGGTGTATCAAAGGAGAGGAGATTTCCTTCTCCAGTTTAACTCTATAGCATATTCCCCATTCTGCAGTGTTGAACTTTGTCCACTTTGCTGCAAGTGACTGAATCAGGGAGTGCAGTGAGACCTTTGGAAACTGTTGCAGTACTTCTGGAAGACCTTTCTGGTGAAGTTTCAACTTCTATGATTTTAATACTACTGACTGTATTCCTTTTCAACCTCCATTTTTCAGCCTTTTGTTAGCATGGAAGAGAGGAAAGTAGTTTTTAAAATGTCAACTAATCCATACTGCCTTTCATCGTAGACCAGCGTAAATCTGTTTTACAAAGTTTCTCTTAAATCCTAGAACATTTGGAAGGAAAAACAGACTTTGAAAAAGTTTCAGAAGAGCCCTTCCTTCCTGGGTCTGTCTGGGGTGCAGGAGTTTATACACATGGAAGTCACAAACCTGACTGCTGATATTGGTATTCTGCAGGCGGATTAAGACAAAGGAGACATTCAGCTTTCCAAAAACTTCAGTGTATGTAGACTTAGCAATGAATTATTTCTGAGGCAAAGACTGGAATTTCAAGTACTGTTCAAGTGGCAGCTTCTGGGCAGACTGTGTGCAGCTAGACAACCTACTGCAGGTCAACTACATTTCAGAAATTCTTGCAGCTGGTTAGAAGCAGATACTCTGCATGGTAAGAGCCAACACACAGCAGATGGCTTCTTATCTTCACCTGGGATGCACTGAAATCACTACTGGCATGTCTGATGGAAAAGGACAATAAAATGGTAGACAGCAATTAGGTTGTTCATCTGTAGACCAGAGATAATATTCAACCTTCTGTATACATCTGTTGTTTGATACTAAACATCTTTTATTGAATCTTTTAAAATGTTAACAGTGATGCTAATATGTCATTCTCAGTGGAGCCAGAAAGCTCTTTATCTAAGTGAACCACAGGAGTTTTAATAAACCTCAGAACTGCCATTAGTTGTAATTTGACTGACATTCTGGGTGTTCTGTGCAGAAAATTCACTTCTTGTTTCTACCCAGGTCAAATAATATTCAGTATTAAATATTAAACAACCTATAATGCTGGATGACTGAGATAAAAAAAGAAGTGCATAAAGCCTCAAGTGACAGGAAATTAATGTTTCTTTCACCCTTCTGTGCCAGTCTCCTCAAATAATTTGGAATGTAATTTTTAAAGTTCTAGGTCTTTTAAAAACTTGATTTTATTTTTTTAAAAATAGGTTTCCCAACTGAAATTAGTCTATTGAATAGAACATATTTTTATAATACAAGCCATTACATTTTGTGTCATTGGATAACCTTGTTTTGCCAGGGTTACCTTTTTATAGTTCCTAAACTTGTCTGGGAGGTTGGGAGGGATTTTCCTTTTTTCTTGTGAATTATCTTTTATCAACTTCAAACTTAGGCTGGATCTGCCACAAGTTTGGATGTTACAAAATTTTCTGAAATATATTACCTCCAAGATTAAACTAAAATTTATCAAGGTCCTGAATGTTTATATTGTTCAGGGTAAATAAATCCCAAATAACAGCATCTGTATTTCAAGTATATTTCATTATTGTGCAAAAGCTCAGGAGAAAGTCTACACATAGTTTATGGAGTTAAATGGTTGTTTTTAGGACTTAGGTATTATTTGAGTGATTAATAGGTTTTGTGCAAAACTTCTGAATATAAATGAAATTAATTATTTGTCTTTTGGATGTAGAATTGGGTCTACTTCTGTCTTTTGGAAAGGACATGACCTTCTTTTTAGGATCTTTTCTGTGTGATAAATTGTTTTTCCTAAATTACCTCATTCTTTGCTGACTATACTGATTACATGTTAATTTTTGCAAAGATGCAAAATACCTGGCACCAATGTTGATGGAACTTTGTTCTGCCTTTCCCTAAAGGCCCAGCAATGGTCCCTTGCACCTTCAGAAAATACTGAGCAGAGACTTCCTCATGCCACTTTATATTAATCTCTTTGGTTTGCCAAAGCATCACTAAGGTCTTAAGAGGAATTTTATTCTTTCCTCTTTATTCAGAAAGGTCCATTCAAATGAAAATGGGCCTGGAAGTGCAGCTGATTGTGCCAGGTTCCACAAAAGCAAATAAATAAATAAAAGGGGCTAAAGACAACTGTGTTACATGTCTGAACATAATATATTGTTGCCAAACAAAATTAATAACCAGCTGCGATCATCATGTCAGCTGACACCTGGAACTTGCTTCAGTAAGATACAGTTCTGCTGAGTTTGTCATAAGGAGGGTTGCTTCAAGCAGACCAGGATGGATGGTGTTCAGGTCTCCAAAGATACTGTGGAATAAAAGGATAGCATAATGAAAAAATCAGCAGTAATCTGGATGTCTGTACTCATACAGTAGAATCTATTTTTGTTCCTCAGTAGTTGTATTTGGCCTTACATTCCCAATTATTCTTAAATTCATTCCACACTGAGACTCATATATGATCTCTGGGGACCACAAAGGACATTTCATGAGGTCTGGTTCTGGAAGAAGTTTTCCACCAGTTATGTAAGGGCTAACCTTATACCAGTAACTTCAGGAAAATTGTATTTGCAAAGTCTTATGGCAATACAGCCTTGGGCACCTTTCATCATTTTATCTACTAAGTTCTTACCTAGCCACCTATTAGTTGTGGTTTCTTTGTTGTCTGTTAAGTACATTTTTCATTTTATTCAATTGTTAAGTACATTAAAATATTTTCATTTCAAAATAATTACTCATATTAAATTAGCGATTCACTCTTTAAAATATTAACTCAGTTTTCTGATGTCTTCAAAGAGTTGTCTTTGAGGTTTACCTTTCATGGTATTAAAATATTTTAAGCTGAAAAATTTGATTTCAAATGTATGACATCCATGAGGTAATTTCTGAGGTCTCTTGGCTCCAGAGATTGTAGCAGGCACAGCAAGTATGAATGATTAAAGATTAAGAATGAATAAAGTCACCAAGGACAAGATAAGCCAGAAATCATAAGAGCATCTGGCACGTGTTTCTCTCTGCCATATCACACAGTTCTCAAGTTCCATATTTTGCAGCACTATGGAATGAGAGCATGGTCTGAGCTGAATTAAAACCACTGATGAAGTGGCAGTATATTGTAAAAGAAAACAGATTTTGTTGCTCATAAAACATAACAGAGACTATTATAGAGCATGTGGTGTGTTGACCTTCTCCAGCTGCCAGGCATCCATCCAGCTTCTCTCTTACTCCCCCTCCTCAGCAGGACAGGAGGAGAAAATACCATGAGAAAGCTCGTGGTCGAGATAAAGGCAAAGACATCAGTTACCAATTACTGTCACAGGCTAAACAGACTCAACTCAAGTAGGGAAAATTCAGTTTATTGCCAAGTAACATAGAGTTGGATGATGAGAAACAAAGGAAAAAAATGAAATACCTTCCTTCCACCCCCTGTTTTTCTCATGCTCAGATTTACTTCTTCATTCCCAGCTCCTCTCATTTGCTCCCCAAATGGTGCTGGGGCATGGGGGGTGAGGCTTGTGGTCACATCAGGGCAGTTTTTCTTTGCTGATTCGTTCTCCTCAGATTTTTCCCTGCTCCAACGTGGGTCCTCTTCTTGGGCTACAGTCTGCCAGGGTAAAGCTGCTCACTGTGTCCACCACAGGATGCAGTTCCTGTCAGGAGAACCTGTTCCAATGTGGGCTTTCCATAGGCTGCCCTGCCTTCAGGATATGTCTGTCTCCACAGGCAGCAGTGTGGGTATCTGCCCTGCTATGACTGTCCCAGGGGGCTGCAGGGGCACAGCCCACCCCACTGTGACCTTCCCCACAGTCTGCAGAGGAGTCTCAGCTGCAGCCCCTGGAGCACCTTCCCTGCCCCTTCTTCAGTGGTAAATCTGAGTTACTTTCCTGGGCTCAGTGGAGTCAGTGTCAGTTTGACAACATCTCTGAGTGAGATGAGGATGGACCCCCAGAAGTCCTCTAGTGAGTGACTGACACTTCGTAACACAGACTGTTGCTCTAATGCCACATGATTTTTGCTGAGACAGCAGATTTATTATGACTCATGTGACAGTTCCACACTGCAATGTCAGTGAAGTTCCACCATAGACTAATGAGATATTTTCACAAATTACCTGAGTTAAAAAGCATGATTTGCACATCCTAACTTGATTGTGTTGCCAAGAAAACATGTCAAAGTCCAGTAATTACTTTTTACATGAAAGAATGTTACCCTTTATTTCACATGAAGCCAGAAAAAAATGGCCATTTTGCTGCAGAGCTAATTAAAATGTATTTCTCTCTATCTTTATGCAATTTACTTTAAATTTGCAGACTCTTCAGTTTTGTTTTACCTGTACTGATTCTCCAATTTTTCATTAAAAACTAACTGTGGTTTAAAAGATGCAGCTATTGAAACATAAAGATGTAGGAGTACAAAAGATGTAGATTCTTTAGGCCCTGGTAGCTCATCTGACTCTGATGGCAGATGTTTCAGCTCTGTCTTAAAGCCATTGTGATGTGACTAGGGGGACAAAGAAGACTTCAAGCATTCCTGAGTGACTGGAATATATTTTCACTGTCAATAGCTTAAACCCAAAAATCTCTCGAAAGTGCTTATTTTAATATACAATAAACCTAGCAATAGAAAAGTAATTTGCTGGGAATAATGGACTTTACTGCCTGGATTCTTCTTCTGACTTGTTTGCAACATTGTAGCTCTTGACTTGTAACTATCTCTCCACATGAAATGCATAATTGACGTCATATATAGTATATAATATGTAATATGTAATTAATATACCATAATAAGACAATGTAATATATCTCTCTCAGTGTGCACTATACCCTCTTAATACCTGATTCTTTCCTGAGGTACCTTTTGTAAAAATGTAAATTTATCTTGAGTTTCAAGCTGAAATTTGTATCACTCCTTATGATATCTATGCACAGTATTTACTATCTATGTGAGTTTATGCTTATCTTTCAGCCACGTGTATATGTAAATAATAAATCATAATCATCAATGTGATTTAAAAAATCTGTTTTGGCTTTAATTATTTAGCAGCATAAACCCAGAAAATCATCACCTTTTCTGAAATGTAAAAACAAAGTGATCTTGATTGCATATGTAGCAACTACCCATATTCACCCAGCTTACACTGAGAAGTACCCTTGAGTGACTGTTCTCTGCAAGTAGTTCATCTGAAAACACTTGCTTTTGTCTGAAACGTACTTTTTCATTTGCTTTTGAACTATTTCCAATTACCAAGTCACTATGATTCACAAGAAGTCAAAGAGAGTGTCTAATTGTTGAGTAATGGTCCTAAGTTTGTTTGGACAAATCCATTGTCCTTGCAGCAAATCTTATGCTGGTGAGAGAAGGGAGAGAGCTCCTCTGCCTGTACCATTGCATGGGCTAAACAACCAAGTCTTTGCTGGCTTTGATCCATTGAACTCATGTATCTCCACTGACTTCATTGTCTGCGTACACTGGATTATCTTTCCAAATACTGATATGTATTGATAGTTTCAGGTACACTATTTACAGATAGATTAAGGGCCAGAGCAGGGAGTTGAAAATGTCTTAGGGATCTCAGAAAAGTATTTAACTGTTTGTGGTTCCTTTTGTTTGCAGGAAAGACGGGCATAGGATGCTCAGCCCTTTGTTGAGCAAACCAGGGCCTGGTTCTTTTCAAATACTGAAGTGAATCTGGCATAACACTTGGCTAGATGGTATCTCATCCCTCTTCATCTTCCACTGAAAAACTAGCTAAAGGTTTGGAATTTCCTATCAGTCATGACTGAGCGAAACCTTCTTCATAGCTGTTGGTTTCTTGCAGGATCTAGATATTCTCCAATAGTGTTTTTCTGAAGGAAAAGGCAATGGCTAATCTAGATTGTCCATAACACAGATTATATCACAGGTAGAGTAAGTGATTTTATCGACATTATCAGGAACTAACCTGTTCAAACAATTTTCATCTGAAAGATGCTCATGTTTCCCTATAACTTACAACCTCAGGGTATTTTACTCCTTTGCCTGAAGCATGAAAGTATTCCTCTGCTGCTGGCACACACATGAATAACAACTGCTATTTGAGTTTCATCTGCTCTGCACTTTAGTCAGGACCCACATTTTTTGACTGACTGCAGTTTGGAGAAGAGGAGGGAGCATTTCCTGAGGTGCATAAATATCTCTGACGCACGTTTGTTGAAGATTGAATTACAGCAGTGTGTTTGCAAGCAAATGGGTGGAGCTGGGGTAGGACTAAAGATGACCTGATTTCTTTCTAGACTTGCTAAGGGTAGATGAATGTGTCTTGGCATCATTTAAGGAGCAGGAGAGGAAATCTCTCTATGGTTCTGGCAGGCTCAGACAAGATCTTATAACAGAGAGCACAAGAGAGCAAAAAACTGAATGAGAAGCCACCCAAGCTACTCACTGACCATGCGCTGAAGAGATATGGGCAACACAATATCCACAGGTCTTGCTGCTGTGAGCCTATTTCAGTTTGGGAGGAGAAAAGGAAGAAAAATACATCCCCATGTCAAATCATCAGAGCAAACAGGGAAAGGGTGATTGTCACTCTGCAGACAAAGCTACAAGGAAGAATGATTTACAGAAAATGTGTCAGAGAAACTAAGGGATCATTTGTCCTTCCTGTCTCCCAGCCCTGTGCTTGGGCACAAGAGAATTCTTATCCGTTTATAATGTGTATTTCTGAGTGAACAAATTGTTTTATTAAAAAAAAGTACGTAAGTACTTATTTGCTCTTTGTTGATTAAAAATCTGCTGCAACCCTGTGCCAAAATTTGTCAGATACTGAGTCAGAAGCTTGGCAGGTCTCTGTGATATGTCACTGTGAATATTCTCCCCATTGTCAAATTATTTGAGCAGTAATGAAACAGAGAGCTGGGAGCTAATACTGCTGTTTTCAACTATTGCTTTGATTGAGAATGAGAGATAATGACATTTTTACAGATGAATGAATAATGAGGATTAATAGAGACACAGCTGTGGGGATTAAATAATCTAGAATCTGAATCAGATGTAGAAAACTCTCATAAAATGAGCTAGGAAAATGTAACAAGCATTTAAAATAATGATTGTCAAAGATAGTGCATGTTTTTAACTACAAAACCTGGTAATTCATCCGAGTTTATCTTAGTGATGTATTTGATACTCAGCTTCAGAAATATTAAATATTAACATGAATTATTCCATATTACCCAAGTTAAACTGCAGTCTCCCACAGGAACAGCTGATAAACATAAAGGGTGAGGAAGTCCTCACAAAGTTTTCTACAGGGAAAAATAAGCAATGAAAAGCCATTACCATTAAGATCTGTATAGGAAGTCTCTGGGTATAAGTTCATTAAAAAGGGTAAGTGTAAACTCCCAGACATAGCCACTCTCTATTCATGGATTTCCAGGCTGATCATACTTGTTGCAGAATCCTTTATGTTTGGTGCTAACCAAAAACTACAGGATTTTCAGATGTGAAATTGCATTTTGAATTTTAGTCATGTTATTGCTCCATAATAAATAACCATGAAATTGCCAAATATACCTGAGCTTCCTCAGCAATAAATAGAAATATCTGATTACAAAGAGGGCAATTATAAAGGAATTCAGTCCCTGTGCATGTGTGAAGCAGAAGTCAATGTTGGCTGCTGTGGTTTCATGTGATGTCTCAGACAGGCTAAAGCCAGGGCACCACATCCTCCACTTTTCTCCAGCTGCCCACCTCCACGGTGCCTCTTCCCCTTTTCACATCATGTCCTGCTCTGTACCAGCACAGCTGCTCGTGTGCCTACCCAGGGAACCGAGGTGATGCCAGGGTGGCTTTCGCCTGCCTCAGCCCAGGGGATGAGGGATCCCACAGAATGCTCCTGCGTGGAGAGGAGAGGATGGCTCTGGGGTAGGAGCAGGGAGCAGCAGGGATGGAGGGGAGGCAGGACCACTCCTTTTAGTGACACTCTTGACCTGAAGTGCTCACAAAACTGCTTTGTCAGTTAATGCAGTCATTTCCTGTTCTGAATTTGGTGAAAGCAGTGAGTCCAGATGTCACTGTATGGTAACGGCTAGCAAATTCCTCCCTTTGAAATAATGAACACCAAATGTGCAGTTAAATGTTTGTTGTTCTGTGTTCAAATCATGTTGAGACATGTTCTTAACAAGCCAATGACATTTATTTTAATTTCATTTTTGGTGATGAAATTGTGTTGTCTTTCTCAGGACCTAGTGCTTATGTCCAAATATTTAGAACACAGACTTTCTGTATAGAGATTCAGGTTAGAAGGCATAAGATACCCTGTCACAAAAAACATACAAACAATAATTTTTAAAAAATTAATTATTGTATGCATGAGTGATTGAAAGCTGACAAAATTCCCAGTCTCACCTGTATGCCATGTTTACATATCCCAAAGAAACAGTGCCCCAGTTCCAAACCCTGGACAAATCTACTGGGTGCTGAGAAACTTTGGGGAAGTCAGGCAGGACCTGATGCCTGGAAGAACAAGTTTGGTAATATCTGGACATCCAATAAACTAGGAAAAAAAGTGGGGGTTTTTGGTAAGGCACTGCGGTCTAGGTCACAGGTGGCAGCAAAAAAAGTGCTTACAATGTCATAGTTTTTACCACATCTTTTTCTGCTCCACATTTTTTTTCTGTGAAGGGATGCCATTTGAGATGGTTTTCATTCATTTGACTTCACTCAAACGAAAGTGGAAGTAGAAAAATGCACTTTATTCAGGTTTCCTGTCTGAAGACATCTCAGTCTTTGTTTGATTTCTTAAGTCAGTGGTTCCCAAAGTGAGGTTAAAAATTGGTGAAGATTTACCATGCCGTAATAAGAGTCTAGAAAAATATGTATTGCTAGTCTAACAGGTAGAATAGATAGATTTTAAAATTAAAATATTTGTGATAAAAGCATAGGAAGATTAATGATAGTCTGAGCCTCTCTTTCATTTAGTGGACACAGACATAAGAAAAATGTTCATGGGAGATGACAGAAAGCTATTGAAAATGTTTTGATTAACTCACAGTAAAATCACTTCACTGTGTGTAGACTATACGTGTCAGGGGCTTGTCTCTTCTTAAAGCATCATAATACATTTCTCATCCTTTAGCAGACAGAGACTGTTTCTAGGAGCTCACTCTGTTTGGTGATGACCTGTACCCATAGAACTCTACCCCACTGTGTTTGGAGAGATTGTAATTCCATGTGGGTCTGCTTCTTGCTAAAGTAAGATGTGATTTGTTGGGAAACTTCCGTGAAGCCTATTTTTATGTATCTGAATCATCACATGTTCCTGGAAAGATAAAGAGCAACGTTAGTAACGTATTTTCTCATGCACAGCCCTGCCCATGCAGTATGTACACAAGAAATCAAAAGCAGAAAGGATTAAAGACAAAGAGCCACCAGGATAAGAAAACAGGTTAGGTAAAATCAGAGGCAAGGAGGCTACCTGAGATAAGGAGGTTCTGGAAGAAACTTCCCCTTTACTCCCATGTTTGTAGTCCACTGAATGTTGCGAGGGGAGAGAAGCTACTGCAACCTACTGTTCTTTCCAGAGGCATTTATTGGTGGTTTAAGAACAAACATAGCACTGGCAAGCCAGTCAGTACCCTGTGAGTAGAGGTGTGTTTCCCAGAGGAGGCTGTCAGCATAAGGATTGATGCCAAATTCCAGAAGCAGCCATACCCTGCTCATGCTCCCAAAGTTTAAGACCACGGTCCAGGATGTCAGGGCTGAACACAGGAGTCCAATGAGAACCCAGAGAGGGAAGCTTTACCATGGGACTGAAGAGTCACTAAAGCTTCACAAAACTCCTGTCAAACTTCAGCACGAGGCTGTGTAAATACCTCAAATTCCTGCACAGAAGATCTACAGTCAGTATAAACTGGACTTCTGTTTCTTAAATAACAGGATCAGTATGTTTTGGTGACTTCCTTGTCTTTTAAATTAGAGTTTTTAGGAAGTGAAATTCACAAGCTTTTTTCTCAATAACTGATGAGCATTCCAAGGGGTATTATGAAACTAACCTGGGATCTGCACAAAATACAAGTCAGTCTATTTCCAGTGTATTCCAATTATGACATCTTCTTGGCTTAGAGGTATCTAATGGTGCCAAGATAACTGCTAACATTTTTTGAATAACTGGATGATTTCACAGAAGTATCTAAAGTCATCTGATTTGTCTCGGACAACAACCCAAGAGTTTTCAAGTGACAGAATAATGACCTAACTGCAGATGTAATGTATGTTGCCTGCTTAGAGATTGTATTCAAAACCTAACTAAACCCCACCATCTTGAATTAGTTATGGAGTTTTTAGGAGACTGGGGAAATTGTGCTACATAGAGGACAAGTTCCTCTCCCTCCCTTAGCAGAAATCATTTCACCAGCAACAATGAGTCCCAACAACAGGTTTCTGTGATCACTCGTGCATATCAGTGAAGGAAAAGGACCATCAAACTGATCCAAAGACGGAGCAGAATTAGTTTTCAGTGTAAGAGCTGCCAAGAATGTTAAATGAATCAAGTTCTTTTGGCATTTTCACCAGGTAGACACTCTATCATCTAAAATAAAATGTACAAGGTAAGCACCATGGGATTTTTTTCAGGGTCAAATAACATACCCTGCTGAACACTGGTCTGGCTTTTCAGCTCTGTGTGTCTGATATCAGGCATCTAAACAAAGGTGGATCTTTGAAATGGCAAATGCTCATTCTTGCCATTGCCCTTCTTCTGTGTAAAAAAAAAAAGAAAGAGGCTTTTTGACTTAGACATCTAAATCCAGATGTGAATACCTACGTTATTGTTACAGGAATATGACTTTGAAAATTCTGATTTTTTTTTTTTAAATCTTAGGATTTTCAGGATTTTAGGACCAGAGATGTTAAATGATCCAGCCCATAGAAGGACATTTCAATTCCACCAGCTCATCAGGTACATCTAAAAGGGAGATAACAAACCATGTGAGAGAGTTGGATGTTATTTAAAGCCAGCAATAAATAATGGTGAAACCACTGGATATTTTTAAAGACCTCTATTTAATGTAAGCATTGCAAACAAAGCTTTAGGGAAAAACAAAATCAATAACAAAGAGTGGTAAAATTGGGCCTATAGTTCCTGTAAGATTTGGTGTTCTGAAGTAGTGTTAACTACACATAAACCTTGTTTAATAAACCAATCATCTTAAAATTCAAATAATATTTTTTATAATCTTAACTGTAATTTGGTTAATTATTAAAAAAAATTTATGCAATGATCATAATATTTGAAATTCTTTTTAGGCATGTTAATTGTATTTCAATTTTTATCTAGATGCAACTTGACATAATTCAACACTAATGAAAATAGCAGAAGAAACACGTCATAGAAGATTCATGGTAGTTTCTCTTCAAGAGCCACCAGCAGTTCCAGCTGCAGAGGGAGCTACTAAGGATGGGATGGCTCAGAACAGGGGGATATTTTACAGAGCATAAATTGTATCTTGGCTTTCTCTAAATTAGGGATAATAGTCATCATTTTCTGAAATGGACATTTTGGTAAAATAAGCAGACTGAATAATTCCTTTTAGAAATAATACGTGCTCAGCTTCTTTTTTGATCTCTGCAGAAGTTCCCAAGAACATATAAGGAGAAAAGGGTTTCATGGATCATTATGAACATATTGGTGAAGTATTAGGAAAAGTGATTGACTGATTTGGAAATTCAAAAATCTGTGTAATTTAACCTAGAGCTCAACATGCCAGAATGCTGCAATTCTGAGAGCTGCAGCTTTCTACTAAATAGAATAGTAGTTGCTAAAATGCTATTTATTTCCTAACAAGTTGCCAGCAGCATCCATTATGTACAGTAAAAAGCTTATAAAAAGAACTTTCCATTTCTAAAACTAAACAAATTTGGTTTGCAATCTGATTGGGTTAAAGTAAAGCATCCCATAATTACCAAAGGAAAATATTTTCAGAGACTTTGTAGTGTTTTCTGGTTACATCAGAAGATGTAAATAAAAGCTGTGAGCCAACATAAAAATATTGATACAAAAATGTTGCAATATGAAGGAAAAACTATTACATGAGATCACAGACACTGTAATTATCAAATCGTATTTACAACTTGAATGTGTCATTTTCAGTTCTTGTTTCTCTAAAGCTATTACAATTTTTACGTCATGAGAACAGCTGCAAAACTCCCGCCCTTCATGGATTTCAGGAGACATTTCAGCTGGTCCATTAAACAGGATATTTTACTCCAGAACTTTGGAAATCAAACATATAGTAAATATTTAGCTTTAATAATCTTGAGGAGTTCACTTCATTTGGAAAGAGAAGTAGTATAAGAGCAGGGCCCCTGGAATTTTTAATGTTAGTGTGTCAGTCTTTCCATTCTAAATCCTTACTTTGAGGTGTTTTCTAGTATACTGTAACATTTGGCAGGGAAGTTTTTAGAGCTGGGGAGATTTTTGAAAAATAAATAAATATAAAACTAATATGACTGTTCTTGCTATAGGAGACAGTAAAAGAAGTCTGAGGTTTCTCTCTCCCAAGCTGATTGCCTGAAAAAGAAAGCTGCTTTTAATACGTTATAAATCTGTCCAGCCTGTCATATGGGCTAAGATATTTAAGAGCTGTAGACATTGGAAAAGGATAAATGACAAGACTAGATGTGAATTGTGATTTTAATGAGCAGTGATTTCCTGTATTTCTATGGGATAAATGAATTAATTTATTCAACATGTATCAATGACTTGAAGTGAATCAACATTTGATAAGAGCCCAGAGTCAGTGTATCACATCTGAGTTAGGAACATGTTTTTCAAAGCCCTGGGATCTGCAGCAGCCTCTGGGATGCATTAGGGAGTGGCAGGGCAGAGCTTTGCTGGCCCCAGCAGCTGCATCTTACCCCATTTCCCTTGGACCGCGCAGCTGCTGCCTTTGCAAAAGCGAACCCGAGGGTGTGGTGTCCCAGACCTTGGGAACTGTGGCCAGGCCGTGCACTCCCCCAGACAAAGGAGGCCTTTTCAACACCTACTTAACATCAGCCAGAGCCTTCCCTGGTGGCCCCGTGGCATCCCACGCACCCATCACTGCGCTGGGCTTGGTGTCTGCTCGGAAATGGTTCGCAAGGACTCACCAGCTGGAGTCCAGACCCAGGGCGAGATGGACCAGCTCATGAACAGAGCTGCAAATGAGCCCATAAAACACTACATAGCTGTCAGAGCGGTGGCTTGATGCCAGTGTGCTGTGTGATTGCGACTCCAACAGCGGTGTTGCTGTAGGGAACCATAGCCAGGGCAGGGAGAAGGAAGGAACCATCCCCATCGCCCACAGCACAGCACAGGGCACCTGGCTGAACAGGGAAACAATCTGGGGGCTTCCCATCGGAGCTTTCCTGGCCTTAGGCTCAGGAGTAAAACTCAGTGTATTTCCGTCTGCATTAACTGCAAAAAAATTCCACTGAAATGAGCATGTAAAAAGCATCAACAGTATTTGTCTGGTTGGAGAAATCCAAAGACTAGATTTTTCCCGTCTAAACCTTTCAAATTGTTATGCCAAGTTGTTATGTGGCACAGCATGGTTAGCAGCTTGGCATAAACATATAAACAATGAGATATCCTGTAGCTAAAGAGACAGCAACAATACGTTACTGTAATAAAAAAAATCATCTGCAATAAAAAAGTACTTATAGTAAAACTTACTATGGTTCAAGGAGTTCAAAATGCATTATGGGTCAGAAACTCATTATTGAGAAAACTGTTAAAAAGTAAACAGTTTGTACCAAGACAGCTGAGGGACAGTTCTCACTACAGATTTTTTCTCTTTACCCCATCAGCCAAAATGGAACAGGATAGCCCTCAAAAATGTTGTATAAACAAGTTACTCCAGTGTTTCTTCAAGAGTACACATAAATGTGACAGTTCAGGAAGAAAGATTGTAAGAAACCCATTACTCCAGCCTAAAAATACCCCAAGTCTACAACTGTTTTATTCCATTAAAACGTGCATTCAGCTAACAATATGAAAGAAAATAATCATCTCTATATTTTTAGGCCAACACAAGAAAACCAAAAGATAACACACTGTAATGGAGTTGGGGATATGTGGAATTAAATCCCAGTCTGGTTGCAAGAGAACTTAAACACCATTCAAGCTTACGAATTCTTCAGTACTGGCTGATTCACTTTAAAAATCTCTCTGGAAAGAGAGTGGAAAATCTTTTCACCTTGGGTAGGCCACCCAATCACTGGCTTTGTGCTATTATTGGTCTTATCATAAGACCTTAACTTGTATCTTTTTGGTCTTCCTTTGCCAGTTTGGCTTACTTTTCATGCTTTCTTAAGTTGAGCTGTAGCTCATGTGTTCCCCTGGAACAGTTCTCATTCACCAGACAGTATCTCTAACTCTTGTTAAGTACTAATTAAACTGAAGGTACGTGGTCATTAGTTGATACCTGAGCTGATGCCTGAGCTGGGAGGAGGCTTAGTCCAGCAGATTTTAGGGAGGTCAGAGCAGGAGGCAGCTCCCTCCCCAGCTAGGATGGCTCACACTCACCTGGAACTAATTCAAGTGAATTGAGATAACTGCTAAACACCCAGAATGTTGCTGCTACTGTTGGGTCTACTAGGGAGAATCTTGTTCTTATGAGATTCATGAGGGTTTCTCACAAAAAGATCTTCCTCCTGCCTGTGAACAGTTCACACAGGTAGGAACATACCTGTGAATAATTCACCGGTCCACCATGATCACTGGAAACCTATTTTGCTGTCTTTAAGCTTGTGCCAAAGATCTTAGGAAATAAATTTCAGGGTTTTTTTTCAAAGAGTGTCTCATTCAACTATTGGCTCTTCACTATTACTGGTGATTAATGATTAGTCACCTATGTCTAACAACATTTTCCAGCTGGCTCCCCAGATGCCTGAGAGCTTTAAAACAGAAGTAAATAGGAAGAATAGTTATTAAATACTGAATAATCAACAAAAATACATTCTCAAGTCTCTTGTTGCTGTATGAGTATATTAGAGCAGGTACCCTGTAAACAGGACACTGTTTGTGAATCAGAATATATTTAAAGTTACATTCTACTATAAAATAAGTTTAAGATACAGCTTAAATTACTTAAGTAACTTAAATGAATATTTTCAGCTATTTTACTCTACATAAAAGTTGGACTGTATGTGTTTTATAACACACCAACACCCGTGCTCCTTGTCTTTCCATCTGAGTGTGCACGGCCTATTTGGGTGTTCCCAATTTCGACTCAATGGTTTGCTCATGTTGATTATATAATGACACATATTTCCAAAGCTGTGGTTGGCTGCAGGTGCTAAGGTCAGCTTCTTGGTGTTTTGATTCTCAGGAGGATCTTCAGAAAATAAGGCATCTGTGGTTACATTTATAATTATAAATCATGCAATGAGGTCATTGTAAATCTCTTTGTTTTCATAATAACAGCATGTAACATTTTAAAGCACACAGATTGTATACTGGAAAAGCATTTGACAGGAAACATGCCAAGGTAAAGTACATTCAAATTTCTGATGCACTTATTTTTATGTACTTTGAGGTAGTTTTAAAGTCCTCACCTCTTTTTTAAGGCAAGTCCTTCACAGATTTTTTTTCCAACACTTTTCAAACAAAGTATACAAACTATTCTGCAAACAAAGGCAATACCTAAACTATGCACTACTAGAAGAGTCTTTATATAAAAAATTAAGTTAAAGCATGATAAATATGTGACTTCTTTATTAATCTTTAGTAAAAATCATCTTTTATTGACGTTACTACCTTTTTTGCTTGGTAAGGAAGTGGCAATTTGTACACAGTATTGTTTGCTTAATATGATACAAATGGAAATAATAAGCTACTGGCTAAATATTTACTTATTACATTCTTCTCCTATATGCCATTCACCAAGTCATGTGACTTGCAGTTTTACATAGGAAGATGATCAATGATTAACCACAGGTTTACAACAAACTCCGGGGACAATCCCATAGAGATTTTTACAAAAAGGCTACTGTGGGAATACACACACAGAGGTGGGTACACACACAAAGATTATGTCCTCTTCTTTAGGTGAATTCATTCTGTGTCCAACATACTGGTTTCTTTCCAGATTTTTTTTTTGTTCTGCAATATTTGGTAGATACTGGAAGAGAAAATTGGTAACCCATGTGTCAGAACATCAAAAACATGCACAAAATCTTTTAAAAAGTAGAAATACTTTATCATTAACCCTGAATATCTTCAGTCAAAACAATAAGTTGTTTAGGCTTTCAGTATCCTGAAAAATTTCTTATTTTCTTGACAGTGGCAAATGTTTCCCACAAAATACTTTGCTCATCTATACTATTTTCTATGAAAACCAACATGAAACCCCACAGTTTTGATTCATATTTCATGCCCTAGAGGGTAAGAACAGCTGATAAAGGAAAGGTGTGCCTCTGCAGCCTGACTCACCTTGCAGGGATTGCAGTGCCAGGCAGTGGCCGCCTGGATTGAATTCCTGCATGCAAGGACTGTTCTGCCACAAACTGTGCTGCATGGCAGTGGGGAGGGCAAAGGAAAATGACAGAAACATGTCTTAAAATGGCTTGGAGACAAATGGGAGTCCAGCACAGGCAGGTGAGTGTTGTGCAGAACAGAGACAGAATTTAGTCCTCTGCATTGGATGCCAGGTGGCATCACTGTGCCACTCACTTTGGGGGGGGACACTGAATGTGTTCTGCATCATCAGGCAGGGAAAAGGCCTCTACTGAGCCAGAAGGGAATGGAATAGAATCATAGAATATCCTCAGCTGGAGGGGACCCACTAGGTTCATCAAGTCCCACTCCTGGCACAGCACAAGACAACACCAGAAATCACATCATATGATTGATAATATACAGATTTAGTCTCACCAAAAACTGTCAGCCATGCAGCCCTTCTCAAGACGCTTGGCACATCCTTCACTGTGCACAGGGACTTCATTTGCCTTGAAGGTTGGGCAGGACAAAAAGTTGTCACTGTGGATCCCCCGGCTACCTGAGCACACCACACTTAATGATTTGTGGACCACTTTCCCTTGGTGAATCCAGGAGTAAATCATCATCATCATCATCATCACCATCATTTCCATGGAATGATAAGTAGGAAAGCTGCAACTTACATTTGCTTCACCTGGTGTGTGTGCAGGCTTCACTCACTGATGCCAGAACATCTCTTGATGCTGCTACACTGTACCATAAGTACCATAGAACATTGCTTCTGGAACACAAATAACCCCTTATTTTTTCAATTTTGGCCTCACTTAAAAGTCAAAGCAAAATGCACCATGGCAGGAGCATATTTGCAGGCTTTTATCATATGAAAATAAACCACCTTTCATTGACTTATGTACAGGCACACACATTTTAATATACTGCACTAAACCACCTCCAATCTGCTCCACACCTGCTTTCATCACAGCAGTCTCTGTGCCACAACTGCAAATCAATTAGAATTGGCCAAGGGGGATCTGAAGTGAGTATTTTGCTTTCTCAGTGATTACTACAATATATACCTGTCATATCACTCCCAGGAGAAAAAGTTAGCTAAAAATACCTGGAATTAAAAAATAATTGTTTTAGAGGCTGCAGGAACTCACAGACTGTTACGTAGAGTCCTAGATATTTATCTGAGAGATTCACTGAGTCACAGAGTTAATGGATTTACAAGGCAGCTAATCAATTCTGCATCACTGTCAGTGTGAAATTATTTCTTTTACAACTTTCTCCAGTGTTTAAATCCACTCCTATGTTAGTATTTTTCTATTTAAACTTATTTTTCTGAAGAACATTACATTGTCTTTTCATTCCAGAACACCATAATGATCCCTATCATCGTTTGAGTGTAAACTAAGCTTGCAAAAAAATCCTCATAGTCCCAAATTCAGAAGTTCCAAAATAAAGGCACAAAATGCCATACAGAATTCTAGACACTTATCTGAGAGATTTACTGAGTTGCAGTTACTAATGCATTAAGGCACCTGATAACTTTATGTGTGTGAATATTCCCTCTGAATATAATGAGAAGGCTCATCTAGGTTCTAGAAAGTGTTGGTGTTTAAAACACTGCTTTATTTTCTTTGATTCTGAAATCACACAAAACATCCCCCCTTCTGGCAATCAGACCTATGGCCTCCTGTGAAATACCTACATTTTCATATTATGAAACTGCTTCTGTGAATTTCCTAGTAAGCTCCAACTCAAAAACCTCAATTTCTCTTATCAGTAGCATTTTCCCATGGTGTTTCTGGTTTAATTCCCAAGAATAATAAGGATATTCACTCTGCGTGTTGTTTGTAATGCTTTCATTGGATGATTCCTGAAAGAGTTTACAAATTACTTAGCACCAGCTTAAATGTTAAGCTCTAAAGATGACTCAGTTTGTAACCACATTTCATTAGTAAGATTCCAAGGAGAGAAACTGTCAAAAGAAAATACATGTGTGTCCACTCGAATTTTTCCACTTAGAACACCTTGAATTTTAACAGTTTTGCAGAATGGCTCCTAAAATGATACTAAAGGTCCTTGTCAACAAATCCAGCCCTCACTGGGGAATGTTACACATTCATTGTGCTATTCTAATTAGAAACCACCACAGTTTGCAAAGACTAAATTTTTCATTTTAATTTATATTAAATCTGTTTGGGTTTTTTTACTAAAACCATCAGGTTCATACCTCACAATGACTACATGGACCTCTAAGCTGATTTCCTCCAACACTTAACTTAGTATAATTATGCAACTCATTTGAAGCTGCTGTACAGAACATGAAATTTAGCCAACGAAAAACAGGATTGGCACTTTGCTAGAGTTTAGTTCATCTGTAGTTTCCACTGGTATTTTAGTTTCCTCAAGCATAAAATTAGATTAATTATGTCCTTAATTATTCCATATCTGTGCAAAGAATTAAACCCCACAGAAGTCACTGAAGTAATTAATTTTGTTGTGTAATGGACAAGAGGTTCAGTGTATCAGAAAGGTGACTTTCACTTCGTCATTGGTTTTGTAACCACCAGGGGAAGAGGCATGAGGCTGAAGGACAAACAGGCATTGTGCTTATCTGGGGAATAACTGGTCCTTCCAACTGCCTCCTCTCTATGGAAAACTTCATAAGATCATGCCATCTTCTCATGATGTACAAGTGTCCCTGGCATGTGCATCTGTTCTATGAGCTGGCAGTAAAATTCTGCATATCTGCTGAAAACATCTTAGCCTGGAATGTAGAGGAGAAAGTCCAGCCAAGAGTTAAGCTCAGAATCTGCTCCTCTTTACTTATTCCCTGTCTCTGCAGCCCAAGCCCCTGTGAACAATGAAAGGAATATCTCATTGTCCTGGAAGGACTTCCCACTTCCTGTGACTTTTCTTCCTGGAGGAATCTCCAGGGTTTGCCAAAGGTATTTATGCTTACAGCTCACAGATCCACATCCTTGCAGCCTAGGTTATATTGGTGTATTCATGCCTCTTCTTGGGAACTGGAATATAAAAAAGATGTCCCTAGAATTATGTATATTATTTTCTCCCTTTTCTACATATTCCTAAACAAAGGAACATAAATTACTGTGTGCAATGATTTGTGAGCATGTTAGTATATCCATTATCATATTTTATTCAGTGTTTAAAATCTAGATTTAAAAAAAAAAGAAATGAAACAAAAATCCAACCAAACAGAATAAGCAACATTTACAGGACAACTGGGAAAGTCTGATAAATACTAATGGTTTGGGGGATACATGGTCAGAAATGTACAGGCTACCATTTGGTCAAGAGCTACTGCTACTTAGTTTCATCAGTAGCACACTTAAATCAATAGCTTCTTTTTAATATTTGATGTCCTCGGACCATTAGCCCATTTTTGTGTCCCTTTCTTATTGCTAATCAAAGCTGTTGGTGATGACCTTGACATTCTTCTAGGTTTTTAGTGGCTCAGGTTTCACTTAAATTAGCAAGCACAGGAACAGCTTTTGTTGATTTACAATTCACCCACATTTTAAGAACTTTGGCTGCATTTTTCATTTCACTAGCAAGCAATTCTGTATTTTTTGTATGAAATATAAGGCCTAGAATAAAATGCTTTGGACTTTTCTGTTTCATTGTATATAGCAGCCCAAGCAAATCAAATAACTTCTTTTATATATATATATATATATATATAAAATTATGTATATATATATACATATATATACACATATATATATATTTATATTTTTATATATATATATATATTGATATATAAAATTATGTGTTACGACTGTAGGATACCAAAAACAATTTCAATCTTCCATTGTAATAATTCAGAGGAGCCATTGTTACTTTGGGTTCTGAGTTTGGGTTGGCAGTTTGTTTGAAAGGATATTGGAAAATTTTCTTACTTCATGGTTATTGTGTAGCTGTGATGGAAGATAAACAAATTCAGTGATGAGCTTTTCTGTGTCTCCTTAAATGTGGAACATAAAAAATTAAGTATTAAAGCTTCAAAATTCTTACTTTTAGTAATAGAGTTACTGCATAGTTAACTGCATCTCAAGCATTTCCTTGTACATTGAGAACAGCACACGATAATGTTCTCGGTGACACAGAAAAGTACACATAATCTCATTATTTAAATTAGGCAGGTAAGGTTAAGAAACAAGGGTCTAGAAGTGAAATTGCACAGCAATTAAATAAGCGTTAATCCAACACTGCTTTTTCACAGAGATTACTTTCCTGTAAAGGGTATTTTAGCAATTATCTTATCAGTTGCTACTAGCTCAGTAGTGATTAACATAATTCTGCCTGTGTAGTTAGACTGGTGTTAGATTATATCCTTTGAAATGAATGTAGCAGTTGTATTAAATAGCTCATTTGCTTTTCAGTGAGTCACTGGAAATATTCATACCAGTTTACCTTGTACTAGCAACAGCTTAGTACTAAAAGTTACCAAAAAAAGTAGGATCTGATCCAAAGCTTATTGAAGCCATGTAAGTCTTTTCACTAATTGCAATCAGTGTGCATATTTAAAAACCAGTGTTGGGCTCTCCTGCTGTAATTTCTCCTGTCCGCAGTAACTCCTGCAGTTTTTCGGTGTGTGTCTCCCCTGAAAGCAATCAGATTCCCACACTCAGCTCAGGTAGGTGTGTTGTTAGTCTTCCTCTGTGCTCAGGGCTGCACCTGTGCAAATGAGGTCCAGAGGGGTCTTTAAAAGAAGGCTTGGCTGGAGCAAACCTGGCAGGTTTCCTGGTGTTACGCAGCATTTAGCAAGACCCTGAACAAATCAAAGGGAAATGCAGGTGCTGTTTGCTTAGACCAGATTTGCACATATTCTGTTGGAAGGCATCCAACAAGCACAGAATTTGAATGCCAAGGTCATGGCTTGGCCTTGCAAGCCTGCATTTATGTCAGCCAGCCTTATATATGTGACTACACTGAGAGAGGTGTATTCATTGCCCAAAGACAGACTGAAGCATCATTAGCAACTCCTCTTACAGACCAAAGACAAAGACAAAGCCACCCACAAAACTTACTGAAATTTTTGACAAGGAAGCAATTGTGAAACAAATGCCACCATATATACTGGAATAAAAATGTTATATGCATCTGAATAAACCCTTTCACACAGAGATCTCAAGATCTGTTCCTATACATGAATATTTATTTTCTTTATCTGTGGGCAGGTGTGAAAATTAATTACAAAATAATGATGTCCTACAAGTGACAGTGAGGGTGAGTGGTAGACCTAAACCAAATTATGTTGAACTACCTTTTAAGGTACCCTTACTGCAAACTGAAAATGCCATTTATTTCTGTTACATCTTCTATTTTTCTTCTTTTCCAGGATTATACATACCCCATTTTCACACCAATCGACACTAGCAAGCAGAGCTTCACTGAAGTTACTTATGCAAGAAAATACCAGCCAAAGGCTTGTATAAAACTGTTCCTTAGCAAGAAGCCTTTTTCTGAACCCCCAAGAGTCTACATTTTTATCTCCTTCTGCAAAAGGAAACTTCTTTCATTATGAAGCCTTTGCTATAAATGATTTCCTGAAAAACTTGCCCATTTTAGAGGTACATTTTAAAATCAGTGACACTCTATAAATGCTGTCTAAAGAATCCTGTGAGATAACCTTAAACAGATAAAAGAGTCAATATTTTTGAAGCATGGATCATGCTCAGTACCATCACAATCTGGTAGAGAACATCACTACTATTAAAGTGCTAAGAAATGTCAGGGGGTGATTATATGACTCAAATTCCCAGTACAGAAAAAGGAAGGGCCTGATTATTGTGTGCTCAGCATTCCTTGGACAACAGATTTTGTTTGGATATCTCACTCTCAAAATAAAGTCTTAAAATTATAACTCAGCCTTGAAAATATTGGCTGATCTTTGACTCAGTTAAGTGCAAAGAGTTTTAAGGTTAAGTTTATTTACTGTTGAAATGTGCAAAATGGATGCTGAAGGCTCAGTTTCTACCCACTAATGATGAATGAATTAGCAAATGAATTTGTAAGGTTTGTTGCTGGTGTTGCAATTCCTTACCAATTCTCAAAAAAGCTGTATATAGAGACAATAATGACACTGGGCCAGGTATGAAAAATTGGAGCCATTCTTAGATAATACATTCATCTATATAGTTAGAATGATATACATTATTCTCTCCTGGAATAAGGTATTCGCTAGTGTGGTTTTCATCTATAGGACTTCCATGTTCAGATAATTAGGCATGTTGGTTTTTATTTTATACTAACATCCATTTTATAACAAAGTCAGAACAGGTAATAGATTTAGCAGTCATATGTTCTAGCTTGTTACAAGTATCACAGTGGAGGATATACAAACCAGAGTGTTATATACTATGACAATAAACAACACAATTATCTGTTGAACACTTAACAATATATTGTTATAAATCTCTATTTTTTGGCCATTCTAGATACAGAAATTGTAGGTTTAGATACACAAACTTCTACAGAGAGTGGCACTAAATTCACACTGAAGGAATGCCAGTAACACACCAAATGTTCTGAATGTTCTTCTCATGCCTCAGCAGCTGTCACAAGATACCAACATCAGGCAGTTTAAGGAGTGCACAGGCACAGCTATTCCCTTGTATTCCACACTGTGTGTGCACAAGGGACTGGGACAGGGCAGAGCACTCGGTCAGACAGCAGTGCCAGCCATGCCTATAGTGAGGGCACAACAACTAAAGCAATTCCCACAACTCCAAGTAAGACCCACAGCAAAGCCCAGGCCAGCAGAGCCAGTCCCAGCTGCCCTGTGTGCTGCCGCAGAGCGAAGGTCGGTGGGTTCATCTTCTCGGAACGCAGCTCAGTTTCCCAGAAACGGCCCAGCGAGAAGCAGAAAGGACGTGTTATTTCTATTACGGAATCGCCTCGTGCTCCTGGGACGCCTCGTTCCAAGTATGGGCCAGTCCTAAGGAAGAGGCCAAGGAAGAAATGTTAACGCTCTTAATTATGATATGGCAGTGAAATTGACTGTGTACCTTTAGCTCCTCTTAATTGCAACCCTAGCATGCACCCTCTGATGGTGCCAATGGAGGTCTGCTTGGACTCTCAAAGCTGTCTTTCATTCCAGATTTGCAGGGGAAGAGAAGAACAGTATTTCTGACAATTCTTATTTAGAAATCCTCCATCTGAGCTACCTCAGGTTTCAGCTACGTTTGGATACAGATCAGAATCATGTAACTTGGATTAATCTCTGTTATTAATAATGTCCTCAGAGGATACTGAAAAAGCAAGTATTAAGGTTGCACTGAGTACAACAGGTTATGAAAGTCTGTACAGCCTTTGCCCAATATTTAACCACGTGCTCTCAGCTTTCTAAAATTAGGCCTCCACATGTAAAATTTTATAGCATTTCTCCCTATGAGTGCCTTACAAACATGAATTTGTTTTTAAAGTGTCCATTTGTGGTAAATAGGTACTACTGTAGTCACTTTGGGCTTATGTAGATGAGTACTCAAAATCAGTTCATCTATACCCTCAGGAGTAATTGAAGTTGAGCTGGCCTGGTACTTCATAGTATGGCAGTTTTGAATGCCTGATGCTTCCTGGTGTAATAACTGACAAGTATTGGAATGCAATGTATTCATCCCCCAGCCATATCAGAAAAGTGATGACACTTTTTTAGGTATCAAAATGACATCATAGGCCAACTGCTGTATGCAGGCATGTAATAACCCCATGTACGTTATGCCCATTTTAGAATCAGAAGGGATCAAGTCACTGTCTCTGTCAGTATTACACAGGAACTCCACACAGTTGCATGAAGTTCATGCAGATTCATGAGGGACAGACCAAGCATCTGGAAGGGAGATCCTGAGAGTTACTAAATAAGCCACAAAGGAAACCATTTCATTTGAAGCGACTTCAAGGCCCAGAAAATCACTTGATATGCAAATGAAGGCTAGGAGAGCACAGCTGCAGGACAGAAAAGGGAGTTTGGCTTGACTCAGTTCTTCAAAGGGATCTACTTCTGGCTCTTGTGAGAAAACTTAGCCACATGGTCCATGGACTGAGCCAGTATTCCCTCTGTTGTGGCAGCTACCTTCAGCATGAAACACATTTTCTCCTTCTGCATTTCCTTCCCTCAAAGCATATTGTCCTTGTTAGCACTCATCTCTTTCACTTCTATTGGAAAATGGATGGAAGACTCTGGGTAGTGCCTCACCAGCTGCAACCACTCAACCCAAGAGATCCAACTGTTACAAGGGTTACAGAGCAAGAGAAGTGCCTGGACACTAAGTGAGGAGAACCAGTTGTCTCCAAGGGCAGCAGCATCATGCAGAAGAAATTGTTCTCTTGCCTGTGGTTTGCTGTGTGCCAGACTGAGGACAACCTGAATAAAAAGAGGACAGAGAAGCCTTCCAGGTTGTCGGCAGGTAGAACATAGACAGGCAGTACTTGGTCTGTACTGTAGTAATCAAACTGGTGGCAGCCCAGAAATGTTCCCACTGTGTGTGGTCAGATTGCCTACCCAATGCTCCCCCTCAGCAGGCAGAGCTCCTAAGCTGGCTCAGCCCTCCCATACCTCAAACAGATGAAGTGCATTCTTCCTCTCTTTTCTTCACCTCTGTCTTTTGTAAGCCTTCTATGCTGCATGGTCTGCTTGGTTTCAGTGAATGAATGCTTTTTTTTTTGCACCTTTGGTTAACTTGACATGCATTAAGAGTGATGTCAAGATGACTGAATAACAACAAAGCATTCTCCACCCAAATACTCAGTGAAAATAGAAACCACAGCACCTCAACAGCGCTGTAATATTCACCTCCTGTGCATCAGAGAGTAACAGGGCATTCTTCACAGGGGCCAGGGCAGGAAGAAAAATGCCTAGTGATCTTTGAGTGACAGGGAAGGCTCTCTGCCAGGCAGCAAGACTCTGGGAGCCATGGCTGATTCCAGAGAGCAGTCAAGCAATCTCTTTCAGAGGCACTGCTGAGACAGGATTAGTGCTGGCTTCGAAATAGAGGACAATACTGTGTATATCACTATATATTTTATTGACATCAGCAATAAAAGTTACAGAGTTATAAAGGCGCTTTGTTTCATGGAGGGCAGGGGTTAAGAGGGGGTTCAGGCTTGCTGGTTGTTTTTTATAATTTGTGTATTACAAATTAGGGAATGAGAGACAGGACATTTCAAGCAAGACTGTTTTTGAAGACTGGGCCATAATTTCATACTGACTGGGAAAAAGATTGGTGTAGAAACCACTGACTGTAGGGGGAAATAAAGGCCTTTCTCTGGTGAGAGGCTTTTGGCCTGTTCCTTTTTCCATTTGAAGTTCTGTGTATGCTTAGGTGTTTGGATTTTCCAGGGAGACCTTCAAGAAAAGCAAAACTGTGTTCAGTCAGCATTTTGAGTATCCCACAGGTAGAGCAAGAGATTATTCCCAGAAGGCCATCTCTGTTCTAGGAAAGTCAGGCACACCCTTGAAGCATAAGTACAACTACTCTTTGACAGGACAACTGGGAAAAATGCAGAAGAAGAAGGGAGCTAGAAGAAAGAAAAAAAATCATCCCGATGGGCTGCAAAGAACTGACAGAAGAGGGACTTAATGGCCATGAAATGAGAATTTTGTGACCCAGAGACCCAGAGGATCCTTAGATTTCGAAAGATTCTGCCTCTAGACTTTTATATGGGCAATTTATGTTAGAGCATATCTTGCAGTCTTTGAAAGTTTATTGAAAAGCACAAAGTAGCAGAAGAGCAGTAGATGTCTGCCTTAATATCAAGATGGAGAATGATGTTCTTGTTATGGGTTTAGCCAGGTGGGCCTAAACTTAGGTTTTAAAGTTCAGCTAGGCCCAGGATTGTCAGCTGATTTAAGCTGGGCTGAGCTAGCTCACAGCTGACTTCTTCCAGCCAATAATATTGTATTCCATACCATACTACATCATCTCAAAGGGTGTAAAATCCAGTGTCTGGGAGTGGCTTAGTTAGTTCCATGGCCGAGGTACAAGCCGGACGTGATCCAGCTTTTGTCTTGAAGCAGGCCTTGCTCCTGCCCCTGCTGCCTCTGCTTGCATTTTGTTTGTATTCAGGGAAGTAGAAATCATAACCAATTGGCCTGAAGGTGGGAACTTCAGCCTGGCAGATGAAGAGGAGAAAGAGTCAGTGCATCTCTACTAAATGGTGACATTAAAGGCCTGTTAAAATGTGACCTTAAAGGCCTGTTAAAATGTGACATTAACAGCCTGTTAAAGGGGATTCCTATTGTTACAATCAGTTCCAGTTATTATTTTAATTGTGTTGTGACAGCATTAGTATTTATGGAAATAGTGAAACTGTTGTTTAGAACCGGAGGAATGTTGGTGTCTTGTTGCTTTTCCTGTTTGAGATCTAAGAAAGGCCATGTCTTGAGGGGACTTGCTGGAACTTTGGAAGGGGCTTCGGACAGGCCAGTCCCTGGGTAGGATGGGGCCTGGCTGGATTTTGGTATAGCGCTGAGGCGCTTGGCACTTCCCATTAATTGGAAGCTCAAGCCAGAACAAGTGTGTGATCCTGGTGAGCTGGCCCGCCATTTATTAGAAGGGTGTTTTGCCTATGAGGACCCGTATATACGAGTCACTGGTTTGTGTTGGGGCCTGGCTAGTGCTTATCGATTGGCCATGGGCCACTCCCAAAGGGTTGAGGCCAAAACTGAAAGTGAAAATATACCATCCAGGACCCATGATGCCCCTGTCCCATCCACTGGAGACAGAGTCCAAACACAGCAGGAAGATAATGCTGCCTCTAAAACTGGGACTCAAACTACAAACCAGGAAGACAATGCTGTCCTTACTACAACTAGTGATGTTCCCGTCCCATCCACTGGAGACAGAGTCCAAAGGCAGCATGAGGCCACTGTTGTTACTGAGACTCAGACACAACCTGAAACCAACACAGCTCTTGTTCGCTCTGTGGAAACTCAAACTCAAGCCACAACACCAAGGATCACTGTTGCCCAAGTAAAGAAGAAAAAGGCGTGGACGAAGGAGACCATTAAACTTACAGAGCCACCCCCGCAAATGGAACGTAAAGAAGAAGAAGAGGAAGAAGAAGAAGAAGAAGCAGCTGCGAGAGAGGAAGGAGCAGCCGCCAGAGAGAAAGAAGTGGTCACAGGAGATGGGGCACACCCAATGAGACTGGTGGAGTGTCTAAAAGAGAGCAGAGAGGCGGCACTTGAGGAGTTGTACTCTGGATACAGACGCAAGTTCCCAGAAGAGGAAACGAGGAGGTCAACACGTATCTGTCAGCCTGAGGAAGAACCATCTCTACCTCTCCAGATGCAACCCTCCCTTGGAGGTATGAGTCCGTCTCTCCACACCAGACCCACATTTGTGGGAATAGATGATTGGGGAAGGCCCTTGTCCCAGCATCTTAAAGACTATATGCTCCCTCCATGGCGTGAACGAGCCAGGAGTCTCTCCCCATGGCTTGAACGAGGTAGGAGGCCCTCTCTGTGGCGTGGATAACTTAGAAGCCCACTCCCCCGGAGTGAACAGCATAGAAGCTCGTTCTCAGGGCGTGAACAGTCCCCACCATCACGTGAGAGGGCCAGAAAGGAGGAAAGAGATGTTCCACGGAAGAGCAAGGTCAAAGGACCTGCCAGAGAGATTCAGTTCCTAGGGGTAAAATGGCAAGATGGACATCGCCAGATTCCAACCAACGTCATCAATAAGATTGTAGCAATGGCTCCACTGACTAACAAGAAAGAGACTCAAGCTTTTCCGAGAGCCATAGGCGTCTGGTGAATGCACATTCCTTGATGACAAGACATCTGCCTCGAAGGACGGCATATGGACTATATATATATATGTATATATGCGTGGGATATAAGCGAATGCGAGAATACAAGGATTGCGTGGAAAGACCAGTGTGGAATAAGGGGTGGAGAATGTAATGGTTTTGATCCATGGCTTCCTCAGTAACTAGGTGTAACTAAGGAAGCAGACATCACAAGTATTCCACACGTGTTTTCCACGTAACAGAGGAGGAGTTTAGTTTTCCTTCTTCCGGGGAGCTGGGTGTGGAAGGCTTCTCCCACTTGTGATGTCTGCTTCCTTAGTTACACCTAGTTACTGAGGAAGCCATGGATCAAAACCATTACAGTTCCACTTCCAACATGCTCATCAAGAAAGAGCTTCAGATTACAGTCAGCCTAATACAGCTTTATTTAAAATAAAAAAAAGTCTTGCAAGGAAAGGAAGACTGACTTATTCATGGATAGGGTTGAACTGTTGGAAAAACCGCATTAGATTAACCACAGACATTAAAAAACCCACTCCAACTGATTCCCTTTTGTTAGCATCAAATATTTGACTGTAAACAGGTTTTGTGAAGCTGTCTTTGTAAGGATTGCAGACATAAACTCTGCCTTCAGTATGCCTGGATGGTTTAAATCTCTTGACTTACCTCAAAGCCACGACCTGCAATAAGAGATTTCTCAGTGCTATATCCCACTGTTCTCTTCTGTGTGAAAAACAACAGAATAGCACTTAACTGTTTAGTGTGAATGCTGAGTTGGTTAAGTTGAGCAGTCTGAGACCCTTGAAAGAAGAATGTCACAAAAGCTCTGCTGTATTGGTAATATTTTTGTTGATGTTGAAATTTTGCTTGGATACTACAGCAGTGGGCTCTACAGGAGACACTCCAGAGAAAAAAAAACTAAATATTTGTGCATGCTGGAAAGAAAGTGAGTCAGCAATTGAGTGGGAACATTAATCAAACCTAACAATGAGCACCATTGTAATGAGTCTTGCTTCAAGCATGGGATTCACCAGAACTTTCTTGCAAAATTAAAATTTAAGGAGTGGACCTAGCTGGAAGCTCTTTTGCACAAAAGGACTTAGAAAAAGAGGTGGTGTAAAATTGTTAGTATTTTAAATGGCAAGAGTATTCAAAGAGCTAGAACTAAAACTCCTCATTCACTCTCAAGAGGTCATTTGGCTGCATGTAGGGTATGGAGAGTGGTTAATTAACTAAAAAGACTTTTGGGCCATGTTATAACTCCTGTCTGGAAAACTGTTGCTTCCATACAAAAGGAAAGAAGGCAATAAATGGAATCAGAGAGGGACAAGTCAGGAGAAACATTTTTTAAACCATTCCCAGAGTTCAGAATGATCAAACAACTCAGTTTTCATGTTTGTAATGGTTATTCGGACACTCATTTTGGTACCTTGCAATGTTGCACATGCAAACTGGTAAAATTAATACATCCTATTCATAAAATAAAGCCATCAGTCACACAGCTGTGTCTCTGAAAAACAGATAAACACCATTGTCCAAAAATTAGCTGGTGTCAGAAATTACGCAGCCTTCTGTATCAATAGCACTCTGGAAGAAGTCCAGACCTGTCAACACAGAAACTTGTAATATGATTTAATAAGTACCGCAAAAAATGTTTGGGTCCAACCCATCCTTAATGAAGATGGAAAACCGTTGGTGTTCCCACTCGGAGTATAACATGTTTAGTTTGCATGTGATTTTATCCTGAAAACATGAATTGTTATTGTGAAATCCATTCGCAAATGTTTGCTAAAGAGGGAGACCATTGTTAAAGTTTTTAGTGTTTATTCACTGAAAATGTCTGGACCATGGTTCTGCCTGAGTAAGCTGATCTCCTATTACAAGGGGACCCACTTTGTGGAGAGGGGAGAGGCTGTGAACATTGTCTACCTGGATTTTAGAAAAGCCTTTGACACCATCTCCCAAAGCATTCTCCTGAAGAAATTGGCTGCTCGTGACTTGGATGGTTGTACTCTTTACTTGGTGAAAAACTGGCTGGGTGGCTGGGCCCAGAGAGTGAAGGGGATGAGTTACATCCACCTGGTGGCCACTCACAAGTAATGTTCCCCAGGGCTCAGCACTGGGGCTGGTCCTGTTTAATGTCTTTATCAATGATCTGGATGAAGGGATCAAGAGCACCATCAGTCAGTTTGGAGACGACACCAAGCTGGTCATGTGTGTTGATCTGCAAAAAGGTAGAGAGACTGCAGAGGAATCTGGACAGACTGGATCGATGGGCTGAGTCCACTTGTATGAGGTTCAACAAGGCCAAATGCCAGGTCCTATATTTGGGTCACAATAACTCCGGGCAGCACTACAGGCTTGAGCTAGAGTGGCTGGAGAGCTGCCCAGCAGAAAGGACCTGAGGGTGTTGATGAACAGCAGCTGAACATGAGACAGCATTGTGCCCAGGTGGCCAAGAAGGTCAATGTCACCCTGGCCTGCATCAGAAATAGTGTGGCCAGCAGGACCAGGGCAGTGATTGTCCCCCTGTACTCAGCACTGGTGAGGCCACACCACAAATCCTGTGTGCAGTTTTTTGTCTTTCAAGAAAGACATTGGGGTGCTGGAGAGAAGGGCAACGAAACTGCTGAAAGTCGATGAGCGAGTCTGAAGACGACTGAAAAGAATGAAAGTCTGAAAACAGGCAAAAGTCTGATCAGAAGAAGCTGAGGGAGCTGGGATTGTTCAGCCTGGAGAGAAGGAGGCTGAGGGGAGACCTTATCACTCTCCACAACTGCCTGAAAGGACTAGTGAAGTGGCAGTCAGTCTCTTTTCCCAGGTAACATGCAGTAGGACAGGAGAAAATGGTGCCAAGTTGTACCACTGGAGTTTTATATGGGATATTGGGAAAAATTTCTTCATGGAAAGGGTTGCCAAGAATTGGACCAGGCTGCACAGGGAAGTGGTTGAGTCACCATCCCTGGAGGTATTTAAAAGATGTGCAGATGTGGCACTTAGGGACGTAGTTTAGTGGTGGACATGGCAGTGCTGAGTGCTCAATAACCTTAGAGGTCTTTTCCAACCTAAATGATTGTATGATTCTATGATTTCAAAATAGATATGCCAATGGGTATGCCAGGTATTTTGATGCTGCCGTTTTGAGAGGTTTTAATTTTATTTAGTGAACACACAGACACACAAAACCAACTCACATTTTGAGACCTCACCATGAAACATGATTGCCTGTCTCCAGGTAGCACCAATGATTATTTTAGCACAAAGCACTTGTTCATTTTAAGTTTTGTACGAAATCTTCACCAGAGCAATTAGAGAGTTGTCTCCCATTAGAGCAATTTTTCTGAAGAGTAAGGTGATGTCTGGTAGCATCAGGAATACTTGACTGAAATGTTCAAGTTGGTTTAACAATGTTTTAAATGTGGCAGTATAAATGTAGGGGAGGGAAAGAGGAAAACAATATGAAGAATTGGAAGTGTTATTATCATATAGAGCCATGTAGGCCACCAAACTCCATCACTGATAAGGTTCGTACCTTCTGATCTGCAGCAGAGACCTCTATTTCCAGAACACAAATGGGCTGACAAGAGTAAAACACTGTTTATATAACTGGAAAGAGATGGGAGACCACTGTATCTGTCAGCAGGTTGCAGAGCAGAGGACTGTGGAGAGTTAGACTTGACATGTCTTCAGCCCCATGCTGTTTATTTCACTTATTTCTGTGCAATCCTCTCATATCTTTTACTTCCACAATATCATTTCTCCAGCCAAGAGATCACTGAGATTATTTTTGCCCTTTTAATCTGCAAATATGTTACCACAGTAGCCCTTACTGATATAGAAAGACTCTTTAGTCAAACTATATTTATCATGCTTGGGACAGGTTCTGACTGTAGCTTAAAAATTCATGCTCTAATTTTGAGTAAAATAAGTTTCCTGCTGTAGAGCAGGCAATTGTTTTTGCAGCCTGTGGATGAACATTGCACTGTTCACAAAATCAAGCCTGAAGTGGGCCCACAGACACCACAGTAAGGTACCACAGCAGCCAGTGCTGCAGCACTGAGTTGGGCCTAGAAGTATTAGCATTAGTTTACCTGGAACAAACTCCATATTTTAGTTAATTAATTAATTAAATCATTTAAACCTGAGTAAAATGTTTTATCTGAATTAATATATTGTATTTGATCAAATGTCAGAGCTGGAGCCTTCTGGTTAACAAGAAATAAATGGACTTGTACTCCAAAATTAATTGTGATAAAACATTTTCTATATGGGAAATAAAAAGTTGGTAACAATTCTTATTTCCAGTATTCATGCAGCATCTTTGATAAGCTGCAGGTATGTGGTAACAATGTAAACTGAAGATAAATCCATCCAATACTCCTGACAAGTTTTATCACTGTATAACGTTTGGAGAAATACTTTATTATAATCAGGGGATTTTTGGTGCCTGTCTTTCACACACATCTCTATATACAAGGCAGACATACAGTTTCATGACCGAAGAGAGTAATTTAAAAGTTTCCAAAGGAATATTACCTGTACTTGTCATACCTCTTTAGAAAATGGCATTATGCAGCATTTCTTACACAGCAAGAAGTCTGGGGCTGAATTGTGATTGGAGCACAGAGTTAGGCTCATGTATAAATGCTCCCTGTACAGACGTCCAGGTCCGTGGCCAGACTTTGTGTGAGGCAGAAGGGATGGGAAGTAGGTACCTTGTAGTCATATTAAAGGAAGGATAGTACAGACAAAATTAAAAACTTAGCCTAACTGGAAGGGAAGACAGGGTTAAAAGAATTAATATAATACTGGATTTACAACATTTCAAAGTTCTGGGATCTCAATTTTTACAAATGAAACCATTGGATTTTTTTGCTCTTGATCTCACTGTCTTATTGAATATATTTGCATTTCTGTGTGACCAGTATGTGGCAACACTTTGCATTGAGACAGCTGAAAGCTCAATGAAAATGTGCCCTTGACTTGCTGATGAAAACAGAAATGTTTTCAGGCAACTTTTTGAGGGAGAAATTATATTTTCTGTGAGACTAAGAGAGATACATGAATAGAGAAAATCCATGCGTTTGTCAATACCAGCTTTTCTTCCATCCTGAAAGAGCAAGTACCTCCAAGGTGTTGTACAAGCTTAACTTGTTTAAGAAGGTAGCTGGTACCTATGCAGCTGGAGGGAAAAGTTAGCCAAAAAAAAAAAAAGGGGGGGGATGATCTGCTCCTTAGTAACAACATTACACCTGAATCACTCAGCTTATCCATCCTGGAGAATACACAGCACAATTACTCACCTCTAATGTACAGACTGGAATTTCCCTGTGTGGACTTCAAGGTGCCTCAGGAGTGAGGCCCAGGTGTAATGCCAGAGCTCACAGCAGCACAGAGTTTTTATGTGGATCTGGGAAACCTTCAGAACAAACCACTGCGAAATATTCCTGAGCCAGCACACAGAGGTGGTCATTGCCACATTTGGAGGCAAGTACTTTGTGCATGTCACATATGGGAAGTTTAACTGAAGTAGAACTGAGCAGAATTATAATTGTAAAACAACTATGCCTCCTGAGTTTAAAACTTCTACTGTCAGGCAAAGGTTTGAATTTAAATTCTTAGGTCTGAAATCTTAAGGTACTTTTTAAATCTCCCTGTCTGTATCAATCCTTTGTTCTTGTTTTATCTCTTTAGTGTTCACCTCTTCTCCCTTCAGATTTCAGAGAGGTCTGGGGACTGTTCTGTTTCTTGAGTTTTTTGGCTTTCTAAAAACTTTAGTTGTTGCTTCCAATCAGACAATTACTAACTGCTTCAGCAAAAGGCCAATAACTGCAATAGCATCTCCCCAAGTTTCTTCCAGACCACACCATGTGTGATAATGAGGGGTGTGGTTACCTTGGCCTCTGCTGGAAACCTTAGCACATGCTCTGCAGCAAGCCTGGAAATAGTTTTTCAACCTCTTATAAGCTGTACTTCAAATATTACTGAAATGTGTTTCACCCTGAAGTCAAGTGATGCACACCCTTTTCAGTCAGTAGCATGATTCTGCCAAATTTAAGAATCATCCAGATTCTGCCTTATCTCTCTTCTGATTTATTTGTTTGGAAGAATGGATTAGGTTTTTTGCCATGTTTTGGTTTGGTTTGGATTTAAGAGGCTGTATGTGGGCGTTCCTCACTTTCATCAAAACCAGAACAACCAAAGTGACCTGTTCAAAATTGTAAATGAAAAAGTAGGGCACAGAGGAATTTAGATTACTTTTGATCTAGAAGAGGACATCAGAGCCAAGTGACAATATAAATCAGATGTCACCAACCTGCTGCAAGCAGACCACAGGTTAGGTGTGCATCACCTTACTGTGTCAGCACTGAATTATCTAAATTCCCACTCCCAGGAGAAATCCATATGACAGTGGCTGTGGGGAGGTTTCCTGCCCCTTGGCACGCTGCCCTCAGCACTGCCCACACTGCCCCTGCCGCTCCCAGGAGCCACAGGCAACTTCTGCTTGTGACTCACCATCAAAGCCTCCTCTGCCCTCGAGTGTCTGTGGTACACAGAGTTCTCATGTGAGGATTTCTGACACACAACTAAGAAGGGTCAGTTGCTTCTGATGAATTTCACCTCATCCATCACCTACTTTTTTCTGCATGACCAGAGGGGCACTCTGATCATCTCTGGAGATGAAAGAAAAAAGAAAAAAATATAAAATAAACTAGAAGGGTGAGTGTGAAGATGTGACTTGAGAACCCCCCAGTTAAATTTGCTGCTTTGAACCCCATGGGACTGGAACATCAAATGCCAAATAATTTTATGAAGTGCAGCTTTAAGGAGAAGTTAGTATTGCAATTGCTTTAGTGAGTACAGGGGGGAAATAAGAGATCTGGAAAACAGGAGTGACACTTTTCCAAGTTGTTTGTGCCACTGTTTTTGGTTTGGTTTGGTTGTTGTTTTTTTTTTCCCAAGGAACTCTCCAAACATCTCAGCCTTGGTTGGTAAAATCAGCTGTTGAAAAAATACCAGAACTGTGGGGAACAGTGAACCAGAGCCTGCTGGCATAGTGGAGAATGGATGGTGTTCTGGGAGGTGTTTTCTGCTTTGCTTTATGGGTTCATCCCTATGGTAGTTATGTTCGTTAGTCTTGCTAAAGGGTGGCAGCTCTGGTGAGGGAATAGCTTATATTCAGTTATTTATTCTGTGACTTCCAGTGAGAAAACACAGAGAACTGAAAGGAGAGGAATAAAACAAGGGAAGACATAAATCCCATGTGAGGAAAAAAAAATCCACAAATTTTTCAGTGCATAAAGAAGGAGTAAAAAAGCTCATATTCTCATCCCAGCAGATACCTCTTTATGTTGATTATTATCAAAATGGGATATAAACTTTAAAAAGAAACTGCAAACAGCTTTTAGTAATGGCAAAGTCAGCTAACATCAACTATATCACCTGTAGATAAAGCTTGTATTTTGCTCCTCCATCATAGGTGGCATCACCTTTTCATTTGGATCTTCGAAAAATATGGATGACTGAGATAGAGATCCACAACATATCTGGTACTGATTGTTTTCAGCATGTTTCAGGCATTTGTAAATGTGAAACCCTGATAGCCTAGAGCTGTATTGAAGCTTTATGGACAGAAATAACCAAAAAGCTGAGGACTTTTCTCCGTGGTAATCCAGATAGTAAAATGGTTCAGTTTGTTTGTATGTGGAATGTGCCCTCTGCCAAAGGCCAATATGCATTAGTGTGGTCAAAAAACTCTGACAAAACCTTTAGCTGGTGCTGCAAAGAAGAAAGCTTGTGAAATATTGTGACAGTGTTTTGAACAGACACAGAACTGGCGAGGTAACAACACCTCTTCTTTCGTGGCATCCTCCTCCCTCTGCTAAGCACAGCCCTATCTGTAACCCCTCCATGGAAATCAAATTACACAGCTTGGGAGCACCTGGATCCTCAGGTTAGGACTACCACAGACTTCTCAGTACCTCTGTAAATGCACCTTTCAGGCACTCATGTCTTATCAGTGCTCTGGATTACAATGCCAAACATGACAACTGAAAAAAATTCGTAAGGCTTCCAAAATGCCAATTTCTGTCTTTTATAGTAGCATGAAAAATGTAAAAATGAGGTAACATTACAAATAAATGCATGTAAGTCTTTGCCACACCAATCTCATCAGCCCTGTTGTCATTATCCTCCCAGGATTTTTCTTTCCACACATGCCTTCTCCTTTGATTCATAAATTCATAAACAGCAGGAATAAAAGGATGATGAAGAAATCAGCACAGAATAATATCAAATAGACCTAAATCATTCTAAATAGGTATTTTCCTGACATCTGTTGAAGTTTTTCATACTATCCAAGCAAAATACTCCAGTGCTTTAGAACACAGAGCTCTGCAATACTACACTGTGTTAAAGAAAATTGAGTTTTACCTTTAGTGGTACAAACCCATTTTCAATGCTTTTGAAGACACCTTAGAAAACCTTGCTGTAACTTGTGATGATGGAAAAAGCAAGATAGTGATATGTGACATGTGATATGTGATATGTGATGGTGCTTTTATAGGATGATCTATGGAGGTGATGGATGTCTTTGCCATTCTTCCTACATATGCAGCCCTAAACCAGAGACATTCACACAACATTTCATGCCTACACACTGCTCTGCACCTCCAGTGTCTTTCTGGTAACTGGTGATAATTAATAAGGTACAATGACATGGGCATACACTGTCCTGCTGTGGGCAGATGTAAGAAAATAAACCAAGTATTGTTAACATTGAGTCATCTACAGTAACAAATCATAAAATAATACAGGCTAGAGAGGGAAAAGACTGATTAAGTCATTCACTTTGTCTCCTGCCAAGGCAGACTGCTTTTCTGCCATTTATTATTAAGTGCTTTGTTCAGTCAAGTTTTAAATTATTCAAGCAATTTGATTTCCACTATTTCCTTTGGGAGACTACTCTACAATTAAATTCAGAGGTGTGTTTGTTTATTCCTTGCTCTATTGTTCTTTGTCTACCTTCACTACTTCAAAAACTTCTTTAACTTCTTTTCAACTTTTTTTTAACTTTATTTTATTGCTATTAGAGCTGAAATGCAAAATGGGGGATGGAAAGGACTGTGGATGAAACAAAGATATGAAGTTCTCCTGCAAAAGTAAGTAAGGGGAATGTCTTTCTTTGGTTTTGGTGGGTTTGCTGTTGGCTTTGTTGTTGTTTCTTTTTTTTTTTCTTTTTATTTTTAATCTCACATCATATCTTTATAGACCTCACAAACCAGAGCCAAATAAAATAGCAGCCTTTACACACCATTGAGTAACTTGTCCTCCTGCCAGTAACCATCCTGTGACAGTAAGCATCCCAAGCAGCAGAAGGGGAAATAGTTTGGGGGCCATGCCCTGCAGAGACAAGGAGGCAGGCAGGGATGGGTGCCCAGCACCCTGACAGGTGGGCACACTGCCCATGGATTGCCCACAGCGGTGGCAGCTTCCTGCAGGGCTCCCCCTGTGGTATGGTTTTGACTCAAGCCTGTCAGGGGGTTCTAAACTTTTGTTCTACTCAGAAATGTGAGATCAGCTCAGGAAAGCCCTTCACAGCCTTGCCAGGTCCTGCACATGCTGGGAGAGGTGCTGCAAAGGGAAGGACCAAGCACTGAATGTGCAGGACAGAAGAAAGCACAGGTAAATGATTACAAGGAATGATTAAAAGGCATGTGCGTGGCATAAAAAGATAAGCAGTAAAGAAAGAAATTCTTAATCCCAGTTGTTCAGCTGTGCCTTGCCAAGTGTTTCAGCAAGCTTGTCCCCGTCCTTATGCTCCAGTACACTTCACAAGAAGTTTTCAGGTAATGGGAGTTTAAAAATTAACTGGTGCACCCTGTGCTGCATGCTCATGAGTCAGGGCCCTTTGAAGTGGGCAGAAAAATCCTCACCAATTTCAGAGGGCTCTGAAGAGGGCCCTAAGCACACAGAGACAGTAGTTAATTTTTCACTGGGACAGTGAAGGGTGACACTTCTGCCACCCCACAGGTGGGAACCACTGCCAGAGATGGGGACATGGCACAGGGTGCAGGTGTCAGGCATTCAGCCAGCATGGCAACCATCCTGCAGCCATGCCCCTGGCAGCACCTACCTCTTGTGAGCGAGGTTGAGGCAATGCAGAAGGACACAGGAAAAGTAATCTGCCCTTCCTCTAAGCAGGTACAAATGTTGACTTTTGGGATAAGCAGCAACTGCAAAGTAATTCCCTGGGAAGCCACCTCCACATGGGAATGGAGGGGAAGGTAAGCTTAGCATAAAATAGCTGAAAACACTGAGTACTAGGAAACACATTAAAGGGTAAACTAAACAATGCCTTGCAGCAAGGAGGACACAAGTCACAGCAGACTGCTGCTCTCCCTGCAACCACAAAAGAAAATAAGGTCCCCTTTGAGCAATCAGACAGAAAACTTTGAGGCTCAGTGGCAGCCAACAGCAGCAGCAGCTCCTTTATCCAGGTCTCCTTTTCCAATCCTCTGAAAAGAAGAAGGGATCATCACCCCATACCTGGTGGAGCAGTACAGTGTCTTGCTCCTGAGCATGCAGATGGCACTGCAAAGAGAGAAGGCAGTTTCTCAGTCAGTGCTGAGGCACAAACCCAGTGAGGCACCACCTATCGTGACTGTCAGCCTGCTCTGTCCTCCTGCCAGGCCAGGTCCTGCCTTGCTCACAGCTCCTGCTGGGGACAAGCTGGAACAGTCCCAGTTGCAGAGACACCCCAACCTCCACCCCCCGTGCCTCCTGGGGAGCAGGACAATGAGCGATTCGTTCACACTGCCCTCATATTGCTGTATCCTGTCTCCAGCGCTGTGTCCTTGGGGTGGCCTCACCCCAACTTGGTGGCACTGCTGAGATGCCCAACACCAGCTCCAAGGTGCTGGTAAGGGACTAACCAAGGCCAGGGAGTAAGACCTCAGCATCACCATACAGATATAATACTTGGACTCCACCTTCAGAAAGAATTCCTTGTCCCTTTGCACAACAGTTATGGCTGCCTCAGAGTCTGGGCACACTCACCTTGAAACTCAAGGTTTTTATTAATTTTGAATCACTTTCAGTGTTTCATGAAGATCATTCAAATTGTGTTGTGCTGTTGCTAGTGTCTGATTGTACTCCTTAGAATAGTTTTAGAAGTGAAAAAAAATGGCATCTATTAGTAATTAATTAACTAAAAATTAATTCATAGCATAAAATATAAAGATACATTAAGTATTTTGACAGATATCTTCAAAGTATTGGTATGTTTTACAAGTTTCCAGTTTGTAAGAAACCACATATATTTCCAAGGAACTCATTAATTTTTAAAATTTTGTGCTTGAGCACATTAATCACAGTGGTGAGTTTTATTAAAACACTAACATGACTCTCTGAGGCACCTTTACAGCAGCTTCAGTTACCTCCTACGTGGGAAGCAGTCACTGATTTTTGGTGGTGGTCTGTACTTAAATTAGGCTAACAGTTGAAGAAAACTGTCTTAATTGTTGTCATTTATTACATTAATGAAAACTGAAAATACAATTTGGAAGATATTTGCACTTTCCTTGACGTCTTTGATGGAAACAAAAAGAGAGGAAAACAACTTTTTACTCTTGAATAGAGTCTGTCACTATGCTGAGTAACACCTTGCTCCTGACAGAGACAGTTCTTTTTTATGGAGCTGCATTTCATGTAATCTTTACAAAATCCAGCTCTGAGACTGAGAGAGGTGAAGGTGTACAAATGACTTGGCCTATTAGTTCATGGTGTCACTGAGCATCGCTACACACTCTTTGGGACTGAAGGGGGATGTCCATGCTGTGCCATTGGTATGGAGCAAACCCCTCCAAACTAGGTCCCAGCACTGCTAATAAAGGGGTGTGGCCTCATATGCTCCATAAAGCTCTGTACCTTGCAACACTGCCCCTGAGCTAAATTAATCCACTTGTTAGCACAGCTAACTAACCTAAGCTGAGCCCACACTGACACAATATTGTCCTGTGTCCTAAAGCCAACTGGGTTGCCACTGGCCTGAGGATGTCCAGCAGCCATGCTGCATTACCTCGTTTATATGGACCTGTGTGTGGATGTTTCCAGATGTGGAGAATATTTAAATGCAGTGCTGGTGTGACTCAGCCAGTGGGCTGGGTGACGGTGTGGGAGGATCCCATCAGGCCAGGGCAGCTGTAGGCTGGGAGACCACATGAAGGTGTATATTTGCAATGGTATGTCCAGGCACAAAAGAAACTATTTCTTTTTTTCTGCAAGTTGATTTATTTTCACCTGGTCAAATATCTTTATGGAAAGTAAAACAACTCACATATGTTGGTCAATCACTCTGTCCAACCCAGCATTGCACTGATGTCAGGGGATTCCTCTCAGAGCTGTGGGACAGTGGAAATGCTGTCTGAGAGGACAGCCCAGCCACCAGCTGGGGACTGAGCATCACCTTCACTTTAACACATTTCTTTTCCTTCCATCAGTCCTCCACTCTGGGGCAGCTGTTCCAGAGTATCCAGAAGAAGACAAACTCAAAGCAGTGGTTTCCTTGAGTACTCCAAGGCCAAGCTCACCTGCTAAGTTAAACCTGTGTAAGAACACAGTTAAAAAATATATACATACTTTGAACCTGGAAGAGAGATGTGAATATTTTGAAATGGAATGAGCTGGTAGAGTCCACTAAAAAAAGAGAATTTTCAGTAATAGGAAACTTTCCAATTAAATATAATTCCACCCTCTTTTGTTTATTAAACAGCATGATTTTGCAGGGGTGATTTATGTTCTAAAATATCTTGCTCTTCTTTAGCCTCCATTGTAGTCAAATTTGAAACATCGTATTTTGCTATAGCAACAGTTTGCTTTCAGAAAAACAAAATTTGTCAGGGATATTTCACTTCCCTACAGAATTAAGGATTTGGTAAAGATTAAAACAGAAACATCTGAATCACAGGTTAGGCAATACAGAAACATGATGTATTGCAAACTTCTTATTCCACAGTGTTGCAAACTGTCACAATTATTTAATATCTGAAATCCCCAGCACTTGGTATCCTTCTATTTGAACTATTTTTTAAATTATTAATTTAAAATAAAATCAGAAACCAGTTTGGGGAGAAGAAAATTAGATGATCTTTTGTAATGGAATTTTCTGTTTACAAGGAAATATTTGCCTAGCTAAACTACCTGAACAAGCAGCTTGGAAGTACTAGTGTGCAATGACTACTAAATAAAGGATACACACAACATAAGTGTGTTTGAGACACTGAGGGCCTCCCTGAAGTTGATAGATGATATGAGAGAAATTGTAATAATGAATTTCAGTGGTTTATACAAGAACAAACCACTTGAAATATGATTCATGTATATAAAATGCTTTATATATTACTTAGGGGCAGCTAGTGAGTGTCACACACATAAAATGCATGCCACAGAGTTGAACACCTCAACCTCATGTACCTTTCTCACTCAACAAATAAACAGTCTCTGTATCCCGTAGTGAGAGATTATTTTTTTCAATTAGGAATGCCTGTAAACTGAGTACAGCATTGGCGTTAGAAAACTGGAGTTTATAGACCTTTCAGGCATTGATACACCAAACTAAGCACATTTTGGAGCTTGACTACATGACACCTGGAAATCACTCCTGAAAAGTCAGCAATGAAAATTAAACCTTGCCTGGGAAAATGTAGGCTGTGAGTGCCAGAGCTCCTGCTGAGGATGAGACAGGGTAGGAAGTAAGGCAGCACCCTGGCAGAACAAGAAGCTGGCACAGTGTCCTCACAGACCCCTGTCAGATGGAGAAGGAACAGTCAATGCTAGCTGGAATCCTAGTTAAAAGCACTGATTCAAATCAAGACTAATTAAAAGTAAATTGTCTATCACAATTCAAAATTTTGCTTAAATAAACATAGATAATTAATTTTATTATTGCTGGCTTGGAACAGGAAGAAGTGGCTAAAGGAGTTTTCTTGAGAGGCAACTGTTGTGTGAAACAGTGCTGGTAACAGTGGTCATCAGTTTCTGCTCAGATCTGAGTGAAGAAAAACCTTTGCCAGGTAGAGTTACGTGTAAACAACAGGTTGGAGAGGGTCTTTGCATTCAGCTTTCCTGAGAAGCAGAGAGAGGATGTCACCTATCCCCACCTCTACCAAGAAACTGAATCAGTCAGTGAAAAACAGTGTTTTTTAGAAACTTGAAGTTTCAGGTATTAGAGTGCTTTGTGCTGAATCTAAACAGAAATATTTATTTCAATTCTACACACACTTCTGATTTCCCAGAATATCCCTGGAAATTGATATTGAGCTTGTTTCTTGTGAAGAAGAAGTAAACTAGACTGTTGGAGGAATCATCTCTTGGATACCTGTGGTATTGTAGCAGGGAGTTGCCTTGGAAACTTCAGTTTAAAAGTAGAGATTCTTAAGTGTTACTTAAGGCCTGTAGGAAACATTAGAGAAGTTTCAGCTGACTTCACTATGTATTTAACACTAACTTGTTCCTTAACTGCATTGAAGCAGCCCAGAAAAAACAGAATTCATTTCAGCTACAAAAGCCAAGAAGAAAAACAATCTGTAAAGCAGAAGTTTGTTAACAGGCAAACCTGAAGTGTTCAGTTGCTAGGGAAGGCTGGATGGATTTCCTCAGAGAGCAGGGCAAATGACAGCTATACACAGCTGCCTCTGGCCAGTCTTTGAAGATTGTCCTGGCTATCTTCAGTTTTCAGGTTTACTCCTTTTTTTTCATTTGGTCACCATCCAAGAATGATGCAGAGGCCATACTACTTTTCTAAAGCATTCACAAGAGCAAAATACTGAATAAGAACACAGTGAACTTGTTCCAGTTATGACTGATGTAAGGTATTACAGACATGTATTATTTGCTGAATATGACCTTTCCATACAGTAGAGGGAGGGACCTACTACCTCATCAGTCAAGAATAGAAATACTTATTCAAAATTGGTTCTAGGCATCAAAATTTTTCTTTCTAGTTCCCCCAAGGCTCTTCATTTTCACAGTTGAGGTTCCAGGGAGGTAACTGAGCTTGTAAGGACCCACTCAGACACTGTTACAAAGACAGACGAAGCTACTGTTTGTCATCATGAACATAATACCTCCAATCAGCTAGATTAAATTTTGCCTTCTGGAGTTTGTAGACATCTTGAAACAATTCCTCTGAAAAAATGTGCCTGTGAAAATATGATGACCACATGAGAAACAGTTAGTAGAAGCTTTTATCTGTGCTACTATCTCAGCCTCACACCATTTTCATTACATCAGTTTACAATATTGGTACAAGAATCGGGCAGAAAATGTAATAATTAAATTTAAATTATTTGGCCACAAAACCATTCAGGGACCTCTATTTACTTTTGTAATATTTTCCTTTTTCAATGCATTTAAAAATGTGTGTGTAACAATCACAAATCAACATGTGCATATGTTTTGAGAATTTGTATTGGAATCCTGGAGAGTTTAGTGTCTTTGATAGCCTCTGGACACAGTTTACCCCAGTAAGCACAGGCACTGTGAGAAATCCTGTATCCAGTTGCATTTGTAAACTGGTTAGTAGCTTTGTTTTGGATTGCACGTGCTCTGTGGTTTGCTGACTGACAGTGTATTCTCCAACTTCAGAATCAACTCCAGAACAAATAAATCATTTTGAGCCCCATGCTCCAGGCTGTCCAACAGGCTCCAAACCATTACGGACTCTCCTTTCTAGTAAAGCCAGGGAAAAGTCTTCCCATAATCTGGGTCATGACAGAGGTTTATGTTTTTGGGAAAAGTATTCCTAGCTTCCAAAACAAAATGCATCTTTAAACCTTTTAAGAATACAACATGTATAATCCATATATCTTTCTCCATGCTCTCCACTTCTGTTTCATTATTTTCTTCTGTGTTTCTTTTCATTAGTTATCATTCTGTTAGTTTATGCTTTAATTTCTGTTACAAAAAGATCTAGGCAAGAAAACTTTGGTATTTAGTCTTCCAAATGCCTCCTCTTTCTGGTTTTGTGTACAGTTTTTCCTCTGCTGGAAAAGATAAAGATGAGCAGGTCTCCAAAATCAAGTAACATCTATTTTTCCTTCATTATCCTCACATTTTAAGATACCTAATCAATCGTGGAGGAAGGTGCAGCAGTTGAAACAGCAGGCAAGGCCCGCCTGCCCATGTGGTAGTAGAGGCAGCCTTGGAGTGGAAACAACAGATGATACCATAAAACCTGTCAGAATGCAGGCACTGAGCCAGGCTGTGACACTGCAGAGATTGGAGCCTCCCACAATGCCATTTGAGATCTTCCAAACTGGGATGGGCAGGGAAAGGAAAGAGATGAAGCAGGTGCCTTTACTCCAGAAAGAAGGGAAGGGATGGGAATAGCAGGGAACAGATCTTGCTGGAAATTTGTGGGGCTTGTCTTGGGTTTGTATTTAGTTTTAATCAAGCTGTTCTACCGAAACACCTCCTGCACTGCCCCAGAGAGAACAGACTAGTTTGTCTGAACCAACTGAGAATATTTTGACAAAGTTATTTGCTGGTGACTCAGAGCAGTTCCACTCAGCTCAATCTCCATAAGTATGGAAAATTTTCAAAACCTCTTTATCTACTGACATATCCCTTTTCCATCTCTTCTGGACTTCTTCACTCTATCATACCCTTTAATCTTCCATTCCTCTTTTTTCCTGACTTTTTCTCATGATGATATGACTTATCCAGCCCTCATTCTAAATCTAAGATCTTCTTCATTGAATACACCTTAATGTAAATAACTTGGAAGACATTAGGGAAGAAAAATCAAGACACAAGTTTGAAAAGAGAGCTGTTGGCACTCCTCCCATCAATTCTCTTGTTGCAGCAATTATAATTGGAGGACGCAGCAGGATGTTTTGTCTGGTGGTTTGGTAGGAACTCAAACAAGATTTTTGCTATAATGGTCCTCTCTGAGCAAGAATCTGTGCATCCCTGGATCTTCCCTGGGTTATGTTACTCACACAGATATGCCCCAAGTTTTTGCTTTGTCCTTCTTCTGTCTGCTGCCATTTAAAGAGTGGGTTTCCTTTTCTTTTCAAAACAGTGCAGGATTTCCATAGTATCAGTCTAACTGATGTGATTTCTTCTTTTTTTTCATTTGCAATAACAGTCCTAGAGACTTGACATTCCTAGTTTAATTTCAAACCCACAATGTTACATTGGCCTTGATGTTAGGCAGGGAGAGTCTGCCCAGCCAACTGTAAATACAAGTGAAATGCTTACAGTTATTCCATTACAGCACACATTTGTTATTACATTAAACCGTTAATAAAGTTACATTAAAAGGCTTGTAAGGGTGAGACAGAAACTTCCCACAGGAGGGAAATATTGAGTAAGTATTTCTGCTATGTTTTTAATTCCTTTTGTCTAGACATCACAACAGCCCTTAGGCCTATCCTGCCAATGTTAATATAGTCTCTTGAGGATACATTGTAAATTAAAAAATTTAGCAATAAAAGTAATGAGCTGAGAATTTTCTATCTACAGCAATAATGCAACATATATTAATGAAATACACAGACACACCAATGCATACAAATATATGTCCTTCCAGGCACATGTATGCAGATGTATTACTTCTGAACCAAATTGTGCAACTTGTATCATACACAGCAAGCCTGATTTTTCCATGTTGGCTTTTACATGCACAGTTTTTCATGGCAGATGGATCTGGCCATTAAAATGTCTGTGTATGAGAATAACAACATGGATGTGGAGTGCCAAATCTATGCATACCCATAAAAGTGCCTGCACACACTGCCACATGTGAGTGATCCCAGGCACCCTCTGACTCCCAGTGGGTACCTGCGTGGTGGTGCCCCATGGTCGTGTTTTTGCGTGTTGTCCAACCTCTGTCAGAGCTCAGGTGGCTCACTCATCTCAGATTCTGTCCCTGCAGATGCTGAGCCCACACAGGAAGAGATGTCTCTGACATCTCTGCAGGGCTGCCAATGACAGGGCAGGACATTCTGATGAGCCCCTGAGCACTTTGTGCCCACAGGGTGCTGGCAGCTCTGGGGGCTCCATAGGTGCTCCTGCAAGCAGGCAGCAATCAAAGAGTCTCCTGGAATCCCTCCATGCTGGGTGGATGCAATGAGGGAATTGCATCACTGTAGACTGAACTTTTGTCTGTTAGAAAGGAGGGGACAGAGGCTCTCACTTCACAGGAAGCTCCATGGAGAAGATGGGGGTGGAGGGATGGGTTGGGACACCCAAGTTGTTCCAGCAGAAGTTCCATCTTCAATTCAGAAATTTTTTACAGTGAGAACAATCAATCATTGGAACAGCTTCCCAGGGACGTGGTGAAGTACCCATCAATGGATGTTTTTAGCATGCAATTGGACAGGGTGCTAGATAATCTCATCTTGGCTGCTTCTCCCATGACAGATTGGGCCAGATGATCTTTTGAGATCCTTTCCAGCCTGGTCTGTGCTGTGGTTCTGTAACTTGATGGGAAATCTACTGGAATTCTCCTGACACTTTCAAAAAGTTTGGGAATTTCAGAGCCAGAAAGAGTTTTTTATGAACAACTTTATGACACTCTTCTAAAACAAAAATTCTTTAAGAGAAGAAGAGAAACTCAGTTCTCACACAGCTGTAATCACAGATTTTAGCAGTCACTGCAGTTGGTGGAAGGATTGAACAATAAGGCCTGTAGTGAGATCTTTCCTTTTTTCTTTATTGATCAAAGTGAACAAAATAATCTGAGGGAAGAGAACACAAAAACCTCCTGATAGACAAATCTTTCCATAGGAACCCTGATTACCTTTTTCCAGCAAGATCCATCTCCTTTGGCACAAAGCAGATAACAACTTCAGCATCCTTGCAGTAACCTGAACCACACTTCACGCTCATCTCATTGTCACTGGCTTGCATCTGCAGACTCTGACATTATTAAACTGAATAATGGACTTGTAAAACATTTTTCCTCTTTAAAATGAGAAACCTCTACCTTTTCATAGACTGGATTCCAGAATATGCCTTTCTTGAAATTGTTAATAAGATCAAATATTAAAGCAATAATGAAGATAGTTATGACTTTTGGTTTTTGTGAATTTTCAGGGAGTTTGTACCTCTTTCTTAAAATAATGCAATTTTATATATATACCCCACCTTATTTTTCAAACTCTCCCATTGAAGGTTTCGAGTTGTAAAGGTATTGCACAGATTTCAGCACTGGGGGAACATTATCCACACCAACAAGCTCAGATTCTGTCTTCAAGTATCTCTCCAAAAGATAGTGGGGTTTCACCAATATTTAACTGTGATTCAGTTTGTTATTAGGGAGATGAACTCCAGATTTGCTTTAAATAATGGCTATAAATTACAGTCTCTATGGCTTCAAAGATTTACAAGATAGGTGAAATAATATCTCTGGAGGAGATATAAATGACCTTAGGATGATATTACACCTTGAGTCTCCTTCTAAAAGAGAGTTAAACAACAAAGCCCTACAGTTTTAAGTGTGGATACTGTCATTAAACTGCTCTAACCAGTTCTGAAAGAATTCATAATTTTTCTGTTTGTTGGGTGCTGTCACCACAGCAACTAACTAGTTCTACATGGAGGTACAGTGCAAGCCAGCAGGGCTGTAATGGAATACATTCCTTAGCATGAGTCAAAGCCTGCACAGAAGAGAAGGCACACTGTTTTGGAAAGAGCTTCTAAAATTGTGTGTTCTGGTCAGATTGGAAATAAGAAATTGTCTGAAATCAGACTTCTCCCTCTTCCATGCATTTTTAATTAAAAGGACTTTATTTATGCTTTGTGGTGGACTGGGAATCCCAGTCTTCCAGTGTGACCACAGCAATGAAGCTGAGGTTGCTTTGTGCCCTGCAGATCAGAGAGAGATCTCAATCAGTCACAGGGTAGGCTGGCAAACACTGCCTTTGGTGCCTGATTTTCACACCCACAGACCCCTGGGGATTTGCTGACTGCTTCTGAAAGGTCTTCACAGTGGGACTGTAAAAGCCAAGAATACTGGCATTAAAATTTAAATTCAATATCCTGGTATCTGTATGTCCCTTGGAAAATTATGAAAGGTCAACATCTCATAAAAAGTTGAAGTTCATGGATAAGCATAATGGAATAATACCTATTGTGTAAAGTGAGTTTCATTCTGCCTTTATAAAGCCAGCATCAGTCTGGAGGTACTCTGACTGTGCTGGGAATTACACTGGTGCAGATGTGGAAGGCCAAAGCTTTTCACTGCACAAACTGCTTCAGTTCATGTTGTATGAAAAACATTAGACATTGATTAGTAAGAATCAAATATACTTTGTCATGTGATTTTCAGGGGGATCCATGATTAAGTTTTAAATAATTATTTAAGTAGACAGATTTGATGAGAAATGAAATCAAATTATATCTCAAGCAGCAAATCACAGTAATGATTAAATTTAAGCAAAGTATTAACACAGTGCATTTAATAAGATGCATTAGAGGTTACCAGTCTGTGAAAGAAGTTGCATGAATTTTAGATATCTATTTTAAAGCAACATTGCATTGTCTAGGTTCATAAATGAGCAACCACAGGGAACATTAGATTATTTTTGCACCAGTGTATTCTCTGTGCAATCAAAGCTGCTTTCGGCATTTTTTCTTTCTGAGAAAAGAATGAGAGCTCCCTTTGCATTGTAGGTATTGTGTCATCCTCTACAAAAAGTGTATCTACAACTCCAGCCACAGGCTGGTAACCCTAACTGTAACCTGTCACATTTATCTTAAAAAACACAACACCTTAATAATCAGAATTTTAATAAATTTTTTCTGTCTTGGAATTCCTGTTTGCAATATGATTTCATGCTACTTTCACTAAACCTTTCCTTAAGGACATTTTTATAAATGTCTAAAAATTCAGCCATAATTTCCTTAAAATAAATCCAGATGACAAAATACATTTGCTCGTTTAACAGTCAAACTTCTTAAAGGCTTATGAGAGACATCAGAGTTAGAAATAAATTGGTCAGAAAATATATTATTTTTGGTCTCAGTTTAAAGTAACTGCTTGATCTCATTTTCTGACCCCCTCCGAATTATGTTTTCACACATGACTATAAATCTTAACAGCTGTGAAGCTTATTTTTAGCCTACCACTAATGGCACAGTTGCAACCACGGTAATTAATATTTTCTAGCAGACTTGTAGGGGGCACCTTAACAAACTGTGATTCACCAACACTCTCAGGTAGAACACTTGCTGAGAAAAAGACATGCAGCAATGACTTTGCCTTCTTCCTTACAGCAGACAACACTGTATTTATAAAGAGTAGAAAATAATTTGTAATTTATTTTTGTCACTTTGATAATGATTAATAGCAGTTTTGAAATCTGAAAGAAAGTCCACTGGAATAGCAGAGTTTGGCCAATAAAATCTTGTACATCCACAGATTAGTAAAATTATTACACCATCAGAGTGATTTCCTGCATAGTGAGGAATGGCAGCCAGCGACTCATGTATTGAGTCTAACAACTTGTGCTCAGCTCTGGAAATCATTTCAGACAATTTCAGTTTGAAGATGGAGAGCTCCACACTTCCCTTGGCAATTTATTTGGGTGTCATTATCACCACCATTAAACACTGCTGATTTTTTGCCAGTAGCTCAAACTTTCTGGCCATTGGTTCTTGTTACGTTTTTCTCTATAAGTTTGCCTGTGGTGAAAGTATCAAGGGTGATACTTTTATGTATGAAAAGCTTATTTTGTGTATATGAACAGGATGTACTCTTTAAATTCATTACTTAAAGCATTAAAACCATTTTGAGATACTTGTTTTTCACTTTTCTCTTTCTACAAAAGGGTTTCAGAACATTACACAGTATTCAGTATCAATGTAAACAAAGATAAAATCATTCTCCTGATTCTTCACACTACTTCCCACTTTATACAAGCATGGATTATTGTAAGTATTTCTTCATACTGTATTTCCACAGTAATGAATTAAATCTTTCTCAAGTCTTCAAGGTCACTGTCCCAAAGTGCAAAATTCGCAAGAGTAACAAATTTCTCACACTACATTAACAATTGTCCCAGCTGAGCAGGAGGGACCAGCTAACCCTGTGTGGGGGTGATCAAAGCTGTGTATTCTACCCCCTCTATTCATTCCCCAAGGTCAATGGGCCATTAGCAGCAGCTGCCCAGGGAGCCATTATCACCTTCACACCCAGCCTGAGGGGGCGGAGCTGCTAATGGGCCATCAACAGTTCAATACCCCCTGGCTCCCAGAGTTAATCACCCATTGTGTGAGTCCCCGCCCAGGGGGAGGGACTGGGTGCTCCCTGAGGGTACATAAGTGGTGGGTAAGAAGACCTTGGGAACCTCTCGTTGGATCCAGAGCAGCAGCAGGACCTTGACAGGAGGAGATCACCGCTCTCACCCAGACCACAGCCCTCGCCTGCACCAACAGGTTTTTCCTTTTCCTTTTGCTCTGGACTTGGGGGAGCCACAGGGGTCTCAGCACAAGGGCAAACAAACCCCCTTGGGTTTGTGCCCCAGGACACTGGGTTATACTACTGGGTTTTTGTGAGTTGAAAGCAATTTCCCTTTTGTGTCAGTGTTTTTATTGTAATATTATTATTAAATTTTAGGTCTGACTTATAATCTCTCTCTCGTGGTGAGTTCATTTCCCCTGCTGGTTCGCCTTTAAACCAGCACACAATAATTCTGAAGCTTCACATCAGTTTTGCACATTTCTTCGCTTCTAGGAAGTGGTTACAAAATCTGGACACAAACTTTTTGATGAACTATGAAATACTGGATATTCCAATAGGTCTGCTCAAAGTAACCCAAGATGGTGCTCAAGTCCATTCTGTACCAATTTCTTCATTTTCTCTTACAAAAGGCAGGATGTTCCATGTTCAAAATGACAGATGGCTCTTCTGTATATCAGCTGTGTCCTGAAAGAGAACAGGAAATCATAACTAGATGTGAGCTCTCCAGTTGCACATCACTTTTTTTTTTTCAGATAAGAACACCAAATGTCAGGAGTTCCTTATACAAGGTTATCTTGTGCCAATTCACATATGTAGAGGAAATAAGACTACTTGCAGGTGTTGATGAAATTCGTCCTGTTGCAAATTAGACCATATAACACATGAAAAGCTCCCTCCAAGCCAATTTATAAATTACACAGTGAAGAGGATTGAACCAATTTAGGATTTTCTCTCATCCTGCCTCTCGCCTTCCCCATAACTGTGCAATCACTAGACACATGCTTGGCTTTACTGTGACTTTGCTCTGACTTTATGCTCTGTGGATGGTGCCCTGTTCTTGCCTCCTTTTTCTGTTTTTTGTCTGCATTGGATTCTTATTTGAGCAAGTTGGCCTACAGAAGGAGGAAAGCCCTCATTATTTAATTAATAACATAATGACACCTTCAAACTTCATTTCTCACAGGGAGATCTACACTGTTTGTACATCACTTCGTGTATGCACACACGAATAAAGCACAGCTGCTGTGCAAAAATGCTCGAGCTAGCTCAAACTGGCAAGTCAGGGAACCATTTTATCACACCTGAATTACTTCCAGCACAGATCACTTGATATAACTCCAGCTCAGTATCTCTACATGATGCTGCTTTTCCATGACAGGAGATCTTTGAAAAAAATCTATTCAAAATACGGATTTTTCTACATTATTCTTAATGGATCTCTGTTTGAGGGAACAGTATAAATCAAGACATGCCACCATTGCCCGAATACAATTTCATAAGACTTTTTCCCACTAGCAAAAGTCCAAAAGCATTTTTCTGACATGAGTAATATTTGACAGATGTGAAACTGCTAAGAGAAAGAACACTAAAACCAGAGGCAATAATCTCAAAATCAATTTTCATTAAGATCTGAGTTTCTCCCCACTCTCTGAAATACACAGATTCAAGTAAGTTGCTTTTACTTACACAGGTGCTCATTTCTTCCAGGACTAGTCCAATTAGTAACAGTATGATCTTAATTGAAATGGGGCTGTTTTGCACCCAGATTACTATGCAATTACAGGTTTCTGAAACATGCTTGGCCACTTTTATATCTCTTTTTAATGTCAAATTTCAGCTTGACAACATCAAATGTTCAAATTCATTAAGAATCTAATCAACTGGCAGCCTAGAGGTTATTCAAGAAGCCTTCTGGGCAGGCAGACATCCACAGCTTTTCTTGCATATAAACATCCCACTGTAGCTTTGTAGTAGAGAAAAGAGGATGCAAGCTTTGTTTTCAGAATTAATGTTCTAACAATGGCTTGAAAATATGTATTGACAGAAACTCTCATTCTGATGTCCTTGAGACTCATTATATTCTATGACTGGTGATGTGGTATTACAAAGAGTTACAATCAACTGCAACTTTCCTAAAGCTGAATGATCATCCCATTAACAGAAATCTCTCCTCATATGCTCAGTTACAGCAATTTTCCAGCTATGGAAGGAATAACATCCTTGCAAAAACGAGGTCTGGTAAGAAATAATACCAGAGAGTAACAATCCAGATCAGAGAAAGCAGCTGGCGGCTTGTGGAGTGATTTTACTCAGCCTCTGACAGTTCAGGCTTCTACTCTGGTTGCAAACGCCTCACAGCCCTTTCTTTGATAAGCAATAATTATGTCTAGGTGAGTTCAGAAAGCAGGACAAATGGATAGCAGATGTGCCCAAACTGGCATCTGTCCCACTAAACTAAGCAGTAATGAGTCTCAGAGGGTGATAGTGTCCCACTCTGCTTTTCATGGGGTTGATATTTTTTGAAAAATAAAATCAGGTCTTTAATATAAAATGCTACAGTAAAAGCTCAAGTGCTCATTTCAGTGTTGTGGGATTTACATTAATTCTAATATATTAATAGGAAAATTAATTATACTTATGAGGGCAGGACAGCACCTTTAGTGTCAAACATTTCATCTGATCCAACCCATACTGTTCCCTGCAACACGTTTTGGTCTACCTAATGATATGTCTTTTGCTGCCATGGGCAACCTGCAACAGAGGCATGGCTGAATCAAAACTACATGTGCTGGGAGAAATGAAGTTATTCCTATCTACTGTCCAGGAAAAGTCAATCCAGAAGCAATTTGTTAAGTATTTTATTCCATTCCCTTCCTGGAATAATTTATGCCCTTGAACATTCTTTAACATATAGCTAACAAGAAGCTTCAGACTACATAAGTCTTTATAAATATTTCAGTTATGGGTAGGCCAAGTACAGAATATAACTACTAAAATCAGCACCATATTAAGGTAAATCAGAAAAAACATTAGTTGAATGCAGCACCCCGAAGCACCACCATTTTATATTTCAAACTCTGGCCTTTCTTCTGCTGTACAAGTGGAAAGAAGTATGCAGGACCAATGAGGGAGCTCCTTAGCTGACTGGATGTACGCATTTCAAAAGTTTGGAAAAATAACCGGAAAACTCCCCCTGGCTCAGATTTCCTTTGCTTCTGTTTTCTGATGAGCTCTTTCAGCTAAACTTCTCCTAGAAGAGCTATAAAAAAATCCACATTGGAAATCCACAACATTCATACCACCTTGGGGTCAGCCAGCTGGGTCACTCGCCTCAAACACTTTTCCAGCTGTTGAGAAATGTTCTCTCACAAGTTCTGTTTGTCCATGTTTCCTTACCAGATTTTTAAGTGGTTGGTTGTCATGCCATCACAGCCTCATATACCAAATTTGTTCAGTAGTCTTGTCTTCTCCTGTCCAAGTGAAATAAAAAGGTAAAAATAATGTTCTAATACTGTGCATCTCTTGGTTTCATTGCTGCCAATCCCTTACAGACAGACATGACTACCATCAGTGAGTTCTGCTTATTAGAACTCTCTCTGGACAAACATTAATACTGGAAATTGATGTGCAGTCATGGTGGTTCTGAAAAGAGCTTACCCAATTCTTTTTGCCAATACAGATCTTCAGATTCTTTAAAGCATTGATCAAGATGAATATATAAATAACTGACTATATGTTGCAACTGAAATGGCTTTAAATATTTTCACAAATTAAATTCTGAAGGAAAAAAACCCTTATAAAGTGTATTTAAAAAAAAGCAAGATGCATCCATCCAGCCACCCTGTAATTTTAAAAAAACATCTCTTCCAGTCTTTGTGGAACCAGATACTCAGTCTGCTTGTCTACTCCCACTGAAAAATTGATGAAAAATTAATGCCAAAAAAAGAGAACTAATTTCACATGAGACTGAAACAAATTGCCATAAATCTTGCTGAAAATTACTGTTGGGCTGCTGTATAAAATATAACATATGAATTTTCTTTGTACCCACTCCATCTAACTCACACACTTTCCTTCCTCACCAAAATGTACTTGCTTTAGGTAACTGGGCTAGCAGAATTTTACAAGTTTGTTTCATTTGGTTAATATGTAATTCAAAATACTTCACTTACTTGAAGCATCAGTTTGGTTTGAGGAAAAAAAATAGCCACCTGCAAAAAAAAAAAAAGGGAAGTGTTCCAACAAATGTAATCTAAAACAAATGACTGATTATTGAAGCTTCTAACAGCAACAACAATTTGCTGTCAGCTCCATTACATGGCATCAGCAAGAGAATACTGGAGTCAGGCTGGTGAAGGATCTGGGAGAACACCACTTGTCATATGAAATAGGAGACAGATGCTTGAAGAAAATGTAGAGGAAAGGGATGCAGCACCACACAGCAAAAGATCCAAGGCATAATTGTTATATGAAGTTTATGTGACTTTAAAGCAGTTGAAGTTAGTCAGACAAAAATAAACACATTGTGCCTTATTTGGCAGGGACTGTAAAACAAACACTTCCAAATTTAGTTTCAAACATGAACTCTTACTCATGTTTGCACGTTGTTTAAGTGGAGCTGAAGTCAACCATGAGCTTCCAAGCTCTGAACAGAGGACACAAAATCTTCAAATCTTTTAATGATTTGTCTGTTTTCTTTCAAAGTATTGTAGGCTTATATGTCTGACAGCAAATATACACATATTGATGTATTTGAAAGCTAACACACAGTGGAGTTGACTTAAAACATACAGAAATCAATAGGAAGCTTCTCATAGATTTTCACTGAGTCTGGAGAAGACCCACAATCTGAAAACCAGTATGATAAATCTTGTTCTTATCAATGTGGTAGACACACAGACAACCCTTCCTAGCCTCCACCAGCTGCCTTCTGAAGAGACAGTCCCCTCTTCCTCCCTTTCCTGTGGCCTTACAGTGAATCACTCTTCAGCAGATACTTTTGCAAGCAAGTCTGTTTGCAGCTCATTGGCCCTTCAGGCAAAGACATTCAGGTTTTGCAGGCAAGGGAAATACATCGAGGAGATGCAGAGCTGGAATAAAAAGTCATCTCTGTTCAGGGGCAACTAAAACCACGGACAAAGCTGGGATTTACCTAGAGCAGCTGACTGACAGAGACAAGAAAATTGTGATGGCATTACTGGTTATTTGCTTGTGCCAGGGCCCTGGAAACTCGTGCTGGTTGCTGCTGTTGGCAGAGAAATCCATGGTGCAGCACAGTGTGTGTGTTCCCCATCTCCACTGAGGCCTCAGGAGTCACAAACCCAGTTCCACACATCTCTCCTTACAGTTTTATAGCTTACCCCACTCCTTTCTGCTCCTGGCCCAGGATGCAGCTCAAAATTTTGCTTAGCCAGCTCAGCATCCCCAACACTGCTGAGCAGTCTTGGGGTAGTGCTGTCTTTGGCCGCTTTTTCAGGACTTGCCTCACAGACAGCAAAGCAAGAAAAAACTAATATCCAAATGTAAAGCAATAATATGGTCAAAGCATTGTGAGTTTTTAGGACAAAATCGTATGAATGATCCTATTTAATGTTACCAATAACATCTAGAAAAAACTGTAGCCATTGCCTTGTAATGCTCAGGAGCAGGTGACACTGAATGGAGCTCCTACAAAGCTGTACTTAATCTTAAAACCTAGAAACAAAGTAATAAATACAGGGTTCTTTCCACTCATGCAGGAAGTCACATGCAGATTACCAGAAGAGATGCTGCAGTTTGGTGAAAGTTAGCCAAGTTCTTGTAACAAATTCTTGCATTTAAATGCCTTTCAGTCATTCTCAAGTAAAGAAAAAACCTGAATGGAAGGCTATTAGGTTGAGGAGACTACTCTTAGCCCCTCTGAAGTCTGTTTTCTTTCTTAATTCACTCCCCATTCCCCATTCTATTTGAATGCACTTAAAGCAGTCTTAGTGGCATAATTGAAGACAATTTTTAATGCCCTTAATCATGGTGGAAGAAAGGAATTTCTGAAAATGTGAGATTAGAGAGACGAGTTTTATTCCAGAGTCCTCCATAAAGGCGTAAGATTGTACTTTAATATCAAACCTCAGGAAGCCAAATTAAAGAACATCCTTAATTGTGTAATTTGATTGATCTGCTTTCTAAGTGTTCTGTCCTATAATTACTTGCAGGATTTCTGCACATGGATCCAGATGCACAAATGCTAAAGGAAGCAGCATCATAAAATCCAAAATCAGAGTAAGGAAGGGATGAATCAGAGTCCGCTAAGGGTTGTCAGAAACAATGTGGTTTAGTGCAAAAGGGCTTCATATCAGAAGAGTTTGGTATTGAATGGTCACAACACATCGCTCAGGGTTGATTTTCGTGATACATGACCCTTTCTGTACACCATAGGACTGGCTTGGATTTTGCAGAGGTTCAAAAACCTTTGCAACCAGTGCAATTGTGTTTCTTTGATGGGGGGAAGAGGCTGTATAAATTCAACTCCACTCACATGTATGAGCTTCATTCAAACCAGATAAATATCAAACTTATTGAAGGACAAATCCAGACTAGGCACTCCTCACCCTGAGGGAGCTGGGGGGGTCTGGGGGCAATGGCAACAGAATGGGTACTGAAACATCCCCTTCTTGTTCTCAGGAAAAGGAAATAAACATTACAGGCACATTTGGGGAAGCAATACTAGGTGGTCACACCCTTTCTAGTGTAACCAGTTTATTTTCAGTTTGTTCCCTTAATGTTATCCTAACATGACTTTCACAAGTAACTAGGCAACCTCCAGTGTCCCACTGCCGAAACAGTTCACTACCGCCCGCAAGGGAGAGTGCCGAGGCGCTTCCATCCCAGGAGAAAGAGTGGATGCGCTTCCATCCCTGGCCTACACTGCCGCCTCACGGCACTTCTGCCACACAGCTCTCGTTTTTGCGCTCTAAAACTCCAATCAGTCCATAAGCAAAGAATAGTTGTCTATGATTCTGCTGGTAACACGATCCTCACGTAGTCATTCCTTATGCCTGTACTATTCAATTGCGTTATCAGCAGGGATAAGGAAGAACAGAATCTCCCATTTAGCTTTGGAGAAACATAAATCAGAGAGGGGCAAAGGATCAGAACTCAGAGTTATCTGCAAAAATGGGAGAGTGGTCTGAAAGTCAGAATGTACATTTGCAGTTCACAACTGAGTGTTGTTCAAAAATATTCTGCCACTGTGAAAAACGCAGATGTCACACAGAGTTTTATCACTAGGAATGTTATCTGTAGGGAGCTGGGAAACAGAACACAGCAGAGGAAGGATGCCTCTGTAAAAATCATAAAGTACAAATTGTTCCTTTACAAAGCATTCCATGAATTCAGGTTTCATAAAATGTTTGTTTAAAGCATTTGCCCAAGCTTTGCAGACACAAAGTCTAAGATGTTGATTTTGAATAAAACTATACCTTTGTATATACCCGAAAAACATTAATGATACATCAAAATGTAGAAGGACTTAACTGAGTCCCAGCCATAACTTTTCAGTGAGATTCAGCAACAACAGAAAATACATCTGTTTTCTTTTCCTCGCAGTTTTCAAGGTGACCAATGTTACATTCAACCAACCCTACCATAGCTGGGGTTACCCAGAAGAGTAAAGCAACATCTCGTTTCCCATGGGACTTTACTGTGTAAATGGATAGAACCTTTTCTACAGTAGTGCTTCTCTGTATGTTGTAATATTAATTGCTCCTGGGACTAAAAAAAAAAAAGTTAACATGATGGGAAGCACAGAAACATAAAAGGATAAATAATTCAAGCATGAAAAATGACATTATAAATTTATTGGCATCTTGCTCCTTCAAGATATTGGTGTTTTCCAAATAATAATGCAGAAAAGCAATCAGAATGATGAAAAAAATTATACTTTCTTAATCCATTTTCCTATCACTACTAGAAGCAAAACATCTGGAAGATCCTAGAAAACTGCTTCTCTTCCAAACTCAAATGACTCCAAAGGAAACAAATCATCCAAAGGATTTAGACATTATAATTGATTGTCCTAATTCCCCCATCTATGCTGCTGTCTAAAGCAGAAACTACTAGGAAACAGAACAAATGGGAATTAGTCAGAAGGGATGGGAGACAAAAGAGCAAATTAGAGATATTTTCTGTGATACAGGTAGAAGAGCAACATGGACCTGAGAAAAGAAAGAGAGCAATACTGATAAATGTTTAGGCAAGAAAATCAAATGAGAGTGGGGAGAACAGGAAGAAAAATGGGAGGAGATAAAACAAATGGAAACTCAAAATGAGTAATGAGGGAAAAAAGATTGTTCCTGCTGAGCAGTTTCAAACAGAGTGTAGTATATTTAGAATCAGAAGATGCATCTGGAGTGAAGCTGGTGATACAAATTTTAAACATGGAAAAGGAATTAAGACTACATTTGTTCTATTTGATTACTTAAATCTTCAGTTCAGTCCCTGGACCTGGTTCCCTCTCACTCGCATCTTGGCATGTTCTTCCACTTGCGTGGTCTGACTCAGAGTTAACTGATTGCTTCCCACCAGGAAGAAGCCAGGGCAGGGTCCTGGAGGCTGCTGTGTGACTAGCGTAGGTAAGACCATAGAATCATAGAATCGATTGGGTTGGAAAAGACCTCAGAGATCATCAAGTCCAACCCTTGGTCCAACTCCAGTCCCTTTACCAGATCATGGCACTCAGTGCCACGTCCAATCTCAGTTTAAAAACCTTCAGGGATGGTGAAGCCACCACCTCTCTGGGCAGCCCATTCCAATGCCTGATTACTCTCTCTGGAAAGAATTTTTTTCTGATCTCCAACTTAAATTTCCCCTGGCAGAGCTTGAGCCCATCGTGCCCCCTTGTCCTATTGCTGAGTGCCTGGGAGAAGAGACCAATCCCCACCTGGCTAGAACTTCCCTTCAGGTAGTTATTGAGAGTGAGTGGCACCTTCCTTCCCAGTCTCCAAAGCAGAGCCAGCTCCCCGTGCTGCTCACAGACCCTCACACCATACACGGCCCAGTCCCACCAGAGCCAGCTCCCCGTGCTGCTCACAGACCCTCACACCACACACAGCCCAGGCCCACTGTGCAGTGCCATTCAAATGCCACTCACAAGGGCTGGTGCACGGCCTTGTGCTGCTTCAAGAGGTTTGAATTAAGTGAACATGAAAAACAGGTATTACAATTTAAGGGGCCACCATATGATGCCACTCAGGAGATCTGGGCAAGCATCTCCCAGCACGGATTCTCCCGCAGAGGAACTGAGGCACGAGCTGTTCTGTGCAGCCATCCTGTCTGTCTGCTGTGAGCGAGAGCTACACTGGCACAGGAGCAGTTAGATTCAGGCAGCAGGATTCAGGATCCTGAGAAGTGGAGGGAATTGCTTTCACCTGGATGCAGACACATAGCAAGCTGGGGCAGGTCCTGAATGCTGGATGCTCCACTCTGCCTTTAACCCAACAGCAGACATCTGCAACAGCAGCTGCAATCCGAAAAATGATAACATTTTAGGGTCACACCCAGAACAATAGAAAACAATGAATTTGGGCCAACTGACACACAACACACCCTTGATGTAATAGTGGAGTCACACATGGCAAGGTACTCCATTATGAAATATTGCATAATCATCTTTCATTGAAGTATTTTCCAGTGTCATTCTCTGCTTATGATTTTATTATGTTTTCCTTTTCACTGTTTACCTCATTAATTAGTTTTCTGCATCTGATTTCTGTAGAACAATATGATAATCTCATGATGTTTTAAGAGTTTTTAACATGGAATATGTATATTAATGAAATACCATGAAAAGTAAAAAAAATTGGCAGAATATGAATTAATGCTTTACTGTATTTCCAGGCAGGATAAAAATGGATCCTTTCCCATCAAAAATAACTATTCCCTATGACAATTAGAAGTGTTAATAACATATTAGTCTATAATCGTGTAAACAGAAAAATTTCTTTTTTTCTTTCATTAGGAGAAGAAACAGGTAACAACAATGAACATGAAATAAGCTTAATTGCATTCTTTTGTAATTATAATTCTTCCTTCGAGCAAGCTCATGTCCACAGTGAACATCTGTTCACAGAACTCTTGAAACCTTTACTTCACAGTGTTGCTCAATGAAGTTGGCACATGACTTTGCCAGCAGCTTTCTGGCTCACATACAGACACCAGGACACTTCACTCTCTTGATGAACCTCATTTCTAGAATGTGAAAACTATAAAAAGTGATGAATCTTTGTTCTGCCACGTATTGCAGGACATTCTGACAGCCTCACCACCCTCCCCAGAGCAAGTCATCCCAGTCCAGGTGCCACTTGGCTTTGCTATAAACCTGAGTAGGGCAGGAGGACACTCCTATTTGTGCTCCATGAGTCTCACTGAGGTAACTGGTGCGTGCATGAACACCATCAGTGCACATGAATCCATCAGTAACCTCTCCAGGATTGTGTTGACTGATAAAAATGCAGCTTGCAAACTTCCAGACAGAGATGGCTACACTATTCAGAAATGGCCATGGACCTCTGGGGCTGTTGCAGCACCCTGGAAGCCCTAGGGAAGATCTCAGTTAGACCTTTGGGATAATGTTTTCTCCAGTAGCAGAGCCCCTCTCTGCCTGCAGAACAACATTGCCAGCAAGTCCATGCTTGCTTTCCAAGTGGTGAAGTCCTACTGACTAAAGATAACATAGGAAAAATGCCTTCTGAAGCACCTGATCTACCTTTTCACTTTGCTTTTTCTTCTCTTGGAAGCCAGCTGCTGTTGTTGCTCTTGTTGCTCCATGAACATTGTCTAAATTAGCTCAGGAGTGCACAGCTGACTTACAAAATTCAAACTTCCAACAAGTTGTATGCCAAAAATGACTCCACAAGAAGCTCCTGTATAGACTTGCCTTTACCAATGAGTTAGCAGGAACTGCTTTACCCCTAGGGACAATTGAGAACAGCACTATCTGGCTACTCACAGGTGCATTTCATGATTGCAAGAGCGATACTCTTTAGATTTTGTTCTTGGATATGAAAAGTGCTTCTTTTATATTTCCCAGTCTATGTAAGGACACACCATATGTGCCTTTAGGGAGCCTGCAGGGCTGCAGCACAAAGGTAGGACGCTGAGCACTGCCAGAGCTCTGCACTCTCACCACTAGTTAAAGCTGAAGAGTCTGGTCATTTTCAGGTCGCCAGCAAGCTGAGATGGCTTCGTGCCTTCCCACTCTGCATTAGAGGTGAGGAAAAATCACATTAGCCACTAGGGTCCTCATTAATGGAATAGGTGGGGAGACAAGGAAGGAGTTGAACAGTACAGTCGGGATCCAGAGGAGGATGTATTTTTGAAACAGGCGTCACCTTCTGTCCTCTTTGACACCGGCTGAGGGTGTAGTCTGAGGAACACATTTTCAGTGCCAATTACGCCTTAAACATTTAGCACTTGTGCTGCAAATGTGCTGAGCTCAGTGCAACCCTCAGGACTCAGCAGACACGAGCATTTGTGATGCCAACAGGTGAACAGAATTTACTTTCTGTTGTTCTGTTGGTTTTGCTTGTTTGTTTCATTATTTTCGAGGGAGGGGCAGTCCCGTGGTGTAAAGGAGAGCACTCTGAACTCTGAATCCCAAAGATCTGAGTTGAAGTCTCAGTGGGGACCGTCCCCTGGCAGTTCAATGCCTCTCTGCCATCCCATCCCGTCAGATCTTGGATGTTCAGCAGAGTCAGCCCCGGTTAGTAACCGGTGCTGTGACAGTCCCAAGGACTTCACTGTCACTGTCCAAGCTCGCTCGGCCGTGGCAGATGGACCTCAGGACTTAAACGGTGGGGCCAGTTCTGCGCAGGCTGGAAGGGCACACCCACGTGGGGAGAGCCCTTCCCAAATCTTTGTTTGCAAAGCCTGGCCATATTTGTTCATTATTTTCGAGGGGTTTGGGGGGGTGAGGTGGGGCAGGGGAGAGGGCACTGCCCATCGGGCTGTGTGTGCTCAGTGTTCAGCTGCAGGGCCGTGCGGTGCAGAGCAGAGCCGACGGCCGGGGTGGAGCCAGGACAGCAGTGCCAGAGCAAACCTGACTGGGCATCCCACAGCAGCCCGGTGCTATCCAAGGCCGGCTGGGCATGCCACAGCAGCCCGGTGCTATCCAAGGCCGGCTGGGCATCCCACAGCAGCCCGGTGCTATCCAAGGCCTGCTGGGCATCCCACAGCAGCCTGGTGCTATCCAAGGCCGGCTGGGCATGCCACAGCAGCCCGGTGCTATCCAAGGCCTGCTGGGCATCCCACAGCAGCCCGGTGCTATCCAAGGCCGGCTGGGCATCCCACAGCAGCCTGGTGCTATCCAAGGCTGGCTGGGCATCCCACAGCAGCCCGGTGCTATCCAAGGCCTGCTGGGCATCCCACAGCAGCCTGGTGCTATCCTAGGCCGGCTAGGCATCCCACAGCAGCCCGGTGCTATCCAAGCCCAGCGTGCGCCCGGAGCCGGTGGCAGGAGCGGGGAGGAGGGAGGGACCAGCAGGTGTGATGAGAGGCCTCTGCAACACCAAGTTAAATCTTAACTTTGCGGTGTATTTCCCAGGGGACGGATGCCTGTGACTTTCAAAAGGACCCCTTTCAGCAGTTCCTTTATGCCTCCAAACACCAGGAATGCGCTCACAGGGAGCAGCCCTCGGGTAGCACCGTAACCCCCCGTCCCAGGCCCAGCCCCGACCCCAGGAGATGAGGCCATGCCCGAGCCCCGCCTGTCGCGTCACAGCCACAGCGTCAGGCGGGCTGGAAATGCCCTCTGGGCTGAGCGAGTCCACCCTGTGCCCGAGCAGCGCCGTGTCGGGCGGGCCGCGGCCCTCGGTGCGGTCCGGGCTGTCCCAAACACCTCCAGCTAATCCCCCCGGGCAGCCCACCCCACTGTCTAACCACCCCCTCCGTGAACAAATCCTCCCTAACGCCCAAAGTGCTTCCTGCTGTCCAGGCTGGAGCAGCTCTGCGGGAATCACGGTGCGCTCTCCCAGGTTTTGGGGTCAAACCGACCCTTCCCCGCATGGAATGACCTTTAACGCCCTTTAGCGGCCCCGGGCGCCCGGCAGAGGGCGCTGCGGCGCGGCCGGCACTGCGCATGCGCACCGGGCGCGGGCACGGACCGGCAGGCGGCGGCTGCGAAGGTCGGGGAGGGACGGGGCCTGTGCCGGGCGCTGCCCCCCGCGCCGCCTCATGCGCAAGATGCTGCTGGCCGCGCTTTCCCGCTTGCTCCAGGGCCCGGCGGCCGCCGGCAGGACGGTGAGTGCGGCCGGTGCCGGCCCGGCTGGAGCGCGGCCGGGAAGGCGGCCCGCGGGGCGGAGGGGGGGAGGGGGGGGCGAGGGCGGCCGGGGACGCAGCGGGAACGGACCGGGGGTGCTGCGGGAACGGGCCCGGAGCGCTGTGGGAAGAGGCCTGGAGAGACAGCGGGAAGGGGGCCTGAGAGACACCAGGAACGGACCAGGGAGGCAGAAGGGACGGGCCGGGGGTGCTGCGGGAACGGGTCCGGAGCGCTGTGGGAAGGGGCCCGGAGGGACACCAGGAGTGGGCCGGGGGAGACAGCGGGAACGGGCCCGGAGGGACAGCGGGAACCGGCCGGGAAGTTGGTGCCGGCGGGGCAAAAAGAAAAATAATGGAACCCCCCCAAAAGTTGGGTTGTTGTTGTCTTTGGTTTGGTTTTGGTTTTGTTTGGGGTTTTTTCCCCCCGCTCTGCATGAAGCCCCGCAGTGACAGTGGAATGGTCGCGGCTCGCAGCAGCTCGCCCTGCAAAGGCCTGGTGTCTTTGGGTTGTGTTGCCCACGTGTATTTTGACAGCACAGGGTCCCTCACAGGGGTCATAAACACGCACTGCTCGGCCCCCTTGGGGTTCAACGTGTGACTGACCGAGCTTCACCACCTCCCTCCGCTCAGCCAACAGCCCCTTTCAGTCTCTGCATGAGTTTTCTTTCAGAGCTTGTTATTTTGGTGTCATCTCTTTCATGTGAAAAAAAAATCATGCTTTTACCTCTTCGTTCTCCTTATTCCACTGCAATGACTGTGGCCATGGGAAAGATTAACCCTGCTGAGGAAGAGTTGTTGGCAAGGTCAGAGTGAAGAGGTGCTTTTTTGGCAACTGGAAGTCAGCTGCCTTTTTGCCATGGAGAGCAGATCTGCTGCTGCCCTGTGTTCTGAGGCAGCTCTCTCACCCAAACCTTCACTGCTTGTGGGTGACTTGTGGGTGACTGGATTTGGGAGAATCACACCAGGCAGCACTTTTACTGAAAGATCTTTATATATATGTTTGGGCCTCATACCTAAAAGTATTTCCTAATTGGCAAGTAAAATATCTGGAATTTTGCAAATTAAATTTTGCAAATATTGGTGCCTGAAATTAGTCCCTTATGACAAGTTCTGGGCCTGCTCCTGAGATAACTGCATTTTTCTGGGATGCCAAACTACATCTGGTTTGGATATCTTAATATAATTGATTTTTGGATCCCAGGGCTTACCAGTTATATCAATGTTTGTCTTGAATTGTTCATATACATCTATAGTGAAGGCATAAATTACTAAACAAATAGAAGTAAACTTAATGCATAGAGCAGTGTTTGAGCATATTCCAGACTATGCAGTTGTATTTCCACATAAGGAAACTACCACTTGCAGTGTTCTGTTGTAGTTGGCTAATAATTTGCTGACTTCTCCTCCCCTAATTGTTTGGTACAGCTACTTACTCTTTTTTTCTTCTTTTTTTCCCCCTTCCAAATGCTGCTAACCTAGGGAGCCATTAGTGAGGTAAGGTCTCAGTCTTGTCAGGATGTCTTTGATACATGTACTGGCCACATATCAGAACTTTGTACAGACTCTTCAGTGTTGCTTTCATGCCCCATGTTCAGGGCAGGGGTTTAACCAGATGGTCTAAAGGCCTCCCTTCCAACTCTGGCCATTCTGTGATTCTCCCAATCCCAAACTGTTGATTTACTTCCAGCTCTAGAAGTAAATCAGCTTTTCTTCACCAATGATACTGATGCATTGTGGTAAACAATGTAGAAACTTGGTTTAAATTGAAACTTTTAGGTATTTAATCTGATAATAGGGAAAGGGGGGAATTGTTACTGCAAAATCAAATATGTAACAGAGTAGGTAACTTAAGATGGATTGAGAAATTTCTCCTGACTTTTTTCGAAGTTCATACCTGTTAATTACACCTTTTTTTGGAAACAGTGACCTGGATATTGTCAACATTTTGAAATCATTAACTTTCAGCTAAATGTATATGAATTTCCTGGCTGAGTGAAATTTTTGTGTAAATTAACTGAGCAGTAAATCTGCCACTGCAGATGCGGTGTGTTTGCTGTGGCCACAGTTCCTGCATGGACACAGGCCCAGCTCTCAGAGGCTGCCCTGAACACCAGAGATCACTGGTCAGCAGCCCGTGTTCCTTCTTTAGGACAGTAATGTGTTTTTAAACATCCTCATCTCTCCCCTGCCACGCCACCCTTTCTGTTCTGTGTCTCACATATCCCCAGGTACCTTCTGTGTTTCCATACCATGTTGAAGTAGTGGCCATGCTGTTACTCACTGAAATGATATTCTCCTTCATTGTTACTGCATTGAATCCCCCCAACTTCTCTTCCTATTGAAAAGAGAGAGTGCAGGTCATTTGTAAGCAGAAATCTGCTGGCTTCTTTTTGTTTGTTTGGGGGGTTTGTGGGGATTTTTGTTGTTGTTTTGTTTTCTTTTTCGTTTGTTTGGTTTGGGGTTTTTGTTCATGTTTTCTTTTATTCCATCAAGGCAAAATCCCAGTTAGCACAGAGAGCCATTGACTCTCTCCTTGTATCTGGCATGGAGGGAAAACCAATTATTTTATCTGTTTTCAATGCTCTTCACAGTCTTTTGAAACTTACTGGGTTTATTTTAGATAACCAAAGGTATTAAATATTCAAATTCTTTTTTCTAATCTTAATTTTAAATACTGGCTTTTAAAGGACTTTAACATGTGCATACAGAGCAAAAGTTCTGTAGCCTTACAGGAACATGGCACTGGTGAGTTTAATTCATAAATCATTTCCGTTTGGGAGTACTCTGAGAAATTACTTGAAAATTCACCTACTTGATATTTAAGTGTTGCTCATGTTTTGGTTTTGTATTTTTCCTAAGGCCTCTCGAGTGATGGTGGCATCACGTAACTACGCAGACTTTGCAAGTGAAGCTTCGTTTGAGATTAAGGTAATGATGCCATGAGTGACCCCTCCCCCCAAAACAGGACTTGGAGCCACATTAGTGTAGGGTAAGATAAAAAGTAAAGGTCCTTTAATAACACAGGGCCTACAGCCCACAGGAATACATGATGACATGCATGTGTCCCAGTTCTTGTTTCCATGGCTTGTATAATAAGATCCCTCCAATCATTGCTTTACACATTTCTCAGTCCAGCCCCAGTCCCACCCCTGGTCCAACCCCTGGAATTGGGTCTGGGGTCGTCAAGACCCTCTGTCTTCATCAGCTCTTCTTCCTCGGGCACACAAAGGTCTCTTGGTCTCTTGGAGTTCATCCAGTTCTGGCTTTTGGGTCACTCTGACCTGTGCTTATGTTTCATTCTGTGGGCCTTCTGATATCCTTCAGCTCTTTACCTTGGAAAGGAGTCTAAACAAGATTGATTAACTAAAGGAATTTGAGCTCCCTGTTCTGGGACAGGGGTAGTGATAGAAAGGCATTAAACTTAAACTGTTAGAAATATTAACCCTCTAAAAATCCACAACTACTGTGTTCCTAAAATCTACAAAATGTGAAAATCAGAACAAAAACCCCTTTGGCATCAGTAAAGAACACTTAATACTGGCATTCTGTGTAAGCATTTGTTGCACATCTCAACATGATGGACTTGCCCCCATATCTTTTTCAGTTAGAAAACAACAGTTTGAATCTACAGAATCACACCCCTCAGTATCTGACTGGATTGCTTAGAGCAGCTGGAAGCCCTGTGCTTGGCAGTGTGTAGGAGCCCTACTTGTTTCTTAAGAATGTGAAGTTGTGACTCTTTGCAGCTGTGATATTGCAGTGTAGCTGTGAGAACAGAGTCAGGAAGAAGCTAAAGAACCTTTTTGTTCTGAGAGAAGAGTATTAATGGTTCCTTATTTGCAGCCTATCCCAAGTGTGCAGCTGATTGATGTCCGTATGGTTTTTTGAGGAAAAAATGCAGCATCCTTTTAATGCTTTACTTTGTGTTGCTCAAAAAACGTGTTATATTCTGTCAGCTTTCCACTGTGCCCGGATCTTAGGAAAAAGTGGTGCTTCCATTGGCAGTAGCTTTTGTGCTGGCATTTCATTCAGGAACTGATGAAAGAAAATCTGAAAGCAATCATTTGGGTTTTGTTCCACCCTCTCCCTGTTTGTCTGTGCCTGTAAAGTATTAAAATTGTTTCACAAGTGGAAGGGAAGGAATATCTGTTGGTGAGGCCACACCTTGAGTGTTGTGTTCAGTTCTGGGCCCCTTAGTTCAGGAAAGAGATTGAGGGACTGGAGCGGGGCCAGAGAAGAGCAACGAGGCTGGTGAAGGGACTGCAGCACAAGTGCTGTGGGGAGAGGCTGAGGGAGCTGGGGGTGTTTAGCCTGGAGAAGAGGAGGCTCAGAGGTGACCTCAGCACTGTCTGGAACTACCTGAAGGGAAGTTCTGGCCAGGTGGGGGTTGGTCTCTTCTCCCAGGCACTCAGCAATAGGACAAGGGGGCACGATGGGCTCAAGCTCTGCCAGGGGAAATTTAAGTTGGAGATCAGAAAAAACTTCTTTACAGAGAGAGTGCTCAGGCATTGGAATGGGCTGCCCAGAGGTGGTGGATTCCCCATCCCTGGAGGTTTTTAAACTGAGATTGGACGTGGCACTGAGTGCCATGATCTGGTAAATGGACTGGAGTTGGACCGAGGGCTGGACTTGATGATCTCGGAGGTCTTTTCCAACGCTGTCTGTTCTATGATTCTATGATATATTTATATGAAAATTCTTTTTTGACTAGATATGAGTTTAATGTTTGGTCCTGTGTTGATGAAAAAACTCCAAAGTTTCTATTGTTAGGAGAACTTGGAAGCAGAGTTGTCTGAGTGTGCCCATGTGTTATACCCAGTTCATCTGGGTATCAGTGGATTTGCTCTGGAGAGACTTTTGTTGTGACACAAACTGTCTTTAACCTGTATGGAAGTATTTTGGCCATTTAATCTGCACAGGCAGAGTAATTTGTTTGGTCTCTTCCACTGAACTTAATTGTTTTTAAATTTTTAATTATTTCTTTTGTATGGGTGCCTAAAATCAGCCCTCCCTCAGTAGAGTCCATGGTTTGGGGGGGAAATTTTACTGCACATGTGGTGTGGTTTGACTGGCAGTGTGGCTGAGGCAGCAGAGGTTTGTTACTGCTTGTGGTAGCAGAGGGCCATGTCCAGTCTTAGGGCCGGATCTTAGAAACTGTTCCACAAAGGCAACATTCAATCTCTCTTACCTCTCCAAAAATCCTGTGTAGTTCTTACCAAGTATTTGGCCTGTAACACCCTGCAATTGTGCGTTTTTCCGTATTTTCTGTGGACTGTAGTTTGTTTCCTGCTTGTAGGTACAACAAGGCTTTATTTTGTGGGTGCAAACCTGCCTTTATTACAAGTAAGGCCTTTATTGCCCTGAATTTTGGGACAGTGCACAAACCTTACAGGTATTTTGACCTCTGAATGTAGGTTTTGCTGGCTTTCTTTTTTAAAAGGTATATTACACTCTGAATTTGAAAATGGCACATCATAAAAAATAATTAAGTGATACTCATAAATGGGATTAATTATTTTCAGGAAATAAGTGCTTGTTCAACTTTGCAGAAATGTGACCTCCATCACCTGGAAGAAGGCCCTGGTACCACGGCAGTGATGACTCGAGAGGAGGGGCTCCAGTACTACAAGACAATGCAGATCATTCGGCGCATGGAGCTCAAGTCTGACCAGCTCTACAAGCAGAAGATTATTCGTGGCTTCTGCCACTTATATGATGGTCAGGTAAGAAAGGTTTTTTCAGGAGATTTTATATTGTCTTACCTTACTTAATGTAAGAGCTGCAAGTTCTTCAGAAGAGACAGGCAAGGTAGAAGAGGTGGAGGGGTGGATCTGTATATTAGAAAGTCTCTTGACCCTGTAGAACTTGAGGTTAGTGACAACATGGTTGAGTGTCTGTGGGTGAGAATCGGGGGGGAGGCCAGCAGGACTGACATCCTGGTGGGAGTCTGTTATAGACCACTCAGCCAGGAGGAAGAGGTGGATGATTACTTTATAAGCAGCTGGCAGATGCTTCAATATCACCAGCCCTTGTTCTTGTGGGAGACTTCAACCTTCTGTCTGCTGGAAACACAACAGAGCGGGGAAGAGGCAGTCTAGGAGGTTCTTGGAGTGTATGGAGGATCACTTGCTGTCTCAGCTGGTGAGCCAGCCTGCTGGGGCAGGGCCCTGCTAGACTTGCTGTTTGCAAACAAGGGCGTGTGGAAGATCTGGTGGTCAGAGATTGTCTGGGGTACAGTGACCATGGTATGATTAAGACTTTTCAATACTTGATGAAACAAAGGAGGGCCATCAACCAAACCTCTACCCTGGACTTCTGGAGGGCAGAATTTGGCCTATTCAGGAGGCTGATTTGAAGAGTACCTTGGGAAACATCCCCTTAAACCAAAGGGGTCTGGAAGGATGGACATACTTCCAGAAAGAAATCCCGAAGGTGCAGGAGCAGGTGGTGTGTTCTCTGTGTGCTGAAAGGTGAGCTGGCAGGGAAGACAGCTGGCCTGGCTGGACAGGGAGCTTTTGCAGGAGAACTTGGGTAAAAAAAGGTGTTTACCATCTTTAGGAAAAAGGGACAGGCAACTGAGGAGTGGTTTAAGGATGTCGTCAGGTCATGCAGAAGGAAAATTAGAGAGGCGAAAGCACAATTTGAATTTAATTTGGCCACGTCTATAAAGGATAATAAGAAGTGTTTTATAAATACATTAATAGTAAAAGGAGGGGCAAAGAAAACCTCCATTCTTTATTGGACACAGGTGGGATATAGTCACCAAAGATGAGGAAAAGGCTGTGGTACTTAACACCCTTTTCCTCTCAGTTTTCAGCAATGAGACAGGTTGTCCTAAGGACAACTGACCTCCTGAGCTGGTAGACAGGGAGCGAGTAGCTCGCCTGTAATCCAGGAGGAAGCAGTTAGTGACCTGCTGAGCCGCTTGGATGCTCACAAGTCTGTGGTATTAGAGTAGCCAGGCAGAAGGGGCCTGGGAGTTCTGAGTGACAATAGTGTGCCCAGGTGGCCAAGAAGAGGCCAGTGGCATCCTGGCCTGTATCAGGAATAGTGGGGCCAGCAGGATGAGGGAAGCAATCCTTCCCCTGTACTCAGCACTAGTGAGGCTGCTGTGTCCAGTTTTGGACCCCTCAATTCAGGAAGGATGCTGAGGTGCTGGAGCATGTCTACAGATGGACAAAGATGCTGATGAAGGGTCTGGAGCCCAAGTCCTGTGAGGAGTGACGGAGGGAGCTGTGGTTGTTTAGCCTGGAGAAGAGGAGACTGAGGGGACACCTTACCACTCTACAGCTGCCTGAAAGGAGGTTGTAGCCACATGGATATCAGTCACTTCTCCCAGGCAACAAGCAGTAGGACAAGAGGACACAGTTTTAAGCTGCCAGTGCAGGTTTTGGTTTGACATTAGGAGGAAGAAGTTCTTCACAGAAAGAGTGATTGGCCATTTGAGTGGGCTGTCCAGGGAGGTGGTGGAGTCACTGTCCCTGGAGGTGTTTAAGAAAAGATTGGATGGGGAAGAGTTGACATTGTAGTGTTGGGTCATAGGTTGGACTCGATGGTCTCAGAGGTCTTTTCCAACCTAGTTGATTCTGTGAATGTAGGGATATTAATAGAGCAGAGAATAAATGTAGAACTGAATATCTGTATACAATGTCTGAGGTTGTAGCTGGAACTATCATTTAGTTAATGACCTTTTAACAAAAAATGTGTTAGCACAAAAATGAATCCCTGCAATCAGGGACAGCAGTAGGGAGGGGGAGAGAGAGAGAAGGCACAGTGCAGCTGAAGATCAACTAAATGTGAGAAATGAGCAACTGCAGAGTATTAAAGGCCTGCATCTTTCTCCTCAAGCTTCACTGATGGTTTTTGTTTCCATGTCTCATGGGACATGTGCCCACTAAAAAGCAACAGCCAGGAGAAGGAACTTGGTGAACTTACTGAAATTTTGCTGTCTGTCTGTTATCCCCTGACATTTTGGAATTGCAGTCATTGAGATGCTTCATTTGGGAGAAAAAGCCTTCAGATTTTCACAGCTTCTGGTTTCCTTCTCATGTGCCTTTGCCAGTCACAGGTTGGAATTCAGAGCCTCAGGCTGTTGTAGCTCCAGGCCTGCCAGCGACCCTTGGGATTTAATCCAGGCTCCTGTATCTGTGCTCTCTCTGTTACCTGCTGATACTTGCTGTATCAGAGCCAGCCCTTGCCACAGTGCTGACTGAGGAAGCTGTTTGTTTTCCTTCATTGCTAAGCTTATTTTCCCTCTATAACAGGAGGCCTGCTGTGTAGGGCTTGAAGCTGCCATCAAGCCAACAGACCATGTGATAACAGCGTACAGAGCTCACGGCTTCACCTACACCCGAGGAGTGCCTGTCCGAGAAATCCTCGCTGAACTTACAGGTTTGTGCTCAGTGAAATCAGGAGTCACGTGCTCCTGTACTTACCAGAATTTTTTATAAAATCATAGAATCACAGAATCAATTGGGTTGGAAAAGACCTCTGAGATCATCAAGTCCAGCCCTTGGTCCAACTCCAGTCCCTTTACCAGATCATGGCACTCAGTGCCACGTCTAATCTCAGTTTAAAAACCTCCAGGGATGGTGAATCCACCCCCTCTCTGGGCAGCCCATTCCAATGCCTGATTACTCTCTCTGGAAAGAATTTTTTTCTGATATCCAACTTAAATTTCCCCTGGCAGAGCTTGAGCCCGTGCCCCCTTGTCCTGTTGCTGAGTGCCTGGGAGAAGAGACCAACCCCCACCTGGCTAGAACTTCCCTTCAGGTAGTTCTAGACAGTGATGAGGTCACCTCTGAGCCTCCTCTTCTCCAGGCTAAACACCCCCAGCAGCCTCATAGGACTTGTGCTCCAGTCTCTTCACCAGCCTTGTTGCTCTTATCTGGACCCACTCCAGCACCTCAATATCTTTCCTGAACTGAGGGGCCCAGAACTGAACACAATAATTTGGTGGGGGTTTTTTCCCCTGTGTTTCATTTCATGACACACATAATTTTCTATTGCATTATGCTTGACCTCAGTAGGACTCTTGTAATTGGGAGAGAGCAGCTGCAGTACAGACAGAGACTGTTGTTCCAAGAAATTACACTTGGAGAGAGTTCCTAGAAAGGAGTGCTGCTGGAGCCCTTTCCTGAAAACAAAGATCTTGACTACAAATGCCAAACTGAAAGACAACTTGAGTTCCAAGGACCAAGAAATGACAGGATTAAAGTTTTTGAAGGAGAAGGAAGCAGAGTAACTGAAAATAAGACTGGTAGATAAGACCTTACAGGAAACAAGTTACAGAAAAGGACTTTTCAGGAGAATTGACAATTACATGAGAAATGGGTTTGTGTTCTAAGAAAAATAGGAAGTGTAGCAAAAAGTGACAATACATTCTAAAACACAAGAGAGGATTGCACAAACAGAGTTAAATTACACTTAATCAGAAAACTATTTTTCTTAAAATTAGCATTTTCTTTCCTTTGGCCCTAGAATCCATAACAGTTCACATAAAACATATGAAAGATATGAGAAAGACCAATAATAAAAATTATCCACTACTAAGGAGGAAAGAGAAGTACAAACTCCAGAAAGGGATACACTTCTAAAATAAACACTAAGGCTAAAGGAAAAAAGATATAAACAACCCCAAACACCCCTCCCTCCCCCCCCAAAGTAAAAACCCAGTCAAGCTGTGCTTACTAGAAGTAAAATATAATCTTCTGCAGCTGGTAACAAGACAGATGAGAATAAGAAATTGAATGGACTGATGAGAAATTCTGTCTCCTTAGATTGGCTCATTTAAATAGAGTTTGTTCTAAGGCCTCATGGAGCACTAGTTATTTTCAAGTCACAGCTTTAGTAAAGCCAGACTGGGTGACTTCTTATGTTAATACTGGGGTGGAATGGGGAGCTGTTCATTGCTGGAGTTTTTTTCAATGTCCTATTTGTAATTTTTACTTGTAGTTACTCTCAAAGGGAAAACAAATCTAAATTATTGCAACTAATTTGGAACACTATTCATATCTTTCTTGCAGAAGCCAAAAGTAATAAGGACTGTATCTTTCTTGCAGATTATGTATATGAGAAATACAGACCTTGTTGTCTATTTAGAAACACTCCATATTTATCAGGCAGTGCTTCTGTGTAGCAGGACACTGAAACTTCTTGGTTGGTTTTAAAATTTCTTCTTAATCTCATTCTGTATTTTCAGAATTATGTTTTCATTATTGTTCTCTTTTCTCAGCCCTTATTTGTTTTGTGAGATGTTTAACCATGAACTCTTGAAAGAGAGAGGCCGTCATGTCTTAACTCCACACAGCTCTTATGACACTGACATGGCCTTAGTGTTACCACCTTTAGGAATTGCATTTGATGTTCCCATTTGCATGGTATTTTTCCTCTGAAAAATGAATCACTTGTTCCTCACGTTTCAGGTCGCAGAGGAGGATGTGCCAAGGGAAAAGGAGGATCAATGCATATGTACACCAAAAACTTCTATGGTGGCAATGGTATTGTTGGTGCTCAGGTATAGACATGATTTCTGTTTCAAAGTACAAGGTGAATTTGGCTCATGTCCTGTTGCCAGTGTTTCCTCTCAGTTTTTGTGGTGCGAGGAGCTTGTATGCAGATACCACTGCTCTGTGGCTCTCTCTTACCCTGGTTTGCTCACCATTTTGTAAACTGTATCCAAAGTGAATCAAATTGATAATACAGTTCATGTTTGTATTTTGGCTTTAATATCAATTGGAACAAATGGAAGTGGGTGGATGCAACTCGTTTATTGGGCAGGTCTGTAACAGCATAAATGTCTCCTTAGAGCTCACAACCTGCCTGTCTTCAGCTCCTTTAAACGTTGTTCTAAGGTTGTGGTTGGCTCTGCCCTCTGTGACAGGTTCCCCTCGGAGCCGGGATTGCGCTGGCCTGCAAATACTTCGGCAAGAACGAAATCTGTCTGGCGTTGTATGGGGATGGCGCTGCCAATCAGGTAAAGCACTGCTGCCTGGTCTGGCTCTGTGAGGAGTGTGCCTGGGGAATACAGTTTCCTTTTGTGAACTGTGAGCTCTGCCTTTCCTCTGAGGAGTGGGAGAGCACCTTCTGCCCTGCCCCTGTCCTACCTGCAACCCAGAAAATATCTCAGATCTTGGGCCAGGATTGTTGTGTGGGCTTTTTGCTGCACGAACACTTTATAGAGTCCACTGACACTGAAAAGGCAGATCCTGGAGAGAAAGTGCACAGTGTACACCCTCAGTCCTACAGTTCACTGCAGTTTTTCTGAGGGCTTTTGTTGTGAAGTGCTGTTCAATGAGATGAGCTTCATGTAGATGGCTGGGCAACTTGCAGATTTTGGCACTGTCACCTCTTACTTGTCTTAGGAATTTAAGTAGGGATGTTTCAACAACTGTTCAGTCCTCAGAGGGGTGATTCAGGTGAACAGTTGTTTATTGCTAGGTGCTGTTTACCTATCAGGAATGTGGCATGTGCTTACAGTTTTTTATCTTATTTTGGACCTGTGTAAACACCTGTCCTTCCTCATCCCCGGTGTGCACTTGGCCTTTGTCACTGGAGTGGAGGGAATGCTGTAGATACTCAGGGGATGAGTGATGCTAATGGTTAATTACATGGACATGTCCCAAGTCATGGTAGGAGGGTTTGCAGTTACTCTTCTAACCCTGTGTCCAGCTGTGCATGGCTGCCCTGAGTGTGACCCCCTGCAGTACTGGTGCTGTAAGGAGAGCTCTCAGTGATGGCAGTGAAGATGGCAGTGCTGCTGAATAGGGAGGAACACATAAATTAGGTTTCTGAAGACAGAGAAGAGGACAGAGCATTCTCACACAGCCGCATAGTTGACATTCCAGCCAGTCCCTTCATGTTATCAACTGAGACGTTAAGCCAGATTAGTTTGTGGTTTAGAGTGTGCCATTGATACAGTTTCCCACTTTCAAAGCACAGGTGAAGGTGTCAGTTCTTGGTTTTCCTTGTCTTTGATTTAGAGTAATAAGGCTGATGCAGTCACTGTGATCAGACTTGACTTTTCTGTGGCAGCATCCTGCCAGGTCAATCTGTTGTCAAGTTTTTTATGACTGTTGCTGAAATACCTTAGTTAAAGTGGAAGGTTTTGTGCTACCCTAACACAGATACTGAAGTAAGTTTAAAAATTAGTTCTATAAACTACTAGTTGAGAGGAAAGTTACCTTGTATAGTGTAGCTTCTCTTTTATTCCTTCTGAGCTGCAGCAGGTGGCGGGTTTCAGATCACTTGTACTATTAGTTTCTCCTCTGCAACTGAATGAACAACAGGGCATGGGTTTAAGCTCTGCCAGACGAGGTTTAGGTTGGATATCAGGATATCAGGAAGATGTTCTTTACAGAGAGAGTGGTCAGGCATTGGAATGGCCTGCCCAGGGAGGGGGTGGATTCTCTGACCCTGGAGGTTTTTAAGGTGAGACTGGACGTGGCACTTGGTGCCATGATCTAGTAATCAACGTGGGGTTGGATTAAGGGTTGGACTTCATGATCTTGGAGGTCTCTTCCAGCCCAACTGATTCTACAATTCTAAGATTTTCAGGTGAGCCCAATGCCTGAAGGCTGAGCTCCCTCACTACATGTGACTTACTCTTTCAGGGCCAGATATTTGAGACGTACAATATGGCTGCCTTGTGGAAGTTGCCTTGTATTTTCATCTGTGAGAACAACCGGTATGGAATGGGAACATCAGTTGAAAGAGCTGCAGCCAGTACTGACTACTACAAAAGAGGGTACTTCATTCCAGGGCTCAGGGTGAGTACAGTCACGGCTCTTTCTGAGGGGGGATGTGGGATGTGTGTGGACACACCTGCACAGTACATACATATGTATTTATTTCTACATACATTTAGTTGATGCTGAATTCCAGTTGCACTTGTGGAAGTACTGACATTGGAAGTTCGGCGGCTGATGTTTTTTTGCCATAACGTGTAGTTTCTCTGTATCAGGTGGATGGCATGGATGTTCTCTGTGTTCGAGAGGCAGCAAAATTTGCAGCTGAGTACTGCAGATCTGGAAAAGTAAGTCTGTAATTGTCACTCCTTCTGCATAGGTGAAACTCTTAGCCAAGTTATTGCTGCCTAAGAAGTTCCTTATCTAGCCTGTTTTCTCTAGTTGGTGTTGAACTTCATTTGACCTTTATTTCCTTTTTTCTCCACAGTACTGAACTCATACCAATTGAGTGGTTCTCTGATTTTTGTCAGAATTTATTAACATGCAGTTGGTATTAACCAGGCACTTAATATATGTATTACTTACACTGTCATCTTTTTCCCCATTTCAGCCTCAGTTAAATTCTGTTGTGAAAGGTGTTGTGACTGTCAGGCAGTTGTGTTCCTTGTGAAGTGATCAGTTAGGGGAAACATCAAAGAAAGTAATGTAGATGTTTTGAGAGTCAGTGTTGGTGTCTGTCACTCAAATATGGTAACTCTGGTTTTGAAGATTTTTAATACTTGGTGAAGTAATGAAGGTTCTGTGAGTTCTAAGCTTACAGTGAAACAACAGGTAACTTGAAATACTCTGATTAATGGAGTGACTTTGGAAGGGAGGAAATTTAATAGTGTTCAATAAGAACTTGAGAATAATGCTTATGATATCAATATATGCTTTCATTTGAAAAGAATGAGATTTCATTTTACTGAATGAATCTATGTGTTACATAAATTGAGAAAAAAACATTAAATTAAAATAATTGATCACTGATGCAATTCACCTATAGCAAATCCTTGCTGCTATAACACGTTGGTTACTCATTGTGGTAACACTCTGTGTTTTCATTCTAAGGGTCCTCTTGTGATGGAGTTACAGACATATCGTTACCATGGCCACAGCATGAGTGACCCTGGAATAAGGTACTGTCACATTCTTTCTTGGCACTCACTGAAAACAAGTAGGTATTGATGGTCACTTTCTTAGAGATGAAACTCCTAAATTCAGTGTTAAATCAGCTGTCAGGTGCATTTAGATATTATGGTGAAGTTGCCATGACCAGACTGATCACTCATTGCTCTTTTGGTATCTGTGGCCATGTAACATATTTATTTAGAATTAAGAGATTTGGTTTTAGAACAAGCAGAGAGTCAGATAAAGTTTTGTGCTTTCTATTTATGCATTATGGTGTGTCCTAATTAAGCTTTGACTGAAAAGCACCACGCTATTCTAGGGTTTTTAGAGTATTTAAAATCCTGTAAGGTACAATTACGGGAACAGTTTGGACTGTCCAGTCAGGTAGAACACTTCTTAAAAATACAAACATACATTGGCACTGCTCCAACTGACAAATCTGAATTTGTCTGCATGAAGTGGAGCCATATCCCAGCATTTCACTGGAGACTTGCAGTGAATTGGAATCATGCTGCAAATGATCCAGCCCCATCCTTAGGGGTGGTGGGAAGGAGGAAGTTTGGCCCCTCATGGTAACTGTCAGGCTGGGATTGCTCCCCTTTGCCTTGAGTCTGCAGCCATTTCAGCTCAGTTGGCAGTTCCAGATGTTTGCTGTGCTATTCTTTGAGTGATGAATGTTCTGTATTTTCATTTCATCTCTAACAACTCTTTGGACACACCTTTTTCTGGAAGTGAGCTGCCCTCTGCTCAGGGGTGCTCCTGCAGAAGTTCATGTCTTTGCCTGTCTTGCTCTTAGCTATCGTACCAGAGACGAAATCCAAGAAGTCAGAAGCAAAAGTGATCCCATTACTTTGCTGAAGGACAGAATGATCAACAACAACCTTGCTAGTGTTGAAGAACTAAAGGTATGGCTTTTATTTGCTGTATAAAAGCTCTCAGGCAGTTACATACTCATGATCTCTGAAAAGCACATCATGGGCAGTGTCCATCACTCGTTCTCTGAAGTTCTTTAAAGCTTGTTTTAGTATCACTTTTGTAAGAGTGTCGTGTACTAACAGACAGAAATCAAAATTACCCAGGTTTTCTTGACTCCCTAGGAAAGGGGGTAAGTCTTGGAAATTAGCAGTAGTGAAGAATGTTATTTAAGGAGTCAGGAAGCCTCTAGGCAACTGTTGTAACTACTTTAGTCCACTATAAAAAATAATGGCACTGACATAGTATGTCAGAATCAGAATAGAAAATGGAGACACTTGGTGGAGTCACGATCCTTTGGCAGTAAATTACCAGTACTATCCAAAATGGTGGAAGTTTAGTAGGTAGGGAGTTTTTATAGGGTTTTAATTTTATGTTTCTAGACAGTGTTAACTAATTCTGGCCAATACTTAATCATAGCATTTAAATTCAAAATTAGGATACTTTTTTTTCTGAGCTGTCTTCTAATGAGCACCCACTTTTGGTTTAGGAGATTGATGTGGCAGTAAGGAAGGAGATCGAGGAAGCTGCTCAGTTTGCCACCACTGACCCAGAGCCACCACTGGAAGAGCTGGGACACCACATCTACTTCAATGAGCCACCCTTTGAGGTGCGTGGCCCAAACCAGTGGATAAAGTACAAGTCTGTTGGCTAAAGGCCTTTTGTTGGTGTAACTTATTCGTAAGAATAAGTGAATGCTTTTACAGGAACTATAATGACTCAGAAACAATCCTTACACTTATTTAAAAGTTCTTCCAAAAGACAAACTGTAAGGAAATCTGAGTATGGATTGTCTTAAACATGCTGAATGTTGTTTCAGAAGAAGCTAAGTTAAGAGAAAGCAGTGGTTTATTTAAAGTGCTATATCTTTGCTTTACTGACTTTCTTGGAATTGCTGTATGTGTTATGTACAGTGTAAAAAATAATTAAACTTAAACAACCTTTATATAATGGTCTGTTTGCTTTGTTTCTTCATGAACTGCTTTCCCAGAAAACCCACCCAAAGTGCCATTTAGATGCTGTGGTTTTGCTGCAGAAAAGTCACTAATTGAAAATACCACACCAGGCTTTGTTCAGTAGTTCAGTGAGAGCAGCTTTAATACAAAAGGCTGTAAATTCACCTGCAAAGAGGTGACATGCTCTAGCACATCCCCTCCCTGCTCAAACCATCAGCTGGCAGAACTGTAACACACTTCACAGTTTTCACAATGCTGAAGCCAATTCAGGTGTGTGGTACCTGGTCTGCAGAAAAGGTTGGGTTTCTTCTCAGCTACTGCTTTGTTACATTGATAGGCATTGTGTGCATTACTCTGTCATAAATAATTTAAGTGCATTGCCACTGGCTTCAAAGCTGTTACTATTCACTGTGTATTACACTGATGGTCAAACAAGCTCCACACTTGTGCAAAACCTGCAAGGCCACTGTACATAGAAATATATACATCTAATAATTTAGGTGTTGGGAATGTATTTCATTTGTTCATTCCCATTTTGTGTTCTTCCAAAGCATCAGCCTTCTGCACTGAGGTCTTACTGGATGCTTGTCGGTGGTTTAATATTGCGTTCCAGATTCTGCAGCGAAGACCACCCCTGCAGAAAGGGAAATGGAGAGAACAGTTAGGGAATTATAGAATCAGAGAGTCATTTGGGTTGGAAAAGGCCTCTGAGATCATCAAGTCCAACCCGTGGTCCACTCCAGTCCCTTTACCATTTCATGGCACTCAGTCCCACGGCCAAGCTCAGTTTAAAAACCTCCAGGGATGGGGAATCCACCCCCTCTCTGGGCAGCCCATTCCAATGCCTGAGCACTCTCTCTGGAAAGAATGTTTTTCTGATATCCAACCTAAACCTCCCCTGGCAGAGCTTGAGCCCATCGTGCCCCCTTGTCCTATTGCTGAGTGCCCGGGAGAAGAGACCAACCCCCACCTGGCTATAACTTCCCTTTAGGTAGTTTTAGACAGTGATGAGGTCACCTCTGAGCCTCCTCTTCTCCAAACTCCTTTGTCTACACTGCTTTAAAGTGAGCAAGAAGTAAAACTTGGAAATCCCCAGGACAGACCAGTTGTGAAAGTACATAGCCAACACTATGCTTGTTTTATGGTTATAGCTAAAACTTTCAGGCCTGCCAGGGGTTAAAAGAATGGTGATAAAAGTACTCCAATGAAGTGGTAGGAAAAATAACTTCTCTATGCCTATTTTCCATATGATTACATTGTCCTGAAGGGTGCAGAAATAGGTCCCAAACTTGATAAATACCAAAACTCAGATGTCTTGAAGCACCCTCTGTGCAATTTTGTCAGTTAAGATGTGAAAAACTTTAGGAGACAATCCAAGATTAAATAGAGAAAAGCTGCCTCTGAATTGTCACTGGCCTGTTTGAATAACAACTTCAAAAAGGTTTTTTACAAAATGTGTTAATTAAGCTCTTAACAATGAACTAACAAGTCCTTTCTTACCGCAGTTGAAGATACTGCAGATCGTCTTTGGTGATATCATTAAGGACAGCACTTAGTGTGTACTCTTCTTCAGCAAACTAAAAGGCAAATTTATTCATAAATTAATCATTCCTTCTTTGAAACCAAATTGCTAATAGTGATTACAATGGCCTTTTTTAAAAGGTGATTTTTTTATTTTATTTTTTTTACCCTCTTAATGGCATCCAAGTCTGCTCCTTGTTGTTTCAGCCAGTTCATGAGCTCAGGGTCTGCATTCTCTCTAAAAGTTGCTGCAGACCATCGTGAGTCTTAAAAAGAAAACAAACATAAAGGCTAAACCTCAAACTAGGGCAAAATCAGCAGTTTAGTGAAGCTTGAACTATACAGTTTTTCATCTTTTTGACAAACACATGATCCCATATATCTGTGTGAAACTTCAAGTGTGCAGGATCTCCTCATACCTTTGGGTTTCAGTTTTAATTGAAGCAAGTGTAATTCCTGAGTCTTCTGCTCCAGAGATTGTCTTAAGAGGGTCTGATACTCTTTCTCCTTCTGAACGAGGTGTTCCAAAAGCCTGGTAGCACATGAGAGAGCAAACACAACCACACTGAGAGTAAGAATAGCTGAAAAAAATAGTTGTCATTTTAAATGACTACCATGGGACAGACACCTGAGAAATACTGTCCTAAGGAACATCTCATGGCTTACAGATTTCATTTCCGTTGTCTGAGAACTCACTCAGGGGTGGCACTTGAAGGCTTTCACCTGCAGAATTTAGTAAATAGCTTGTAAATTCTGTTCCTACTGTTCTGCAGCCTCCCTGGCTGTATAAATTGGTGCCTTTATACAGCAATTTAGCACTGAACAATGTAACACTTTCTGATCACAGATTCACATCACATCATAAAGAAAATGGGACCTTGAGCTGTTAACGCAGCAGGGCAGGGGCTCTGCTGAGCTCTGCTGGTGCTCATTAGTGGGCAGCGTGTCCTGGCTCTGGCCTTTCCTTGCAGGAACAGCCTTGAGGCGCTGACACTGAGTCAGGTGGCAGCCAGGGAAGGAGGAAGGAAACTGGCACAGCTGCACACACCTAATTACCTTACAGTAGAAATCCAATATAACATTGTACAATTAAAACATTAATTACACAGAAACAGAAGTTGTACTGCAGGGTGCTGTCATACTGGTACTGCCAGCATATTCCAAACCCATTTGTGTTCCTGGAAGTTCTGTTTTATCAGGAGAGCAGTACTTGTAAGTATGTACATGCCAATGTAGAAAGCAAAGTCTAAGAGCTTTTCAAAGACTGCCTGAAAATACATGCACAGTCTTTATAGGAGGGTTACCTTAAGGTCTCGTGTTTGAGTCTGCCCAGCTCCTGGCTGAGCTGCTGCTGAGCCTCCTGTGACACCACAGAACTCAGGGTGCTGACTCCCGATGTGACGGCAGGATCCTCAGCCCCGTTTTGTTCACAGGGCTGGAAACTCTCCTCCCCTTCCTCACCATCCTTGTCCCCACCTTCGGTTTCTGATGCCGGCTCGAAGTGAGCGCGAAGCTCTGGGAAAAGGAGAGAGGGCAAGGGTAAGATTGTTTTGGACACGTGTTTTCCAGAGGTACTGCAGTTTGTTCTGTATTCGCAGCGGGTGGGGGGAGCTTCGTTTGAGGCAGTGGCTGTTTGCACAACGTTCTTCACTGAGCAGGGAGGTAGCAAAGCCTCATGAGCTGGACCACAGACTCTCTGGCATCAGCTCTGAAATGAGTGGTGCTGCAGGGCACCAGCACAGGTAGGCAGCTGCAGATCACAGAGGGGACAAATATCATGAGATGAAAAATAGATGGGTAATAAAATATGCCAGAGAGAAATTCTGGAAAGCTTGCTTTTTTTCTAAATAGTAAAAAAAGTTGTTTTCACCTAAAACCCTGGACCAAAGAGTTTACAGAGCCCTCCTCTCCCTCCATGTAACACTTCTAACCCATTCTCAAAACTTGGTGCAGGTGGCCACCCTTCTTACCAAAGAATAGCTGCCATTTCTCTGAAGTCCTAAAAAATTGGGCCAATTTGTCTTTAAAAGCCCCAGCAACTTTAGACTGAAAGGGCTCACCTCACGAAGTGCTCTCAGAACATTCTTATAGTGGAAGTGGCGCTCAGCACTTCAGGGAGTTACGAAACTACTTGCGAATTTCTGATAACTTATTCCGAGACAGTTCTTGGTCTGGTGATTTTTCCTACTGTCCATCTGTGGGCCAGAATCATCCTCCTCCTCCTCCTATTAATGCACTCCCTTCTACACATCTGTTCCACACCTCATATAATTTTTCAGAACACACAACCTGACCTGTGCAGCACTGCCCACCCTGGATGTGACTGACATGTGGTAGATAGTAATTTTCTTTCTTACTAGAAAATCTCCAACTTGGATTGAAATTAATGTGCCCATTTTGGTCATGGTTGGATCACACTGGGGGTGCAGAACCACTGGTTATGTCCTCATTATGTGCTTTTATAATACACGTGCAGCATTAATCCTCCAGATCAACACATCTTTCTCTGCAACACTCTGACCCCTCGCCTTTGATGAGCAGCACATGAGATGCAGTTACTTAATGGCATGCTGACAGATTAAACATCCAAACTGTTCCATTTGCTACAACTCTTTGATATGTAAAAAACCTTTTCTTTTCTTTAAAAAAGGATTATTTTCAGGTGCTTTGATTTACCTGGAATAAGAATAGTGACTGCTGCTTGGACTGCACGGCGGATTATGTTATCCATTGCAAACATCCAGTGGGGTCTTATTAAGTGATTTCTCAATACTTTGTTCACCTGTAAATGTAAACAAACACCATTTTCTCACACCTTGAGAAAGAGAATGTTGTTTTTCAATAGTCATAGTAAGTAAGCTTTGTGAGATAACTGCATATAGCACTAAAACCCTCCCACCTTTCAAAATCTAAGCAACACATTTGACAGTTTCAGGTTACAGCTTTCAAACCAGACTGTGACATTCAACCCATCTACAGTACAAGCAGGAAGAGAAGTGAGGAACTGTGGGGAAGCTGCAAACCAACCCCTGGGGTGAGCTCTGTCCAGGAGCACCCTGATGTAGTGGCAGGTGTCCCTCCACATGGCATGGCAGTGGAACAGATGATCTTTAGGTCTCTTCCAACCTAAACCATTCTGACTGTCTATGAAGAACTCCTCTCCCCCTGCACTAGGAAAGGAACTCACTGCATCCTGGAATCCAAACAGCACCAGATGAATCTGATTGATGGAAGTGCTGTCAAAGTCCAAATCCATTTTCAACTTGGATATGGTAGAAGCCATCACTCTCTGCTCAGGAGAGTGTATGAAGTCCCTTAAAATGCCAATAATCTGCTTGATGTGGACCACTGAAAGTTGCAGTTCTTCAGAGCTCTGGAGAAAAGATAATGAATGTATATCAAGTAAATCCCAGAGCCATTAAGCATTGAATTAGCAGCATTAATAGTGCACATTGATGCACAGACACCACAGAACTTCTGTTTCTGCAAAGTCTAGTTTTTACGTTTTCCTAACAAGAAAAATTTTAAATACCAAGTTTTATTTTCTGAAAAAGAAATTAAGCCTACTGCTACTGTGGCTGTCACAAAGGGAAGAGGTTCCAGATTATATCTACATGTTTCTGCAATGTACTGCAGAGGGCAGCTCTCCTCCATAAAAACAGCAGGGTGAGTCACTAAGACATCCAATTTTTTTAAATGCTATCCTTTCAAAAAGATGAATCTGACTTACATCTAATTTATGCAGACATTTGAGTTCCTTAGGCAAAAAAGTATGTATATATATACATTTATCCAAAGTTAGAAAAAGGTCCAAAATGACACAGTGATTCATAAGCATTCATCCTACAATTTGCAGTCCATAACCCCCACAGTTAAAGCCATCCAAGTGTCTGTAAGAACAACCTGCATAATTAAAAGGCAAAGGGAGAGGTATTACATAAATTATGGAAAACAGATGATTACAGCAGTGCCACGAAACAGCTGGAGACTTTAACAGGACTGGCTGTTACTAAATAATCCTTTATTGAGGAAAAAATTTAGAGCCCTGGTTACTTCTGATTTAAGATCTCACATACAAATATTATTCCTCTGTAAGGCTGTCAGCTATTTGGCAGTTTAAGCTCACAGCAGAAATCTACCAAATCTCCCCCAATTGCTTCCCCAGCCTGAGTTGGTGGCCTATAAAGCCCCAGAGGAGCCCCCAGGCCTGGGGCAGGCCCATGTGTCCCACGAGGCAGCTTGCAGGGGAAGCAGTCCTGGGGGAGATGCCAATCCCTGAGCTGTGGAGGTGGCTGCCCACGCAGGGCTCATCTCACCTGGGGCAGCCTTGGAGCAGCAGGGCCCCAGCAGTGCCACCCGTGCCTGCACCAAGACCAACAGCTGGCTGGGGACACCACAGCAACAGTCAGCACACTCCTCTTTATCTGAGTGCAGCCCACGTGAAAAGCACAGCTTTGGTAAGAATAAATTATGTCAGAGGCACATCAGAAGGAGACATTAAGAAGAAAAGGCCAAACCAGGAGCTCTGTTAGAGGTGTGTGGCAATGCTTGGCTATGGTTAACCAAACATATAATTTTTCTTGCTCTGTTTTACAGTCACTGAGCATTCCCACTCAACCTTTCCCTCTAGAGAAAATCTACTTTAGCTTTTTTAATATTCATGTACTGTCATCTTGGCACCTAGTTTACATATGCTTTACATTAAAAATTATTAATCAGTTCTCCATCTTTAAAGCAAAACATACATATTACTATGTGATGTTCTATTTCCATTGCCTTAAAAGCTGAAAGAAAACGCAACATCAAAACTACCCAACCCACCAACCTCAGCCCTCCCAACCCTGTATCAAATGCCCCAACCTCTCCCTCACAAAAAACCCCCCAAGAGCCCAGCAGTAGCCAGTGTGTGTTTGCTATCCCTTCAGGCAACACCAAATGGCTCACACAGTTACAAATCTCAGAGATTTAAGATATTCAGAAGAAACAATCCAAGCACCCTCATGTATTAGTTTCCAGAAAAGGAATAATACTACCTATTATTTTCCTTTGACATGGAAAAAGGAGACCTGAGTGAAATTACCTGGGCAATACACTCCTGCAAATTGGAGGCAACTTTATCCTGTTCTTCCTTAAGGATTTTATAAAGGATGGCTCGGCGTTCGCTGTCCTTCCGCAGCAGGAACAGTCCCGAATCCTTGTCCTCCACTGAGGGAGAGGCACTCCTGTCCTCTGGGGCTGAGCCCTCGTCAGGCACACTGTCAGTCACCAGGCCACAGGCACAAGAGAGACCTCAGCATTAGCAGTGCAGCACTGCCAGAAGCGAGCAGGGGTAGGTACTTCTGAGGTTCAAAAGGGAATTAAACTACAGCAGCAGATGGTTCAGACTGTTAAGCACTAATTCTGAGAGAAGATGACTCAAACCCACGAAGGCCAAAAGCACATGGCTGATGTCACCCAGCTACAAAGCACCAGTTCAGTTTTGGGCAGCAAAGCTGAAATTACTAATTTTTTTCTGGACCCATATTGTAATATACTAATTTAAAGTTACTGCTTTGTGCGCTGTGTAACTGTATTTCTGCTTCCCCTTTCCCACAGTTTTTCCATGAGCACATGGAAAAGTCAACTCTTCTAACTCCTGAATCCACATCCACTTGGTCACTAAGACAACTGACATTTATTCACTGGAGGGAGTGAAGTATTTAAGTACATGGGAACCTTAAAGGAAAAGAATCACTGTTCATGACTAAATACAGACAATATTTACAACATTTACAATAACTGGCAACCTGCCTGTGCGACTCACTTGCAATTTACCATACCTACTCATGTAGCCATTATGTGAAAAAATTCACCTTGGAGAAAATAGAATGTGAATTAAATCCACATAATCCCTCAAGGGTGTCAAGCAACAAGCAAATGCTTTACCTTAGTAAATGGGAAATGGGATGCTTTGTCTGAATCTCTGAAATGGATCTCTTTGTCCTTTCGAAGAACACGTCGTGCTGTACATCAGAGTCTGGTGAAACAGAGCCATGCTCACTGCTGCTGCTGCCAGCCTGCTCTCCATGGACGGGCAGTGGGAGCGATGCATTACGATTATAGTCTGTGAAGAGAGAGTGTGAAACATGTAACAGAATTAGGCCAAAAAGGGCAACATGCTTAAAACAGCTGGGATCATCTTCATTATATCAAGACTTCATTTAGCAAAATGGCTGAGGGAGAGGTAACCTTTTGATAAAAAGTAGCAACACAACTCAATCATTATAGGCATAAGCAATAAAAGGTGTGGACAAGCAAACTGCTGAACCCAAAGACAGCTCAGATAATCATATGAAATTCCATTTTGTTACCCTCTCTCTCACACACACAGACACACAGTCCCCCTTGGTGCTGGTCCCACAAAGTGGTACAACTGGATATAGAGCCGTTGAAAGAGTCTGGATCAAACCAACAGGTTCATTGGCTGCTCCACCACAAGCCATCTCTGCAACCAGAGAGCACTCTACTACCAGCCCTCCTCACCTCTGCCTGACTGTGCTAATGGCCATGTAATTCCCTCTCCACACCCAAAATACCTGCCTCACTGGCATGTTTCCTTCTCTCTCTGCATTAGCCAGAAGGAAATCTCTCATCCCTTTCCAATTCATCTTGAAAGTTAAGAGGAAATAAAAAAAAAACCAGACATTGAGAACTTCCTGTAATCCCAATTGCCAGTTTGTAATTGTGTGGTAGGAAAGGTAAGAAGTTCAATTGACTCAGGATGCTCACATCTGTGGAGCTAAAACCTCACTCAAGTTTTTGATGCTTGTCACTACAAATTATGTGGAGGTGGGGGAGGAAGAGAGATGGAAGTTGTTCAGGAAGCTCTGACAGACTCGAATGATGTTCAAATGGCTGGGGTTAAACAGTCAGAGAAATGAAACAATATATGTCACTCAGTGAGACCTCCTCCAAGGCACCTCAGTAGTACAGAAAATTGAGAGTTGCTGTCCCAAGAGTAAGGGCTGAGATTTGCTCTGGGCTACCTTAATTACTGTAAAGAAAAAGGAATAGGGACAGGATGGAAAGATGGGGACAAAACTGAGGAAATTGGCAGTGAGGGAAACAGTAGAGGGAGAAGACAGAACTGCTGTAGCTGAGACTGTGGTAACTGCTGGGCCAGGACCTGCCTTAGGCCACCAAACCTGCCATGGAGATTGCTGCAGCAGCCAGCACAGCTCTCCCCAGCTCCTGCACAGCAAAGCACACACTCTTCTGCAGTTGCCTTTCCCTCTCCTCATCCAGCAAACAGTTTTCAAAGCATTTGCCCACTCTGCTCATGTCCATGGAGAGAGCAAATCTGCACCTCCCCTGGTATTTGACAAAGAGCCCGGGGCAGCAAACAAGGCAAGCTCCACCCTTTCTAATGCAGTTTTTCCAGGAAGACATCCTCAAGTAAGATCTGAAAGGCCACAAGAAGAATGCCTGCAGTGGGGCAGAAGGAAGAAGCCTGCCAACAGCTCCCGAGTGCCACTGCCCTGGCTGAGCAATGGGAGCTCTCCCATGGCCACTGCAGGGACTGCAGTTCTCAGTGCCCCCCAGGACAAGAGATGATGCCTCTTTCCTTGCTGAAACAAATTCAGCTAGATGTTATAAATTCCTTGCTAGTTTTTCCCTTTAGTTCCTTGTTGAGGGGGAAAAAGGTCAAAAAGAGAAGCAATTCAATTTGCATTGGAAGTGTGCATGTGTATGTGCAGACAGGTGAAAAAAGCACAAAGATCAATGACTTTGCCTGTTTTTAAACAGCCAGTTCCTTCAAATGCTAATGATTTATTTGGCAGGTCTATATTAAGGTTCATTATCTTATCCCTGAGAAAGTGGCTGCTTTATTTGGGGTGAGAGGGGAGAAGAAACATGCAATGAAGATAAAACAAAAACACCTGCCAGCAACTACTTCAGCACCTTTGTGCCTGATTTCCATGGTATGCATCAACTTTGAAAATGCTGACCCAAACACCTAATAGACCCACTTTTTCAGGTGCCAAACACTTACTCTATAAAACTTAGACCTCCGAAGTGTATATAATTGTGAATCTGAAATGTAGAATTGCTTTAGCAAGTCTTCACCAAATGTCACTTCTCCAATTGTAATTTACCACAAAAGAGGCATTTACTTCTGGGGAGAGGAAAAATGACCTTGAGAGGTTTCAGCAAGCAAAACACAAAATAAGCAAGATACCATATCTTCTTGGCATTATTACATTTAAATATGGGTAATTAGAAATCACAGGCACTTTCAACAGCTGAGTTCCTGCTGCTTTCCTGGCTCAAGCAATGTCCTTTGTAAAACAGTGCCTAATGAGTACAGTCTTTTATATAACACTTAATGATGATGTTGACTTGGATTTGGCTGACAATTCCTTACCTGAAGGTTTGAAAGCAATTCTGCCTTTCTTGCCCTTGTTCACTTGCTTCAGGAAGGAATCTCTGAGCAAATCGGATGCTGTAACACGTTTACCAGGATCAGGTTCAAAACAGAGCAAAATAAAGGCCCTTGTTTCAGCTGACACTGATTCTGGGATTTCAGGATGAATCTTAAACATCCCAACCTGCAAGCAAAGCAGAAGTACTAATTATTTCCCTACAAAACTGCAAGACCATAGGCCAAAGCTTTCTTATAATATGAATTCTCACACTCTTCCTGGCTCTTGTGGAAAAGCAGCAATCCAGGTATCCACACAGAGCAGTGAAGTGACAACAAGGTTCTAATCTCGTTTTACTTCATTGCAAACATGGTGTGAATATCCATGTGCAATTACACAAATGTCAAGGTATGGATGTATCAAATCATCTGCTTTCAAGCAGTCTCAGGATCTGGGCTTTATCCACAGCAAGTGTTTCAAATGCTGCTTCTCTTACCAGCCACAAATCCCTCCAGCTACTGCATAGGCTCCCATCACCCTGCCCAGGACTGTCTCAGTTTGCTGCCTCCTCCAGCACATTCATGCCTAGAACAGCAATGATTTCCTCCTCCAGCACTGTCTGCCTGGGGCTGCACCTGTTCTGCTCCCGCTGCCGCCAAATTTCCTTGTACAAATACGCACAGTGACCTTGCCAGACCTTGTCACCACCCCCACACTCAGACTGATGTCTTCCCGAGACTTTCAGTGTTGTTTAACTGAAAATCACATGATACCCAAAGGTTTACCAAGCCCCTTGTTAAACCTTCCTTAAGTAGTGACTCTTTAAAGTCATTACTTAAAAGAGTGTCTTTTAAGACTCTTTAAGTAATGAAAAATGTGCTTCCACAGGTTGCTCCCTAGTGATTTTTCCAGCTCCCTCTTTGCTTTCTTATTCTCTAATATCAATCTGGTGTAATTGTTTTGAAGCAAGAGTTGTAAGGCCCATGTGCACCGTATGGCACGTGTCTGGTGAGATTATGGCTTGTAGTCTCAGTGTCTTCACACAAAACACATTCTGGAGAACAAGCACAAAGACAGTGGCCACAAGGGAGACAGCAGGCCAGCGGTTAAACAAGAGCCAGCTGCTTTCAAATAATCTCATTATACAGCTGCATTAACACACTGTGGCACCATTAGGCACTCACAATAGTGGTTCAGCTTCAATGCAAGCTGAAGCAAAAAATGCTGAGTAGTTGTGCCTCTGTTTGAAAGCCAGTGCAGAAATAAAATGCTAATAGTGTATTAAGACTTCCCAACCACGACTCTAAGCACATTCAACACTCAGTATTTCCTGCATGTAACATTTTTAATATACACAACTCAATAATCTCTACAATTAAACTGATTTACTGAATAAAGAAACTGAATAAATAAATAAAAAGATGTTGCACCCTGTTGGCAGGATATCACATCTATGCATTCTATTTTTTATCATGGAGCATCTTTATCTGATTTGTAAAAGACATCTGCAATTTGGACAGTGTTTTATAAATGGGGTAGATACAGTTTCACCACTTAAAAAAAACCCAGCCCATACAACATTTTGGCTTTGGAGAAGAGAGAGGAGACATCCACCAGCTTGCTGTGCTCTGACAACTGCTTTTGACCAGTCTGTCTCTCATGGCCACGCCACTCCTCTGTGGGCACTCTGGGACAGGCTCACACTTCAGCTGGGGCAGTCACACACTGGCACCACTCTGGTTATACCCCTATGCGCTAAACAAAAATGCAGGAAAGTCCAAACCAGGACCAGGAAGTCTGAAAGCTTGCCTCTGAGCTTAACCTCTGTGGCCCAAGGGGAGGCTTTTGACACAAGCATCCAGACATTCTGTGGTAACATTAGTTTGTCTCCACTGAACCCGATTTGTTTGTGCTCCTTTCACCACAGATGCACACCTTCAATGCTCATAGATTAAATATCACACAACTCACACCCAGCCAGGAACTATTCCCAGCCTTGGCTTACTCCAGCCCCTTTTTCTCTACTTTGTCCAACTCTGGTGGTTTGCAATTTCTTCTGTGACTGTACAGCCCAACTTAGACCTTTCCTGTCCTCACCTGCCCCATGCACTACAGAGCATGCACATGTGGAGGTGGGAATCTCACAGGTTTGGTACCCCAAGTTTTCCAGACTTTGGTTACTTATAGATGCTTGCCCAACCAGCCTGCTTCATTCCTGACTTCCAGCTTGCTTATTTTTACTGCACAGAAAGAGAAAACACAGTTTGTAATTTACAGTGCCTGGCCAGACCCAGTTCCAAACAGGTCCCAGCAGAGACAGGAAATGGAAAACGAAAACAAATGCCTGACTGTAGCACATTAACACATTATATCTGCAATAAGAATCCTAAAAGGTTTGCCACATCCTTGAAGAAAAAAAGGCAAGAAATGTATTTTTAAAATGCCGCTTCTGAGATTTTAGAACACAGCTCTGTAGCCTGGAAGTGCTTATCAGCAGTAAGTAGGGACAGGCACGATCCTGCCAGTGCTCACCTCATGAACCTGCACATTGCTCATCAAGCCCTCAGAACTGAACCAGCACGTCCTGACAGTTCAATAAACTGTGCTGAAAAATAAGACTCCCTTAGCAGTTCAACAACTGGGTGCCAGGTACAGAAGATGAAAAGGCATCAGCCAACAGAATTGTACCTGACATTTACAGCGATGTGGAAAAAAGGCTCTTTCCATGGCTCCCTCAGGAAAGCTTTACTGATCCAAACCACGTTCACCCAGGCAGCTTCTTTTGAGGTATGTCATAAGCTGACAGCACCAAGGTGACATATTATGCCACTGAAATAACTACATCAAACCCCACAATCATCCCTTTCAGCTGTGGTACATGGGGACAACTCACAGGCCTATTCTGATGGATGGCATTACGTGCCATGCTGAACTGCAGCCCAGATTACTGTACCTATTGATAAAGATCTGATTTTGCCACCATGGTTCCATTAATGACTATATTAATGGTCACAGGGATTTTCAACAACATACACAAAAGAATTACAACATTGATAATTTAAAGCAGTTTGATGGGTTATGGATGACATATTTTCCCCATTGTATGAATGAGGATTCTGAAGCAAAAGTGAAAACTTAAGTATTTTGGTAAAGGTCTACTTCAAGCCAGTGGAAGAACCAAAAATGTTCAGCCTGCATTTTGGACTAGAATCACATCATAGCTTTTACACTACTGTTAGAGTTAGAAAAAATAACTTTTTTTCAAACATTTATTACCAAAACTATCTGAAGAATTCTCAAGTGTTAATTTGTGCATTTGGAAACAGATACACTAAAAGAAATGAAGTACTAAGGACAATGGCTTACTGAAAAGGAAGATGTGATCTGAAGGACTTAAGAATGAAAAATACAGAGTACTCTACTCCTTTAGTACATACTGGAAATCCCAAAAAGCTACGCCCCTGCCCCCTTCCATCATATCCTCCTACCTGCTGCAGAGACTTGGCCTTTGAAAGACAAGGCGAGCAGATACTCTGGGAGGGAAGCTTACAAAAAAACGACTTAAAGAAGTAACTTGTTTGCCATTGTTGGAGAGACTGCTTATAAGAAAGAAATCCTAAAGCAAGAGCAGGAGATGACAGTAAGATGGTAGAGAATATTGGTCTTCACTCATTTTTCAGATTGCTGCTCTGAGTCATGACCTAGTTCCAGCACAAAAATAACTGATCACCCCGAGAGCAACACAGCTTAGAGCAGAGAGGAATCATTCAGTGAGAGTTACAAACACAGGTCAGACTGTGCCTTGGTGCAAAACAACCTCTGTAACAAAGCATTACTACCAATTAATGTTACAAAAATAAGTTTGTATTTGAAAATTCATATGCTTTAAAGCATTTACTTTAAACATTGCAGCTTGAGGCTCCCCTAATTCATGAAATGGAGGTTTGCCTGTTGCCATTTCAATGATGGTGCAGCCCAGTGACCAGATATCAGCTGGTGCCCCATATCCTCGAGGTCCTTTATCGATGATTTCTGGAGCCATGTACTGCAGGGTTCCTAGTCAGGACAAAAAGAATAGTCAAGTGTATGGTCTTCATTCACATTAGAGAGGATTAACACTCTTCTCAGCAAGCCAAAAATTGTCAAATGCCACCTGTATAGCAAAAATACTCTATTTTATCAGCACTGAAAACTTGACATAAACTTATGTTTTAACATCTTTTAATAAACTACCTTTTTGCTCCTCCTTTTTAACACAAGGTTTCAAACTTCAAAACTGTTTTCAAACCCATATCGCAAAAGCTTCATCAGAACACAAAATTATTTCAATGACTTTTGCAGACACCAAATTTTAAAGATTACGCATGTAAGAGATAATGAAAAACTGCAAAGTGACAGATAGTTGCTCATCAGAATAATTTTTCATATCTTTACCCCAATAATGAGAACAGTAGTTGTCAGAGAACTTCAAACAGGGAGTTTGAAAAGAAGATTTTTTTTGTAAATATAAACAATAAGGGAACCCATCATAACTTGTCTGGAATTCCAGGAAGTCTTGGATACACTTGGATTTCTGACATCTAAGGTTAGCAAAAAAAAACCCAAACCCTAACCTGTTGGGATTTCTAAAGTTATATATGATGACAAAATAAGATCCTGCCTGTAGATAATCTGTTATACTAGTTATAATAATGATAAATAATAAGTACAGAAAAAATAAATAAAAGATGATCAGTTTGCAATCACTGATATTGAACTACTGTATACTAACACAGCTCATGAGGTCTCTCCAGGAAGAGTCCACACCACCAGCAAAAACCTCTGGATGTTCTGAGTGTTTCGAACACTACAGTATTTTCTCTGCCTGAATTTCTACCAGCTCTGTTATGACATCTTTAGATTAATTTTCTTCTTAAGAATGCAATAAAACTACACTGTGGTAAGGCTGTGAACCACTAAGTAAAGTCCATCTGGTGAAGGTAAAAGGGTATCACTATGTTCATTGAATGTGACTGCTGCAGAATGAAAGTTGAAGCCACAGCTTTGCCCTCAGGCTGTGTGTCTTGAATGGAGAGGTGTAACATTTAAACCACTGGAAACCTGATTCTTCACATCAAGTGATTTTACTACATAACGCCTAAAATCCAGGGTTTATGTACTGAGTTACAGAAGAAAACAAATTGCAAGAGGCCTTTTAAGACCCTCAGGGCTATAGCTACCTGCTTACTGATTTTAAATGATAATTTAAGTAAAATATTTATTCTCATGGCAAATTACATCTCAGAGGCACAAACAGGGCTGCAAACATGCAAGAGAACAAAGAAGGACACAAAGAAAGACTTACCTTTTTTTATTACAGCATGGGTGACTATTCTTGAGATACCATTTCCCCATGTATCATCTCTAGTAACAATCAGTTGCTAAAAAGTCACTAAGGAGTATGTGAAGGTTGCATTTTTGATTACCAACAGGACAAACAATTTTTTATTTCTCTTTAAAGAACTTGTAACTTGATTCTAGCTACAATCTCTACAGCTTTGAAGGGAATAGATTTGTTTAAAATGCTTGCACGTAATGAGAAGTTGATCTCACGAGATACTGATGCAGACATCATATGCTGTGTTCAGAACATGATGCAATATAGGCCTACTTCCCAATTCATGAGCTTTGCTAATAATGAGCAAAAAGAGCTTAGAAAGGCAAGCCACTTCAGAACCTTAATAATTTCATTTTAATGTCTTCCTTTATCAAACGTGGAGGAACTGCAGACTCACCACCAGAAAGGTAATGGGAAGTCTTGATTATCATTTAAATGGATGTTGTTGTCTTCTGTCTTTCACACATGACTGATGGCTTTGTCTGTGTACCATTTATTTAAACTGCAGGCCAGTAAGAGGTTTGTGATATCAGCCTTTGCATAAGGCCATATAACAAGTAAAACCACCATGCTACATATATCTTCCCTGATCACAGAATGGAGCAATTATGTGACCATATATTCATTTTTCAATGTAGAGTTTCACCTGGTACTCATCATTTTTTTGTCTTCTCCAAGTATTACAAGTCTTTACAACCTTGTTGTATTGAAAGCTTTTCTGTAACACATCAGTCTAACATTTTCATATAAACTGATTTTACTGCTGTTGCACTGACACCAAGTTAGCCAGCTGGTTGGGTTTTATAATTAATGCCTCAAAACTGAAAGCATTTTTTAAGTTTGAGGTTGATTTTCTGCACTTTTAAACATACATCCAGAAAGTGTGTGTGTATGAGTTACTAATACCAAGATTACTAAATGAAAAACTTGCTGTATTCAATTGTTTCCATATGTAATTACAACAAACCAATCATTACTCAATGAAATGCACTTAGAACTATTAGTCCATCACACCTAAAAAGCTGGGAAAAAATAAAATGGAAGAAAATTATATTTGAAAAAAATATATATTGTGTGTTTTTATGGTGATCACACTTCCGTTTACTCTTCCATGAAAACAGACACCTAATAGTGTTCTCATCACAAATCCAAAGAGCCTCTTGGTTCTAATGCAAAATCTGTCATGAAAGCCCTTATAAACTCTGCTAAATTCATCTTACCTGTAAAGGTTTCAGTGCAGGGATTGATTCCTGCCAGGCGTTTGGAAGTACCAAAATCAGAGATCTTAACCACGCCACTGTAGGTGTTCACCAAAACATTATCCCCCTGTGGTTTGCACATGACAGAGAGAAGGAAAGGGGGGAGGGAGGGGAGAGAGATGAATACAAATGCGACATCTCCATAAAAACTCCTTCAAGTTTGCAGTTACCTTTGTAATGTACTTTTCTACAAAGGAATCTTCCAGGAGCACTGGGGAGAAGGGGTTGGGTTACGCTTTCCTTTTGTTTTAAGCTTCCATGAAATCCTATTAAAATTTCTACTTCAAGTTACAGTAAAACTAAGTGAAGTAAGTAAGCTAAAAAGCAAATCAAACAAGACACATGAGAGGAAAATTTACCTTTATATCTCTGTGTACAATCTGGTTCTCATGGAGATACTTAAGGCCTTCCAGAATCTGCTTGGTATAAAATTTAATTGTAGGTTCTTTCATTGGGCCCCACTTAGATCTTAAAAGAGCCGAGAGGCTGCCTACAAGAGATTAAGAAGAGAGTGTACCAAGATAACAAAATCCCCAAATTAACATGAAATATTTAGGTCTGGATGAAGCCTTTGCTCACTACCCTAATAAAGAGAAAAGCAGTACCTATAATTCAGCCAAATTCTTTCCAGGTCCCTCAAGGCAAATATTTTGCTTCTGCTCTTGACTGGTTATTTCTTTTTTGCCAGCTCAGGTTCCACCTCCGTGACAAGAATAAATGTTTCGACAGGGCCAAATCCATCTCCCTCACTTAATTCTAAAACCTCTTGAGACTAAGACTAGCACCCATTTAACCCTTAATGAAATAAAGACTAAAGGAACACTATATCATGTTATAAACTATACTTCATGAACCACATGCATTGGAAAGAGGAGCTGATTTTTCTTGAGGAGGTGAAGGAAGAAGAAAAAAACAGCCTTTTCCTTGCAAATATGGGATTAACTTCTGGCAATATTCAGAGACAGGAAAGAAAGCTCCTAAAAAACCCCTCTGAACCTCCCTTCAGACCAGGAGACAGGTCATCCACGCTTCCTCTACTTCTAATAAAACTAATCTTTAAATAATACAAATATCTTAACCACGAAGGAAAAAAAAAGACAACAGTTTTGCTTATTATGCATAAAATAATCTAAGTGCACTGGGTTTACCTAATGCCAGACAAAACCAGCTAAAGGAATTTTCAGGCCACACCAACAGCTTTCTCAAGTGAAGTTTCCTCAAAGAATCTTGAATATTCTGAACAGCTGGTTCTTTTTTTAAGACTGGCTACAGAGTTTAAAGTATCTGAATTGGTTCAATAATATCTTGACATTAGAAGCTAATCAAAGCCCAATTTACTGTGCATACATGAAGTGGAAATATCACCAGCTGATACAGTTAACAAGTGTGGGAAAACAAGTGGAAGTGTTGGTATAAACTCATCACATCTGCATCCATCATGCAGGTCTCAAAGGGTCTCAGCTTTCAAGTGAGAAGGTCACAAGAATTCAAAAATTAAACAACTTCCCCACACTAAATGCCCCAGAGATCTATTTAATTACACTTTGAATGTTTGTGTCTGAATCTTTCTTAGAAAACCTGACCATTTTTTCCTGGTTGGAAAAACTTTATTTCTGTTTTTATTATGCAAATTATGTTCATTAAAATAATTTAACACTCATTCTTACACATCCTTGACATTGAAGAGAAAATAGTAAATGGGAGATGGAAACACAAACTAGAGAGGATGTAGAGGGACTTCACATCTTAAAATGAAAAAAGACTGGAGAAGTGAAACGAAATTATGAGCAAGGGGTACATACCACTTTTATCTCCAATCTACCTAGGAAATAGCAGTGCTTTGTATATAGGAGTTACAGAGCAGTACTTAATTGCTCTCTCAGTGTTACTGCTCAGCAGAAATTTACTCTGCAAGCTCCAGTCATCATTCAGATGCTCAAGGAAAATGAACTATACAGCTCCAACTCCACTGTTTTATAACAAATGAGTATTCAAAACCAACTGACTTTCAGTGACTTTTCCATATGGTTATTTAGAATTAATACAAAACGGGGAGAGGTTACTGGGATCTTCAAATCTACTCTTCATATGAGAAGAATTACATCTGTAGTTGATGGCCCAACAGAAGAGCTGTGTACAGTGCACATCTACTGACTTTCAGAAAGTCTCAACTGCTTTGGATTCCTTTGAGAGACTAAGCTCAGAATGATACAAACCTCCTGGCACCTGCTCCATAAAAATCTTAATGTATCCATTTTCTGAAACAGATCCAAGATACTGGACAATGTTCCGATGCTTTAAATATTTATGCAGTGCTATCTCTTCATGAAGAGGTTGAGAATATCTAATTAAAAAACAAACCAAAACAAACCATTGAGAATTTCATCAGGCAGGAAAAGGTTCTAGACTACATTTAGATGGTAGTTTACCAATAGAATGGATTTTAGGGATATCAATCCAATTCTCAGTAAACATCTTGTCCATGGCCTTCAAACTGCAGTGAATTCACTGCCTATTCAGAAAAAGTATAGACAGGTTTCAGAGGAACCCTGATGGACAAACCCTCAAGGAATTTATATGTGTGTGTCTTCTGTATCAATATACAATACTGTCTTTACCACCAAAGCTCCTTTTATGCTTTTCCCCCCTTCCCAAAAAGAATACTAATGAGATACAGCTGCAACTTAACCCCCAATGTATATCTTATTCTAGAATTTATGTTATGCATATCATCAAACTGTAATATTTATGATATATATCATCTCTCTTTAAAAAAATCCAAGTGTTTTTTTCAAGAGTACAGTTGACTATCACGAGGAAATAATAATCAAATTTTAGTATAGTTGGATTTTACAAACTAATGACAAAGAAACACATACTAAGAAGAGCAAGTTTTCAAACAACTGCAGCTTTATTAGCAGCTGTGTACATAGAAATAGATTAGGTGTTACCTGCTGTCTCTTTCAGGTATTTCTTTGATGGCTATTCGGACTTGGTTGCTAAGGTCTCTTCCAGCATAAACTATTCCGTAAGTACCTTTCCCTAGGACTACCCTGTCACCATTCTCATCATAATCATATTCATACTGCAAGCAGAAAAGATAAACAAATAAGCACAGAAGTTGTTACTATGAACACCTGACATTATAGAGAGCCCTAAGGGCAGTTTTGTACTGAGCTAGTACAGCACAGAGGGGTTACTGCAGTACAGCTGCAGGACAGCAGGTTCTCTCCCAGCCTTCTCTCCCGGCCCCGTGCATTATACACCTTGTGAAGTTTCCATCTTCCTAACCAAATTCGAGATATATTCATCCAAACAAGGAACACAACACCAAACCAAATGCCATGAAACAGTGCTATCAAAAAGTATCATCTCTAAGAACTGCTGACAGAGCCTGCAGAATACATAATAGATGGAACACAACCATAATTTTGAAACCAATGGTTTAATACAGAGATAAAAGAGCTATTCTCATTACTGGGTGGGTATTATTTTAAGACCCTAGACTCTCATTTGAGCTTAGCCACAGCAAGATTCATTTTTGACATACTCCCCCCTCCTGATGAGTTGCTCCAAAAGGCAAAAAAAAAAGTTCAGCTTCTCAAAAATGATTAAACATGGAAAGTGGTGATTTCCAGTGCTGCTGAAACATGCTGGGTCGTATTTCCAGCTGAGTAAGTCAATCCTGATTCACTGACTACAGTGAAGTGACACTAATTTACACCACCTCATGGTCTCGTCCCATGTAGTGACCTTGTCACAGAGCTCTCCTGCTACAAAGGTCAGTGAATGATGCTTACTAAGAGTACATCCCAGACACTACATAAAACCAAATTTCTTATGGAAGCTGGGCTTAGCAGCCTACCTGTGATTCAAATCAGGCAACTGATAAAGGATATTGAAAACAATAGTTTTGCAGAGTTAAGAAAGGAATTGGACAGTTTTATAGCCTCACATATTATCAGGAGTACACAGACCTCCCCTAATGTCTTCCCAAATCCAAGCAGATGTCCCATATGGGAAAACTGCAAGTATTCTCTGTGGCTTCACACGAATTCTTAGTAAAAAAACCAAAACAGCAAACGTTTTCTACAATGGCCATAACTATTGGTATTTCTGTCAAAGACCACTTTTCCTGCTTTTTCCAGTAAGACTCCCTGACACAGAATACAGCCTTGGGATCTATTCCCTTGAAGTGTCTTCCCAGTCCATACTGCAGCTCTGCCACTGCAATGTCCATGTGTCACTGACATTCCCCCCCCCTCTTCACCTCAGCAAAGATGTCAAGTTTCATGCTGCTGTGTGGAATGTGCTAAAGAAAACCCATCTGTCGTTTATCCTAACAGCATATTCTGCTCAGTGGAACCAAACTCCAGCTAGCACAGCTTTATTACAGTTTCATTTACCATATTTCAGCACTTCACGGCTCATAACATAATCTTGTTATACGATAGGCATAACTGACCCCAAATGACACATGCAAAACTTGTCAGGTTCTTTGGCAGGAGCATCTCCAGCTTTCACAGCTATCATATGACATAAAACTGTGCAGAAAAAAGACAGCAGTCACATTGCAGAATTGAAGATTGACAGCAACCCCATCTGCAACAGACTGGTCCTAAGCCAATGCTGTAATTACTGCAGAGAAACCAATATTCTCCAGTCTGAGACCCACAATACATGAAATCGTTGGGATTTATAGTTCAATGCTAGTTAGTAGACAGTTCAATAGGCTTACATATACTAGATGCCATTTCACATTTGCCTCCTCTTGTTGCAACAGCTACAAAGATTGAATAAATCACTGCTGGTTGCCAAAAGTCTGAATATGTGATCCACTGGATGTGCAATCCAACCATTAGGTATAAGTAAACAAGTCTTCACAGCTGACCTTCAGTACAAATGTGGAAGGGCAGAGTGGCCTCCAGGATATCCTATCTGGGGTACAGCAGGTACTCTTAAAGTGATAGGGACTTCTTCAGTATCAATATACAGAAGTGAATAGTCTAAGGTAGACAAGACTGACACGTCCATTCTTCAAAATACTTGTTAGCTGTAGGACTAGACTGTACTTCATACACAAGACATACAACCCCTTGCAACAACATTCTCAGAAGGATTCTGACTGAAATTAGATCTTCTTCCCCCAGACTGTGCTGGAGGTTACTTCTTCCTCTGCCCCACATAGAAACAGTTGTATTACACCAGTAGGAACTTCCACTTTCTCTGCACTGGTTAAGCCCATCAAGACCATACAAAGCTCCATTTTCCATGTTGTCGCTTCTAAAATGTAAGATCTCAGGCTGCAGAAGACATGAAGTGTCTTAGCTCATTTATACACTAAACTAATTAATTCTTCCCTTCTATATCTTGATTTCTGTTTTCATGTCCTAACCTAAGACAGTAATTACAAGGTGACAATTGTGAATATGTCAAGATATGTAGAATGTTTAAATATTTAAAATTAGTTTCTGTAGTCATATCTCTATGTGTCATTCATCCACGTGAGATTGTTTCCTGCTGTGTGTTGTCAAGCTATTTTTTCAGTTCAGTTTCTAAAAGGCTCAAGCCACGCTGAACTCACTTTGTCTGAGAAACTATTACACAGCTGAACAGACTGTGTTGTTTGGAGATCATCCTGCTATTAGCTACATACATAAGTGTGCAATGTAAAATCTGCAGCTATAGATAATACCCTGCCTGCACCAAGGCAGAGCCCTGACCTTATGTGACACCACAGATGTGCATATTAAGTTGGGCTTAAATGATGTGCACATTTGCCCTTTTCACTTCAGGACAAATTCTGTGGCCACTATGTACAAACTCCAGTGCACAATGTCATCTTCCCCACCATGTGCAATTACATTCAACAGTACAGGAGAGGGTTTTCTACTTTCTTAATCCTCTTTTGAAACCTCAAATACTACAAAAGGTTCCCTACCAGAAGAGCCTAAGAGAGTTGCTGGAACGAGACACAATCAGAAAGACACCCAGCTCAAACAAACCACAGTAGGGTTTTCATGATCATTAATCAGATTGACTCAATTTGCTTGACCACAAGTAACATTTTCAAGCTACTTCTTATGGTGGCTTTTCAGATTTCAAAACAAGAAAGAAGTACTTAGTGCTACATGCATGTATGTACTTAGTGTTACAAATCTGGACATCTGCTCTAAGGCACTCTCTTATGAAGACATGGATTCACCCACCCTAACCTGAGCCCACATAAAAGGTCAGTAACACTTCCCAAGCTGGCTGTGGTTTTCCCCCCTCCATACTTATGATAAAGAGAGCCTACAGCTACTGGGCTCCTAACATGAAGTTACAGTGATAAGAAAGAAGCACAGTGTATTAAACTAATCCTAAATATCTGCAAATCTCTGGGACTGCAGCCTGTTAAATGAAATCACATGGAGTAGTAAAGGTATCAGGCAACAGCTAGAAAAACAAGTACCTTTGCAAATGTTTTTTTTCTAGAATTTATTTGGTATTTTATCTTTTTATCCATTTAAGCCAGCTGATACCAGTCAATTCTCATCTACAGATTGTTTGCAACAAAATACACACTCAGTAACATGCTTCATTAGGGAGTTACACATTTCACAGTAGTAACAGGACCACTTCATTAAAAAATGTGGGTCTTTTCAGATGAATGCAAATCTCATGTACAAATAACTTTGTAGGAGTTTAAATTTCATATACAATTAAGGAGTTTAAATGCTATTTATTACTTATCTAGTATATTGATATGAAAATCAGGGAAGACTGAGAACAAGTTCCAGAGTTCCTAGATCTTCTACCTTTGACATACCTCCAATGTGTCTCCATCTATTTCTCCTTCTAGTTCCAAAGTACTGCCAACTGCATCAGACAAAATTTCTTTCACCAAACCACAGAATCTAAAAGAGCAATAAATAGTACAGGATCAAAGTAGAATATCCTTTTGGAAGATTAAACAGATTCTTCACAAGGTGGCCTTTGCTCTCACGCCAATAAACTGACCAGCATGTTCACACGTTTCTTTCATTACTGACTTTCTCCATATTTATCCCATTTTCAATTATGAAGAACATCAAACATACACTGAGAAGCCTCACTATTTATCAAATTGCTTTATTTGCTGTAGCAGAACCCAACAGTTGCCTGCTATTGTAACTGCACAGTAAAATCTTGGTAGATCCAACTCAAATACTGTTTTCCTGTATACTTTTGGTTGCAAGTGTGGTTACTCAGTATTTCTGAAAATCAGATGTTGTGGTTTCTTCTGAGACATTCAGAAGGCCAAAAGTATAAAAGTACTAACATGTTTAGAAGAACAGAGGTTTTTTTCTAATTCCTAGTTCTCTGGGGTGGAGATCCTTAAGTACATCAATATTTTTCCTGTAGTTCCTGCCTGTGCCACTAGCTTTTTTCCAAATTCTGTAACAAATGGTACAATTATTGAAAATTATTATCTAACACTCTCATCTCTTTTATTGACTAACAGAAATGCATCTCTCAAACAGACTCCTGTAGTGCACTGAATAAGGCACAAAAATGTAACCATGTGTCACAAATTGCAATGACAAATTAAGGCTGTGGAGGTAGCAGTAATTTTAGTGTTTCCTACCCCTTATGCAACACACTCTACACAAAGCCAATAATTTTCTTTAACCCGAGTTTGTTCCACATAATACATATACAGTGATTACTGCAAGAAAAGTGAATCTACCATTCAACTCCAAATATGTGTATTAACAACTCCTACATCATTCAGAAGGTTTATATGCAAATATAAGCCATAAGGAAAATTTGGTCTGTAATGATTTAGGCCTGAAATTCAGTTAGCCTGGTCACTGTTTAGAGACAACAGAGGATCAGAGAATACTTGACTACAGGTGCAACAATAAGACAGATCTGTGACACAAAGTAAGTTAGACATTTTTATCACATTTAGTTGCTCTTACTTAAATCAAACTGAACGGACACATAAGGTAACCTCAAACAACATAGAACCTTACATCAGACAGCCAATATACAGAAAAACAATACAATAGTTATAAATTAGAATAAGGCAGGTAAGCCTCTTCTCAGACCTAATGACTTGTAGATAAACTACTGAGAATCAGACAACAAATGTGTTATTAAAAATGTAACAACCTTAAAACATCAATGAGTTTAGCTCACTGCTTCTTCATCAAGAAAAAAATAACCAAAGAAACAATTATTTTGTCAAGCAAAAATGTCAGCTTTCAAGCTTTACTAAATGAATTCTCTTTAGGACGTAAGTCAGGCATGCAACTCCCATACAAACTGAACTCACCTACTACACTGGTTTTCTGTAGAAAAGTAGATCTGAAAGTCATCAGAGTTGTCATGGACATACAGAAAACAACATCGTTCATCAAACTTGGAAATGCTGTAAAATTCAAATTAAGAAAGTATTATTCTGGATGTAACTATCGGAAGAAATAGAGCAAGGAGGAGTTAATACTTTTGAATTACAAACACTAAAGAAACATCTTTCTCTCAGTTAATTACCTCAGAGAGGCAGAATACAATTATATATATCTGCTTTATACCTAGAAGTTTTGAGTTTGTTTCTATATTCTATAATCCTACCTCCAATTCAATAAATAATAAGCCACTGTTTCCTTTGGTAAAATATTAGTTTATCTGAAGTGGATTGAGGTCAGTTTGTTGTTCCCCTCCACTTCCATTTTGCCACAGTTCTGCCAGATTTCTTGGTGTTTGCTGACACCTCAATCGAAAGTGAATTGCTTTGACACTAATGTAGCTATCCCAAAAGCCTTTTTTTTCCAGCTTGAAAAGTACTTCATGATTTTGTAATTCCATTGCTCCTCCAATAAAACCGAACTGGGAAATACCTACAGTGTAGCAGATCCTTCTCAGTGTATACCTTTTATGGCCTTCATATTCATAAACAAGTGTCAGGATGACCAACATTTACTCCAAACTGCAGCAGTAATTCTGGCAAAGGGTTTATTTATGGCATACCCTGCCTTATCAGTGTCACATATATCCCATCTAAATGCACTGAAAAGTGAAGTGCCATAAACCACAGTATCAATTTGAAAGTAAATCTATGAATTAATCTCTTATTCCAACCACTTGCACTTTAGTATTATGCTACATAATCCCAAACTATTACTCTTGGTACAGGTATTTTCAGGCATTAAATTAAAAACATATTTTGGATTCTTGACGGATCTGTTTAGTCAAACTCTTTGTTTATCCTCTGTTGAGGCAATTAGTTAAAGTGACAGAAGACCACACTAAGGTTGCTGCATGTTACATGACCAACTTGTTGAAGCATCATTAACGGCTACATTGAAAAAGTTCCAAAAAATTCAAATTTTACCAGAAAAGATTCGTTTAGAAGTATGTGAAAACACACCATGCCATTCTGTGGTTTCATCCTTCTATAGCGATTTCTATTCTAACGAGACACACCTGACACGAGAACTAAGTGACAAAGCAAGACGACTCTTCCAAGGGCAAATACAGGATAGGCAAGACAGCATCTAAGTAACAAAACTGCATTATAAACAGTGCCATGTGTGTGGTATGTTAGATGAGCTGGTTAGTATAAATACAATTTAAGGGGTTTGATAGAGTGTATGTTAACTGAGACCACTTTTTTTTCTAAAACTAATGCAATTTCAAAAGTATAGGAGTTTTAAGTAATCACATACAAAGCAAACATCTAATTCCACTAAGTTTAAAAAAGGCTGCCTCTTTGAGCTTTTTAATCCCCAGAAGTGATCAAAAATCAAAGCAAATGAAATGAATTGCTTGCTTCCATTTGATTAGTTATCTTTCTCAAAGATTAATTTCTGTGCATTGTGTTGACTGAAGGTAATTAACATGGTACAGAAACTTCATGCTGAGTTATGCTCAATCAGCTCCACAGACTTCAGAAATGACAACTTCCCATCCACTTGCATTGAAGTAGTAGAATAAAATATCACATAGAATTCACTTTAACCAAAACCTGCTTCTTTTTAGAAAAAAAATACTGGAGTTATGGTAGACTCTATGCCCAAATCCACAACTGTAGGCTTTCATGGCAACCACCACTCACATTAGTCAGAAAAACACTTCTTAACTGAGCTTATTTGCTTGGGCAAAGAATATAAGGTCAGGGAAGACAAATCTGGGACCTAAAACCTAGGCACTTTAGGTGAAGATTACAGCCTAGAAGCCCTTCACTGTCAGAATTACAGAACCCACTAAGTATCTGAATTTATGCTTGTACTCAAATCAGAAAGCTTTTCAAGCACTTAGGCTTCTGCACTCACACAAATGGTCCCAGACAAGAGCTATTCATGTCCCTGGAAAGCCCAGATCTGCCAATGTAGTGACTCAGGAACTCAGAGAGAAGGCAAAAGCCCACCTGGTGTTTCCTGTAGTTACACAGTTCCTCTGGTTCTCAGCTGCACCTGCATAATTCAGAGAGCAGCAGATAGGCTTCATTTTCTTTTCTCTCCTGCTGTTATGTCTCTCACCTTTCTGGCAACAAAGGTGCCAATTTAAGATACATAAGCCAGCTTCTAAGTGTAGTCATGTAGTCATGTATTTTAGAACTGTTAGTAACAAATGTGAGTCTTTTTTATCCTCTCAGAACAATCCTGTTTTTCTATGCAATATCCTGATGTACCTAATCTTTTTTGGCACTAACATTTTGACCCATTTACTTGTGCCTAGTGTTTCCATTTATCTAGGCATCACAAAAATGGAACTATTTTAACTATTTAAAGGTTAGTTCTTCAGAAACTCCACTAGTAGCCTCCTTCCAGCTCAAGAATTCTTTTCTGTCCTTAGCACAAAGTGCATCCATGCCTCATTTAATATTTCTCTAACAATCCAAGTTTTAGCTGGAAGGGTTTTAGATAAAGCCATATCAGAAGCATTTCTGAATTCCAAATAGGAAACAGGTAACGTGGGTTCTTTTCTTAAAGGAAAACAGACAAACCCTTCTTTCACTTACTGGAAGGAAACAAGAAGAGCTAAGAGCTCTTCCTTCCTTCTGTCTTTCGTAATTTTAAGTGCAGAAATGGCAGTAATTTCATTGAAAAGTTTAGAAAAATAGACAAAAAAACCAGTTCTGTGACTGAAAAGAGGTAGTCTGCCTAAGAATACACATGTCCACATGCTCCTCTTAGATGAGTATTCCTGAAAAAATGTACAGCTCTGCCCATGCATGGAAAGGCAAACTCTTCTGTGTTGACATTTCAAAGAAGGTTGGACAGAACAAGCTTTTACAAGAAGCAACGCAAAGCACAGATTTAAGGTGGAATCCAGATTTTCCACTTAAGGAAAATAAAAAACATATACAAAAAGGACATGTAACTGTTTTCTGAAATACCAACCTTATTCCCCTAATGGAAGAAGCTGTAAAATTCCATTCATGAATCTGTTTCTGCAAAGAACAAAGGGCTATAATCAACCACAGTTCAGCCTTGGCTTACTACTGAAAACAAGTCATAGCATGGTAAGCAAAAGAAAGTTCTTTTAACATCTCCCTTTTTCTTGATTTCTTCTCCCCCCATTTTGAAATAAGACTGATATATGGGTAAAGAAATTATACATGCATTGCTGTTTTATTCCCCTGGAAAAAAATGAATATAAACAGCACAGGGTGGAAATAAAGGCTGCATTTCCTCATGTAATATTAAATTCGAAGAATAAATCATGAAGTTCAATTTATCAAACATTATGTTTTGACTCAATACATCAATATTTCATACAAAACATGGAGCAGACTATGCCCTACTTTTATCTAGGCTCAATGGGAAAGGCATATTTCATACATCTCCCTAAGATGCCTTGAGCCAACAGCTTTGGCCCAGGGAGCACATGAGAGGGCAAACCAGAGGAAGGACAGCCTGCTCTAGGACTGTAGCCCTCCACATACACACACACATATAAATCTATAGCTTATAGTTGCACTTTATTTTGCACTGCCAGGTATGTACCACAAATTTCTTCCTTGACTGGAAACAGCAAAGTAGAACAGTGTACTGGAGAAACTGTTCACAGATCCAGGTAATTACGTGCTCTTGCCTTGCTCCAACATGCTCCTTTTCCACACTTTGCCTCTCCATGTTTTCAGTCTATTCTTCACATATGTTGCTCTGATATTAAGAAAGGAGGGCAAAATACACTGCAGATTTCAAGTTTTTCAACTGAAACTGAAATTATTTCTCATTTTTAGGAGCTTGCACTGTTAATAATTGTGCCTCCTCCTTTCCTAATCCCCTGTGCCTTACCCAATAATCCAAGACACCGAATATTTTATTTCTTGACACTTATTTGTCAAAGGCTGACATTTTTTCTAGTTTCTAATATTAGAACTGTGAAAGTTTAAAATGTCTAAAATATTCAACACTATACTGGGCTTTATCTTTACTTTTTATCTAACTTTGAGCTGCACCTTAAGAAAAACCATACAATTGTAGTAAGAAATATTCTGAGCAGATTAAATAACCCAAGCAGTTCTAAGAGACATAGTCAAGATAAGTTAAATCAGAACTAGAGGTCAAAATCACTTGAGTTCTAATCATATTCCTTCCTTTTAATTTCTCTGTAAAACGTCAACTTTCACATCTGCACAAAAGATATACTGAGGCTTGTGTTTCATAGAAATGCTGAAAAGTTTAATCGCTGCAAAATGCTCCAAAATCTACATGTAAAAATTAACTTCAAGCACAATGAATGAGAGCACATTTAACACATCTGCTGGCAGTTTTACCATTTCTGGGGGTGAGACATGCCACAAAGACAGAGACCTCTCATCTGCTTCATTGTTGATTGAAACATATGCAGGCTGGTAGACTTTAGTTGGTTCTATCACCAAAACCTGAAGAGAGAGAGCATTTTTCCTTAATAAAGCAGCAGGTAATACACTACAGCAGCTTCAGATACTCTGATTTAAGCAATGGGTAATCTTGAAGTCAGGCCTAAAAAATTGTCAAGGGAAAAAGAAGGGCAAGACAAGGCAGAAAAAGTCTGTGCTCTTATGTACAACAGAATAGCATTATCACAATTTGTTATAGGAAACTTAAAAGTATTCCTTAGAATGTTCTTAGGGTGTTGGGTTAAATATTTTTATAGCATGAAGATTAGCAGGATATTGGGTTTTGGTTCATGCAATGAAATAACAGGCAGTTAAGGCTGTAAGTATTGCATTTACAGTCTTCCAGTTCTTGTAATATCCTATCCAGAAACATAAAACATACAAAACTTGTTTAGACATAACATCTTACTGGAAATCTCAGTCCATTAGTTGTTTCTTTCGTTGCCTCAAAAATTATATCTAGCCAGAAAGTCAATCTTTCTTGTCTAGGAGAATGTTCTATGGTGAGCTTCTTGAAACGCTGAATTAACATCAGATTCTGAACTAATGATTTCAAGTACCTAGAATGCATTGAATTAGTGAGTTAACAGAGAGAAAACAAAATCTGACCAGATTCTAAAGCCACTTAACTGAGTTAGACATCCAAAAATTAACTGCAAAATTAAATGTACTTTAAAAAGCTATCATAATGAAAATGATAGTTTTGATTTTTACAAAGTTCTAGAAAGAACAGCAAGTTAGACAAAACCTTAAGTTATAATCTCACATGGATGTTCATGAGCAACAGCTTTTTGCAATAGTTATGTGAGTAGTTACATGGTGATTAGACAGAATATGGTAAGCTAGAAGATGGTGGGAAGGGGAAGCAGCAGGTAGCTAAACTCTGAAAACAATGGTTTCAAAATCTTTACACTATTGTTTCACAGGAATCATTACTACTTTCCAAACTCTTTCTTATAAAAGATGTGCCTCAATGGGATATAAACCCCTTGAGGTTAACTTAAATTCTTACCTTTCCCCTTCCTTCCCATAATAAATGAACAGAGTACAAAGTCAGAGTTACAAACAATCTATGATGGAAAAATCCAGTTATATGTATGACTGCAATGCTTTTCAAATTTGTGTATTTCCCCAGAGCTGTGTACTTGAGCTACAGCCTTCTACCACATACCACACTGGAGGTTTCAGCTTAAAAAGTTTCTCTGCTGCTTGTACTGCTTTACCAACATCATTAGCCAGCATGCTCACACTGAAGAACTGTCCCACATCCCAGTAATTGTTCATTTTTTCTAGGCTTCCTTTTCTTCCCAATAAACTGTTTAAACGTACACCTGTAAAATTTCAATTAAAAACCATGTTTTTCTATCAGTAAGACACTAAATAGTGGTTTTTACTGATGTCTATCAATCAAAGAATAATTTAAGACTTGATTAAGCAGTACTGATGAAAATAAAGTGGAGCGAGTTTTCCCCAGAAAACAAGATTGGCCAACACAGAGGATGGATCTGAAAATAACAACCCCAGTACAGTTCAGACAGTCAGAACTCCTCCCACACACAGTGTTAAAAAACCTCATGTGCTATCTGCCTCCTGATTCTCAGTGTAAGGTGCACAAATCTGTGCCCTCAAGAGCTGCACCTACTGCAAGAGACCCATGGCTAGAGGTTTACACAAGTTCATCCCAGAGTAAGGTCAGGGAAATGATTTAAAGCCACCTTTGTATTCTTAATCTCTACGGTTGAAATATGCATTTCAGACAGGATCTGATTCCAAATAAAATGTTCAAATATCATCTTCCTCAGAAGAACTGTGTATCTGTTTCTGTCACGTGATTTCTTTGTAGATGTACAGTGCTGTGCTTCAGTCAGCATATACATGGAAGATGTGACTACAGGCAGACAACGAGTAACTGTCCTGGTGGATTCTTCCAGGTGATACTTCCTATGGATCTCTTGATTTAGTGACAAAAGAAACCCTGTGGAGCCTTCCTTGGCATCCCTGAGGAGTCCTGGGCCATACTGTCTCTTAGAATCGCAGAATCGATTGGGTTGGAAAAGACCTCCGAGATCATCAAGTCCAACCCCTGGTCCAACTCCAGTCCCTTTACCAGATCATGGCACCCAGTGCCACGTCCAATCTCAGTTTAAAAACCTCCAGGGATGGTGAATCCACCACCTCTCTGGGCAGCCCATTCCAATGCCTGATTACTCTCTCTGGAAAGAATTTTTTTCTGATCTCCAACTTCAATTTCCCCTGGCAGAGCTTGAGCCCGTGCCCCCTTGTCCTGTTGCTGAGTGCCTGGGAGAAGAGACCAGCCCCCACCTGGCTATGCAATGGGATAACCTTGGTGGTGCAGTAAAAGCAGTTCATGGATGGTGCTGAATTTGGTCCTTCTCTGTTCTTCTCCCATCTTAGGGACCATTTAGATGGGCCATGTTGCTGTTCCAAGGCAACAAAAAGTAAAATGGTCCTTGAAGGTCCTTGTGTTTTGGACTGCCACCCAGGACCCACCACTAAAAAGCCTGAACCACCTTTCCCTCTATGCAACCCATCGATATAAATATGTTTTCTTCATAGGGAGAGAGGCAGAAAACTTGTCTGTGGACAAATGTGGATATTTACCTATTTTTCTCAGTTCCATTGAGCTTTCAAACTGTTGTCCTGCAACAAGCAGCAAAACTGCAAGGTTAATTCCAGAATATAGAGTTGACTGGAGTTCAAATCCTTTGCGATACCTGCAGAGAAGAGTTGAGAACTCACACCTCACTGTTCAGAAGAACTGAAATACTGCACAGCTTTGGTGGGTATTTTAAGCTATTAATTTAGTGTAAGGCTTATATGGCTAGATGGCATCAATGGCATTCTGTAAAGCACACTTCAAAGAAAGCAGCTTTTCATCTTAGGGCAAGAAAGAAAAACATCTCCTTAGCTTTATGTCCTGTCAGCTTGTGTAAGCAAAATGAATGGGTTACTACAAAACACTTAAATTCAATAGAACCCAATTTTATTATATTATTTATATCAGAAACATTAGTCTTCAGCGCAACTTTTAAAAAAAGGATTCCACAGCCTTTGTTTTAAAGCTTCACATTCATTAAAAGTGACTGAGATACAGCTGACCAAGGCTGAATGCACGGCATCAGCTGGTGCAGGATGAAGAAATCCACCTGAAGCTTTAAGTTCACTACTATCCATTTGTGTTGCATGGAGGGGAAAAGAGAGAGAAAGGGGAATATTTCACAGTTACAGTACAACCCCACACTGCTAACATTATTGTACTCAGCAACAGATTATATGAGGACACAAACATACCTAAGTGAACACTGTGTCAGTGAGAGTCTGTGTGCACATGAATGCCTTACTGTCTTAAGAAAATTCATATTACAGTTTATCAATACTTTTCCTTATACAGTAAGACACTGCATTTCCTGGGGATCCAGCATGGAAACCACCCTTGCACAGAGGACCAATATAAATTCCATGATCTCACTCCTACTTCATTTTGGCCTTGAAGCAGACTAATTGTATATATTCTCTATGAAGGCACAGGTGAATCATCATCACCCCAATAAATTAAGTGCACCATTTTATACCCATGATAGTTTATAAACAGAAGCAAGGAAATACATATCCAAAGATCTAGTGCTCAGTAAACCAATTACTCAAATAGGACCCTGATAAGTAGGACAACTGATCAAATTATTACAGCCCTGCTTTTCAAAACCAGAACTAAAAGTCTGAAAACATTTTTAAATAGATTTTTTGTAGGATTTTTTTCTGTTACCATTCAATGGCATGATCTCGACTATTGGTATCTTTGCAGTCAGAATCAAGAAACTTATCCTTGTAGATTCTTCCACATAAGCAAAACATGTCTGGAGCAGGGTGATCACACGTCTGCAGGACTTGAAGCATAACTTGTAGTGCCTTTTCTCTGTCACCTGCATTATTTCTCCTGAAATCAAATACAGAGAATAAAATGAGTTCAGGTCTCAAACAGTAACTGCAAGATTGGGGAATAACATTATCCCTCATCTATCCCACAACCCACCCTTCATTACTATATACAGACTTGAGTTTATTTAGACTGATGTGTGACTGCCGGTTGCTAAAAATGAAATGTATTCCCCTGGTTGACTTCTAAAAATGAAATGTATTCTCCTATCATGGGGCTTTACTTCCAGCTTATGTAAGAACTGATTTAAGCCCAGAACTCCTCTATGAGAAAAATCTGCCATCTAACTTGATTCCTTCCCACATAAGCAGACAGACCCTGCACATCCTGCAAAGAGAAACAAGAGCTGGTTTAGTGTTCATTCCTGACAATATACTTAACAAAAAGGGCCATTTTAAGCATTCAACCAGACAGATCATTCACCTATGTCCAAGATTTGTAATACTGATCCAGAAAGAATATCAGGAAATACCAATTAAGTGCAGGAGAAGCCTCATCAATTCAATTTTAGCCAAAAGAACGCAGCTCAATATTGAGCCTTGGAACTACAAGAATAAAAGGGCAAAACTGAACTGTATTTCTTTCTTTATCATAATTATTCAGAGTAGAAAAAGATTTGGCAAACAAACCACTGTAATACAGCTTCTTTGGGAAAATATTTAACAACTTTATCAGTAAGAAAACAGTGATTAAATAACATTTCCATTCCTTATTATTATTAAATAATCAGAATTTTCACCTCCATTCACTTTGCTGTTTTTCTAAGTTAGAATTCAATATTTACTGCAAAAAGTCACTTAGAACAAATAAAAATGTCTATTTGCAAGAGTAATGCAAACACAGCTTAAGAGTTTAATAGCCTCTTCAAAACTTCTTTTAATCACTAGAGAGATTTATAATATTTACCAACCCCTTTTCAGAACTGTTCACAATTTTCCAATTCCTACCTAGGTATCCATGAACAGGCTTACAAGAACTATGACTACTTTGACAGCAATACCAGTAGCAGAAAATGGTTTCTGCTAAATTCATTACTTGCATGCTCCAAAAGGAATAATATTTATAGTAAAGTGGCTCAGTTCTTTAGGTAACCAGCTGATGCAGTAAGACCAGTAACAACATCTGTGGCAAAATTCAGGCTTCTGTGTATGTTATGTGATGGAGAACATCTAATAAGATTAAACAGATTTGTAGCTACTTGTGCAGGCTTTATCCTGCCTTTGATGTCACTGGCAGAGCATAAACTTTCACAGCAAGTACTCAAATATTTTTTAAAGTATTTTTCTTTCAGATTAACTGTTCTGAAATTAATATCAGTCTTCTCTAATGAGCACACAAAAGTTAGTATAATTTTTGAGTTTTACAACAAATAAACAGAAGTGATCCTTCCCCTGTACTCTGTGTTGGTGAGGCCACACCTTGAGTATTGTGTTCAGTTCTGGGCCCCTCCGCTCAGGAAAGATACTGAGGTGCTGGAGCAGGTCCAGATAAGGGCAACAAGGCTGGTGAAGGGACTGGAGCAAAAGTCCTATATGGGGAGAGGCTGAGGGAGCTGGGGGTGTTCAGCCTGGAAAAGAGGAGGCTCAGAGGTGACTTCAGCACTGTCTAGAATTCCCTGAAGGGAAGTTCTAGCCAGGTGGGAGTTGGTCTCCTCCCAGGCACTCAGCAACAGGACAAGGGGGCATGATGGGCTAAAGCTCTGCCAGGGGAAATTGACGTTGGAGAGCAGAAAAAAATTCTTTCCAGAGAGAGTAATCAGGCATTGGAATGGGCTGCCCAGAGAGGGGGTGGATTCACCATCCCTGGAGGTTTTTAAATTGAGATTGGACACAGCACTGAGTGCCATGATCTGGTAAAGGGACTGGAGTTGGACCGAGGGTTGGACTTGATGATCTCTGAGGTCTTTTCCAACCCAATCGATTCAATGATTCTGTGATTCTAAGTTTAAAAGCATGGGGGTAAATCCACAGCACAGGTCACCGGGCTCTAACCACACCTGCTCTGAACAAAGCAGGTTCTTTCACCACGAGTACATGAGTTTCACCGCTGTTAATATGAAGACAGAAGAAGTTGAGTAAACAGAGCTTCAAACAAAATTAGACCCTTCAATGAAAGTCCAGCATCTCCTTGGTCATGTGTAACGTAGTCACAGAAGTTGGCATGGGTTAAGAGGTTTTGCTGAAAATAAAAGCAATGCATACCTAATAACTAAATTAGAGCACTTCAGTATGGAAAATCTAAAAATCACTGCTTCATGCTCAAGACAAACTGTGATTCAACTCTGTCTTGTATGAAAACAGGTTTATTGTTAACGCAAAGAGGTGCTCTGTACTGATTGAGAAAAGCATAAATTTAAAGAAAATAATACAATGCACAAAGCAAGACTGCTTAAAACAGAACACCATACAGATTAGCATCTCTGGTCATCAAAGGATGAACCAGTACACACCAAATACCACAGCAGGAGCATTTCAAAGAAAAAACAAGCCCTAAATAAACAGTGTACTAGGGGACTCAAAATTAAAGACTTCTATCTCTCATATAAGATAAGGAAAAATTATCATCAAAAATAAGTAACTCCCCAAAATTGAGCATATGGCAAGTACACACTTCTCTAACAGGATATTATTAAACAAAAATCAGTTAAGGTATCTTAATCAGTTTTAGGTATCTGCTTTTCACAGCATCAAAATTCCAAGAAAACCTCAACACACCAATTACAACAGTTTAAAAATTTAGGATCAGGTATCACCTCCTAAGTCCTAAAAAGAGAGGCTGAACCAAGGAAAAAAAAAAGACCACCACACAATTTATACAATCAGCAAATTCTCTAAGTCACTATGAAAACACACTTTTGGATTATATGCAGAACATGTTACGCTGGACCAAGACAGATTTTCATTTCTTATTTCAGACTCCATACTTTATGGCTGACAGCTTATAATTTGTTTCAAGGTGACTTGAAATAGGTCTGTGGTATTATCAGTAGAGTAGAAGAGATTACCTTAAACCCTTCAGGCTGTAGCACTGACTTCTGTTTTTTTCACCTAATCTCAACTATATTAACTTTCCCGGTTTCCCCAGTCCCCATTTAAAGCCACAGTAGAGAAAATCACAAAATGCATGTCAGAGGGGACTTCTGGAGGTCCTCTCACAGAATGTCCTTATCAGAGCAAATCCATCTCCCAGAACTAGACCATGGCAGCCTTGGCTTTGTCTGAAAAGCTGAATCAATTAAACCTCCAAGGATGGAGATGCCACAACCCCTCTGAACAGGCACTGCTGAATTACTGCATATTATGATGAACAGGCATGAGAAAGCAGGCAGAAAATATCCTCTTTATGGAGTGAATTGGGGCATCAGGCACGACTGATTCTGCAAAGAAAATCCCCTGAATGAGAGATTTTATGAGCCAGAGGAGAATCCCAGCAAACTACGACAGAAAGGGCCTCACCAGTTCATTTTACTGCTCCTTGGTTACCGGCAGCTTGCACTGAAATACAGATGTCCCTCATGGTAAGACACAAACAATTCACTTGAGAAATGAAATATAATTCTCAAATAGGCATTTTTCAATGGTGCTCTTCAACATACAATCTGTTGGCCCCTCCACATCTGGGATAAGATGCATCCTACCTTAAAAAGTCTGCTGCATACACACCCAGCCAAGGTATCAGCTACACTTCACAGGTTATTTGGGTTTGGGGGAGCAGTTTTTAAAATCACTAATCACAATCTGAAAATTCTTTCAAAATATGGTTTTACCTTTAAAAATATAATTTAAGGGTCAAAGAGCTGGAGGGGAAAAAAAAGATCACAACCACAATTTATTTAGAAACTGTTTTAAAACAAAGCACATGCCCTGGGAGAACTGCTTGTAGTACTATTTTTTTCCTCACTGATTTGTTAGCGTGTTTTCAGTTCTCTCTCTACAAACCTTGCCTTGTGAAAACTTGCACAGAAACCAAACAGAAAATCAGTCCAAATTATCTAAACATGATAACTGCAAAAGCTACTGGCAGTGAAAAAAGAGATCTGCAAGTCACTTCTAAAATCTAGGGCAATTATGAAAATATCCCAGTGCTCAATAAAATTTTGCCAACATTCCCCCAGGGAAAATGCTGGGAATTAAAAGGAAATTAACAGAGTCAAAATTAAAACCATCATGATGTCTTTTGCAAATACTCAGCACACTGATCTTCAGTACTGTGTACAGTTTTAAGGTTTTTTTTAAAGGAACTGAACTGTTAGGGTTAGGGAAAACAATTTCCATGGAGGGAGCGATCAATGATATGGAACAGTTTTCATACGAAGAAAACTTCAATAAACAAAGGTTTTTCAGACAAAAATGACTATGTAGAGATTTTTTCCCTTAAAAAAACCAGTTGTGCCACTGGGCATCTTTGTAGCCTCTAAATTAGTCTGTGTTCTGCTGCCAGGTTAGTTTTGCCTGACAGCTCATATCCTCCAGAAACTGCTCACTGATTCCCTTGTCCATTTGCTAGTTTGCTCACTGAAGTGGTGCCACACGATTTATCTGTTTGTTCACTCTACCATGTGCCTTCCATCACAGCAGTCTTCTCCCTTCCCTGATCCACAGAAGCCTCTTTCATCTGTCTCCCTGACCTGCCCAACTATCCACTCCTCCTCTACCTCTCTGAATCACTTTGTAGGGCTACAAACCTGATGAAAACAGCTCAGCACAGAATAAATATAAATTTTTAAGCATGTGCATATAAATACATATACCAAACAAGCAGAACTGAGGTATGATCAAGTTACTGTGCAACTTCAGTTTTGTAACACAATGTTCTAATTTGCTGCTCTCCATTTGTAATGGTTTGACCCATGGCTTCCTCAGTATCCATTGTATCTAAGGAAGTTACAAGTATTCCACATGTGTCTTGCAGGTAGCAGTGGGGGAGTGGTTTTTTTTGTACTTCCCTTCCTTGGCTGAGGTGCTGGTGGGAGGTGGTTGGAGCCTGGTCCCTCGGGTTGTTCGTGGTTCTCCTGTCCTGGGTGAGATTGTTTCATATTTGTTCCCCTTCCTTGAGGTTTTTAATTGTGTTTGTTTTGATTCATTCGGTTTCTTTAGGTTGGGTTGGTGTCTTCCCTATTTTCCGGCTAATCAATCCCCTTTTCTCCCTTCCCCTCTCCCCTGGGGGTGGGATCCTATGTATTGTGTATACAGTGTGGTTTGTGAATGTTAGAAAATATAATTTATTCTTTTTATTCAGTTCAGTTTCTTTAGAGTGCGTTTCTTTTCAGTAGTTTTTTTTCCTTCCTTTGCTGGGAAAGTTCTGGGAGGGGAAAGGGGGGCCAGTCCAGGATTGGCAACAGCCAGGCCAAACCTGCGACACCATTCCATCCCATTGTCATATCCTGTCCTAGCCTAAGGTTGGAGTCAAACGTTCTTACAGTGAGGGGTATTCAGCTCTAACACTTTGCTCTGAAGCCAAGGGACAAGCTGTAAAATGAGCAATATTGATTCTTCCAAAAAACACAATACATTAAATAACTTTCTACCTCAGTCATTACAGGATGTTTTCCATGTCTTCCTGCTCCTGCCCCATCCCTGCTTCTCCATGCTCTGCTCTCCCTCCGAAAACAAGCTGCTGTTCCAACTTGATGACTTCAGTCACCAGAACCGTATATTGGACTTTGAAGTCCAGAGGTACCCTCTGCTGCCGAGATGTTTCCTTGTTTCCATGGAGAACAACTGCACCACAAAGCACCAAGTCCTAAAGGATGTGCTCATGCTCTTTCCTTGTGTTACACGCACAGTATCCTCTATAGACACTGAGATTTAAGGCAGCTGTGATTCTGCCAAAGTGAAATTCCTAATGGCACCAGGAACACTCCCTCCACAGGTTAGTCCTGTCTCCATCCTCTACTCCCACAGCTGATTTTGCTTCAGTGTGTTGAATTATTTTAACGAATGAAGAGAGGTTACAAAACCAGCAACCAAACACCATTTGCAGAAATCAGAATCTCTTTACAAATCTATCTTGTTCTTCCCTTTCCAAATTTTCTTGACAAGCACAAAACTTACCACTCCTGTCTCTGAAAGTTGCTGAGCCACTGTGTGAAAGCAGTGGGAATACTAAGAGAGATTTGCCACTATGCATTTTCCTGTCTTCATGCTGTTCCCCTGTTATGTGCTATTGACCACTCTCACGAGATAAGAATCTAGGCTAGAAGGAACTATGACTTGAGCCAGTATGGCCATCCTTACGCTGTCTCCCTCTCCCAGCTCTCAAACATCATTGAGAAATCATAGCCTATTACAGTCTCTCATCTGGAATAGCCCCTGGAACACACAGTAAAAACAAAAGTCTCTCTTTTTCTTCCCTTTCTTCTTGATTTCATGGCTTCTTTCTTCCCTCTCAAGTCCATTTTCTCCTCTGAATCCTTCTCTCCATTCAGTCATTATAAGGAGGCCTAGTTTTAAATATCCCTAAAACAAAAACTCTTCCTGCTTCACAGGCTGTTTTTACCAGCTTTAAAGGATTGGCATGGCTACAGAGACAGAATTACGCTCAGTGAACCAAGCCTCTGTCTAACAAAGTTAGTGGAAACACCATGGATTTCACTAGAACAAGAATTAGCTCACTCTGTAGGTAACTGCTGGTATAAATTCTTCAGCTTTTTGTTCACATGTTCCTCTGTATGGTTTGTTTCCATCATTTATCTTGAGAAGACTATATTCTATAGAAAACTCTTATATCAATGAAAAGTACTCAGTGAAGGGAAGCCACCTTTGTTTCCTTTATATTTCATGTTGGCTTATTCCTTTGATTATTTTTAAGTCCTCTATAAGCAATCAGATTTCTTGGAGAGAAATGCACGGGGGGATGAATCAAACCATAACAAGCAATTCTGAAAATGTTTCCCATACAAATACTGAAAAGGTGTAACCACTCTATTTCTATATGAATCATGTTTATCTTCTGATTTTAGCCTTGAAGTGGCTATCAATAATTAAAAAAACCCCTATCTCACAGTCACATTGTAGAAGCGTCAGGGAGACAACTCAGTTTAAATATCACCTTTCATAAAGTGACTGGGTTTCATATATGTTACTGTGTTCAATTATCATCATGCACAATACCTTTGTTTCCATTAATGAGATGTAATTAATAATAAACTAATTTTAATTAGTTTTTGCACTTGCATTCTCATTTAAAACCACAAAGTAATTTTTGAGTGAAGACACATTTTTCACTGAGGGTGCAATTTGATTGTAGAACCTTCAATATCAGAAATACTGAATGAGGAAAACAAGACCCTAAATTGGGCTTTGAGGCAAGAACTAAATTTGCAAGCCTCCAGATAAATATAACAAAAAACAATCAGTTTTTTTGCTTTTTTCCTCCTCCTCATACACACTTCATGTGCTTCATGCAAGCCAGTCATATAAAATGAGAAGCCCCACAATGTGTTTTTTACCAAATCTGAGTAATCACAGAACAGAACATTTTAAATACCCCAGTGTTTATCAGTGGGAATAATTTCCTATGGCTGCTATTATTCACAATTACTAGTGATTTTCTACTTGCACCCTGTTATGTCCTTCCCTTGCTAATTGCCTTTTTATATTACTGTATTTTGCTTGTTAAAACACAGCATGCTGAGTTAAATGATAGTGATTGTAGCTGTCCTCATCTTTAATATGAGGGAAGACAGAACTGCCTTGAAAAGACACTGAAGTCTTCACAGCTCTGGCCTCACACCAGGGCTGGGTTTGGGTTTAAAATCTACTGTTTTGAACACAATTGGCATACCCTCTGGTTTCTTTGCAAGCTTCCAGAACTTGGCAGCTGCAGTCAAGGCAAATGAGGCCAATTAGAAAATAGTCCTTACACAGTGCCTTCCTCCCAGGCAAGGTGTACCCACAGACTGCAACAAACAGCCACCAACACCTGAAACACCCAGCCCAGCCCTCAACTGATTACACAGCATCTTACTTCATACCAAAGCTGTGAATACAAATATAGAAAACATTCATGAGGCATATTCTTATACCTAAAGATGTGTCCCATTCTATGCCTAAGTTAAGATATAATCAGACTTAAATCTCAGCTAGGAGGTAACAAGGAACAATGCCTTAAACCAGTCCAAGTCTGTACAGGGGAGAGCACACTCTGCTTTGTTTGTGTGTCACATCCAAATTAATTAGCTTAAGATACTGGAAAAAGGAATGGCCTTTTGTTCCTTAGGACTTCTAAACAAGCATCCAGGAGGGTGATGAGTTACATAGTCCAAATGTGGAAGCAAGCACAAGCCTGTCATTGCAAACATCCATTATTAGCCTCTGATATTAGACGTGAGAGATGATAAATGACATTCTCAATGGTCTGCTCTGAAAAGGAAACCAAAGAGGAAGAAGGGCTGGGCTTAAAAACCCGCCATGTGAATCAGGGAATCAGAAATCAGCATGAAATGTCTGCATTCCCCACATATGATAACAGTAAGTGCTTTAGTACATTTCTGCACTGCACTCGGCAGGCAGGGCCAGGCTTGCTTTCCTCATGATCCAAGCCTAGGCTGGTTCTGAGCCAGATGACATGCAGCTAGGCTGGAATGGGACTGAGTCTAAAGTAAAACAACCCTGTCCCTTACCACAGCATGACTCATTAACCCGGACCCACACACAGCTGTGGCTCAGACTGGGCTTGTGTCCACCTGGTGTACCAGCAGAGCCATGAGGTACCCAGAAGCCTCAATTCTGTGCCCCTCACCTGCTGCCTCTGTGCAGCACTGGAATAACTCTGACTTGACAATGCTAAGTGAGATTAACTGCCAATAGAATTCAGTTAGAGAGTCCAAGAGGATATAAACTAATTACTTTCTCTGTTGATTATGATCACTGTTCTGGTATACTTCTTAATGAAATTAAGCACACATTAACATTCTGCAGGGTCAGAGACAGCTGCTAATTCTGTTTTGCATATAATGTGTTTTGCTACTGGTAGGCTCAATCAGTTGTACTGAGCCAAATTAATGCTGTTCTGTATGCTGAAATTAATGGAATATTAAATGTAAACATAGTTCTTTATTTTTATATCAATCATCCTTACCGATTCAACGCAAAAGCATAATGAAATTTGATGTTGTGTTGATCAGCCAGATCACAGGTAGGAAGCATCTCCAGCGTTTCTACCAGCTTCACCATAGCATCATAGTCCTAGTATGAAATAAAATAAAAACAATCAAAGTAGAAGACACTGAAAGCAGAGGAAAGCATCACTAGGCTAAAATATATCATAATTGCTAGACAGTTTCTCAGGTGACTGTACCTAAAAAAGTCAGTGAAACAGCTACAAATTCTGCATAGGGATGGACAAGCATTTTGCCTGTCCATGTCAGTGCTTGCCTCTTCCTCACCACAATGCCAGTGCCCAAATTACTGAATGCCTCTCGCCAGTTTGATTGATTACACAGCCAGCACCAGGAAGAAGAGGTGATGAGTCTGGCTCTTTCAGGCCTAATTAAGGACTACTGATGAATGACTTTTCATCAGGTCACTGCAGACTCAAGCACAGTTCATTCTGCAGTACATCACCCACTTGTGCACTCATTTTGGCTTTTCAGGGGTAACCCACACACACACTGCTGAAGAGGCCAGTTCACTGACACCTCAAATGGCCTCACATTACTCCATCTGTTTGTTCAAACCACGATTTGAGATGAGTACATTTCTGAAGGCAGACCTTTCAAAAGAGAGCAAATGATCACCAGAGACATCAAAATGAAGTTGGATGAAGGGCTGTAGGAAAACATGCATCTCAGAACAGAAAGTTGGGTAATGTCAGATGATGTGGTCACTCACTGCTCTTACAACCCATTTATACTTATGAAATAACCAACTTAGCTCGTCATGGAGAAAAAAATTCTGTAGAGTGGTTGAAACTGTATTTTAAAAGCTATGTCAAACATACAAACTAAGTTTGGAAAGACAGCACACAGACTGTGGTTGAGCAAAAGCAGAACTTATGTAAAAAATAAAAACGATAAAACAAAGATGCAGTTCTATTTTAAAAGTACATTAATGGTTTTTTAGTTATAATTCTCAATTTGGGAATCTCTGGCCAATATAATGGTCACAAAAAATGCATTTTCTTAATTTCTAAATACATCTGACTTTGGTGGGGAGGGAGAAAAGGCAAGGAATGGCAAAGCAAGAATCTTGCTTTGGTAGGGAATTTTTTCTTTTCCATTATTTTTTAAGGAGGTTAGAGATTACTGAAAACAATGGAAGAGAAGTTGTGAAGTCACCTAATCTGTGTCTTTTGTTCATAGGCAAAATCAGTAAGAGTCTCTAGCCCCTAAGTTGCTCAACAGACAAGTCCGACTGGTAAACGATGTAAGCATAGTGCCAACTGAGTGTCAGCTTTGAATCACTGTTTAACAAACACTGAAGAACAGAAGAACAAACAAAAGCCAAAATTCCATGGTAAAATAATCTTCCTTAGTGTTTAGGCACTGACCTGAATATCCCTGTAAGAAAGCAGCAGGTTTATGACAATGTCAGAAGTCAGCACTTCAGTATTATCCATACGAAGCTTAATTCTGGCCAGCTCCTTTGCCAGTTCATCTCCTTGGTACTTCTCTCTAGCTTTCCTGATGTCATTTAGCAGTGTTTCTTTGTAATAGGTACTACAGAAATAAAAGACACATATGGGAAGAAGACTGTTAGGTATTTCTTATCAAACATGGCTATATTTCTAATAAAAAGTATAATTTCTTATAAAATGTACCATTTCCTGAGAGTAAGGTGCACATCAAATGTTTTCAGACTTTTCATTAACTAATTAAAAATATTCCAGCTTGCCCCACCTCAGACTGTGGGGCTCTCTATCAATATGTTCATAACCAGGATTGTGTGATGATCTTTTCAACACAGGAAAACTGGGGTATTTCTTTGCTCCATTACTGACCATGACAGAAATGGTATCATAAAGAAGGCAGCAATTGGGATAATAAAGTGACACAGAGAGGAAAGACCAGTGTGATATAAAGAGGAGGTGTTATTTTATTGTGAAAGAAGGAAAGAGGCTTTCAAACAAAGAAACTAAAACAAAAGCAAACCACCAAAAGCTGATTTAGTTGCAATGTCTTTGATGAACATAACACATAATGTGGGCGGGATCTACAAAAGAGCATCTTATTTACACTAACATCAATGTGCAGTGCAACATCACAGCTTCTGTAAAATAAATAATTGTATATATATTACCAGTGCAACAGGTAGAAATGGCCTGGATAAGCTACTTAGCGGTAAGTTCTTCACAGAAAGAGTGACTGGCCTTTGGAATGGGCTGCCCAGGGAGGTGGTGGAGTCACTGCCCCTGGAGGTGTTTAAGAAAAGACTGGATGTGGCCCTGAGTGTCACGGTCTGGTTGACAAGGTGGTGTTTGGTCATAGGTTGGGCTCAATCTCAGATGTCTTTTCCAACCTAATTGACTCAGTGATTCTGTGAGGTTTACCTGGAGCAGGCTGGGGAGTCTATAGTCCAGAAGTTAGCAGATGGCAGGTACTCAAGCACATACAATCACTTTGTTTACAAGTAAGTTTTGCAAAGCATTAAACTTTGCTTAGCATAAGCCCTACACATAGCAAAGGAAATTAGGCTCTCTGCCTAATACATGTTGTATCTCAATACAACATAAAAGATATGTTTATAATCAGAGCGATGAGGTCACAATAAGCACTACTGGAAGGCCCTCAATAGTTGCTTTACTGTCAGTGGAGGTTTCCAACCTCAAGTTTCTATCCAACGTTGCTGTCTACCAGGCTAATGATAATTAGCCCTTCTTGTGTTAACCAAACTGAAGGGTGATACTGGCTAAAGCTTTCCAAAAGTAACCAAATGACTTAGGAATGAGAGTCTCATTTTCAAGAATGATGAAACACTTAACCTCTTCTAGTTTATTCACATTTTTGCCAGGAATGAGGTATCATCTAACTACATCTGCCTCTTCATAGGCATCTACCACAACAGTGTCTAATTGTGTAGGTGTGCAAAAGCCTCTTTCAGGCACTTCAGTCTGAAAAGGGGAGAGAGAAAAGAAATTTTACTGTAGGACTTCACAACACAATTATTAAACCAAAATAACCCACAGCCCTGGTGGTAACTGTCAGAGACAAAGCTGCTTTGGACAGCTGGAGCCAGGACAGGTGATCTCTCTTTTCTTCTCTTTCCTGTTCTTTCTCTCTTCCCTTTCACCCCACCCCTTTATCCAAAACCCACTCCCATGTGCTTATACTAGGGAGGTCAGGGACTAACATACCAATTACCATGCCAAGTGTGTAGTTTACTAATAGAATTTCACAAGCTTTTGCAGACCCTCTGACTTTGGTCATTCCTTTCAACCACAAGCATCTAGGAATCTTGGGTGCTTCCCTCGTTTTCAGGGTGAGATATCACAGCAGGACCATCCACGGGATCCCAAGGGTGGGACAACATGAGAAAAGGAGGTTTTTAGGCAACCCTTTCACTTGGATGAGATGGAAATGGGGAAACAGAAAGAAATCTGAGGGCTCTCAGTGCTACCTCATGCTTCAGACACTAGGAAAAATAAAATCTTCGAAGCTCAGTCTCCCCCAGTTGGTTTTCCAGAAATATATACACAACAAGACTAGCTGCAGAGTACAAGGTGAGCCATTCAGAAAGACAGACCTCCTTCTTCAGCTCCAGTTCTCAAAACTCCAAGTCCCCTGAAGAAGCAGCTAAACAATATCCTGTTTATTTGGTGATACCAAAAGGTCACTATTTAAAAATAAAACCAAACCCTGAAACTTAATTTGCTTGCCCATTGCTGCCATATATATATTTATTTGGTGACAGAAAAGGACAGTGTTTGGCTTTGAGCTCCATAAAGAAGCTATGATCTTATCTCCTATTACAACCTTATGCACTGTAATTTAAACTTAAGCACTTTATCTTACCCATGGACTGCCTGTGCTTATTGGAAAGTAACCATAAATCAAATTCTAGCATAACATGGTAAGTTAACTGCAACAGCTGCAGGACAGGAATACAGAAAGCAGTAAAGTTAGCAGCTTCTTTTACCACTGTATTAAGTGCAGTGAAAAAATAAAAAATCAATGCTACTAGAAATTCTGCATGCTTTTTTTCCAAAACATTAAAGAGAGACTACCAAAGGTTCTGGAAGCGTAGGTGTTGTAACATTACCATGATGTAACATGAACATCCTTGAGAAGGCTGAGAAACTTGTCCACCAGTGGGACACAAAGTGGCCCCAGGATGTTGTCCCAGCTGGGCTGCATGTACTCAGAAGCTCTTCGTTGGGCATCACTTTCACAGCAAAAGTAGTCAGCACAAGGTGTGACAATGTATGGGATAAAATAATAGTTGCCACTGGAAGCCTGAAATAAAAACAGGCAGAGTTTAGAAAACAAATGGAAGTGGAAGTACACTTGTGTATACACAGAATCTTTTGCTGCCAGAAAAAACAAACTAGAGTATTGCTATGTACTATGAGTTTTAGTGTACTGTTTAACACCAGATTTGCAAGCATTAAATTCAAGAAAATTTCTGTAGAAGAGTTACAAGGGTGATGAATAAGGGTCCAGGTTTGTTGAGACAATACAACAAAACTGTTCCTTTTTTTTAATGTATGGCCCCTAATGGGGTCTGACAGTTACCAGTTGACCTTCTGTTCCCAGATCTTTGGGGTCAGAGGGGTACTTGCATCCTCTAAGCTCACTGTGCTAGGAAAGATATGATGCAGAGCTCCCCATAAAGAGACAAATACAGAAACAGAGGCACTGGAAGAACTTTATTGAGATGTTTAATCCAGCAGAGCCCACAAAACATTTGCTACATGCTACATCAAACACCGAACCAACCAAAACCCGAAAGTTGGAAATGTTTGGAAATACATGTAGGACTTGTAACACAAAATTCTAGAAGTAAATCCAAAAAACCCTTAACATGCTACATAAAACATGTGAACATGATCAAGGTGTTGAAATGGGAGAGGGCACAGGAAATGTCCTTCAGAGCCCAAAACGAACAAGTTCAAAGTCTCCACCTCCTGAGTAATATCTCAAAATCTGTGAATTTTCCACAGCTAGTAGAAGCAGCTGTATCCCATTTGAGTTATGACAACTCTCTGCTGTTTAGAGGAAAGGTGATCTTTACATTTCAGAGTAACTGGACAGAAGTACTGCAGCACAGATCAGCATAAAACATCTACCACATCAGCTACCACTAAATGCCCTTCGACCACGATGTTGGAGATGTCGAGGCATTGAACATGTACAGGAAAATCACACCTTTCATTTTTTCATTTCATCTAAGCCTGCAGAAGAGCCCAGCCATTCAAAGTTACCTTGAAAAACAGGAGAATGCTGAGGTAATGAAAAGAATGACGTGAAGATGAACATTTTAATTTGTACTAATAAACTAGACAAGATAAATAAATTGCTCAAAGGAACTTAAAAATGAAGGCCACATAGTTTCTAAAAATACAGGCAAAAAACCCCATCAATACATCCTGTTCCTGATCTGAGTTTGTGAAGTCTTAGATTTTTAAATTTTTCTAACAGATAAAGATCAAATCATATTCCTCCTTTACAAACCCTACAGGACAATGTAATTATCTGTGGATTGTTATATCTACTTACTACTAAAAAATTCAGAAAAACAGCAAACCAAACCACCAGTATGTTAAAACAATTTAGGTTCAGGTTTATTCAAATAAACACTAAGTTTGGTGCAATGCAAAAGTTGCTTGTGTATAAATTCTGCTGTGTGGCCTTTCTAAAAGAGTCTTTCTTATCTTCCTTATGTAAAAAACCCAGTCTATCTCCTTTTCTTAGGCTAAGAAGAGTTAGAGATGGCTGAAAATATCACCCTTGCTTCTTCTGATCTGCTACTCAGGATGCTGGTCTCTGACAAAAGTTAACAATTTTGAAAAATAGTCTTGTCATGCACCAACTATTGCTTTTTAAGATAATGAGTAAGTGGCTTAGATATAAATGAAGTAACATATATAGCAATTCTAGCTGCAAATACATATATATAACCTATAAATTATTATTTAACTGTAACAATTATAACTTTATAGCTTATAAATTGGTTCATTTCAAGATTAGTAGCTAAGCTATTTTCATTGTCTGATTTTGAGAAATGTTTAAGTTACAAACTACAGCCAAGCAGAATGAAATAAAAAAAACCTCTCAAAGGTCATCTTTCAGCAAATAATGTATGCCCAGTTCATTTGCAATGGAACTTCTGCATTCAATCACAACATTCTAAAATCTACTACAAAGAGAGACAGAAGTTTAAGAACATTAAAAAAACAACCCAGGAAACAATAGCAAGTAAGCTGAGAGAGTGACCTGTTCTTCAGGAAAAATGGTTAAAGCAATTAAGCAGAGCCATGCCTTTGCTGAAGGGCTGAAAGAGTGGGGCACACAGAGGCCATTTTTAGACTCTGGCCAACACAATCCAAATACAGAGTGTTTTTTGTTTTAAATTACTCTTCTAAACACTTTGCTAATACTGTTAGAAGTGTTGACCTTAATAGCAGAAACAGTTGTTTTAATTGTACTGCTACAGTTATTTCAGTGCAACTGTCACTTTGTGACAGAGATGCTACACCAGAATTAAAGGTGTTTTTTTCCAAATACAATTATGTTGAGTAAAATGTCTGCATTCTCAGAGCATAGCTAATAGAACCAATTATTTTACTTGAGCCATGCTATTAATTTTGCCACTCACTCAAGTATCAGGAATGAGTGCCTTACCCTACCTTACAAAATAGTTAGAAAGAAAACACAGGGTAACAGAAAATGAACTGCACTCACTCAAATAAGCCACAAACTCCTGCGTGTTCAGGGAGTTTAATTCAATGCTGTCTCAAGTATTATGGTTTTCAACATTGTTTTCTGGGACATCACATTCCTATCTGTCTTGCAATACAGGTGACTAATATAAACTTATAAAAAGTATTTCCTCTTCTAAGTTGAATATATGTGCTATTTTAACGTAAAGACTGTGAAGAGAGATTCTCTCAAGAAAAACATTCTAAATGCCTGGGATTTGGCTTGCAAGGACCAAGGAAGGAAAGATCCTGTTAAGCACTATCCCTGAATTACCCTTATACATTTCTACAAGTAACACAGTAAAACTATGGCATATCTATTGAAGAGAAAGCAGATTTAAAGTGATACATACTTTGCCTATTAGATTACCACTGTGGTACTCAGGAGGGACTTGAACCCGAAGAAAAGCTTTGAGGTTGGCAACCTACTCCAAATTGAAACAGAACAACACACAGGAAAACACCACCACAAAACACCGTAAGAATCAAAAGGACAGACATGACACATGAATAAAGAAATGATTAAAGAAAGAAACAATAGAAAATGAATACAGATACTTACAGCAATACTGTATTTACAAGGCCTAGAAAACAAACCAATACTTTGCCACCCAGAAGATTTCTCCTATCTATATAACATGATATATCTAAACACCTCTTTGTGTCATCATTAAGATGCTTTCAAGTATTACCTTTATGAAGCTGTCAGATTCATTACCTGATTAACTAACTATATTCCAGCCACTACGGATTGCTTGACATAGTAATATTTCCATAAAATCTGACTTTCACAAATAACTTTTAAAAGCCTTTGTTTTATTATCAAAAGTAACAGTGGGATATTATGTGATTAGAAGCATTAACGTGTACTGGGTTACCCATTGCCTTTGTACTATTTTACATTCAAAAAGGTAAAATGATCATATTTAAAATGTTCCTCATCTTTCATTCTGTGACCTTCTACAATCTCTTAACACTTCTGCTGCCTCAGGCCATTTTAGAAATATATCATTAAAAGATCATATCTTATAAACTTTTACATATTGTAAAAATAATCAGAAAATAAAAAACAGAAAGCTACTCGGCAATAATACATCTTTGGATTATTAAATTCATATGATGTAATAATACTTCAGATTATTGGCTCTCACTTCAATCCACTGGGGCTACTTAACTGGAGAATATGAATCCAAGTGCCAAAATTTTTCTATTTGGTTTTCTTAAATGTTCATTGCCTTGAAACAGTATATACAGTTTAATGTATACAGCTACTGAAACTCTGAAGAGACTTTCTGCCAATTACAATAAAAAGTGGTTTTTCAACACAAAAATTCCTTGTGGCAAGTATAAATTGCAATCCAGTTCCCTTTAGATCAAGGAGGATTTTACTAATGACTCCTCCACGACCCAGACATTATTCTCTGCTTGTTGTAAGAGCTGCTACAGGATTTAATGAAAAATAACCATCAAGTCTCTGAAAATACTTCATCAGGCCCACAGGCCCAAGTATATTATAATAAACCTTTTGGTTTAATAGCCAACCTACTTTCCTTTAAATACCTTCCCTGAACAAAATTAAGAGCATTATTCAAATTTCTTCAGGCATACTATTAACTAAAGAAAAATTAAGTATTTCTTCTTATGTTCTGTGCTTGATATAATAATTTTTCCAGAGTGGAAAGTTCTAGTTTGTGTTTTCAATGCCTCAGTCAAACAAACAATGGATCAGAATATGCATCTCAAACTATGTGCAATCAATGCCAGGGATGTTGCCAGAAGGATTGCAAGTTTTGCTTCCCGACTCCTGCAGTTTTTTAAAAGACCCTCTAGAACTTTTTATATTCATCATTCCTAAAAATCCTGTGGAAGGAGATGAAATTTTCTTTATAAAAAAGAAAGTAAAATATCAAGTATGGCAACAAAATGTTTCATCAAAATAGAACATCTTTCCTGTGGACAGAAAATAGGAGGCTGTGTAATCCTTAGCAAAATTAACAGAAAACATTCCTCAAAGCTCAGATGAACTCTACAGAAGGAAATCTAACTGCAGAATCTTGACCTTGAATTTCATGCCAGGGAGTTCTTTCTTGGGAAATGAACTCCCATAGTCAATAATTCTTTCCTTTTGCATCCAAGCATGCAATAAATTATCCGTACAAAATTTTAATTGCTTGCTCGGAGGAGTCAAGTAGAACTGAGTAATATTCCCCATCTTATCTTGTCCTTGAAATCTTCATTCCTGGATGGTTGAGGCAGGGAGGGAGGGAGGCAGGGAGGGAGGGAGGCAGGCAGGGATAGGCAGGCAGGGATAGGCAGGCAGGGATAGGCAGGCAGGGATAGGCAGGCAGGGATAGGCAGGCAGGGATAGGCAGGCAGGGATAGGCAGGCAGGGATAGGCAGGCAGGGATAGGCAGGCACTCCTCCTGTCACACTTTTTTCAGACAGTAAGCTCAGACTCATACCACTGCTGCTGCATAATTTTCACTGTCAGGTCAGCTGTACTCAGGCAAAATCTCAAATGAATTGTTGACATTTTTTTCTATGCATTGTTTTCAGCCTTACATACAGTTTCCTTGCTCTTGCCTCCTCAATGATGAATTAATGTTTTCTTTACATGGAAAGCATCCATTCTCTTCAAGGCTTACTTGTAATACACCAAAGCAAATCAGCCCAGATGACACACTAGACATTCACCTTCTCTGCATCTTTAGCACGGATCCACATCTGTTCTATGCCTGGATTTTTTGCACCCTTGTAAATGCCTTGAGATTTGCAGGACAAATAGCAAAGGTAAGGGCAGGCAAACCTCAGAGAAAGCTCCAGGCTACATAAGCCAGCACAGAAACTGTTCCTCTTGCTGCTGGAACAAAGATGTGCTGTGCATCATAAGAGTATCGGTTGTTCCCCATTCCTTCCAAACCATGTAGATGCACAGACACAGCTTGTAAAACACAGAGAGGACTTCTCTAGCAATTACATTCCTGTGGCTACCACCGGGTTGAAGCAAAGCTTAGCAGGCTGAGTATCTGTGCTCTTTCCAGCATGCCAACAGTCCCTGGTGAACAGTGCATTAATTATGGCAGAGGCATAGCCACACTTTTCAATCAGGAAAAATTACAGGAAAACACAAAGCCCTAGTACAGGGGTATTAAATATCACCTCCAATAGTCAGCAATTAAACTGAAATGGTTATCTAACTAAATACTTGACTGGGCACAATAAATGCAGGCCAATTCTGTACCTACTTCATGAGCACAGCAACCCCCATTAGCAATTAACTTCAAACAAGATGTTGCCCATACAGTTGTAAAATATTTGACCAAGCAATGAAGCAGTGGCATCATATTGGGTCAGTGGTAAACTGCAAACCTCTCAAGACAAATCAGTGGATCTGAATGGAGGGGAAAGCAATTTTTTATTTGAAGCCAACTTCAGCTTAGAAAGACATAGTTTAAACCTATTAACTATTTAGCTTGCTAATGAGTTTGTTCTAATTTCGGATTTAAAAAAATTGATAAAACAATTTAATAAAAGAGAATATAAGCAACTTCAAATAACACAAAAGGGTCAAGAATCCATATGTGGTATTAAAAGTCATTCATTTTTTTCCTCATTGTATTTTACTCAGAGTTGTTTTCTTAATATAAGCACTTGAAGAAAGTAGGTTAGTCAATCCCTCCTTTTTAAAGGAGGGATCAGGATCCTACTTTAGGGATGTCTCCCTGTCCCTTTTCCTAGCCACATGGTGTTTACAGGTCCAATACAGGGCCCTGCTGTAGAAACCATGTCACCAGAACCAACTGCACAGAGCTGAGAAAGGGGAGTTTAGGTTGGATATCAGGAAAAAGTTTTTCACCCAGAGGGTGTTTGGGCACTGAACAGGCTCCCCAGGGAAGTGGTTACAGCACCAACCCTGACAGAGTTCAAGAAGTATTTGGACAACACTCTTGGGCACATGGTGTGACTCTTGGGAATGTCCTGCAGAGGACCAGGAGTTGGACTCGATGATCCTTATGGGTCCCTTCCAACTCAGCATATTCTGTGAGTCTATATTTTCTTCTCTTCACTGTGAAGGTAAATACCTCCCTTTGTGGAGAAATAATCTGCCAAAATAAAAGACTGCAGGCTGCAAATCTGACTGCACTAGGCTGAACTTGCCACCGTTCCCCTGTGCCTTTACTCCCTTTCTGGAATTACCCCCCACATGGCTCAGGCACAGTTCTCCCTCTTGCTCTGGAGGGGAAAACACATACCTGTGAAATTCTGGTTGCCTACAGCTGATGGACAATAGCATTCACAAGCAAATCTGTCTCATTCTGAGCTCCCTTCACAGAGCTACAAGGCCAGTAAATGCAGTTCCCACCACACAGGTCAAACTAGTTCAAAGATCACCAGACAGCCAGGAAGGATGACCTGCATTTACATGTGCTAAACTGATCTATCTTTAGCCTACACCCAGTGCCAAGTATAAACAAGCAGCTCAAAATAAACTGCTGTGACTAATGCATTATTTCTTCTAGTTCTCTTTTAAATTATTATCAAACTCTAAGATCACTTTATTATTTTAGTCCTGCTCAATGTTGATTAGAAGAAAATAAAAGTATATGGTGAAGGGAGGGAAATTGAAAGGATAAAATTAAGTTAAAGAGTTTTGCAAATTCAACAGTCCTCAAAAATAAACAGTGCAGATGATTTAAAGAAAATAACCCCAGACATGTCAAGTATGATAAAATACACAACTGTATAAGATATTATGACATATTTGAAAAAGCCTGAAGTAACACCTACATTTTATCTTATTTCAGCCTTACTTGTTTGGGGTTACTTGCATCAGGTGTAACAATATTTTTACTTTGGGAAATAAGCTTTTGCATTTCTAAGTAAATCTGTGAATTTGTAAGGAAGTGGATGGCTATGCAGTAGTCAGAGTGGTTTGAGATACAAGAGTAAGCCCCACTAAGACATCACACACACATTTGCACAAATGGAAGAAAGTGGTACAGCAATAAAGATACTTTGAATTTCTGAGTTTGTATTTTGATCTGTCAACCTACAATATAAAACAGACATCTACTCGCACCTTTCTAGAACTTAAAAAGAAACTGGTAAAGAAAAGGAATTTTTAAATCTAGCTTTACTTGGGAAAGGAAGTCAACAAAATTTCCAATAGTTTGAACTTTACAGAGGTAAAACAACTTCCTTCAATCATGCAGACCACATACACATTTGGCAGCTTTGTTGAGTTGCTTCAAATGTAGTATCTTCATTTTGTGTTTTAAAATGAATGTGGATTTAATACTTACTGTGTTTTTCTGAGACACCATATCCTGTGGAGGAAAAAAAAAAAGAGATAATAGATTTTTTTTTAACTGGGAATTATTTCCATTAAAAATCACTACTATACAAATATATACACACAGATTTGCTCTTCACAGCATAATCCAGGTTTCCTGCCACAGCAAATTTCCAGTAAAGGGACAGAATAACATCAAGAAAAGTTTTAATAGTTCAAGCTAGGGAAAAAAATAAAAAAACAGCAAAGAAACCTATTTAAAGAAGTGCTCAGAAGACAGAGAAAGTTGTACTTGCCAGTAACTGCAGTTTCCCAGACTGGGCACACCCAGACACACTCTGGGCATTTGTGAGACAAAAGCATTAGGAACTGGAGAGTTTTTCTCTGTGAAAGCACATCCTTCAGATACCTAAGCCCCTTTCCTACCCAGATGGGCACAGACCAACATATTTCTCCTGTACTCTGATTCTTCTCACCCTAAAATCTAAAGAGAGATATTGAAACTGTGAAGCAGATGATAAACATATGGGCCTGTAAACGAGACCTCACGATTTCCAGTTGCTGGTAAGTACCCTTTGCTTCCTTTCAGTGCTGGATTACGTGTGCAGTGAGCACTGCTTGGTCAAACTAGAGAGATCACCGGGTAAGTAAGGCTACAAATATTAGACAGAGACTTGTTTCTAAGCAAGCTTATCAATACAATTTAATTGAATGTGTTCTGAAAACCTAAGATGGTTCTGCATAGCAACTTCACATCTGAAAGCCTGAAATTCCCTTGGACAACCACTGCACAGAGATCATCATGTCCATGCATCCTTTTCCTCAACAACACACAAAATATCAGGGGCTCTCTAAGAGATTCAGTCCTGCAAATACAACTTTCTTGACACCCAGACTACATACTCTTTTATGTCCTCAGAACTAGGTTGTTTTGGAAAGAACATTGGTGAAACTGGAGAGAACTCCTGGGACAATTTCAGGATGGGTTGTAAGAGATAAGCTACGTAAGTCAAGCTGCCTGAACTTCACAGATCTCCAGCAGAAGTAACAGCAGACATGAGCACTACCTTTATAACACTTAGGCTAGCCACTCCTAAGAGGTGTGCACAGCAATCTGGATCCAAGTAAAGTAATACACTCCTGAAGGGAAGCAAAAAAATCCTGATCAAATTACCCATAAACTTCAGAATAAAGAAACATCAGCAGATGGGCAAAAATACAAAATTACTCATTAACTTAAACTCCTTAAATCCAATAAAATACTTCAGAAGAAAAGTGATAGAAGGCTTAGACATCTGAAATATCACATATCTGAAAATTAATGTCTAGCTAGCTAAGCAAATATCTCCAATGGGGCTTTACCTACTGTAGTTAAAGACCTTCCCCAGCAGGGAGAAATTCTCTCTCCTGAAGTTATCCAGCACCTTTGCTGTGACATGTGTCAGTTGTTCTTTGCTGAAATACCTCAAGAACAATCCCTGCCCACCTGTTGTAGTTTGGGATTATTATGTAAATTCTCTCCCCTGCCACTTAACTGCCCAGGCCAGCGGTTAACAAAAGAAGCAGTTAACTGCGATCGCTGGGGTGGGGGCAGGTTTGTCTCTTTTGGTTTTTTTTTTGGATATTCTGCTCAGTCTTGGCTCGGCGGAAGGGGGGAGTGGGGACTCCAAGGAGGCAGGCTGCCCTGCTGGTTATTGCTGGGGTTTCTCCCTGGCTGTCTTGCCGCTGCCTACTTCGGACCACCTTTTCCTGCCGTGCTGCTGCCTGCCTTGGATTTGCTGCTTCTTGGACGGGGAACACAGGGGGAAGAGACTGAGTCCATCTGAAAGCCCACTGCTCGTCTGTTTCGCTGGAGAGGGACTGAAACTCACTCTGCAGCCAGCCGAGCTGTGACAAGGACACTTAAGTATAACCTTTTCTCCCGGAGGAAAACCTGCTGGGTTTTGTTGTTTTTTTTTCTCTTATGGTGTTGGGGAAGTGGGTTGCACTAGTCTGTTTACATATATATATATATATATATAGCAGTTATCCTTCTTGCATTAAAATTCCTTTTCTTAAATTTGATAAAGAGTGGTGTGATTATTGTGGAGGAGGCCCCTCCCCTGCTTGTGGGTAAAACATTTTGGTTTTTCCCCTCAAACCGAGACATTTCTTGGCGCCCAACGTGTGGGGCTTGTAAACAAAGAAGGATAACTGCTATTTTGTGGCACCATGTGGGTCTTGAGCTTAGGGTTCATCAGGACCATCCTGTATAATATATTGGCTTTTTGTTGGTACAAATTCATGCCAAAAGGAGCGGCAGGTTTAAGTCTTATCAACAAATCAATGAGCAAAACTCAAATAGCCGCAATTATTATTGAGTTCTTACTCTGGATTTATGGTGCCATGAATTCGATGCCTTTGGATGTCATGTGGGTGGTGCTCTCCAGGCTGTTTTCCTGCCGCAACCTAAGCTGCTACCTCTGGGGATTCAGTGATAATAGTACGGACCCTTGGGAAGGAACAAAGGGGAATCTCTTCTCCCAACCCTTTGTCCATTCCCCATTCAAGTCTGCTACAACAGCTTTTGAGATGTTTAAATTCTCCCTGGATGCCAGAGATATCTTGCTCTTTATGGTTTTTCTGCAGGGTTGTATCCCTGCAGCTTACAGAATGTTTGAAGGTAGGGCCAGGGTTTTTTCCAGAATGCATTCAGAAACCTAGCCCAGTGAAGGGGGAAAAGCGAGAGAATAAAACCCCTGATGCCACAGTGAAGGGAGAAAAGGATGAGGCTAAACCAGGAGGACAGGTCAAGCCTATGGAAGTTGCCCCTATTCAGAAAAGGAAATATAAGACCAAATTAGACCATCCAGCAGACGATGAGGGGGCTGCTGCACCTCCACAGCAAGCAGACCCAGAGCCTGAGATCATCACTGAGTCATTGCCATTTGATAATCTCCGTAGTTTGCGGAAAGACATTGCTCGACACCCGGGTGAGCCCATCCTGACTTGGTTGATCCGAGTTTGGGACCTTATGGGTGAAACCTTACAACTGGATGGTGCTGAAGCCAGGTTTTTGGGGGCTCTGGCCCAGGACGTGGCTATTGAACAGGTGTTCGTGAGGGAATCAAAGCCCCTTTCACTCTGGGCACGACTTCTAACGAGTGTAAGAGAGAAGTTTGTTTATAGAGAAATCCTGCAGGAACATCATATTAGGAAGACTTGGAAGACGATGGAAGAAGGAATTTTACGTCTGAGGGAGATGGCAATGATGGACGTGCTTTTTGGAAGAGGTGGGCAAGCCAATAATGACCCTGACAAGGTCAGATGCACACCACATATGTGGTGGGACCTTTCACGCTCGGGGCCAGCTGAATACACCGATTTCCTGGCATCCATGTATAGGGAAGAGAACCATGAAACAGTGGGCGCAGTAGCAAATAAGCTCCGGATATATGAAAGCATGACCCACAGCCCAATGCAGGCCCGTATTTCTGCTGTAGAGACATTGGTTGAGAGTCTCAAGACGCTGCCTGCAGAGGTAAAAGCGATCAGAGAGGAAATTAGGGAAAGTCTCCAAGTGGCACCAGTGCGAATGAGAACCTCTGAAGTCAGAGCCAGACGCCCCCCAGCCAGAGGAAGTGGACAGACCTCACGAACTGAGATGTGGTACTTCCTGGCCAAACATGGAGAAGACATGGGACGGTGGGATGGGAAACCCACCCGTGCCCTTGCAGCCCGAGTACAAGAACTGAAGGAGAATGGAAGAAGGTCAGTGAGAGTAAGTGCAGTCCCAGTTTCCCACGGGCAAGAATCTGACCCACAGGAGGGCACCTCCCAGGTGTACTCATCGAGAAAAGGTTCTGACCGCTATGACCAGGATCAGTGTTAGAGGGGCCCTGCCTCTAGCCAGGTAGAGGCACGGGACAACCGTGTCTATTGGACTGTGTGGATTCGATGGCCTGGTACATCAGACCCACAAAAGTATAAGGCTTTGGTTGATACTGGCGCTCAATGCACATTAATGCCATCAGGACATGTGGGCTCAGAAACTATTTCTATTTCTGGGGTGACAGGGGGATCTCAAGAGTTGACTGTGCTAGAAGCTGAAGTGAGCTTGACAGGGAGAGATTGGCAGAAACACCCCATTGTGACTGGTCCAGCCGCCCCATGTATCCTGGGCATTGACTACCTCAGGAATGGATATTTTAAGGACCCAAAGGGGCATAGATGGGCTTTTGGAATAGCCACTGTACAGACAGAAGGGATTGAACAATTGAACTCATTGCCAGGTCTCTCAGAAAGTCCTTCTGCTGTTGGACTGTTGAAAGTTGAGGAACAGCAAGTGCCAATTGCCACCACGACAGTGCACCGTCGGCAATACCGAACGAACCGTGATGCTGTGATCCCCATCCATAAGATGATCCGTGAACTGGAGAGCCAAGGGGTGGTCAGCAAAACCCACTCACCCTTCAACAGCCCCATCTGGCCTGTGCATAAGTCTGATGGAGAATGGAGATTGACTGTGGACTATCGTGGCTTGAATGAAGTTACCCCACCGCTGAGTGCCGCTGTGCCGGACATGCTGGAGCTCCAGTATGAACTGGAGTCCAGGGCAGCAAAGTGGTATGCCACTATTGACATTGCTAATGCGTTCTTCTCCATTCCTCTGGCACCAGAGTGCAGGCCACAGTTTGCTTTTACCTGGAGGGGCGTGCAGTACACCTGGAACCGACTACCCCAGGGGTGGAAACACAGTCCCACCATCTGTCATGGACTGATCCAGACTGCACTGGAGAAGGGTGAGGCTCCAGAACACCTGCAATACATTGATGACATCATTGTGTGGGGGGACACAGCAGAAGAGGTTTTTCAGAAAGGAGAGAAAATCATCCAGATCCTTTTGGGAGCTGGCTTTGCCATCAAACGGAGTAAGGTTAAGGGACCAGCCCAAGAGATCCAGTTCCTGGGAGTGAAGTGGCAGGATGGACGCCGTCAGATTCCAACAGAAGTCATCAATAAGATCACAGCAATGTCTCCACCCACCAGCAAAAAGGAAACACAAGCCTTCCTGGGTGCCATAGGGTTCTGGAGGATGCATATCCCAGCATACAGTCAGATCGTAAGCCCTCTCTACTTGGTAACCCGTAAGAAGAATGATTTCCACTGGGGCCCTGAGCAGCAACAAGCCTTTGACCAGATTAAGCATGAGATTGCTCAGGCTGTAGCCCTTGGACCAGTCAGGACAGGACCAGACATACAGAACATGCTCTACTCCGCCGCCGGGAATAATGGCCTGTCTTGGAGCCTTTGGCAGAAGGTGCCTGGTGAGACTCGAGGCCGACCACTTGGATTCTGGAGCCGAGGCTACAGAGGATCTGAAGCCAACTATACCCCCACAGAGAAAGAGATCCTAGCCGCCTATGAAGGAGTTCAAGCCGCCTCAGAGGTGATTGGCACAGAAGCACAGCTGTTTCTGGCACCTCGACTACCAGTGCTGAAGTGGATGTTGTCAGGACAGGCTGCCTCTACACATCACGCCACTGATGCTACCTGGAGCAAGTGGATTGCCCTGATTACGCAGCGCGCCCGTATAGGAAAATCAAATCGCCCTGGGATCCTGGAAATCATCACAAACTGGCCTGAAGGTGAAAATTTTGGTCTAGCAGATGAAGAGGAAGAGCAGGTGACACGTGCGGAAGAAGCTCCACCATACAATCAATTGCCAAAAGAGGAAATACGCTACGCCCTCTTCACCGATGGCTCCTGTCGCATTGTAGGGACTAATCGCAAATGGAAAGCAGCTGTATGGAGTCCCACACGACAAGTTGCAGAAGCTACTGAAGGAGAAGGTGGGTCGAGTCAGTTTGCAGAGCTTAAAGCCGTGCAGTTGGCCCTGGACATTGCTGAACGAGAGAAATGGCCAAAGCTTTACCTCTACACCGACTCATGGATGGTGGCCAATGCTCTCTGGGGATGGTTAGACCGATGGAAGAAAACCAATTGGAAACGCAGAGGGAAACCCATCTGGGCTGCCGATATATGGCAAGATATTGCCACCCGAGTAGAGAAGCTGATTGTGAGAGTCCGCCACGTAGACGCACACGTGCCCAAAAATCGGGCCAATGAGGAACATCTCAACAACCAACAGGCAGACCGAGCTGCGCAAGTGAAAGTATCACAGACAGATCTGGACTGGCAGCACAAGGGAGAGCTGTTCTTGGCTCGATGGGCCCATGATGCCTCGGGCCATCAGGGCAGAGATGCCACTTATAAATGGGCACGAGACCGAGGGGTGGATTTAACCATGGACATTATCTCTCAGGTTATCCACGACTGCGAGACATGTGCTGCCATTAAGCAGGCTAAGAGAGTGAAGCCCCTGTGGTATGGTGGGCGCTGGGATAAGTATAAGTACGGGGAGGCCTGGCAGGTTGACTACATCACACTGCCACAGACCCGCCAAGGCAAGCGCTATGTGCTCACCATGGTGGAAGCAACCACAGGGTGGCTGGAGACACACCCAGTGCCTCACGCCACTGCTCGGAACACCATCCTAGGCCTGGAAAAACAAGTGCTGTGGCGACATGGCACCCCAGAACGAATTGAGTCAGATAATGGAACTCATTTCAAAAACAGCTTAGTTGCTACCTGGGCGAGAGAACATGGCATTGAGTGGGTGTATCATATCCCCTACCATGCACCAGCTGCCGGGAAAGTTGAGCGGTGTAATGGACTGTTGAAAACCACTTTGAAGGCGTTGGGTGGAGGGACTTTCAAACACTGGGATCAACACTTAGCAAAGGCTACATGGCTAGTCAACACTAGAGGCTCTGTCAATCGAGCCGGCCCTGCCCAATCAGAACCCCTTCACACTGTAGATGGAGACAAAGTCCCTGTAATACACCTGAGAGGTATGCTAGGGAAAACAGTCTGGATCAACCCTGCCTCAGGCAAAGGCAAACCCATTTGTGGGGTTGTCTTTGCTCAAGGATCTGGTTCCACCTGGTGGGTGATGCAGGAAGATGGAGAGACACGATGTATACCTCAAGGGGAACTTATCTCTGGGTAAACGACTCATATTACTGTATTTGTAAACACTTAATTATTTGAAAGAAAATTTAAGTTTAATGTAGAGTATCGGCATGGAAGAGAATTTAGGGGTGGATAATGTTGTAGTTTGGGATTATTATGTAAATTCTCTCCCCTGCCACTTAACTGCCCAGGCCAGCGGTTAACAAAAGAAGCAGTTAACTGCGATCGCTGGGGTGGGGGCAGGTTTGTCTCTTTTGGTTTTTTTTTTGGATATTCTGCTCAGTCTTGGCTCGGCGGAAGGGGGGAGTGGGGACTCCAAGGAGGCAGGCTGCCCTGCTGGTTATTGCTGGGGTTTTTCCCTGGCTGTCTTGCCGCTGCCTACTTCGGACCACCTTTTCCTGCCGTGCTGCTGCCTGCCTTGGATTTGCTGCTTCTTGGACGGGGAACACAGGGGGAAGAGACTGAGTCCATCTGAAAGCCCACTGCTCGTCTGTTTCGCTGGAGAGGGACTGAAACTCACTCTGCAGCCAGCCGAGCTGTGACAAGGACACTTAAGTATAACCTTTTCTCCCGGAGGAAAACCTGCTGGGTTTTGTTGTTTTTTTTTCTCTTATGGTGTTGGGGAAGTGGGTTGCACTAGTCTGTTTACATATATATATATATATATATATAGCAGTTATCCTTCTTGCATTAAAATTCCTTTTCTTAAATTTGATAAAGAGTGGTGTGATTATTGTGGAGGAGGCCCCTCCCCTGCTTGTGGGTAAAACATTTTGGTTTTTCCCCTCAAACCGAGACACCACCTTCTGAAGTATTCCTAAGAAAGGTGTGTATTTGAATGCCATCCGATGCTGAACTGGGGCTCAGTTGCAGAAGAGATACCAGGGACAATGGGGTGGGACTGAACCCTGAGCCAGTGCCCTGCTTAAACTACTCCAACACTTGATACAGAGGATCTCTGCTACTGGGTTCCAGCAGCTTAAATCAAGCCTTATGATCCCACAGTAAAATATGCCAGGGCCCTATGTGGGCCAAAGGGGTCATGCAAACAACTGGGAGATGAGGAAGATGTCAGTGCCACTGACAGAGTTCCTTGAGGAATAGAGATGAAGGCACACAACAGCTTTTCCAGCCTTAAGCAGCCCAGTCATGTTCCAGTGTTCCCAGGACACCAGACTTGGGCTTTACATCCTTAGAAAAAAAAAGCCTTACAAATGACTGTGCAAAGACTTGCAAGTTCTGACAGCAATCAATCTGAAAATCCAGCTATGGCTGGATGTAATCCTGGGGATCATTCAGCACTCCAGTCATGGAGCAGGTGCTCCAGTATGTGCTTGGCACAAAGTGCAGAAATTAAAGCTGCCCTCACTGGGCAGTGACAAATAGAAGATGACTACCCCGTGCTTCCCAAACTTTGGCACATCCCTGGGAGAACCAGGCTGACCAGAACATGTGGGTGACAGCATAAAAGAAAGATAAAAATGTGTTGATGAAAAATGAAGTATTTCATTGCAGTCAGGTTATGACCAGTACAGGATGAAAAGCTGTGTGCCTACCCACCTGGATTAGCAGGGAGGAAAGGAGGACATGACAGGATACCCGAGCACATATCCACATGGATCACCTCTTGGAGTAAGGAGTGTGAGAGGCTCTGACTATAAGCTCTTGTGACTCCAGGTCACATGGGATGTGAACGTGAAGAAAGCAAGTATGGGATACTAAACACATGAGAGTAAAATCAATGACACTGAGAGCAGAAAAGATGAATGAGAAGCCATAACAAAACAGAGCTTTTCTGGGGGAAAAAGGAGGAGATTTATATGAAATTAAGGTGAAAATATTCTTATAGGATTGAGAGAGGTTGGAGAATTCCAAAAACGATTTTTTGAACATTCATGGTGTGAAAAAAGCCAAGTATAAAGGGTTAATAATTCAAATTAAGGAAAAAAACAACAAAGCATGAACAATGACAATGCCGCCCTCAGCGAAGGCAGCAAGATGATGGATGATATTAAAAGCAGCAACAGGTGATACAGAGGATAAAAGTCTAAATGTGATTTAAAATAATGAGAACCTGCATTGAGAATGGCAGAAACATCCACAATATATGACTTGCTTTTTTATCTGCAGAAAGCAATAAAAAGCAGATTCCTGTAGTTTCAGCTGCTCAGCACCTCGGGAATACAAACCTCACCCAGGGAATACAAACCTCACCCAGGGAATACAAACCTCACCCAGGGAATACAAACCTCATCTGACTGAAGCGCTTCAACAGTAAGAGTGAGTTGCAATACAGCCCTTATTCTACAGACCATACAAGTACTCTAACTAAAATAGGGGAAAAAAGGAAAAATTCAGACCTGTACTCTCACTTCCAAGCCCAGTGTCACACTATGGACCGTTTTTTATAAAAAGGCTTTTATATTGTTCTAATTATTACTATTTTTGCAAGCAACTGGTTCTTCTCAGCATGATTTTGTTAAGTAGCCATCAGGAAATCACATTCCATGGAAGGTTCAGAAAAACACAAACATTTGCAGATTCAGGTTATTTAAAGATATTTCTGAAATGAAGCAGATTTTGAAGAGAAAACCTTACTTTGAGAGACTGAGCAGTGTCAGCATCAGTGTCATGGTAGAGTATAACATTATTAGCCATGTCAAAACTTTCACGCACGCCAAGGTGGTAGAACAATGATGGCTGCTTGGAAATGTCACTCATGTCCACAACTGCAACATCTGAAATGAGAGAAGTGGAAAAGAACATGCTAAACAATAATCATCTTAAAACCAATTTTATTCTTATGCAAGATTAAAAAGAAATCCTGAAATTACACATACATTTGGAAAGACCAAATCAAAATATTCAAGTAAGGATCATTTTCTCATGGTAACGCAAGAGAAGTAAATTTTACAATTCCTATAAAAGACATGAACCTACTCATTAAATTATCACAGTGTTATAGTAACTGGGAGGCACAGTTTATGAATCCTGCTTGAGGTTTTCAAATTCCTGCATCAGGAATGGCTCAGGAGGTCTGACAGTCTGAACATCCAATAAGACTGAAAGCTTCAAATGTTCAGGAGGAACCACCAGGAATATTAATAATGTAGCAGAAAATTAGGGAAAACTGTCAGACCAAGTTTATCTTGAGAGGTTGAGGTGTGGACAATGGGAAATCTCCTAAACAGTAGGAAAAAAAAAAAGACTGTGAAAGTTGACTCTTAAAAGCTACAGGCAAGATGTTGAAGATGGAGGGTACAGGACAGAAGGAATTAATCCACAAATATCCGGAGCAAGACTTCTACTGCTCTTGGTTAGTGTTCTAGTCAGAAAAGGAAGTAAAAAAGTTTACCTCAGTGGAAGGTGAGCTACATAAAGAGTAAAAGAGAAATACCCAATATTATGCAGAACAGCTGAGATACAGGTAAAAGATTCTGAATTCATCATTTTGTTCTCCTATAAACGAAAAGGCCAATAGAGAGAGAAGGGGCAACTGGAGGATACCTAATGCAGAGTTTTTATTCCTTGACCCTTATATACTATATGCTACCTCAGAAAACTTTAAAGCTTTGTAAAGGTCTGTATCTGTAGGTCTGTCTGCTTTCACCACTATGGGACAGACAGATGAATTTAAATCCAAATATTCACAAGACTAGAGCCTTGACATTGAAACCACAGGGTAGTCCGAGGTTCAAAACAGACTGCAGAGACTCAGTGCAGTTGGGCATCTCTGACAGGGTACAGACACTGCCTGTACCTATGGGGAAAGACAGAGAAGGGTGAGTTGCAAGTAAACAAGAAATCTAAAAGCAGGTCTGATGGCTCAGACCCAAATGCAGCAGCAGCTGACCTCGGCATCTCCAAGGTTACACATCACAAGAATCAATACTCCATACTTAGTATGCAAGTTCTTGGAAAAATCTGCAATGACTGCACACTCCTGGACAATTCCATCCCTAACATACCAGACTGGGGTCAGCCAGTCCTTCTGGTTCCTGTGAGACTCCTGTTAGAGCACAATGAACATTTGGAGTCCAAAACCTGCTTTAAGACCAAAATATCACCATTCAAGAGCAAAAAAAACCCAACCAACCAACCAAAAACCAAACAAACCCAAAACAAAATTAAAAAAAAAACCAAACCAAAAATTAACACAAAAAACACAAAAGAACCCAAACACACAAAAACCCCCAAACACACAAAAACCCCTACCAAAGAAACAAAATCCCAACACAAAGTCCTGGCATGAAAAAATCCTCTCATTCTTACAGAACCTCAAATCCTGCACCGTCTACTGATCTTTTTAGTTTCTGTTCAGCCACCTCTCTACAGCATGGACAAAATTCTTAGTGTCTTGCACACTGTAGGGTCACACAAACTGAGTGAGCCTGAAGAAGTAAAACCTCAGCTCCATAAACAACCAAATCCAGATCACCCCAATATTACAAAATCATTTGGAAAACATAAACGATTTGGAAAACAAAAGTTTTAAGAGAAACTAACAAGCAGTCAGAGAATCAAATTCCACCTAGGGCAAAAAATTAAGAGCTTGGATGGTTTGCAGTGCTTGTATGAACTGCTCTTGTGGAACCAGAGTGCTGTGAAATCAAAATCACCATCCTGCTAAGAGAATTCAGACAACAGGTTCATCCAGTGTACAGACATTGCATTTTACAATACAATGTGTACAATGGTTTGTAACAGAGTTCATTGACACAAGGCTGTACACAGTTCACTGCCACATCCGGTCTACAATGAAATTTGTCTTCTGTTGGTTGCTGCTCCGTAACAAAGTGGTGTCAAATCCACCTCAAATAGACATAAGAACAGAAGTGAGCACCTGCATTAAAAAGGATGATTATTCATCACTTGGATATATTAATTCACACTGATAAAAGAAGATGTATGAGAACAAATTTTTCTTGCTTATTCACACCTCACAAACACAGATGTGAATATGATAAAAAACAAGAAAAATAAAACAAACTGAAGACTAGCAGAGATGAAGATGGTATCCCAAAAATATGCAAGTGAAAAAAGCTCCCAGGAAGATAATTGAGTGTATTCCTTCTGATCATGGGAACCAAGGGATGACACAGAAGGAGATGACAGCAGACAGAAGCAGAGCATCAGGAGTGCTTGTGGCTGTGGGCTGGAGCAGAGATGAGAAGCTGCACTCCAAGCCCTCCTCCAGCAGTAACAGCAGCAGGCTTGGAGCAGGGAGGAGAGACCTCTTAAAAACTAGCTTTACTAATGTGCTAATGAAGTGCAGCTTGAGTTCAGTGGGCCCCAAAATAATGCAAATTTGGATGGACAAGAGCTGATGAACATGAAACACTTATTAAAGAAGCAGAACCCTGAGAAGCATCCAGTGCACAGAGTGCCAGAGTACAGTGCTCAAGGTCACTGGTTGCTGGGTCTCAGCACACTCCCCAGTCCCACTGCTCTCAGGGGCACATCTCTCTCCTTGGTGTAAGGCAGTTTTGTGAATAGTTCAATGAACAAAGCTAGTAAGTGACACCCCAAATATTTCTGTTTCAATTGTCTTTTATTTTTCTCAAGATTTATACTAAAATTTTTCATTTACAGTTCTTTAAACACAGACATGGGGCCCTGTACCACAACCACATACAACTGAAACCTGTCTTGGTTTTGTTCTGGCCTCCCAGCCCTGAGCCGCCCCCCCCATCTCCCCCTGCTCCTCAAAGCAGGGAAAAGGAAAAAAGGGGAAAAAAACTTGAAAGAGACTGAGTTACGTCAGGAGATAGATAGATAGATAGATAGATAGATAGATAGATAGATAGATAGATAGATAGATAGATAGACAGACAAAGACAGAGACAGACACACAGACAGATAGATGTATATTCTCCAAATGTCCACAAATATGTATACAATCTGCACCCACAGTAGGAAACCGGAAAGGGAAGGGGGAAATGGGCAACAAAGAGACAAAACAAAATTGACACCAAAACATTCCCACCCACCCTCCAAGTAAACCAGTACAACACAATCCCACCAAGCACTCTGAGAAGAAAGCCCCAGCCCCTCTCTCACATCCCTACACTCACGCCTTTTCTCCAATCTGCGTGGCTCTCATAAGGGACCGAGAGCACCAAAAAACTCACTGCCCCCAACCCTCGCCAGAAACAGAGGAAAAAAATTTCCTATCTCCCTGTCTCATATTCTCCTTTGTCCCGTGGGAGGGGAAAGAACAGGTGAGAAATATGTGGGAGACAAGCCAGCCAACTTCACTGGTTTGCTACAGGGCCAGAATTGGTCAGAAATATAAAAACCAAGCAGGCAGGAATTATTTATCCTGCAATACAGATTGTGTACATTATAATCACATCAAACAGCATTTTGAAAACCATTTTGTCTATTTCAGAATAAGTTTAACTTCTTGTAGATTAAAACCAAGCACTGCACTTTTGCATAAATACAAAAATTAACTGTTATAGTTTAGAAATTGCTCACAAAGCACCAAGAAGGAAGGTTGTTCTTACAAGCTGTAATCAACTTTTGCAGAAGAATTCAGCTGTGGCTGGAGTTTGACTACAGGTTTCAGCCCACTCCCTACTTCAGAAAAGGAAACAAGCTGCAAACTGGGTGTCTGAGACTTTTTGATGCAGTGAGGGCACTTCCTTTGGAAAGAGTGTTTAGTTCACAGGCCAAAGGAAGCGACTCAACAGGAAATTTAAGAATTAAATTAGGTACGAATCATCATATTAATCTGGGAAAAGAGATTTCTTTCTGTTCACATATAATAAGCACTGAAGAAAAAAAAGGGTTATATTTCCAGATTTTATTAATTACATCAATCACAAACTGGAGAAAGAAGGCAACTTTAATACTGGCCAAATTATTTTTAAATCACTATTTTAAATTTTTTATTATCTTAAGAAGACAACAGAGAGAATTTGATTCCAACTCTAGTATATTATCCATACACACACACTCAGACTATAAAAATGAAGTAAAAATCTAAACTTAGATATATCTCACTTTTGACATGTCCAATGTCAAGTGCTTTAGGAATTCTGAAAACCTGGGCATCAAATGTCAAAAATTCTGAAATGTGCTTTTCCAGGGTTTGTCTGTTTGCTCAGGAAAACAAAAGAACTGTTGCAAAGTGGTAATTTCAGACTTGTGCTGTTTCACCAAAAATTCCTCATTCGTGTCCTCAGACTGAGTTTGTCATTTATCTTTTACTGAGTTGTGGCTTTAATCAATCTCACCTTTCTCTGCCACAGGTTTTGTGTTACAAAATGATCTCTTGGTGGAAAGGCCACCACACACTGACAGGTATTGACTCTGCTCCTCTCTCATCCAGCAAAGTGGATGGCAAACAAAAAAGTGCTTAACAACTTGGGGCCTGATAAAAGCCAACATTCGTAGAACTGCGAACACAAGGGGGAAAGTCAGACCTTCCCTTTGCATTTCCTCCGTCCTGTGTGTCAAATCTTGCTCTGGGAAGCAGTTTCACATCCTTCTCTGTCACAGCATTAACTGAGCAGAAGCAGCATTTTTGGCTAAGAAAGTTGGCTGTTAAATAACTTCCTTGAAAGGACCAGGCAAATCCAGGGCCCTGCTATTACTAGCAAGCTGAAAAACTAATTTTTCAGATGAGCCTTTTCACCATCCAGAGGGATTAACAGCAGCAATCTGAATGACTGCTTTGCTCCACTTAACACATGACACATTCAAAGTGACAGTGTCCCACCTCCAGAGACAAATCTGGGAACAGCAAAGCAAAGTGGTCCAACTGGCCTTTGTGTGGAGAGAAGACATATCCATGTAGAGGAGGAGGAGAACAGGGGACACCCAAACCTGTTTCTACCTATAGAATTTGAGTGCATGTTAGAAAGTCCTTTCATGTGGCCCAGTGAGGCAGCTCCTCTTTCCTATGCACCAAAAAAGTCTGGCGCACTCAATCCTCTGAAATAAAGCAGGTTTTAAGCTACCAAGCAAAGTTGTTAATTTACCAAGCAAAGTTGTAGCCTGAAGGTAAGAAGGCTGATATACTTGTCTTTCACATATAGATCACAAAAATACTTCAAACTGCTTCCATTCAAACCACTGGAAGAAACCCCAGTGGCCTGAAATGGCACAGCAAGGAGCACTTTCTGGACAGCCAATCTGCAGTGAGGAAACACCAAGGCCAAAGAAGCAGCCAACAGAATAATCCAGTTTACTAGAGGCTCAACCAGCTGGAGTGAAACCAATAATGAATGCAACCAGCACAGCAAGGTGTACACAGAGCCTGACAGCATTTCAAGCTATATAAGGCACACAAAAAAATGTATTTATTTTAAATATTTACTTGAGTCACAACCAGAAAGAAACTTCTGGTTTGTGAGATTGGTTCCCACCTGTAACCTTTTGTCCTTTTGATTTCAAATATTAGCTTTGGCAACTTGTGGAATCATAGAATCATAGAATCAGTTGGGTTGGAAAAGACCTCTGAGATCATCAAGTCCAACCCTTGGTCCAACTCCAGTCCCTTTACCAGATCATGGCACTCAGTGCCACGTCCAATCTCAGTTTAAAAACCTCCAGGGATGGTGAATCCACCACCTCTCTGGGCAGCCCATTCCAATGCCTGATTACTCTCTTCTGTAAATGATTTTTTTTCTGGTCTCCAACTTAAATTTCCCCTGGCAGAGCTTGAGCCCATCGTGCCCCCTTGTCCTGTTGCTGAGTGCCTGGGCAGTTTTAGTCTTAGGCTCTCTCAGTAAGGTATGACATTATAACATTCACTGGCAAACCCCACCCAGCAAAATCAACCCTCAATACAGTGAAAATCAGGCAACCATCCAAACCAACAGGACAGGCAAGACTGAGGGGCCAATGCTCCTTTCTGGCTTTCATAAATTTGCACCAAAACCCATTTCAGACAAAAAGCTCCACAACATTACAGATATTACTCATGTTAGTGCTGTGGTGTTACTTTACAGCTGTACTCAGATAGGGCATCTTTCATCTGCCCTCTGGCACATGGAAACACACTAAGAATAGAACTAGAACATATTTTTCATGCTTCAGTGGCACTTATTGGAACTTAGGAGAAACCAGTAACTAAAACTTCTCATTTTTCTAAACCATGACAAAGAATTTGTGCCATATCTATAATTGACACATATTCCTCAATATCAAAATATCTGTTCAAAAATTGGATCACCCAACTGTGCTTTAGTTAAAAGGAACAGAACAAATTACAGCAGGTGAGCAACACTTCCAGTTCTAGGGGTTGATCTGTAATCCAAGTTCTCATTTATTTTTATGTTTTGGGGTTTCCTTACTCATTATATACACCACCTGAAGCTTTTCAATTCTTTCCCCTGCACTGGCACACTAGGAACTACTTGTTTAAATGGAAGCAAGGGTTCTTCCAAAAACCTTCTACACCAGAAGTTCTACATTTTAGATATTTCTAACATACAGTTAAACTCACAGCAAGACTAAGTTTCAAACAAGGCAATATGTTACATTTAAATAAGAAGGAAATTTTACTGATCCAGAAAAGCAAAAGTTGTGTCAAGAGCATGTCTGTGTTTATTGTTTCTCTAACTTACCTTTAAAGCGAGTCTCAGACTCTGCCAAATCCGAACACAATCAGCACTCACAAGAACTGGTGTGGGAAAAGGAGTAATGCAGCCAATGTAATACACAGGTCATCCAAAATTAGAATATCTTTTTAGTGCTTTTGCACACATGTAAAGGAGAAAAATACTGTATGATTGGAATAGCAAAACATCTGAAAGTAACCTGTCATTTCGAAGAGAGTATTAAAACTTTTTTCATTTTTTTCTGCTGGCAGTTCAGGGGAAGAATGAAACAAAGAACAAATTCTCAAAGAACTCTTCCTGCAAAATTGAATTGCAGAAGTTAGGAAATACACAATTCACTGTCAACAGTGTATGCCTAAGCTTAGAAGTTGCTTAATGTTTTCCCTGACAAAGCTCTGCTTTCAGTTCCTTTTTAACTTTGCCAGTCTTTGCTTCAGATTGTTTTTGTTTTCTTCTTTGTACAAGATTTAATTGAAACCAACTCTGTTATTTTGAGACTATATCGGAGAACTTATTCTTCTGGCCTATATTAAACATCCTCTCATGCCAAATTAAGAAGCCTTAGTGCTTCTAAGCAGCAAACCAGAAATTTGTCAGGTAGGTCAGGCTGTTTGGAAGTACTCGTGTAGCCTCGTGAAATGCTGCTCGTTGCAAAGCAGAACTACCAGCAGTGAGTTGGTCACAGTCACCAGGGAGATGTTTGGTCCTGGAGGAGCCAATCCTCAGTGCCTTCCCTGTCAGTGCAGAGAGAGGGAAAGCACTTCAGAGCACCACCCCTCTGACCTGTCAGATCCTGCTTCAGGATGAGATGAACTGCAGCCCAGAAGTGCCTGTTTCTTCCCACCAGTCCAGGCACCTGCAGACACCCTCAGGGAAGGTGTTCAGTGCTATGACACCCCTTGTACAGAGCCTCACAGCTCTGCTTTGAACCATGTCATAAATCATTAAGGCATTTCAGTCAAGAAGGATATAATCTCAGCAAGTATTTCCCTGGAGATGTTCCCACTAACCAAATGGTGGCTAATGGAGAAGGACTACAGAGCTTTCTCATCTGTACTTTATTCAGTCTCTCTGCCTGTGAGAATGAAAAGGAAGGACTGTCACAATTCAAACCCTCACCTAAGATCTCCAAAGAAGTCTCTGAAACACCTCTCTCTTGCTCAAGATTTCCATGAATTGCAAGTTGATTTGTGAATTCCAACTTACAATATTTTGGCACTCAGTAACTGTATAGCTGCAGGGATAACTTAAATAAGAGGTGGTTTTGCATCTACTATTACAGCCCAGAGTCTTTTCTGCCAACTTACATAATCTAATTGTTTAGTGATATTAAAACATTGACTATAATCTCCTGCCCTATGGATGAAGTTTACACACAAATTCTCAGTGAAATTACTTTGAAGACAAATACAAGCATTACATTTCCATCTAAGTCAATGACATTCATACTAAAGCTAATAACACACTTTACATGTTTTGGCTTGGTTTGGTTTTAGTTTTTAGTTTTTTCCATTCATATCATAGATTGTGAGGTCCCAGAAAAACACAACCTCAAATCTTGAGGGAGTTAACTCATGGTAGTGTGAGAGATCACAGTAAAAAGGAGAATATCCACTCACACTGTCACTGCAAACTCATCCAGCACCCACCCCTTTGCACAGCCTCCCTTTGCCAAGGGTTGTAAAAATTTACCCACTCTGGGACCACAGTCACAGATCTTCAGTTACCAAGCATGGACATATCAGATGGGTCATGCCAGTATCTACACATTGCCAATGAACCATGAAAGTTGTGACATGAACAAGAGATCAGTAGTTATACCATTTCTTTGTAAATTGACACCCTTGAAGCTCCCGGGGTAGGAACTCGGACCTTGGCCATTCCAGTGATTCTATGGCTCAGGCTATGAATGCTCATGCCTGCCTGTAACTCTCACCTCCTTCCCATGACCCACAGTCTCTGGTGCTTTCTCTCATGATTCTGTTCTTATCCCTCAACCAGTATTTAACTTGGCAATTTCTGCCTAACTCAGAGATAGCACAACAGCAGACAAAAGCTCTGTCACTGCAGTTTCTCAGTCCTGTGAGAGGTATCAGCTACCAGCTCCACATCACCCTTTTGGAAAAGTACCTTAAGAAACTGTTAAACTTTGCAACAATTGAAAGAAATAAAGGCTAAAAACTTCATTTCATGAAAACTCACTTTTTACATATCACACAACAAAACATTTTTGCATCTGTAACTAAAAAAATCCAATTCTGTAAGTAGGAAAAAAGGACTCTAGGCTGACATAGCACACACACAAACACCTCTTACAGTCACCCCCACTGTATTATAATCATGAGTGTCAAAACAAAGTACTTGCAGTTACAATGACTGTTATTTAAACCTTGTAAGCAGGTACCCAACAGAATTAAAACAGAAAAAAACAAGACAATTTAAAGCAATTTGCTGTTGCATGTTGACATTCATCATTTGGCTATATATAGTGTAAAAAGCAGTAGCAAGCACTGCAAGTTTCAGGATAAACAATCCTTCCTAGAGTGAAATACTCTATCACAGAGATAGATAGACAGACAGACAGACAGATAGACAGACAGACAGATAGACAGACAGATAGACAGACAGACAGACAGACAGACAGACAGATAGACAGACAGACAGTGATACTGACTACCTAACAATTGTTAAAATATCCTGAAGAATCTTAACATTCCAATAAACTTTTTTAAAACCAGCTGTGCTGAGTTTGGCTGAAATAGAGTTCCATGTTCTTTTTTTTTTTTTAAATTGCAATTTTAACCCTTTTGGTGTGGTCCAAAGGGAGAAGGGGTGGAGATGGTAATGGATATACCTTTAAATTGTTGCAACCATGACTCGAGTTGTATGCTATAGCAATTGCTATAATACAAATCACTGGAGGAAAAGCCTTCCATGACTTAGGCAAATGAAGATTCCAGAAGTCACTCACTTCTCACTGTTTCCCAAACTCATTATTACTGAAAGGCTCCCAACATCAATGTATTCAGGACACTACAAAAAAACTTACTCATCACAGCCAATCAAAGAAGAAAAACACCTGTTCAATAATTTTCCTTGTTTATATCCTCTAGTTATATTTAATATTTTTACAGAGATGCCAGACAGCCATAATGAGTAGATGTCTCACACACATACAGTTCACTATGCCAAGTCATTAAAGATAACACTATTTCCTGAAACTTTCCTGCAAGTCAAAGAGCCTACTAATTCTACAGAACCTGACACTTTTCTGCCCCATTTAGTATCAGAGAAGAAAAGGAACAGCAGAGTAAATTAAGAACAGGCACCTCACACTTGCCTGTTGCACTCACAGTGTGCCAAGCCTCCTACAGGACTGTTCCATGGAATGCAGCAGAGTGGGAACAGCCAGCTGAGGGCACACAGGAAAATCACCCAAGCCTGAACCCAATTTGAACCTTCTCTGACACTGGTGGGGGGGGAGAATGAGAAAGATGAACTTTACTTAACTTTTCCTGCACCTCTGCACTTCCTACACTGGGTCATAAAAGGCAACAAAAGGGAATGAAGTACAGAAAAAAGGTTGTATAATGCGATAACTCAACCTAAGTGGAATTAGGAAGAGTATGAAATTCAACAAGAAAGGTCGTCCCTTCCTCCCCAATGGCATGCAAATCAATTTTTGGGCCAAGGAGATTTAGATAAGGTTTAAATTTTTAGACATTTGTCCAAACTAAACCACTTGAGAGTCATCCATCATTTAACGCTGAATACCTTGGCTAAGGAACAGAAAAAAACCTGCCAAATCTGCCCATCTCCCACAGGTCACACACGGGTCAACAACATATACAAAAAATTGGGAAAAATACAATTATGCTTCTTCTCAAAGAAATGTAAAACATAACAATAATCAAAATAAAAGGAACTGAAATGGAAAGAAAAATATTTCAAAACACTAAAGCTTGTAAGTCTGAGTAACTCAGACCTTTATTCCTTTCTTTAAGAATTAAAAACACAGCATACGCAAATAAATGAGACTTTCCTACTATGAATCTGTTACTTTTTCCCCATGTTTTTTTTTTAGAAACAAACATCAAGAGACATCTTCATCATTAGCACTCAGAACGTGTATGTACCAAACTGAGGCATCTCAACTCATAACTAGATTATAGATTTCCTCTTTATGTTGACACACACCCAGACTGTCATTTAGGACCCAAATAAAAGCACAATAAGTCATGCACAGAGAAAATGTTAATTGACAAAAGGCAGTATTATTGAAGTGCAAATGTCTATTAGCAAAGTTTACATAAATCCACAGCATCCCCTGTGAGCCAAGAAACTTGCACTCACATACAGATACAGAGTTCCTGATTAATTATTCTGGATGCTGGACAGATATGGATTTAATCCGCTATTTTTAACTGCACTGTAAACAGTACAAGCTTTAAGTTGCAGACTAAAACACAACAAGTACCACTGAAGACTGTAATTTCTTAAGAAATGGGCAGCCTTAATTAAAACATGAGAAAAATCTATTTCAAGGCCCTACTAGAGATCAATAAAATCTAGAATTTTAGTAGAAGCTGGTCTTTCCAAAGCAAGCCATAACTATTATCTACTTAAACTATCCTATAAATACAGCTGACATTATTACTTTCATGTGCATGTAGACAGAGAGCATTAAGCATGAACACAGCTTGTCTGTTATCACAGAGGATTGATCAGATTTCCCCAGGATCTCTGCAGAGTCAAAGGAGTATCTGCACTTCCAAATGGTGATTCACCAAACATGATACCTGATTTTACAACAAGCCTCCAAGCAGAGTCTCCAGCATTTAGTAGGAGGCTTCACCACAAAACCATAGAATGGTTTGGGTTGGAAAGGACCTTAAGGATCAACTACTTTCAAACCCTCTGCCCTGGGCAGGCACTTGACACTAGACCAGATTGCTCCAAGTCCCATCCAACCTGGCTTTGAACACTTCCAGGGATGGGGCATCAACAACTTCTCTGGATAACCTGTTTCTCTATCTCACTACACTCACAGTAAAGAGGAGGCTCAGAGGTGACCTCATCACTGTCTAGAACTACCTGAAGGGAAGTTCTAGCCAGGTGGGGGTTGGTCTCTTCTCCCAGGCACTCAGCAACAGGACAAGGGGGCACGATGGGCTCAAGCTCTGCCAGGGGAAATTGAAGTTGGAGATCAGAAAAACATTCTTTCCAGAGGGAGTAATCAGGCAGTGGAATGGGCTGCCCAGAGAGGTGGTGGATTCACCATCCCTGGAGGTTTTTAAACTGAGATTGGACGTGGCGCTGAGTGCCATGATCTGGTAAAGGGACTGGAGTTGGACCAAGGGTTGGACTTGATGATCTCGGAGGTCTTTTCCAACCCAATCGATTCTATGATTCTGAATTACCACAAAACAAAAATCAATCTCAACCATTTTCAGACTTCCATTCAGACTAGGATACTTCCTCCACCTGACAGCAACTGGCAACTTGCCAGTTCTCTAATGCAACACAAACACCAGTAGTAGGAACAGACACAAAGTCTGGCTTTGAGGAGGGTAATCATGTCCTCTTCCCCAATGGAGTTTAAAAAGACCAAAGCATGTCAAGCATCCATTTACAAAGAAAATATCTGAAATAAGTATCTCAGCTGCACAAAAGGCAGAGCTGATGTTGATAAAAGCCGACAGCTACTGTGTGAAACAGGACTGAGCACACACAAGCTCTGCTAAGTAAGGCAGCCTAGTGCCAAACACTAATGCCATTGTAAACATTAGCTTTTCTCCTGCAAATTTTTATTATTGACTAAGATTAGTGCAACAGAGATGACTGGTCTAGCACTGCCAGAAAGCAACACACAGACAGAATGCAGCCTTGCACTGTTTTCATTTAGCAGTTCCCAACTCCAGTTTAATCTTGTCACTGTCAGTGCAATGGCAAAACTAAAAATAAATGGTTCCCCTCAACACACACACAAATTGGCACAATTAAAAAAAAAACAAACTTCTTTCAACTGCTGTGTGAAAGACAGCAACAGGAGAGTTAATGCAGACAGTCTCACCTCAGTGAAATTATTATGGGCAGATATTCTTCTGCAATAGAAAAAACATACAGCCTTTCTGTGACTGCTAAGGCCAAGATACTTCAATTCAGTACAATTTCTTATGGCTGAGCTAGCTACTAAATAGTTGGAAATTTAAAGGGGGTCAGGAGAGGGGACAGCAATCAAGTGGCAAATAATTCACTATCCCAAGTTTACAAAGTAACTCCCTGTTGTTTTCCCCACAATCAGTTTCATAGAATCTAGCACTGTTTTCGACAGACCTGGAGGCATCTGAGTACCACAATTCATGGAAAGCACTGCTGGCACCAGTAGTAAACTGCAGAATTTTAGAGAAAGTTCATTGTCATGCTGATTTACATGGGAGTTTGTTTGTTTTCCAGAACTAACACATTTTTGCATAGACTTCAAAAGCTTTACGTACCATGTCAACAACCACATTTCAAACTGTTCAGAGGTCCATGACCATCAGTACTTCAGCTACAGTTCTCTACACAAAGGCATGTTTTCCCAAACAGGAGAAAACACATAAAAGGCAGAGAACACTTCCTTCCACAAATTGATACAAAATGAAACAAAAAAGATTATACTGAAATAGGGTTTAAAAAACACTTCAAAATTATTCTCTTTGTGTTTTACCTTAAAGAGATATTGAAGATATTTTAAATGTAACTTAAGCATAAAAGCAGTACATACTACAGTAGACACAACTGTTTGTGTACAAGTTCAGCTGTGATAAACTGGAGTACTTCCCTTACTACTGGACTCAGCCACATCAGCAGCAGAAAGCTAAGGACATAGTCTGAACAGTGTCATTACTGTTTTGGATTTGTGTCTGTCATCAGAGTCTGCTCCAGTCAAAGGAAGATTATGCTAATCAAGGCAGGGATCACATACTTTCAATGTAATAAAAGCTGGTGTACATTTTTTAAAGTTGTGAATTCCATTTGGCTTTGAGCTCCAAGGCGCAACTGTTGTTGAACTACTGACTTAGACAGAAGCTTAAATGCTCCGAAGTGTTACCAAATAATATCTGAAAAGTTACAGTTCTACCACCTTGAACACCACAGCAGTCATTTACCTTTTTGGACTGAATACTATGAAGGATAAAAAAAGCAAGCATGGTTTATCATGACACAGGAATCCAATCTATTTAAGTGTCAGAATTCCTGTTCCAGCTTTGAGTTCCTCCTTGACTCCAGTGATGCAACTTTTGCTCCTGGCATGCCTCTACAGCCAGACAAACCTCCCAGGAAAAGGTGAGGGTACTTGCAGCACTCCTGAAATAAAGACAGGTTGGGTGAAATCAGACTGTGAGACACGTTTGCCCCCTCGGCTGCCAGCTGAATCACACTGACATCAGCAGACCAACTACGCTGTTTACAGCAAGCCCGTGCCAGGGAGCAGGATAAAGCAACAGCTGCACTCCCTCTCTTGGCTCAGCCTCAGCCACTCACATCGCTGTTCAAAGGTAGCCTGAGGCTCAGGCAATTCACATCCCTGCTGAAGTGCACGGCAAACAGAGCCTGCCATGTTCACAGATTTCACCTGCCAGCACCAAACACTGAGGTCCTTCTAAGAAAGACCCTACACCTACCTCAGCTGCTAAATTTCAGCCACGTAACATCACTGCAGCTTGAGATGAGGCAGCAGCTTGGCCAAACAACCACCACTGCAGCTGCTCCTCCACATACCTCGAAGCAGCAGCACGGCCTGAGTACCACATGAACACAGGTTTGCAGCCAGCGAGTTCAAACCGGAGGCCTGTGATGGTGACAAAGGATAACCTAAACATGCATCCTCCACTCACAGCCCAACACACTCCTCTCTCTTTCTGCACTCCCTGATGGCAATGAGATTTGTCCTGGGATAAGAACACCATGTGAGTATTGCAGGAGAACTGTCTGGATGCAGAGATGGGGGAGTGCAGATGTTTGGGATTGACTTTGGTGCACACTGGCCTGCATAAGGGTATAAAATGTTGGAGACAGCCAACTGGTCTCCCAATCGTAGGGGTGATAGTGAGTGCACCCCTTAAGGAAAGCAGTTTAGAGTTCTCCCTTAAAGAGAAGAGAGTTACCTGTACTCTGTGTGTGGGGGTGTCCTGTGACCAATGAGATGCTTTGGTGAATGTGAGGTGAATGTGAGAGGATATAAAAGGTGTGGATGTTACTGAGAATAGAACTACTATGACTACAACTACTAGAACTACTACAACGAACTACTACTACTAACTACTACTATGATCTATGTGTGATGAGGAAACTGTGAAATTATCTTGAATAAACTCTCTTGGAAACTCTCTAAGTTGTAAGCCTTCTGATCAAAGCCTTCTGATGCCTGCTGTGCCTGAGCTCTTCTGGCTGTCATTCACGCTGCCTCATTACTCGGGATAAAGGGACCCCAATATCCAATGCTGCAAGGAGCTTCCAGGCAGAGCCCCTTCCCGGTCCAGCCTGAAGATAGGAATTTTGTGACAGGTGAGTAAAAAGCACTAAGATTCCATCACAAATGGAGATAAAAATCCAAAAACAGCTACACAGGTGCTTTGTTGCTTTGAAATTGTGAATTCAGCAAGGCCGAAGACTTGTGCAAACCTGTACTTTTCTAGCCAAACCTGCTTCTATTGTAAGTCTTTAGATAGAAACTCTTGACTAAATCTGAGACTAAGGGCACCTAGCCACACCTGGAATTCTCTGAAAAGTATGGAAAGCAAGGCAGTCTCACTGAAGCTCATGACTCAACCAGAGGGACCCTGACCTGGTTATACCAGAATCTGTTAGAATAGATGAGAGCAGTTACTCAGGAACTGCACTGGCAATGTATGTATGTATGGCCAGACTTGGTGAACACAGATTTGGGAAGGGCTCTCCCCACGTGCCCTTCCAGCCTGTGCAGTGGATTTTTTAGGTGAGGCACAGCATGCACAGAACTGGCCCCACCATTTAAGTCCTGAGGTCCATCTGCCACGGCCGAGCGAGCTTGGACAGTGACAGGGAAGTCCTTGGACTGTCACAGCACCCGGTACTAACCGGGGCTGACCCTGCTGAGCATCCGAGATCTGACGGGATGGGATGGCAGGGAGGCTTTGAACTGCCCGGGGACGGTCCCCACTGAGACTCGAACTCAGGTCCTTGGGATTCAGAGTCCAGAGTGCTCTCCTTTACACCACGGGACCACCCTGCACTGGCAATATTCAAATACTGAATTAGCAACAAAGCTTGTAATAGTCATCCACATGATCACTGTATCCTACTGCTGCCACCTGGCCAAGAGGCTTCTCTCAACTAGTCTGCCCCAAGTCCATCTTGAGAAAGCCAAAAAGCCTTGAGTTCTCAACCAAGTTTACACCAAGTCCTGAAACATGAGTAGAGCTTTATCTCAAGCTCCTACCTTGGCAAACAATGAACATTAGTTACTTTTTAACTAGAGAGCACATGCAAGAGTAATCTGACAATTAAAAAAATCAATGCATAATTACACTGATAAAAGCAGACTGTAACTGCAAAATGTAATATGAACTGCCACACATCTACCAGAACTAGTCTATTTTATGGGAGAATGGAAATTAAAGCAATGTAATTAACACACACAAGTAAACAGTTACTTTTCTTTAACCTAATTTTGTGACTTCAAGTCTAAGACAATTCTTAAAAGTATGAAGATTATGCTACAAACAGCACAGCAAGACTGAACATTTTCAGAACATTTACTGATATGAAGAATTCAGAAAATGCTGCAAGTTTAACTTCCCAAAACACATTTAAACAATATTTTAAAAAAACCCAAACTCACTTTAATTGCAGTGTTTTCAAAGGCCATAATTATGACAATAATTGGTCCTCAAAGCAAAGGCAGTTCCACTCTTCGGAATAACCCTAAATGTTCAAATTTTTGAAATAATTTTAAATGGCTGTAATGGGTGTAAAAACTATTTAGTGAGAATCAGTAAGACTTTTAATCATACAGAGAAAAATATTACTTGCAGAGTAAGTTAAAACAGAAACACGCAATTTCTATTGTTTTCAGAGAGAAGATTCCTTCTTAGACAATTCAACACCCAGAAAACACCTGACATGTTCCCAGCTACAAAACCCAGTGACACAGATGTCGTAGTCAGATTCTGGAAAGTTTTCTCAGGTTTAGTATTTTAGCTCAGGAGAAGAGAAAGACAAGCAGAGAAAGCAGACAATTGTAGGCTGAGTTATTTTTTTATTGAGGGTTTTTTCATGCAAGCAAGTTAAATGCACAGGAAAGAAAAAATAAAAAATAACTGCATTCTTTTTCCTTTACCCAAAAGTCATGACACTGAAATCAGTCACTTCATATAAACAATTCATGCACACGTTCATAATCTCAGCTTGGAAAAACAGAAGTTCAAATTGGCATGGCTAGCACCAGCTTTTTAGAGATGTGAACAACTGCATTCACAGCTTCATTAAAAGGTAGGACTCATACTGGGTTTGGATTGATGATAAATCTTTTCATATGGTCTACCACAAGTAAAAGGAGATGTTCGTTCCAAAACCAGAAGTAACACAACAGAGTCTCTCTCCGTTAGAGAATCAAGATGTGTATTTCTTCTTCCCAAATACAGACTGGACAGAGAAAGGATTGAGAACACCCCTGAGGAAGGAGGAGGACTTCAGGGTGTTGTTTGATGAGAAGTCCGATATGACCCAAGCAACATGTGCTTGCAGCCCACAAAGCCGACCATATCCTAGGCCACATCAAAAGCAGGGTGGTCAGCAGGTCAAGAGGGCATTGTCCACCCCTACTCCACTCTCACAAGACTCCATCAGGAGTACTGTGTTCAGCTCTGGGGCTCCCAACATAAGAAAGATCAAGAGGGGAACCATGAAGATGATGAGAAGGCTGGAGCCTCTCCCATGAAGACAGGCTGAGAGAGGTGGGGCTGTTCAGCCTGGAGAAGAGAAGGCTGCAGGGTGACCTCCTAGCAGCCTTCCAGGACCTAAAGGAGGACTGCAGGAGAGCTGGAGAGAGACATTTTACAAGGGCCTCTAGTGATAGGACAAGTAAGAATGGCTTTAAACTGAGAAAGGAGGTTTAGATTAGATAGAAGGAAGAAATTCTTTACTGCAAGAGGGGTGAGGCACTGAAACAGTTTGCCCAGAGAAGCTGTGGATGCCCCATCCCTGGAAGCATTCAAAGCTAGGCCGGGTGGGCCTTTGGGCAACCTGGTCTAGTGGAGGGTGGCCCTGCCCATGGCAAAGGGGTTGAAACAAAGTTCAACAAAGGAAAGTGCTGGATTCTGCATCTGGGCTGGGGCAACCCTGCATTGTACATACAGACTCAGGAATGAGATGCTGGAAAGCAGTGCCACAGAAAGGGACTCAAGGGTCCTGGTCAATGGCAAGCTGAATATGAGTCAGCAGTGCCCTGGCAGGCAGGAGGGACAACCGTGTCCTGGGGGCATCAGGCACAGCATCACCAGTCAAGGGAGGAGATTGTCCTGCTCTGCTCTGCACTGAGACAGCCTCACCTTGAATGTTGTGTGCAGTTTGGGGCACCACAATGTAAAAAAGATATTAAGCTATTGGAGAGTGTACAAAGGAGATCAATGAGGATGGTGAAGGGCCTTGAGGGGAACCGTATGAGGAGCAGCTGAGGGCACTTGGTGTGTTCAGCTGGAGAAGAGGAGACTGAGGGAAGACCTCACTGCAGTTACAACTTCTTTGCAAGGAGAAAAGAGGGGCAAGCACTGATCTCTTCTCTGTGGTGACCAGTGACACAATCCGAGGGAATGGCCTGAAGTTGTGTGAGGGAAAGTTTAGGTTGGATATTAGAAAAAGGTTCTTCACCCAGAGGGTGGTTGGGCACTGCAACAGGTTCCCCACGGAAGGGGTCACAGAACCAAGTCTGAGTTCATGAAGTGTCTGGACAGTACTCTCAGGCATGTGTGTGACTCTTGGCAATGTCCTGTGCAGGTCCAGGAGCTAGACTTGATGATCCTTGTGGGTCCTCTTCCAACTTGGCTATTCTGTGATTCTGTGAGATGATCTTTAAAGTCCCTTCCAATCCAAGCCATTCCATGTTTCTATGACAGTAACATTCAGATTTGATGGATTGCACCAGGCTCTTTACTCTCATATAAAACTGGCCTCACACACTTGGATATAAAAGGATTACAATACTGGTATATTACAAGGTCTTGTTATCAGAACATTTGGTTCGATGGCACAGTGCAGAGCTTTGCTGCAGACACCTGTAAGTCGCTCTAGATGTGCAGCACCACAGAGAGATAAAGGTCAGGTCCCGATGGCTCTGCTGTTGTACTAAAGCAGCACAATATCCAACCCAGTCAGCTGTAAACTCTCAGCCACCAGAAGGTGGCTGGTTTGCTTCTTTTCATATTTCTGTATTTTGTGGTACACACATCTCTTGAGATTTAAGGCAAATACACTCCTACCCACTGAGCCAGTTGCAGGGGAAAAGAGAGGAAAGAAAAAATTTTAAGTATTCCTCAGAAAAACAAAAACCCCCCGCCTGCTGAGGTAAGCAACAGAGAGCTAACCCTTAACCCCTTCCCCACTGCTCACTGTCACACCCAGGGGCAAAGATAAATTGCAGCAGGAAGGTCTGTTGAAGTTTGCTTAAGAAGTTATTGCCCTCAGCTGTCATTCTCATCTTCCTGTCAGAGGTTACAATCCCTGTGGCACAGCCAGAGAGAGAAGCACCTGCCTCCAGCTGAGCTACACTGGTCACCATGCTGTATATTACCCTGCTGTATATTACCCTGAACTAGTGACAAGTGTTTACTGCACCCTAACACACTAAGCCTTCAGGCTGAAGGAGATGAGTGTCCCTGCCAATTCTGAAGTGGGGACACTGCCCTTCTGAGGGCAGAGCTTCAAGGCAGGCAGCTGGGTACAGGCAACAATGACTGGCCCAGAATGTGAAAATTAGGATCCAGCACATACATTCCTTCCTTCCCACTTCACAATATAACATGAAGAAAAAGAGTTTCAGGGACAAGAAATTAGAGTTATGAGTAGTTCAACGACAGTACAGAAGTAAGGAGGACCCACATTTCATTCTCTGTTTGGGCTCCCTCCCAAATCTAACATTGGTTCCGAGTGAGGATGGGGCTGCAGAGACAGATACCAATTAATTTTAAGGCTGTCTTATTATGCAGGATATTGGTTAGAAAAGTTCATATATAGCAAAACAACAAAAAACCACTTCAAAAGATTCCACTGTACTCACAAAGTACTGACATAGTTTCCTGGACTGTCAGAGGAACACTTATTTTTCTCAGGTGAACATTTAGCTTTATTCCTCAGTACACCACGCTCTCTGGCTTGTCTTCCTTTCAGCTGATTTTCATCCTGAAGACTTTAGTGACTGCAGTCTTCTCTAAATGCTCTGGTCAAATGGTCAAAGAAACATTCCAAGCATCAAAACACAGTGCTGTACATCCCTCATGAGGAACAAAGATGATCAGCTACAGAAACAGGATTTCACAATCCAAAAGGGGAACATCCAAAACTGGTATAACCACTTCGTATGCTCCATCACTTAACACTGTGGCCAAATCCTGAGGCACTTCAGGCAGTAACCCTAGATAAAGTTTCAGGTAGACAAGGAAAAGCCACACCTCTTTCCATCTAGTATCACCTTTGCAGAGGTACAGGTCAGACGTTTGACTTGGACATCATGTTTGCTGTCTTAGTACATCCAGAAGAGGAAGACCCCTCGAAGTATGAATTACTCTACTGGCAACATCACTGACCAAGTCAGACTCACCTTTTCACTGTTTCTTAAGCTCTTTATGAATGCACTATATGGCCTGAATTTGATTTTCTGCATGGGACAATTCTGAAGAATTTTTAAATCCTCAGTTAGCCCCTAGGCTCCCTGTTCCTAAGGAGAATACCTCTTTTTTGTGCAAAAAAGCTTCACACTAATGCCCAGTATCTGTGTTCAGTCTAAAAACACTGCCACTCTTTCATCCCAGAGGTACAGCCAATGTGTGCAAGCATTCTTGCTGCTCCTCTATTCGGCAGGTACCAGCACCTATTTCTGCATAACACAAACTATTTTGCTGACAGCTTGTTTCTATCTAGCACATATTAAACAAAGAAATCTCATCTTTCTGCTATCATGCTCTTATTTCCCAGTTTGTTGTAAGTTTGCTCTTGCAAGTGCTGCAGTTCCCCTTCAGCAAAGCAACTGAGAATACTGGGTGAATTCTCAAGGTCAGAGTCATCCTGCATTAGCTGCAATACCAACTAATGGCAAAAGTCACACTTGCATTCATGGTAAGATTTCACATGATGGAAGTCAGTAATGAGTACACTCAAGGAGAAAAGAGACTTATTCCCTTCTTATGGAATACGTGTGGCTTTGCAGGACTCTTCCCAGTGTTTTACTGAAAAATCATCTAATACAAAATCTGCCCACAGACAGGAAAAGAGTTTGTGTTGATCTTTGTCACTTAAACTTTGCTGATTTTGTCATCTCCAGTTCCAAGACTGATTATGTTATGGAATCATACTAAATAAAGCAGATAATCTGGCTTTGGAGGGTGTTGTCTTATGACTAAGTAAATGGCTACAATTTCAGGCAGAGTCAGGGATAAAGGCTGTCAGGGACAGCATTTTTAACCAAGACCTGTCCTTACAACTCTCAATGAGACAGTCCTTGTTGCTCAGTCTTTAAGCATTAGATGGTTAAGGTTCCACCAGTAAACTAAGAGATGGCTACAGCAAGCATCTTTTAGAGACACCCCACTCTCCTTACAAAGCACAAGGAAATGCTTCTCAAGGTTCTGCCCCTAATGCACAGAAAGTAAACATACATTATAATAGATATCTTCAGTATAGCAAACACCTGCTCCATATCTTGCACAGGCAATAATAAAACTTCCTTAGGTTTTTATTTTTAAAGTAAACACACAGCAATTTCCTAACACAAAGTTCATCATAAGCCACAGGAGTGCTCATATTAAAACTCATTCTTAATGCTGTTCTTTAAGAACTGAATAGATGCCAACGGCCACAAAATAAATAAATATTCTATTAAAATGATAATTTATACTTTAACAGCATTTTCTTTACATTAAGAATGCTTGCATTTTCAAGGCAACCTTGCACTTAATGGCAGGTAATTGGGACCCCTGACAATTCAGTAATGCTAAAATACTACTAACATATCCAGCGTGGTTTTCAAAAAGGTATGAACAGTCAAATAAATCTCTCTGCTTTTGACAGCTTGAAGGTCTGGTTAATAAAGGTGACTCATGATAATACACTTCAATTTCTCTTAATACTTATCATTAAAGGATGCTTTGACCAAAGAGTTTGACAAATAAAAGCATAAATTACACAAATTAAAATGCTGTACCCCTGGCTGATCTCCAAATCAGTTGCTACTAGAAAGAAATCCAGACAAAGACTACTTTGAATTGTCTTCCTTGGAACAACTCCTGACTTGGGACTATTCAATTAGCTTTTAATGGACACTGAAAATTATATAAAGCAGTTGCTGATCAAACCTGGATATGTGTTGCAGGAGTATCCAGTAACAAAGCACTTCACTATTACAAAGTGATATTAATGACTGATAACATGATCTTGGTCCTACAAGATGACTTGAAAGCAAAAGTCTGCAAAGTTAGGCCACATTCCCCAAAAAACAGGCACTCCAAAATGCAGCAAGAAAACATTTTAAAGAACTGTCTCAAGCTCTCAGTATGATGCAGAGCAGGTGTGTGCACAATACACTAATAGGACTATTAGTAGAAACAGTGAACTAACACTGCATTGGTGAGTACACTACAGTGTATGCTTACCTTCAGAAGGGCTACAAGAATATTGGAGATGTACAATGAAATTGATAGTTCATGTTTGCATAGTAAGACACACAAAGAATGCATAATACACTAGTCAACCTTGCTACCATATAGAACACCTTGACTGGGAAGTTAAAAAACAGTGACAACAAAGCATATGAGGTTGCTCAATATTTGGGTGACTTATTGGGATGAAATGGACTCATAATCCCATGAGAGTTTAAAATAAGACCAAAGTTTTAAGAAGTATTCTTTAACACATGAGCAAAACAAAGTTGTTCTTGCAAAAGATGGATATCAACATGGACTTTACAGTACTTTCCCTCTTTTAAGTCTGTGAATTCCCCCATTTCCTAATGCCTGCTCATATAGGGAGGAGAAAAAGTAAGTCTGCATGTCAGCAACATGTGCACATACCTTGATTAATTTTAATGCTACCTACTGACTCAGAGGCTTCCTCTGATTGCTCAAAAAGCTCACAGTTCTCTGACATAGTGCCCAACCAGCCAAGTGGCTTTTGGAGTGCAGAAGTGAAAGCAGCTTTCTTCTGAACCATCAGACCTCAGTCACCAGCTGGAGCCTGAACCAGACGGACAATACCCACAAGTCTTCCTTCCTCAGGGCCCTTGTTCAGAGCTATGCTGGATCACTCTGCTCCTGGACACACACAGACAATTTCACCGTCCGGTCTGGAGTGATGGTGGTGACCATGAATGAAGCCTCTGGCCAAGCCAGCCCAGGGTCTGGCCTGTCTTCGTGGGATGCCCTGCTCCAATCTCTCAGCCAGGCTGGGAGCTGGAAGAGGGTCCTTGGCAAACCACACCAGCAAGAGCTCTACTACTCCTTATGGCTCGGTGGGTGCTGCAGGATCCACAGTCCTGCTGGGGCTATGCACCGTGCGGACTCCAAGAGCTGCCCTAAGCACCTGAATTTATTCCTCACACCTCCTCCTCCTCCTCCATGTGCTGGACACATTACACGAGGATCCCTTCGCACACATATCCCTGTCTTCACACCCGTTGCTAGGAGCCCCTCTCACAGTCTCATATTCGCCTCATTCCCCATCGTCTCTGGCTCCTGCACCACCCGCACCGAGCCCTCCCCGCCGGGCGGGCCGTGTCCCTGCCCACCGCCGGGCAGGCGGCCCCACTCCCGCCGCAGCCCAGCCCGCTCACCCGCGTCGTAGAAGGCGTCCAGCACCGCCGTCTCGCCGAAGTCCAGCTCGCCGAAGTTGACAGTGCTGAGCTGGGCGCCCTCGGCCTCGCAGGCTCGCAGGAGGCAGAGCCGCGCCCCGGCCTCGGGGCTGCGCGCCCCGGCGCCCGCCTTGGGCGGCTCGTTCAGCACATACACGGCGCGGAGACAGCGCGGCCGCGGGGCCGCCTCGGCCTCCGCCTCGCCCGGCTCTGGCGGCGGCTCCGCGCAGGGCGCCGGCTCCGCGGGGCTCTCCATGGCGGCGTCGAGGGCCGGGGGCGGCGGGGTCTGCGGCAGGTGCTCAGGATGGGCCGCGTCCCATCGCCAGCAGCTGGGCACACTCCGGGCGCGGCGGCTCCCTCTGTGCCTCCTCCTGCCGGCCCGGGGCACGGGGCGAGCAGGGACGAGGCGGCCGCGGGCTGCCCTCCCCGGCCGGGACGGGACAGGACAGCCCAGTCCTGCCCAGCCCGGCCTGGCCCCAGCTGCCGGGACAAGCGCCCCGCTCCCCTCCCGGCCACAGTGGCTCTGGAGGCGGCAGCGCCGTCGGGGCGATCGCCACTCGCTTATGACTTGGCTTCCCTCCCCGCCCCTCGCCCGCGCACCGCCCGCGGCTCCGCTGCCTCCGCTGCCCGCAGCGCTGCCCCGCTCCGGCACCAGCCCGACCCACCGCAGATCGCTCTTTGTTTATCTGATTGTCCTGCCCAGTTGTCTACACGACTTCGGCCACAGACAATGTCAGAAGTTTCGGTAATAGTTCGTCCTTAAATCCCTTCCCTTTATTATCTCCCAGGATCTTGACAAAAATCGCCTCG